>NW_028126453.1:600000-1200000 GCF_965194825.1 Balaenoptera physalus | reverse complement strand
ATGAGAAATGAGGTGCGTTTTAGAAACCTTTCCCCATCACATGGTGTACCATCTTCTGGGTTTCTCATGCCTGTTTTCGATGTAGGAAGATGCCCTTGAACCTGGAGATTTGGGACCCATGGGACGGGTAGCACGCAGTATTACTTTAAAGGGTCTGGGTTTGCTCACCCAACTTCACCAAACCTCTCAGCCCCAAGAGTGTCCACCCTTATGTCTCATCCAGCTGTGGGTCTAGATATGGTCAATCCAGGTTGCATCACAGCCCCTGAACGAATTGTGTAAGAATTTCTCTCTCTTTCCCTGTCTTTGTTTCATGGGTTTTTAAAAGTAATTTATTTTTATAATGGGGTTTAGCTGCTTTTCACGGCTGTGTTTATGCCGCTTTACACCCACTTGACACACTAACAGAGAGATATCAATTCATAGGTTTTAAGATTATTACTAGTCAGATATATTCTTGTGCGGTGAATCAGGCGTGTTGAGTCCAGTTCTCTAAGCAAGGAGTAGGTCTTGTCTATTACATATTGGGTTTATGGAACGGTATCTGAGCTAATTTGAAACTCTTGTTTTATGTATCACCCCACCTCATCTTTCCAGTTAAGCAGCCGTAGTGTGTTTTCTGCATGTGTGACTCTGTTCTGTTTTGTAATTCAGTTCAAGTGTAACGGTTTTTACATTCCCTCTATAAGTGACACCTTATGAGAAGTGTCCTTTTCTGTGTGACTTATTTCACTTAGAATCGTCGTACCTAAATCCACTCATCATGCTGCTACTAGCCTTATGATATTGATTTCATGGCTGAGTGATATTCCATTGTACATAAGGACTACAACTTTTTTATCCATTTTTCGCTTTCCTGGGATATTTAAGGTGGATTGAAGTGGAGGTCCTTGTCAAAAGAGCAGCCCTAAACTATGGGGTGCTTGTGTCTTGCTGATTTTTAATTTTCCCACTTTATACCCCCATGCGTGGAAGTGCCCTATGCTCTCTAAGCTGTGTTTTTTAGCTGTTTCAGGACACACCGTGCCCTTCTCCAGAGTGGCTGTTGGCAATTTACATCCCGCCCATCAGTGTAGCAAGGCTCCCATTTCTCCATGGCCTGTCCTGCATTTCTGGTTTTGATACTTTTTTCAGCATGGCCCTTTTGACCGATAGGAAGCGCGACTTCTTTGTAGCGCTGATTTGCCTTTCCAGGTTGCTTGGTTGGCCAAAAAGGGCGTATGCGTTTTTTCCTGAATATATTCAGGAAAAAACGCATACGCCCTTTTTGGCCAAGGGCATCATTGTCAACGTTTTGCCGCTTTTCATGTGCTTTAAAGGCGATTCGAATCTACCTCCTGAAATCTGTTTCCTGCAATTCTGCCTTGACTTCAAATCCTCTTCTTTGCCTTCCCTCAATATATTTGTGGACGAGAGTTATCATTTATAACTCTGCAGGTTTTTGAATTGCAGTGCCCTGAAGCTCCATTTTAGAACTCGCTTTTTTGGGAGCTGGCCGCAAAAGCGCAGGATGGCTTCAGGCCCTGTTCTGGTTCCGGGGGGCAGGCTGAGCCTGTGGTTAATTCTTCTTCCTGATGGGAAAATAGAGTGACCTGTGCCTGTCCCAACACCAAGAGCTAGTCTCTCATTGGTTCCCCGTCTTCCCGTTCATCCTCAGGACAAATTGCAACCTGTACGGAACAGGAGGTTAAAGGTGCTGTTGCTCCACGTAGGGAGATTGCTAGTAAAGTGGCTGGAATGGCGAACCCGAGCACAAGGAGATGAGAAATGAGGTGCGTTTTAGAAACCTTTCCCCATCACATGGTGTACCATCTTCTGGGTTTCTCATG
Source organism: Balaenoptera physalus (assembly GCF_965194825.1). Lineage (NCBI taxonomy): Eukaryota > Metazoa > Chordata > Mammalia > Artiodactyla > Balaenopteridae > Balaenoptera > Balaenoptera physalus. The sequence goes on along the minus strand of NW_028126453.1, from coordinate 1,198,171 downwards.
CCTGTTTTCGATGTAGGAAGATGCCCTTGAACCTGGAGATTTGGGACCCATGGGACGGGTAGCACGCAGTATTACTTTAAAGGGTCTGGGTTTGCTCACCCAACTTCACCAAACCTCTCAGCCCCAAGAGTGTCCACCCTTATGTCTCATCCAGCTGTGGGTCTAGATATGGTCAATCCAGGTTGCATCACAGCCCCTGAACGAATTGTGTAAGAATTTCTCTCTCTTTCACTGTCTTTGTTTCATGTGTTTTTAAAAGTAATTTATTTTTATAATGGGGTTTAGCTGCTTTTCACGGCTGTGTTTATGCCGCTTTACACCCACTTGACAGACTAACAGAGAGATATCAATACATAGTTTTTAAGATTATTACTAGTCAGATATATTCTTGTGCGGTGAATCAGGCGTGTTGAGTCCAGTTCTCTGAGCAAGGAGTAGGTCTTGTCTATTACATTTTGGGTTTATGGAATGGTATCTGATCTAATTTGAAACTCTTGTTTTATGTATCTCCCCACCTCCCCTTTCCCGTTAAGCAGCCATAGTGTGTTTTCTGCATGTGTCACTCTGTTCTGTTTTGTAATTCAGTTCAAGTGTAACGGTTTTTACATTCCCTCTATAAGTGACACCTTATGAGAAGTGTCCTTTTCTGTGTGACTTATTTCACTTAGAATCGTCGTACCTAAATCCACTCATCATGCTGCTACTAGCCTTATGATATTGATTTCATTGCTGAGTGATATTCCATTGTACATAAGGTCTACAACTTTTTTATCCATTTTTCGCTTTCCTGGGATATTTAAGGTGGAATGTAGTGGAGGTCCTTGTCAACAGAGCAGCCCTAAACTTTGGGGTGCTTGTGTCTTGCTGATTTTTAATTTTCCCACTTTATACCCCCATGCGTGGAAGTGCCCTATGCTCTCTAAGCTGTGTTTTTTAGCTGTTTCAGGACACACCGTACCCTTCTCCAGACTGGCTGTTGGCAATTTACATCCCGCCCATCAGTGTAGCAAGGCTCCCATTTCTCCATGGCCTGTCCTGCATTTCTGGTTTTGAAACTTTTTTCAGCATGGCCCTTTTGACCGAAGGGAAGCGAGACTTCTTTGTAGCGCTGATTTGCCTTTCCAGGTTGCTTGGTTGGCCAAAAAGGGCGTATGCGTTTTTTCCTGAATATATTCAGGAAAAAACGCATACGCCCTTTTTGGCCAAGGGCATCATTGTCAACGTTTTGCCGCTTTTCATGTGCTTTAAAGGCGATTCGAATCTACCTCCTGAAATCTGTTTCCTGCAATTCTGCCTTGATTTCAAATCCTCTTCTTTGCCTTCCCTCAATATATTTGTGGACGAGAGTTATCATTTATAACTCTGCAGGTTTGTGAATTGCTGTGCCCTGAAGCTCCATTTTAGAACTCGCTTTTTTGGGAGCTGGCCGCAAAAGCGCAGGATGGCTTCAGGCCCTGTTCTGGTTCCGGTTGGCAGGGTGAGCCTGTGGTTAATTCTTCTTCCTGATGGGAAAATAGAGTGACCTGTGCCTGTCCCAACACCAGGAGCTAGTCTCTCATTGTTTCCCCGTCTTCCCATTCATCCTCAGGACAAATTGCAACCTGTACGGAACAGGAGGTTAAAGGTGCTGATGCTCCACGTAGGGAGATTGCTAGTAAAGTGGGTGGAATGGCGAACCCGAGCACAAGGAGATGAGAAATGAGGTGCGTTTTAGAAACCTTTCCCCATCACACGGTGTACCATCTTCTGGGTTTCTCATGCCGGTTTTCGATGTAGGAAGATGCCCTTGAACCTGGAGATTTGGGACCCATGGGACGGGTAGCACGCAGTATTACTTTAAAGGGTCTGGGTTTGCTCACCCAACTTCACCAAACCTCTCAGCCCCAAGAGTGTCCACCCTTATGTCTCATCCAGCTGTGGGTCTAGATATGGTCAATCCAGGTTGCATCACAGCCCCTGAACGAATTGTGTAAGAATTTCTCTCTCTTTCACTGTCTTTGTTTCATGGGTTTTTAAAAGTAATTTATTTTTATAATGGGGTTTAGCTGCTTTTCACGGCTGTGTTTATGCCGCTTTACACCCACTTGACACACTAACAGAGAGATATCAATATATAGGTTTTAAGATTATTACTACTCAGATATATTCTTGTGCGGTGAATCAGGCGTGTTGAGTCCAGTTCTCTGAGCAAGGAGTAGGTCTTGTCTATTACATATTGGGTTTATGGAACGGTATCTCAGCTAATTTGAAACTCTTGTTTTATGTATCACCCCACCTCACCTTTCCCGTTAAGCAGCCATAGTGTGTTTTCTGCATGTGTGACCCTGTTCTGTTTTGTAATTCAGTTCAAGTGTAACGGTTTTTACATTCCCTCTATAAGTGACACCTTATGAGAAGTGTCCTTTTCTGTGTGACTTATTTCACTTAGAATCGTCGTACCTAAATCCACTCATCATGCTGCTACTAGCCTTATGATATTGATTTCATGGCTGAGTGATATTCCATTGTACATAAGGTCTACAACTTTTTTATCCATTTTTCGCTTTCCTGGGATATTTAAGGTGGAATGAAGTGGAGGTCCTTGTCAACAGAGCAGCCCTAAACTTTGGGGTGCTTGTGTCTTGCTGATTTTTAATTTTCCCACTTTATACCCCCATGCGTGGAAGTGCCCTATGCTCTCTAAACTGTGTTTTTTAGCTGTTTCAGGACACACCGTACCCTTCTCCAGACTGGCTGTTGGCAATTTACATCCCGCCCATCAGTGTAGCAAGGCTCCCATTTCTCCATGGCCTGTCCTGCATTTCTGGTTTTGAAACTTTTTTCAGCATGGCCCTTTTGACCGAAGGGAAGCGAGACTTCTTTGTAGCGCTGATTTGCCTTTCCAGGTTGCTTGGTTGGCCAAAAGGGGCGTATGCGTTTTTTCCTGAATATATTCAGGAAAAAACGCATACGCCCTTTTTGGCCAAGGGCATCATTGTCAACGTTTTGCCGCTTTTCATGTACTTTAAAGGCGATTCGAATCTACCTCCTGAAATCTGTTTCCTGCAATTCTGCCTTGATTTCAAATCCTCTTCTTTGCCTTCCCTCAATATATTTGTGGACGAGAGTTATCATTTATAACTCTGCAGGTTTGTGAATTGCTGTGCCCTGAAGCTCCATTTTAGAACTCGCTTTTTTGGGAGCTGGCCGCAAAAGCGCAGGATGGCTTCAAGCCCTGTTCTGGTTCCGGTTGGCAGGGTGAGCCTGTGGTTAATTCTTCTTCCTGATGGGAAAATAGAGTGACCTGTGCCTGTCCCAACACCAGGAGCTAGTCTCTCATTGGTTCCCCGTCTTCCCATTCATCCTCAGGACAAATTGCAACCTGTACGGAACAGGAGGATAAAGGTGCTGATGCTCCACGTAGGGAGATTGCTAGTAAAGTGGCTGGAATGGCGAACCCGAGCACAAGGAGATGAGAAATGAGGTGCGTTTTAGAAACCTTTCCCCATCACACGGTGTACCATCTTCTGGGTTTCTCATGCATGTTTTCGATGTAGGAAGATGCCCTTGAACCTGGAGATTTGGGACCCATGCAATGGGTAGCACGCAGTATTACTTTAAAGGGTCTGCGTTTGCTCACCCAACTTCACCAAACCTCTCAGCCCCAAGAGTGTCCACCCATATGTCTCATCCAGCTGTGGGTGTAGATATGGTCAATCCAGGTTGCATCACAGCCCCTGAACGAATTGTGTAAGAATTTCTCTCTCTTTCCCTGTCTTTGTTTCATGGGTTTTTAAAAGTAATTTATTTTTATAATGGGGTTTAGCTGCTTTTCACGGCTGTGTTTATGCCGCTTTACACCCACTTGACACACTAACAGAGAGATATCAATTCATAGGTTTTAAGATTATTACTAGTCAAATATATTCTTGTGCGGTGAATCAGGCGTGTTGAGTCCAGTTCTCTGAGCAAGGAGTAGGTTTTGTCTATTACATATTGGGTTTATGGAACGGTATCTGAGCTAATTTGAAACTCTTGTTTTATGTATCACCCCACCTCATCTTTCCAGTTAAGCAGCCGTAGTGTGTTTTCTGCATGTGTGACTCTGTTCTGTTTTGTAATTCAGTTCAAGTGTAACGGTTTTTACATTCCCTCTATAAGTGACACCTTATGAGAAGTGTCCTTTTCTGTGTGACTTATTTCACTTAGAATCGTCGTACCTAAATCCACTCATCATGCTGCTACTAGCCTTATGATATTGATTTCATGGCTGAGTGATATTCCATTGTACATAAGGACTACAACTTTTTTATCCATTTTTCGCTTTCCTGGGATATTTAAGGTGGATTGAAGTGGAGGTCCTTGTCAAAAGAGCAGCCCTAAACTATGGGGTGCTTGTGTCTTGCTGATTTTTAATTTTCCCACTTTATACCCCCATGCGTGGAAGTGCCCTATGCTCTCTAAGCTGTGTTTTTTAGCTGTTTCAGGACACACCGTGCCCTTCTCCAGAGTGGCTGTTGGCAATTTACATCCCGCCCATCAGTGTAGCAAGGCTCCCATTTCTCCATGGCCTGTCCTGCATTTCTGGTTTTGATACTTTTTTCAGCATGGCCCTTTTGACCGATAGGAAGCGCGACTTCTTTGTAGCGCTGATTTGCCTTTCCAGGTTGCTTGGTTGGCCAAAAAGGGCGTATGCGTTTTTTCCTGAATATATTCAGGAAAAAACGCATACGCCCTTTTTGGCCAAGGGCATCATTGTCAACGTTTTGCCGCTTTTCATGTGCTTTAAAGGCGATTCGAATCTACCTCCTGAAATCTGTTTCCTGCAATTCTGCCTTGACTTCAAATCCTCTTCTTTGCCTTCCCTCAATATATTTGTGGACGAGAGTTATCATTTATAACTCTGCAGGTTTTTGAATTGCAGTGCCCTGAAGCTCCATTTTACAACTCGCTTTTTTGGGAGCTGGCCGCAAAAGCGCAGGATGGCTTCAGGCCCTGTTCTGGTTCCGGGGGGCAGGCTGAGCCTGTGGTTAATTCTTCTTCCTGATGGGAAAATAGAGTGACCTGTGCCTGTCCCAACACCAAGAGCTAGTCTCTCATTGGTTCCCCGTCTTCCCGTTCATCCTCAGGACAAATTGCAACCTGTACGGAACAGGAGGTTAAAGGTGCTGTTGCTCCACGTAGGGAGATTGCTAGTAAAGTGGCTGGAATGGCGAACCCGAGCACAAGGAGATGAGAAATGAGGTGCGTTTTAGAAACCTTTCCCCATCACATGGTGTACCATCTTCTGGGTTTCTCATGCCTGTTTTCGATGTAGGAAGATGCCCTTGAACCTGGAGATTTGGGACCCATGGGACGGGTAGCACGCAGTATTACTTTAAAGGGTCTGGGTTTGCTCACCCAACTTCACCAAACCTCTCAGCCCCAAGAGTGTCCACCCTTATGTCTCATCCAGCTGTGGGTCTAGATATGGTCAATCCAGGTTGCATCACAGCCCCTGAACGAATTGTGTAAGAATTTCTCTCTCTTTCACTGTCTTTGTTTCATGTGTTTTTAAAAGTAATTTATTTTTATAATGGGGTTTAGCTGCTTTTCACGGCTGTGTTTATGCCGCTTTACACCCACTTGACACACTAACAGAGAGATATCAATACATAGTTTTGAAGATTATTACTAGTCAGATATATTCTTGTGCGGTGAATCAGGCGTGTTGAGTCCAGTTCTCTGAGCAAGGAGTAGGTCTTGTCTATTACATATTGGGTTTATGGAATGGTATCTGAGCTAATTTGAAACTCTTGTTTTATGTATCTCCCCACCTCCCCTTTCCCGTTAAGCAGCCATAGTGTGTTTTCTGCATGTGTCACTCTGTTCTGTTTTGTAATTCAGTTCAAGTGTAACGGTTTTTACATTCCCTCTATAAGTGACACCTTATGAGAAGTGTCCTTTTCTGTGTGACTTATTTCACTTAGAATCGTCGTACCTAAATCCACTCATCATGCTGCTACTAGCCTTATGATATTGATTTCATGGCTGAGTGATATTCCATTGTACATAAGGTCTACAACTTTTTTATCCATTTTTCGCTTTCCTGGGATATTTAAGGTGGAATGTAGTGGAGGTCCTTGTCAACAGAGCAGCCCTAAACTTTGGGGTGCTTGTGTCTTGCTGATTTTTAATTTTCCCACTTTATACCCCCATGCGTGGAAGTGCCCTATGCTCTCTAAGCTGTGTTTTTTAGCTGTTTCAGGACACACCGTACCCTTCTCCAGACTGGCTGTTGGCAATTTACATCCCGCCCATCAGTGTAGCAAGGCTCCCATTTCTCCATGGCCAGTCCTGCATTTCTGGTTTTGAAACTTTTTTCAGCATGGCCCTTTTGACCGAAGGGAAGCGAGACTTCTTTGTAGCGCTGATTTGCCTTTCCAGGTTGCTTGGTTGGCCAAAAAGGGCGTATGCGTTTTTTCCTGAATATATTCAGGAAAAAACGCATACGCCCTTTTTGGCCAAGGGCATCATTGTCAACGTTTTGCCGCTTTTCATGTGCTTTAAAGGCGATTCGAATCTACCTCCTGAAATCTGTTTCCTGCAATTCTGCCTTGATTTCAAATCCTCTTCTTTGCCTTCCCTCAATATATTTGTGGACGAGAGTTATCATTTATAACTCTGCAGGTTTGTGAATTGCTGTGCCCTGAAGCTCCATTTTAGAACTCGCTTTTTTGGGAGCTGGCCGCAAAAGCGCAGGATGGCTTCAGGCCCTGTTCTGGTTCCGGTTGGCAGGGTGAGCCTGTGGTTAATTCTTCTTCCTGATGGGAAAATAGAGTGACCTGTGCCTGTCCCAAAACCAGGAGCTAGTCTCTCATTGTTTCCCCGTCTTCCCGTTCATCCTCAGGACAAATTGCAACCTGTACGGAACAGGAGGTTAAAGGTGCTGATGCTCCATGTAGGGAGATTGCTAGTAAAGTGGGTGGAATGGCGAACCCGAGCACAAGGAGATGAGAAATGAGGTGCGTTTTAGAAACCTTTCCCCATCACACGGTGTACCATCTTCTGGGTTTCTCATGCCGGTTTTCGATGTAGGAAGATGCCCTTGAACCTGGAGATTTGGGACCCATGGGACGGGTAGCACGCAGTATTACTTTAAAGGGTCTGGGTTTGCTCACCCAACTTCACCAAACCTCTCAGCCCCAAGAGTGTCCACCCTTATGTCTCATCCAGCTGTGGGTCTAGATATGGTCAATCCAGGTTGCATCACAGCCCCTGAACGAATTGTGTAAGAATTTCTCTCTCTTTCTCTGTCTTTGTTTCATGGGTTTTTAAAAGTAATTTATTTTTATAATGGGGTTTAGCTGCTTTTCACGGCTGTGTTTATGCCGCTTTACACCCACTTGACACACTAACAGAGAGATATCAATATATAGGTTTTAAGATTATTACTACTCAGATATATTCTTGTGCGGTGAATCAGGCGTGTTGAGTCCAGTTCTCTGAGCAAGGAGTAGGTCTTGTCTATTACATATTGGGTTTATGGAACGGTATCTGAGCTAATTTGAAACTCTTGTTTTATGTATCACCCCACCTCACCTTTCCCGTTAAGCAGCCATAGTGTGTTTTCTGCATGTGTGACCCTGTTCTGTTTTGTAATTCAGTTCAAGTGTAACGGTTTTTACATTCCCTCTATAAGTGACACCTTATGAGAAGTGTCCTTTTCTGTGTGACTTATTTCACTTAGAATCGTCGTACCTAAATCCACTCATCATGCTGCTACTAGCCTTATGATATTGATTTCATGGCTGAGTGATATTCCATTGTACATAAGGTCTACAACTTTTTTATCCATTTTTCGCTTTCCTGGGATATTTAAGGTGGAATGTAGTGGAGGTCCTTGTCAACAGAGCAGCCCTAAACTTTGGGGTGCTTGTGTCTTGCTGATTTTTAATTTTCCCACTTTATACCCCCATGCGTGGAAGTGCCCTATGCTCTCTAAGCTGTGTTTTTTAGCTGTTTCAGGACACACCGTACCCTTCTCCAGACTGGCTGTTGGCAATTTACATCCCGCCCATCAGTGTAGCAAGGCTCCCATTTCTCCATGGCCTGTCCTGCATTTCTGGTTTTGAAACTTTTTTCAGCATGGCCCTTTTGACCAAAGGGAAGCGAGACTTCTTTGTAGCGCTGATTTGCCTTTCCAGGTTGCTTGGTTGGCCAAAAAGGGCGTATGCGTTTTTTCCTGAATATATTCAGGAAAAAACGCATACGCCCTTTTTGGCCAAGGGCATCATTGTCAACGTTTTGCCGCTTTTCATGTGCTTTAAAGGCGATTCGAATCTACCTCCTGAAATCTGTTTCCTGCAATTCTGCCTTGATTTCAAATCCTCTTCTTTGCCTTCCCTCAATATATTTGTGGACGAGAGTTATCATTTATAACTCTGCAGGTTTGTGAATTGCTGTGCCCTGAAGCTCCATTTTAGAACTCGCTTTTTTGGGAGCTGGCCGCAAAAGCGCAGGATGGCTTCAGGCCTTGTTCTGGTTCCGGTTGGCAGTGTGAGCCTGTGGTTAATTCTTCTTCCTGATGGGAAAATAGAGTGACCTGTGCCTGTCCCAACACCAGGAGCTAGTCTCTCATTGTTTCCCCGTCTTCCCATTCATCCTCAGGACAAATTGCAACCTGTACGGAACAGGAGGTTAAAGGTGCTGATGCTCCACGTCGGGAGATTGCTAGTAAAGTGGGTGGAATGGCGAACCCGAGCACAAGGAGATGAGAAATGAAGTGCGTTTTAGAAACCTTTCCCCATCACACGGTGTACCATCTTCTGGGTTTCTCATGCCGGTTTTCGATGTAGGAAGATGCCCTTGAACCTGGAGATTTGGGACCCATGGGACGGGTAGCACGCAGTATTACTTTAAAGGGTCTGGGTTTGCTCACCCAACTTCACCAAACCTCTCAGCCCCAAGAGTGTCCACCCTTATGTCTCATCCAGCTGTGGGTCTAGATATGGTCAATCCAGGTTGCATCACAGCCCCTGAACGAATTGTGTAAGAATTTCTCTCTCTTTCACTGTCTTTGTTTCATGGGTTTTTAAAAGTAATTTATTTTTATAATGGGGTTTAGCTGCTTTTCACGGCTGTGTTTATGCCGCTTTACACCCACTTGACACACTAACAGAGAGATATCAATATATAGGTTTTAAGATTATTACTACTCAGATATATTCTTGTGCGGTGAATCAGGCGTGTTGAGTCCAGTTCTCTGAGCAAGGAGTAGGTCTTGTCTATTACATATTGGGTTTATGGAACGGTATCTGAGCTAATTTGAAACTCTTGTTTTATGTATCACCCCACCTCACCTTTCCCGTTAAGCAGCCATAGTGTGTTTTCTGCATGTGTGACCCTGTTCTGTTTTGTAATTCAGTTCAAGTGTAACGGTTTTTACATTCCCTCTATAAGTGACACCTTATGAGAAGTGTCCTTTTCTGTGTGACTTATTTCACTTAGAATTGTCGTACCTAAATCCACTCATCATGCTGCTAGTAGCCTTATGATATTGATTTCATGGCTGAGTGATATTCCATTGTACATAAGGTCTACAACTTTTTTATCCATTTTTCGCTTTCCTGGGATATTTAAGGTGGAATGAAGTGGAGGTCCTTGTCAACAGAGCAGCCCTAAAATTTGGGGTGCTTGTGTCTTGCTGATTTTTAATTTTCCCACTTTATACCCCCATGCGTGGAAGTGCCCTATGCTCTCTAAACTGTGTTTTTTAGCTGTTTCAGGACACACCGTACCCTTCTCCAGACTGGCTGTTGGCAATTTACATCCCGCCCATCAGTGTAGCAAGGCTCCCATTTCTCCATGGCCTGTCCTGCATTTCTGGTTTTGAAACTTTTTTCAGCATGGCCCTTTTGACCGAAGGGAAGCGAGACTTCTTTGTAGCGCTGATTTGCCTTTCCAGGTTGCTTGGTTGGCCAAAAGGGGCGTATGCGTTTTTTCCTGAATATATTCAGGAAAAAACGCATACGCCCCTTTTGGCCAAGGGCATCATTGTCAACGTTTTGCCGCTTTTAATGTGCTTTAAAGGCGATTCGAATGTACCTCCTGAAATCTGTTTCCTGCAATTCTGCCTTGATTTCAAATCCTCTTCTTTGCCTTCCCTCAATATATTTGTGGACGAGAGTTATCATTTATAACTCTGCAGGTTTGTGAATTGCTGTGCCCTGAAGCTCCATTTTACAACTCGCTTTTTTTGGGAGCTGGCCGCAAAAGCGCAGGATGGCTTCAGGCCCTGTTCTGGTTCCGGTGGGCAGGGTGAGCCTGTGGTTAATTCTTCTTCCTGATGGGAAAATAGAGTGACCTGTGCCTGTCCCAACACCAAGAGCTAGTCTCTCATTGGTTCCCCGTCTTCCCATTCATCCTCAGGACAAACTGCAACCTGTACGGAACAGGAGGTTAAAGGTGCTGATGCTCCACGTAGGGAGATTGCTAGTAAAGTGGCTGGAATGGCGAACCCGAGCACAAGGAGATGAGAAATGAGGTGCGTTTTAGAAAGATTTCCCCATCACACGGTGTACCATCTTCTGGGTTTCTCATGCATGTTTTCGATGTAGGAAGATGCCCTTGAACCTGGAGATTTGGGACCCATGCGATGGGTAGCACGCAGTATTACTTTAAAGGGTCTGCGTTTGCTCACCCAACTTCACCAAACCTCTCAGCCCCAAGAGTGTCCACCCTTATGTCTCATCCAGCTGTGGGTCTAGATATGGTCAATCCAGGTTGCATCACAGCCCCTGAACGAATTGTGTAAGAATTTCTCTCTCTTTCCCTGTCTTTGTTTCATGGGTTTTTAAAAGTAATTTATTTTTATAATGGGGTTTAGCTGCTTTTCACGGCTGTGTTTATGCCGCTTTACACCCACTTGACACACTAACAGAGAGATATCAATTCATAGGTTTTAAGATTATTACTAGTCAGATATATTCTTGTGCGGTGAATCAGGCGTGTTGAGTCCAGTTCTCTGAGCAAGGAGTAGGTTTTGTCTATTACATATTGGGTTTATGGAACGGTATCTGAGCTAATTTGAAACTCTTGTTTTATGTATCACCCCACATCATCTTTCCAGTTAAGCAGCCGTAGTGTGTTTTCTGCATGTGTGACTCTGTTCTGTTTTGTAATTCAGTTCAAGTGTAACGGTTTTTACATTCCCTCTATAAGTGACACCTTATGAGAAGTGTCCTTTTCTGTGTGACTTATTTCACTTAGAATCGTCGTACCTAAATCCACTCATCATGCTGCTACTAGCCTTATGATATTGATTTCATGGCTGAGTGATATTCCATTGTACATAAGGACTACAACTTTTTTATCCATTTTTCGCTTTCCTGGGATATTTAAGGTGGATTGAAGTGGAGGTCCTTGTCAAAAGAGCAGCCCTAAACTATGGGGTGCTTGTGTCTTGCTGATTTTTAATTTTCCCACTTTATACCCCCATGCGTGGAAGTGCCCTATGCTCTCTAAGCTGTGTTTTTTAGCTGTTTCAGGACACACCGTGCCCTTCTCCAGAGTGGCTGTTGGCAATTTACATCCCGCCCATCAGTGTAGCAAGGCTCCCATTTCTCCATGGCCTGTCCTGCATTTCTGGTTTTGAAACTTTTTTCAGCATGGCCCTTTTGACCGATGGGAAGCGCGACTTCTTTGTAGCGCTGATTTGCCTTTCCAGGTTGCTTGGTTGGCCAAAAAGGGCGTATGCGTTTTTTCCTGAATATATTCAGGAAAAAACGCATACGCCCTTTTTGGCCAAGGGCATCATTGTCAACGTTTTGCCGCTTTTCATGTGCTTTAAAGGCGATTCGAATCTACCTCCTGAAATCTGTTTCCTGCAATTCTGCCTTGACTTCAAATCCTCTTCTTTGCCTTCCCTCAATATATTTGTGGACGAGAGTTATCATTTATAACTCTGCAGGTTTGTGAATTGCAGTGCCCTGAAGCTCCATTTTACAACTCGCTTTTTTGGGAGCTGGCCGCAAAAGCGCAGGATGGCTTCAGGCCCTGTTCTGGTTCCTGGGGGCAGGCTGAGCCTGTGGTTAATTCTTCTTCCTGATGGGAAAATAGAGTGACCTGTGCCTGTCCCAACACCAAGAGCTAGTCTCTCATTGGTTCCCCGTCTTCCCGTTCATCCTCAGGACAAATTGCAACCTGTACGGAACAGGAGGTTAAAGGTGCTGATGCTCCACGTAGGGAGATTGCTAGTAAAGTGGCTGGAATGGCGAACCCGAGCACAAGGAGATGAGAAATGAGGTGCGTTTTAGAAACCTTTCCCCATCACATGGTGTACCATCTTCTGGGTTTCTCATGCCTGTTTTCGATGTAGGAAGATGCCCTTGAACCTGGAGATTTGGGACCCATGGGACGGGTAGCACGCAGTATTACTTTAAAGGGTCTGGGTTTGCTCACCCAACTTCACCAAACCTCTCAGCCCCAAGAGTGTCCACCCTTATGTCTCATCCAGCTGTGGGTCTAGATATGGTCAATCCAGGTTGCATCACAGCCCCTGAACGAATTGTGTAAGAATTTCTCTCTCTTTCCCTGTCTTTGTTTCATGGGTTTTTAAAAGTAATTTATTTTTATAATGGGGTTTAGCTGCTTTTCACGGCTGTGTTTATGCCGCTTTACACCCACTTGACACACTAACAGAGAGATATCAATTCATAGGTTTTAAGATTATTACTAGTCAGATATATTCTTGTGCGGTGAATCAGGCGTGTTGAGTCCAGTTCTCTAAGCAAGGAGTAGGTCTTGTCTATTACATATTGGGTTTATGGAACGGTATCTGAGCTAATTTGAAACTCTTGTTTTATGTATCACCCCACCTCATCTTTCCAGTTAAGCAGCCGTAGTGTGTTTTCTGCATGTGTGACTCTGTTCTGTTTTGTAATTCAGTTCAAGTGTAACGGTTTTTACATTCCCTCTATAAGTGACACCTTATGAGAAGTGTCCTTTTCTGTGTGACTTATTTCACTTAGAATCGTCGTACCTAAATCCACTCATCATGCTGCTACTAGCCTTATGATATTGATTTCATGGCTGAGTGATATTCCATTGTACATAAGGACTACAACTTTTTTATCCATTTTTCGCTTTCCTGGGATATTTAAGGTGGATTGAAGTGGAGGTCCTTGTCAAAAGAGCAGCCCTAAACTATGGGGTGCTTGTGTCTTGCTGATTTTTAATTTTCCCACTTTATACCCCCATGCGTGGAAGTGCCCTATGCTCTCTAAGCTGTGTTTTTTAGCTGTTTCAGGACACACCGTGCCCTTCTCCAGAGTGGCTGTTGGCAATTTACATCCCGCCCATCAGTGTAGCAAGGCTCCCATTTCTCCATGGCCTGTCCTGCATTTCTGGTTTTGATACTTTTTTCAGCATGGCCCTTTTGACCGATAGGAAGCGCGACTTCTTTGTAGCGCTGATTTGCCTTTCCAGGTTGCTTGGTTGGCCAAAAAGGGCGTATGCGTTTTTTCCTGAATATATTCAGGAAAAAACGCATACGCCCTTTTTGGCCAAGGGCATCATTGTCAACGTTTTGCCGCTTTTCATGTGCTTTAAAGGCGATTCGAATCTACCTCCTGAAATCTGTTTCCTGCAATTCTGCCTTGACTTCAAATCCTCTTCTTTGCCTTCCCTCAATATATTTGTGGACGAGAGTTATCATTTATAACTCTGCAGGTTTTTGAATTGCAGTGCCCTGAAGCTCCATTTTAGAACTCGCTTTTTTGGGAGCTGGCCGCAAAAGCGCAGGATGGCTTCAGGCCCTGTTCTGGTTCCGGGGGGCAGGCTGAGCCTGTGGTTAATTCTTCTTCCTGATGGGAAAATAGAGTGACCTGTGCCTGTCCCAACACCAAGAGCTAGTCTCTCATTGGTTCCCCGTCTTCCCGTTCATCCTCAGGACAAATTGCAACCTGTACGGAACAGGAGGTTAAAGGTGCTGTTGCTCCACGTAGGGAGATTGCTAGTAAAGTGGCTGGAATGGCGAACCCGAGCACAAGGAGATGAGAAATGAGGTGCGTTTTAGAAACCTTTCCCCATCACATGGTGTACCATCTTCTGGGTTTCTCATGCCTGTTTTCGATGTAGGAAGATGCCCTTGAACCTGGAGATTTGGGACCCATGGGACGGGTAGCACGCAGTATTACTTTAAAGGGTCTGGGTTTGCTCACCCAACTTCACCAAACCTCTCAGCCCCAAGAGTGTCCACCCTTATGTCTCATCCAGCTGTGGGTCTAGATATGGTCAATCCAGGTTGCATCACAGCCCCTGAACGAATTGTGTAAGAATTTCTCTCTCTTTCACTGTCTTTGTTTCATGTGTTTTTAAAAGTAATTTATTTTTATAATGGGGTTTAGCTGCTTTTCACGGCTGTGTTTATGCCGCTTTACACCCACTTGACAGACTAACAGAGAGATATCAATACATAGTTTTTAAGATTATTACTAGTCAGATATATTCTTGTGCGGTGAATCAGGCGTGTTGAGTCCAGTTCTCTGAGCAAGGAGTAGGTCTTGTCTATTACATTTTGGGTTTATGGAATGGTATCTGATCTAATTTGAAACTCTTGTTTTATGTATCTCCCCACCTCCCCTTTCCCGTTAAGCAGCCATAGTGTGTTTTCTGCATGTGTCACTCTGTTCTGTTTTGTAATTCAGTTCAAGTGTAACGGTTTTTACATTCCCTCTATAAGTGACACCTTATGAGAAGTGTCCTTTTCTGTGTGACTTATTTCACTTAGAATCGTCGTACCTAAATCCACTCATCATGCTGCTACTAGCCTTATGATATTGATTTCATTGCTGAGTGATATTCCATTGTACATAAGGTCTACAACTTTTTTATCCATTTTTCGCTTTCCTGGGATATTTAAGGTGGAATGTAGTGGAGGTCCTTGTCAACAGAGCAGCCCTAAACTTTGGGGTGCTTGTGTCTTGCTGATTTTTAATTTTCCCACTTTATACCCCCATGCGTGGAAGTGCCCTATGCTCTCTAAGCTGTGTTTTTTAGCTGTTTCAGGACACACCGTACCCTTCTCCAGACTGGCTGTTGGCAATTTACATCCCGCCCATCAGTGTAGCAAGGCTCCCATTTCTCCATGGCCTGTCCTGCATTTCTGGTTTTGAAACTTTTTTCAGCATGGCCCTTTTGACCGAAGGGAAGCGAGACTTCTTTGTAGCGCTGATTTGCCTTTCCAGGTTGCTTGGTTGGCCAAAAAGGGCGTATGCGTTTTTTCCTGAATATATTCAGGAAAAAACGCATACGCCCTTTTTGGCCAAGGGCATCATTGTCAACGTTTTGCCGCTTTTCATGTGCTTTAAAGGCGATTCGAATCTACCTCCTGAAATCTGTTTCCTGCAATTCTGCCTTGATTTCAAATCCTCTTCTTTGCCTTCCCTCAATATATTTGTGGACGAGAGTTATCATTTATAACTCTGCAGGTTTGTGAATTGCTGTGCCCTGAAGCTCCATTTTAGAACTCGCTTTTTTGGGAGCTGGCCGCAAAAGCGCAGGATGGCTTCAGGCCCTGTTCTGGTTCCGGTTGGCAGGGTGAGCCTGTGGTTAATTCTTCTTCCTGATGGGAAAATAGAGTGACCTGTGCCTGTCCCAACACCAGGAGCTAGTCTCTCATTGTTTCCCCGTCTTCCCATTCATCCTCAGGACAAATTGCAACCTGTACGGAACAGGAGGTTAAAGGTGCTGATGCTCCACGTAGGGAGATTGCTAGTAAAGTGGGTGGAATGGCGAACCCGAGCACAAGGAGATGAGAAATGAGGTGCGTTTTAGAAACCTTTCCCCATCACACGGTGTACCATCTTCTGGGTTTCTCATGCCGGTTTTCGATGTAGGAAGATGCCCTTGAACCTGGAGATTTGGGACCCATGGGACGGGTAGCACGCAGTATTACTTTAAAGGGTCTGGGTTTGCTCACCCAACTTCACCAAACCTCTCAGCCCCAAGAGTGTCCACCCTTATGTCTCATCCAGCTGTGGGTCTAGATATGGTCAATCCAGGTTGCATCACAGCCCCTGAACGAATTGTGTAAGAATTTCTCTCTCTTTCACTGTCTTTGTTTCATGGGTTTTTAAAAGTAATTTATTTTTATAATGGGGTTTAGCTGCTTTTCACGGCTGTGTTTATGCCGCTTTACACCCACTTGACACACTAACAGAGAGATATCAATATATAGGTTTTAAGATTATTACTACTCAGATATATTCTTGTGCGGTGAATCAGGCGTGTTGAGTCCAGTTCTCTGAGCAAGGAGTAGGTCTTGTCTATTACATATTGGGTTTATGGAACGGTATCTCAGCTAATTTGAAACTCTTGTTTTATGTATCACCCCACCTCACCTTTCCCGTTAAGCAGCCATAGTGTGTTTTCTGCATGTGTGACCCTGTTCTGTTTTGTAATTCAGTTCAAGTGTAACGGTTTTTACATTCCCTCTATAAGTGACACCTTATGAGAAGTGTCCTTTTCTGTGTGACTTATTTCACTTAGAATCGTCGTACCTAAATCCACTCATCATGCTGCTACTAGCCTTATGATATTGATTTCATGGCTGAGTGATATTCCATTGTACATAAGGTCTACAACTTTTTTATCCATTTTTCGCTTTCCTGGGATATTTAAGGTGGAATGAAGTGGAGGTCCTTGTCAACAGAGCAGCCCTAAACTTTGGGGTGCTTGTGTCTTGCTGATTTTTAATTTTCCCACTTTATACCCCCATGCGTGGAAGTGCCCTATGCTCTCTAAACTGTGTTTTTTAGCTGTTTCAGGACACACCGTACCCTTCTCCAGACTGGCTGTTGGCAATTTACATCCCGCCCATCAGTGTAGCAAGGCTCCCATTTCTCCATGGCCTGTCCTGCATTTCTGGTTTTGAAACTTTTTTCAGCATGGCCCTTTTGACCGAAGGGAAGCGAGACTTCTTTGTAGCGCTGATTTGCCTTTCCAGGTTGCTTGGTTGGCCAAAAGGGGCGTATGCGTTTTTTCCTGAATATATTCAGGAAAAAACGCATACGCCCTTTTTGGCCAAGGGCATCATTGTCAACGTTTTGCCGCTTTTCATGTACTTTAAAGGCGATTCGAATCTACCTCCTGAAATCTGTTTCCTGCAATTCTGCCTTGATTTCAAATCCTCTTCTTTGCCTTCCCTCAATATATTTGTGGACGAGAGTTATCATTTATAACTCTGCAGGTTTGTGAATTGCTGTGCCCTGAAGCTCCATTTTAGAACTCGCTTTTTTGGGAGCTGGCCGCAAAAGCGCAGGATGGCTTCAAGCCCTGTTCTGGTTCCGGTTGGCAGGGTGAGCCTGTGGTTAATTCTTCTTCCTGATGGGAAAATAGAGTGACCTGTGCCTGTCCCAACACCAGGAGCTAGTCTCTCATTGGTTCCCCGTCTTCCCATTCATCCTCAGGACAAATTGCAACCTGTACGGAACAGGAGGATAAAGGTGCTGATGCTCCACGTAGGGAGATTGCTAGTAAAGTGGCTGGAATGGCGAACCCGAGCACAAGGAGATGAGAAATGAGGTGCGTTTTAGAAACCTTTCCCCATCACACGGTGTACCATCTTCTGGGTTTCTCATGCATGTTTTCGATGTAGGAAGATGCCCTTGAACCTGGAGATTTGGGACCCATGCAATGGGTAGCACGCAGTATTACTTTAAAGGGTCTGCGTTTGCTCACCCAACTTCACCAAACCTCTCAGCCCCAAGAGTGTCCACCCATATGTCTCATCCAGCTGTGGGTGTAGATATGGTCAATCCAGGTTGCATCACAGCCCCTGAACGAATTGTGTAAGAATTTCTCTCTCTTTCCCTGTCTTTGTTTCATGGGTTTTTAAAAGTAATTTATTTTTATAATGGGGTTTAGCTGCTTTTCACGGCTGTGTTTATGCCGCTTTACACCCACTTGACACACTAACAGAGAGATATCAATTCATAGGTTTTAAGATTATTACTAGTCAAATATATTCTTGTGCGGTGAATCAGGCGTGTTGAGTCCAGTTCTCTGAGCAAGGAGTAGGTTTTGTCTATTACATATTGGGTTTATGGAACGGTATCTGAGCTAATTTGAAACTCTTGTTTTATGTATCACCCCACCTCATCTTTCCAGTTAAGCAGCCGTAGTGTGTTTTCTGCATGTGTGACTCTGTTCTGTTTTGTAATTCAGTTCAAGTGTAACGGTTTTTACATTCCCTCTATAAGTGACACCTTATGAGAAGTGTCCTTTTCTGTGTGACTTATTTCACTTAGAATCGTCGTACCTAAATCCACTCATCATGCTGCTACTAGCCTTATGATATTGATTTCATGGCTGAGTGATATTCCATTGTACATAAGGACTACAACTTTTTTATCCATTTTTCGCTTTCCTGGGATATTTAAGGTGGATTGAAGTGGAGGTCCTTGTCAAAAGAGCAGCCCTAAACTATGGGGTGCTTGTGTCTTGCTGATTTTTAATTTTCCCACTTTATACCCCCATGCGTGGAAGTGCCCTATGCTCTCTAAGCTGTGTTTTTTAGCTGTTTCAGGACACACCGTGCCCTTCTCCAGAGTGGCTGTTGGCAATTTACATCCCGCCCATCAGTGTAGCAAGGCTCCCATTTCTCCATGGCCTGTCCTGCATTTCTGGTTTTGATACTTTTTTCAGCATGGCCCTTTTGACCGATAGGAAGCGCGACTTCTTTGTAGCGCTGATTTGCCTTTCCAGGTTGCTTGGTTGGCCAAAAAGGGCGTATGCGTTTTTTCCTGAATATATTCAGGAAAAAACGCATACGCCCTTTTTGGCCAAGGGCATCATTGTCAACGTTTTGCCGCTTTTCATGTGCTTTAAAGGCGATTCGAATCTACCTCCTGAAATCTGTTTCCTGCAATTCTGCCTTGACTTCAAATCCTCTTCTTTGCCTTCCCTCAATATATTTGTGGACGAGAGTTATCATTTATAACTCTGCAGGTTTTTGAATTGCAGTGCCCTGAAGCTCCATTTTACAACTCGCTTTTTTGGGAGCTGGCCGCAAAAGCGCAGGATGGCTTCAGGCCCTGTTCTGGTTCCGGGGGGCAGGCTGAGCCTGTGGTTAATTCTTCTTCCTGATGGGAAAATAGAGTGACCTGTGCCTGTCCCAACACCAAGAGCTAGTCTCTCATTGGTTCCCCGTCTTCCCGTTCATCCTCAGGACAAATTGCAACCTGTACGGAACAGGAGGTTAAAGGTGCTGTTGCTCCACGTAGGGAGATTGCTAGTAAAGTGGCTGGAATGGCGAACCCGAGCACAAGGAGATGAGAAATGAGGTGCGTTTTAGAAACCTTTCCCCATCACATGGTGTACCATCTTCTGGGTTTCTCATGCCTGTTTTCGATGTAGGAAGATGCCCTTGAACCTGGAGATTTGGGACCCATGGGACGGGTAGCACGCAGTATTACTTTAAAGGGTCTGGGTTTGCTCACCCAACTTCACCAAACCTCTCAGCCCCAAGAGTGTCCACCCTTATGTCTCATCCAGCTGTGGGTCTAGATATGGTCAATCCAGGTTGCATCACAGCCCCTGAACGAATTGTGTAAGAATTTCTCTCTCTTTCACTGTCTTTGTTTCATGTGTTTTTAAAAGTAATTTATTTTTATAATGGGGTTTAGCTGCTTTTCACGGCTGTGTTTATGCCGCTTTACACCCACTTGACACACTAACAGAGAGATATCAATACATAGTTTTGAAGATTATTACTAGTCAGATATATTCTTGTGCGGTGAATCAGGCGTGTTGAGTCCAGTTCTCTGAGCAAGGAGTAGGTCTTGTCTATTACATATTGGGTTTATGGAATGGTATCTGAGCTAATTTGAAACTCTTGTTTTATGTATCTCCCCACCTCCCCTTTCCCGTTAAGCAGCCATAGTGTGTTTTCTGCATGTGTCACTCTGTTCTGTTTTGTAATTCAGTTCAAGTGTAACGGTTTTTACATTCCCTCTATAAGTGACACCTTATGAGAAGTGTCCTTTTCTGTGTGACTTATTTCACTTAGAATCGTCGTACCTAAATCCACTCATCATGCTGCTACTAGCCTTATGATATTGATTTCATGGCTGAGTGATATTCCATTGTACATAAGGTCTACAACTTTTTTATCCATTTTTCGCTTTCCTGGGATATTTAAGGTGGAATGTAGTGGAGGTCCTTGTCAACAGAGCAGCCCTAAACTTTGGGGTGCTTGTGTCTTGCTGATTTTTAATTTTCCCACTTTATACCCCCATGCGTGGAAGTGCCCTATGCTCTCTAAGCTGTGTTTTTTAGCTGTTTCAGGACACACCGTACCCTTCTCCAGACTGGCTGTTGGCAATTTACATCCCGCCCATCAGTGTAGCAAGGCTCCCATTTCTCCATGGCCTGTCCTGCATTTCTGGTTTTGAAACTTTTTTCAGCATGGCCCTTTTGACCGAAGGGAAGCGAGACTTCTTTGTAGCGCTGATTTGCCTTTCCAGGTTGCTTGGTTGGCCAAAAAGGGCGTATGCGTTTTTTCCTGAATATATTCAGGAAAAAACGCATACGCCCTTTTTGGCCAAGGGCATCATTGTCAACGTTTTGCCGCTTTTCATGTGCTTTAAAGGCGATTCGAATCTACCTCCTGAAATCTGTTTCCTGCAATTCTGCCTTGATTTCAAATCCTCTTCTTTGCCTTCCCTCAATATATTTGTGGACGAGAGTTATCATTTATAACTCTGCAGGTTTGTGAATTGCTGTGCCCTGAAGCTCCATTTTAGAACTCGCTTTTTTGGGAGCTGGCCGCAAAAGCGCAGGATGGCTTCAGGCCCTGTTCTGGTTCCGGTTGGCAGGGTGAGCCTGTGGTTAATTCTTCTTCCTGATGGGAAAATAGAGTGACCTGTGCCTGTCCCAACACCAGGAGCTAGTCTCTCATTGTTTCCCCGTCTTCCCATTCATCCTCAGGACAAATTGCAACCTGTACGGAACAGGAGGTTAAAGGTGCTGATGCTCCACGTAGGGAGATTGCTAGTAAAGTGGGTGGAATGGCGAACCCGAGCACAAGGAGATGAGAAATGAGGTGCGTTTTAGAAACCTTTCCCCATCACACGGTGTACCATCTTCTGGGTTTCTCATGCCGGTTTTCGATGTAGGAAGATGCCCTTGAACCTGGAGATTTGGGACCCATGGGACGGGTAGCACGCAGTATTACTTTAAAGGGTCTGGGTTTGCTCACCCAACTTCACCAAACCTCTCAGCCCCAAGAGTGTCCACCCTTATGTCTCATCCAGCTGTGGGTCTAGATATGGTCAATCCAGGTTGCATCACAGCCCCTGAACGAATTGTGTAAGAATTTCTCTCTCTTTCACTGTCTTTGTTTCATGGGTTTTTAAAAGTAATTTATTTTTATAATGGGGTTTAGCTGCTTTTCACGGCTGTGTTTATGCCGCTTTACACCCACTTGACACACTAACAGAGAGATATCAATATATAGGTTTTAAGATTATTACTACTCAGATATATTCTTGTGCGGTGAATCAGGCGTGTTGAGTCCAGTTCTCTGAGCAAGGAGTAGGTCTTGTCTATTACATATTGGGTTTATGGAACGGTATCTCAGCTAATTTGAAACTCTTGTTTTATGTATCACCCCACCTCACCTTTCCCGTTAAGCAGCCATAGTGTGTTTTCTGCATGTGTGACCCTGTTCTGTTTTGTAATTCAGTTCAAGTGTAACGGTTTTTACATTCCCTCTATAAGTGACACCTTATGAGAAGTGTCCTTTTCTGTGTGACTTATTTCACTTAGAATCGTCGTACCTAAATCCACTCATCATGCTGCTACTAGCCTTATGATATTGATTTCATGGCTGAGTGATATTCCATTGTACATAAGGTCTACAACTTTTTTATCCATTTTTCGCTTTCCTGGGATATTTAAGGTGGAATGAAGTGGAGGTCCTTGTCAACAGAGCAGCCCTAAACTTTGGGGTGCTTGTGTCTTGCTGATTTTTAATTTTCCCACTTTATACCCCCATGCGTGGAAGTGCCCTATGCTCTCTAAACTGTGTTTTTTAGCTGTTTCAGGACACACCGTACCCTTCTCCAGACTGGCTGTTGGCAATTTACATCCCGCCCATCAGTGTAGCAAGGCTCCCATTTCTCCATGGCCTGTCCTGCATTTCTGGTTTTGAAACTTTTTTCAGCATGGCCCTTTTGACCGAAGGGAAGCGAGACTTCTTTGTAGCGCTGATTTGCCTTTCCAGGTTGCTTGGTTGGCCAAAAGGGGCGTATGCGTTTTTTCCTGAATATATTCAGGAAAAAACGCATACGCCCTTTTTGGCCAAGGGCATCATTGTCAACGTTTTGCCGCTTTTCATGTACTTTAAAGGCGATTCGAATCTACCTCCTGAAATCTGTTTCCTGCAATTCTGCCTTGATTTCAAATCCTCTTCTTTGCCTTCCCTCAATATATTTGTGGACGAGAGTTATCATTTATAACTCTGCAGGTTTGTGAATTGCTGTGCCCTGAAGCTCCATTTTAGAACTCGCTTTTTTGGGAGCTGGCCGCAAAAGCGCAGGATGGCTTCAAGCCCTGTTCTGGTTCCGGTTGGCAGGGTGAGCCTGTGGTTAATTCTTCTTCCTGATGGGAAAATAGAGTGACCTGTGCCTGTCCCAACACCAGGAGCTAGTCTCTCATTGGTTCCCCGTCTTCCCATTCATCCTCAGGACAAATTGCAACCTGTACGGAACAGGAGGATAAAGGTGCTGATGCTCCACGTAGGGAGATTGCTAGTAAAGTGGCTGGAATGGCGAACCCGAGCACAAGGAGATGAGAAATGAGGTGCGTTTTAGAAACCTTTCCCCATCACACGGTGTACCATCTTCTGGGTTTCTCATGCATGTTTTCGATGTAGGAAGATGCCCTTGAACCTGGAGATTTGGGACCCATGCAATGGGTAGCACGCAGTATTACTTTAAAGGGTCTGCGTTTGCTCACCCAACTTCACCAAACCTCTCAGCCCCAAGAGTGTCCACCCATATGTCTCATCCAGCTGTGGGTGTAGATATGGTCAATCCAGGTTGCATCACAGCCCCTGAACGAATTGTGTAAGAATTTCTCTCTCTTTCCCTGTCTTTGTTTCATGGGTTTTTAAAAGTAATTTATTTTTATAATGGGGTTTAGCTGCTTTTCACGGCTGTGTTTATGCCGCTTTACACCCACTTGACACACTAACAGAGAGATATCAATTCATAGGTTTTAAGATTATTACTAGTCAAATATATTCTTGTGCGGTGAATCAGGCGTGTTGAGTCCAGTTCTCTGAGCAAGGAGTAGGTTTTGTCTATTACATATTGGGTTTATGGAACGGTATCTGAGCTAATTTGAAACTCTTGTTTTATGTATCACCCCACCTCATCTTTCCAGTTAAGCAGCCGTAGTGTGTTTTCTGCATGTGTGACTCTGTTCTGTTTTGTAATTCAGTTCAAGTGTAACGGTTTTTACATTCCCTCTATAAGTGACACCTTATGAGAAGTGTCCTTTTCTGTGTGACTTATTTCACTTAGAATCGTCGTACCTAAATCCACTCATCATGCTGCTACTAGCCTTATGATATTGATTTCATGGCTGAGTGATATTCCATTGTACATAAGGACTACAACTTTTTTATCCATTTTTCGCTTTCCTGGGATATTTAAGGTGGATTGAAGTGGAGGTCCTTGTCAAAAGAGCAGCCCTAAACTATGGGGTGCTTGTGTCTTGCTGATTTTTAATTTTCCCACTTTATACCCCCATGCGTGGAAGTGCCCTATGCTCTCTAAGCTGTGTTTTTTAGCTGTTTCAGGACACACCGTGCCCTTCTCCAGAGTGGCTGTTGGCAATTTACATCCCGCCCATCAGTGTAGCAAGGCTCCCATTTCTCCATGGCCTGTCCTGCATTTCTGGTTTTGATACTTTTTTCAGCATGGCCCTTTTGACCGATAGGAAGCGCGACTTCTTTGTAGCGCTGATTTGCCTTTCCAGGTTGCTTGGTTGGCCAAAAAGGGCGTATGCGTTTTTTCCTGAATATATTCAGGAAAAAACGCATACGCCCTTTTTGGCCAAGGGCATCATTGTCAACGTTTTGCCGCTTTTCATGTGCTTTAAAGGCGATTCGAATCTACCTCCTGAAATCTGTTTCCTGCAATTCTGCCTTGACTTCAAATCCTCTTCTTTGCCTTCCCTCAATATATTTGTGGACGAGAGTTATCATTTATAACTCTGCAGGTTTTTGAATTGCAGTGCCCTGAAGCTCCATTTTACAACTCGCTTTTTTGGGAGCTGGCCGCAAAAGCGCAGGATGGCTTCAGGCCCTGTTCTGGTTCCGGGGGGCAGGCTGAGCCTGTGGTTAATTCTTCTTCCTGATGGGAAAATAGAGTGACCTGTGCCTGTCCCAACACCAAGAGCTAGTCTCTCATTGGTTCCCCGTCTTCCCGTTCATCCTCAGGACAAATTGCAACCTGTACGGAACAGGAGGTTAAAGGTGCTGTTGCTCCACGTAGGGAGATTGCTAGTAAAGTGGCTGGAATGGCGAACCCGAGCACAAGGAGATGAGAAATGAGGTGCGTTTTAGAAACCTTTCCCCATCACATGGTGTACCATCTTCTGGGTTTCTCATGCCTGTTTTCGATGTAGGAAGATGCCCTTGAACCTGGAGATTTGGGACCCATGGGACGGGTAGCACGCAGTATTACTTTAAAGGGTCTGGGTTTGCTCACCCAACTTCACCAAACCTCTCAGCCCCAAGAGTGTCCACCCTTATGTCTCATCCAGCTGTGGGTCTAGATATGGTCAATCCAGGTTGCATCACAGCCCCTGAACGAATTGTGTAAGAATTTCTCTCTCTTTCACTGTCTTTGTTTCATGTGTTTTTAAAAGTAATTTATTTTTATAATGGGGTTTAGCTGCTTTTCACGGCTGTGTTTATGCCGCTTTACACCCACTTGACACACTAACAGAGAGATATCAATACATAGTTTTGAAGATTATTACTAGTCAGATATATTCTTGTGCGGTGAATCAGGCGTGTTGAGTCCAGTTCTCTGAGCAAGGAGTAGGTCTTGTCTATTACATATTGGGTTTATGGAATGGTATCTGAGCTAATTTGAAACTCTTGTTTTATGTATCTCCCCACCTCCCCTTTCCCGTTAAGCAGCCATAGTGTGTTTTCTGCATGTGTCACTCTGTTCTGTTTTGTAATTCAGTTCAAGTGTAACGGTTTTTACATTCCCTCTATAAGTGACACCTTATGAGAAGTGTCCTTTTCTGTGTGACTTATTTCACTTAGAATCGTCGTACCTAAATCCACTCATCATGCTGCTACTAGCCTTATGATATTGATTTCATGGCTGAGTGATATTCCATTGTACATAAGGTCTACAACTTTTTTATCCATTTTTCGCTTTCCTGGGATATTTAAGGTGGAATGTAGTGGAGGTCCTTGTCAACAGAGCAGCCCTAAACTTTGGGGTGCTTGTGTCTTGCTGATTTTTAATTTTCCCACTTTATACCCCCATGCGTGGAAGTGCCCTATGCTCTCTAAGCTGTGTTTTTTAGCTGTTTCAGGACACACCGTACCCTTCTCCAGACTGGCTGTTGGCAATTTACATCCCGCCCATCAGTGTAGCAAGGCTCCCATTTCTCCATGGCCTGTCCTGCATTTCTGGTTTTGAAACTTTTTTCAGCATGGCCCTTTTGACCAAAGGGAAGCGAGACTTCTTTGTAGCGCTGATTTGCCTTTCCAGGTTGCTTGGTTGGCCAAAAAGGGCGTATGCGTTTTTTCCTGAATATATTCAGGAAAAAACGCATACGCCCTTTTTGGCCAAGGGCATCATTGTCAACGTTTTGCCGCTTTTCATGTGCTTTAAAGGCGATTCGAATCTACCTCCTGAAATCTGTTTCCTGCAATTCTGCCTTGATTTCAAATCCTCTTCTTTGCCTTCCCTCAATATATTTGTGGACGAGAGTTATCATTTATAACTCTGCAGGTTTGTGAATTGCTGTGCCCTGAAGCTCCATTTTAGAACTCGCTTTTTTGGGAGCTGGCCGCAAAAGCGCAGGATGGCTTCAGGCCTTGTTCTGGTTCCGGTTGGCAGTGTGAGCCTGTGGTTAATTCTTCTTCCTGATGGGAAAATAGAGTGACCTGTGCCTGTCCCAACACCAGGAGCTAGTCTCTCATTGTTTCCCCGTCTTCCCATTCATCCTCAGGACAAATTGCAACCTGTACGGAACAGGAGGTTAAAGGTGCTGATGCTCCACGTCGGGAGATTGCTAGTAAAGTGGGTGGAATGGCGAACCCGAGCACAAGGAGATGAGAAATGAAGTGCGTTTTAGAAACCTTTCCCCATCACACGGTGTACCATCTTCTGGGTTTCTCATGCCGGTTTTCGATGTAGGAAGATGCCCTTGAACCTGGAGATTTGGGACCCATGGGACGGGTAGCACGCAGTATTACTTTAAAGGGTCTGGGTTTGCTCACCCAACTTCACCAAACCTCTCAGCCCCAAGAGTGTCCACCCTTATGTCTCATCCAGCTGTGGGTCTAGATATGGTCAATCCAGGTTGCATCACAGCCCCTGAACGAATTGTGTAAGAATTTCTCTCTCTTTCACTGTCTTTGTTTCATGGGTTTTTAAAAGTAATTTATTTTTATAATGGGGTTTAGCTGCTTTTCACGGCTGTGTTTATGCCGCTTTACACCCACTTGACACACTAACAGAGAGATATCAATATATAGGTTTTAAGATTATTACTACTCAGATATATTCTTGTGCGGTGAATCAGGCGTGTTGAGTCCAGTTCTCTGAGCAAGGAGTAGGTCTTGTCTATTACATATTGGGTTTATGGAACGGTATCTGAGCTAATTTGAAACTCTTGTTTTATGTATCACCCCACCTCACCTTTCCCGTTAAGCAGCCATAGTGTGTTTTCTGCATGTGTGACCCTGTTCTGTTTTGTAATTCAGTTCAAGTGTAACGGTTTTTACATTCCCTCTATAAGTGACACCTTATGAGAAGTGTCCTTTTCTGTGTGACTTATTTCACTTAGAATTGTCGTACCTAAATCCACTCATCATGCTGCTAGTAGCCTTATGATATTGATTTCATGGCTGAGTGATATTCCATTGTACATAAGGTCTACAACTTTTTTATCCATTTTTCGCTTTCCTGGGATATTTAAGGTGGAATGAAGTGGAGGTCCTTGTCAACAGAGCAGCCCTAAAATTTGGGGTGCTTGTGTCTTGCTGATTTTTAATTTTCCCACTTTATACCCCCATGCGTGGAAGTGCCCTATGCTCTCTAAACTGTGTTTTTTAGCTGTTTCAGGACACACCGTACCCTTCTCCAGACTGGCTGTTGGCAATTTACATCCCGCCCATCAGTGTAGCAAGGCTCCCATTTCTCCATGGCCTGTCCTGCATTTCTGGTTTTGAAACTTTTTTCAGCATGGCCCTTTTGACCGAAGGGAAGCGAGACTTCTTTGTAGCGCTGATTTGCCTTTCCAGGTTGCTTGGTTGGCCAAAAGGGGCGTATGCGTTTTTTCCTGAATATATTCAGGAAAAAACGCATACGCCCCTTTTGGCCAAGGGCATCATTGTCAACGTTTTGCCGCTTTTAATGTGCTTTAAAGGCGATTCGAATGTACCTCCTGAAATCTGTTTCCTGCAATTCTGCCTTGATTTCAAATCCTCTTCTTTGCCTTCCCTCAATATATTTGTGGACGAGAGTTATCATTTATAACTCTGCAGGTTTGTGAATTGCTGTGCCCTGAAGCTCCATTTTACAACTCGCTTTTTTTGGGAGCTGGCCGCAAAAGCGCAGGATGGCTTCAGGCCCTGTTCTGGTTCCGGTGGGCAGGGTGAGCCTGTGGTTAATTCTTCTTCCTGATGGGAAAATAGAGTGACCTGTGCCTGTCCCAACACCAAGAGCTAGTCTCTCATTGGTTCCCCGTCTTCCCATTCATCCTCAGGACAAACTGCAACCTGTACGGAACAGGAGGTTAAAGGTGCTGATGCTCCACGTAGGGAGATTGCTAGTAAAGTGGCTGGAATGGCGAACCCGAGCACAAGGAGATGAGAAATGAGGTGCGTTTTAGAAAGATTTCCCCATCACACGGTGTACCATCTTCTGGGTTTCTCATGCATGTTTTCGATGTAGGAAGATGCCCTTGAACCTGGAGATTTGGGACCCATGCGATGGGTAGCACGCAGTATTACTTTAAAGGGTCTGCGTTTGCTCACCCAACTTCACCAAACCTCTCAGCCCCAAGAGTGTCCACCCTTATGTCTCATCCAGCTGTGGGTCTAGATATGGTCAATCCAGGTTGCATCACAGCCCCTGAACGAATTGTGTAAGAATTTCTCTCTCTTTCCCTGTCTTTGTTTCATGGGTTTTTAAAAGTAATTTATTTTTATAATGGGGTTTAGCTGCTTTTCACGGCTGTGTTTATGCCGCTTTACACCCACTTGACACACTAACAGAGAGATATCAATTCATAGGTTTTAAGATTATTACTAGTCAGATATATTCTTGTGCGGTGAATCAGGCGTGTTGAGTCCAGTTCTCTGAGCAAGGAGTAGGTTTTGTCTATTACATATTGGGTTTATGGAACGGTATCTGAGCTAATTTGAAACTCTTGTTTTATGTATCACCCCACATCATCTTTCCAGTTAAGCAGCCGTAGTGTGTTTTCTGCATGTGTGACTCTGTTCTGTTTTGTAATTCAGTTCAAGTGTAACGGTTTTTACATTCCCTCTATAAGTGACACCTTATGAGAAGTGTCCTTTTCTGTGTGACTTATTTCACTTAGAATCGTCGTACCTAAATCCACTCATCATGCTGCTACTAGCCTTATGATATTGATTTCATGGCTGAGTGATATTCCATTGTACATAAGGACTACAACTTTTTTATCCATTTTTCGCTTTCCTGGGATATTTAAGGTGGATTGAAGTGGAGGTCCTTGTCAAAAGAGCAGCCCTAAACTATGGGGTGCTTGTGTCTTGCTGATTTTTAATTTTCCCACTTTATACCCCCATGCGTGGAAGTGCCCTATGCTCTCTAAGCTGTGTTTTTTAGCTGTTTCAGGACACACCGTGCCCTTCTCCAGAGTGGCTGTTGGCAATTTACATCCCGCCCATCAGTGTAGCAAGGCTCCCATTTCTCCATGGCCTGTCCTGCATTTCTGGTTTTGAAACTTTTTTCAGCATGGCCCTTTTGACCGATGGGAAGCGCGACTTCTTTGTAGCGCTGATTTGCCTTTCCAGGTTGCTTGGTTGGCCAAAAAGGGCGTATGCGTTTTTTCCTGAATATATTCAGGAAAAAACGCATACGCCCTTTTTGGCCAAGGGCATCATTGTCAACGTTTTGCCGCTTTTCATGTGCTTTAAAGGCGATTCGAATCTACCTCCTGAAATCTGTTTCCTGCAATTCTGCCTTGACTTCAAATCCTCTTCTTTGCCTTCCCTCAATATATTTGTGGACGAGAGTTATCATTTATAACTCTGCAGGTTTGTGAATTGCAGTGCCCTGAAGCTCCATTTTACAACTCGCTTTTTTGGGAGCTGGCCGCAAAAGCGCAGGATGGCTTCAGGCCCTGTTCTGGTTCCTGGGGGCAGGCTGAGCCTGTGGTTAATTCTTCTTCCTGATGGGAAAATAGAGTGACCTGTGCCTGTCCCAACACCAAGAGCTAGTCTCTCATTGGTTCCCCGTCTTCCCGTTCATCCTCAGGACAAATTGCAACCTGTACGGAACAGGAGGTTAAAGGTGCTGATGCTCCACGTAGGGAGATTGCTAGTAAAGTGGCTGGAATGGCGAACCCGAGCACAAGGAGATGAGAAATGAGGTGCGTTTTAGAAACCTTTCCCCATCACATGGTGTACCATCTTCTGGGTTTCTCATGCCTGTTTTCGATGTAGGAAGATGCCCTTGAACCTGGAGATTTGGGACCCATGGGACGGGTAGCACGCAGTATTACTTTAAAGGGTCTGGGTTTGCTCACCCAACTTCACCAAACCTCTCAGCCCCAAGAGTGTCCACCCTTATGTCTCATCCAGCTGTGGGTCTAGATATGGTCAATCCAGGTTGCATCACAGCCCCTGAACGAATTGTGTAAGAATTTCTCTCTCTTTCCCTGTCTTTGTTTCATGGGTTTTTAAAAGTAATTTATTTTTATAATGGGGTTTAGCTGCTTTTCACGGCTGTGTTTATGCCGCTTTACACCCACTTGACACACTAACAGAGAGATATCAATTCATAGGTTTTAAGATTATTACTAGTCAGATATATTCTTGTGCGGTGAATCAGGCGTGTTGAGTCCAGTTCTCTAAGCAAGGAGTAGGTCTTGTCTATTACATATTGGGTTTATGGAACGGTATCTGAGCTAATTTGAAACTCTTGTTTTATGTATCACCCCACCTCATCTTTCCAGTTAAGCAGCCGTAGTGTGTTTTCTGCATGTGTGACTCTGTTCTGTTTTGTAATTCAGTTCAAGTGTAACGGTTTTTACATTCCCTCTATAAGTGACACCTTATGAGAAGTGTCCTTTTCTGTGTGACTTATTTCACTTAGAATCGTCGTACCTAAATCCACTCATCATGCTGCTACTAGCCTTATGATATTGATTTCATGGCTGAGTGATATTCCATTGTACATAAGGACTACAACTTTTTTATCCATTTTTCGCTTTCCTGGGATATTTAAGGTGGATTGAAGTGGAGGTCCTTGTCAAAAGAGCAGCCCTAAACTATGGGGTGCTTGTGTCTTGCTGATTTTTAATTTTCCCACTTTATACCCCCATGCGTGGAAGTGCCCTATGCTCTCTAAGCTGTGTTTTTTAGCTGTTTCAGGACACACCGTGCCCTTCTCCAGAGTGGCTGTTGGCAATTTACATCCCGCCCATCAGTGTAGCAAGGCTCCCATTTCTCCATGGCCTGTCCTGCATTTCTGGTTTTGAAACTTTTTTCAGCATGGCCCTTTTGACCGATGGGAAGCGCGACTTCTTTGTAGCGCTGATTTGCCTTTCCAGGTTGCTTGGTTGGCCAAAAAGGGCGTATGCGTTTTTTCCTGAATATATTCAGGAAAAAACGCATACGCCCTTTTTGGCCAAGGGCATCATTGTCAACGTTTTGCCGCTTTTCATGTGCTTTAAAGGCGATTCGAATCTACCTCCTGAAATCTGTTTCCTGCAATTCTGCCTTGACTTCAAATCCTCTTCTTTGCCTTCCCTCAATATATTTGTGGACGAGAGTTATCATTTATAACTCTGCAGGTTTGTGAATTGCAGTGCCCTGAAGCTCCATTTTACAACTCGCTTTTTTGGGAGCTGGCCGCAAAAGCGCAGGATGGCTTCAGGCCCTGTTCTGGTTCCTGGGGGCAGGCTGAGCCTGTGGTTAATTCTTCTTCCTGATGGGAAAATAGAGTGACCTGTGCCTGTCCCAACACCAAGAGCTAGTCTCTCATTGGTTCCCCGTCTTCACGTTCATCCTCAGGACAAATTGCAACCTGTACGGAACAGGAGGTTAAAGGTGCTGATGCTCCACGTAGGGAGATTGCTAGTAAAGTGGCTGGAATGGCGAACCCGAGCACAAGGAGATGAGAAATGAGGTGCGTTTTAGAAACCTTTCCCCATCACATGGTGTACCATCTTCTGGGTTTCTCATGCCTGTTTTCGATGTAGGAAGATGCCCTTGAACCTGGAGATTTGGGACCCATGGGACGGGTAGCACGCAGTATTACTTTAAAGGGTCTGGGTTTGCTCACCCAACTTCACCAAACCTCTCAGCCCCAAGAGTGTCCACCCTTATGTCTCATCCAGCTGTGGGTCTAGATATGGTCAATCCAGGTTGCATCACAGCCCCTGAACGAATTGTCTAAGAATTTCTCTCTCTTTCACTGTCTTTGTTTCATGGGTTTTTAAAAGTAATTTATTTTTATAATGGGGTTTAGCTGCTTTTCACGGCTGTGTTTATGCCGCTTTACACCCACTTGACACACTAACAGAGAGATATCAATACATAGGTTTTAAGATTATTACTAGTCAGATATATTCTTGTGCGGTGAATCAGGCGTGTTGAGTCCAGTTCTCTGAGCAAGGAGTAGGTTTTGTCTATTACATATTGGGTTTATGGAACGGTATCTGAGCTAATTTGAAACTCTTGTTTTATGTATCACCCCACATCATCTTTCCAGTTAAGCAGCCGTAGTGTGTTTTCTGCATGTGTGACTCTGTTCTGTTTTGTAATTCAGTTCAAGTGTAACGGTTTTTACATTCCCTCTATAAGTGACACCTTATGAGAAGTGTCCTTTTCTGTGTGACTTATTTCACTTAGAATCGTCGTACCTAAATCCACTCATCATGCTGCTACTAGCCTTATGATATTGATTTCATGGCTGAGTGATATTCCATTGTACATAAGGACTACAACTTTTTTATCCATTTTTCGCTTTCCTGGGATATTTAAGGTGGATTGAAGTGGAGGTCCTTGTCAAAAGAGCAGCCCTAAACTATGGGGTGCTTGTGTCTTGCTGATTTTTAATTTTCCCACTTTATACCCCCATGCGTGGAAGTGCCCTATGCTCTCTAAGCTGTGTTTTTTAGCTGTTTCAGGACACACCGTGCCCTTCTCCAGAGTGGCTGTTGGCAATTTACATCCCGCCCATCAGTGTAGCAAGGCTCCCATTTCTCCATGGCCTGTCCTGCATTTCTGGTTTTGAAACTTTTTTCAGCATGGCCCTTTTGACCGATGGGAAGCGCGACTTCTTTGTAGCGCTGATTTGCCTTTCCAGGTTGCTTGGTTGGCCAAAAAGGGCGTATGCGTTTTTTCCTGAATATATTCAGGAAAAAACGCATACGCCCTTTTTGGCCAAGGGCATCATTGTCAACGTTTTGCCGCTTTTCATGTGCTTTAAAGGCGATTCGAATCTACCTCCTGAAATCTGTTTCCTGCAATTCTGCCTTGACTTCAAATCCTCTTCTTTGCCTTCCCTCAATATATTTGTGGACGAGAGTTATCATTTATAACTCTGCAGGTTTGTGAATTGCAGTGCCCTGAAGCTCCATTTTACAACTCGCTTTTTTGGGAGCTGGCCGCAAAAGCGCAGGATGGCTTCAGGCCCTGTTCTGGTTCCTGGGGGCAGGCTGAGCCTGTGGTTAATTCTTCTTCCTGATGGGAAAATAGAGTGACCTGTGCCTGTCCCAACACCAAGAGCTAGTCTCTCATTGGTTCCCCGTCTTCCCGTTCATCCTCAGGACAAATTGCAACCTGTACGGAACAGGAGGTTAAAGGTGCTGATGCTCCACGTAGGGAGATTGCTAGTAAAGTGGCTGGAATGGCGAACCCGAGCACAAGGAGATGAGAAATGAGGTGCGTTTTAGAAACCTTTCCCCATCACATGGTGTACCATCTTCTGGGTTTCTCATGCCTGTTTTCGATGTAGGAAGATGCCCTTGAACCTGGAGATTTGGGACCCATGGGACGGGTAGCACGCAGTATTACTTTAAAGGGTCTGGGTTTGCTCACCCAACTTCACCAAACCTCTCAGCCCCAAGAGTGTCCACCCTTATGTCTCATCCAGCTGTGGGTCTAGATATGGTCAATCCAGGTTGCATCACAGCCCCTGAACGAATTGTCTAAGAATTTCTCTCTCTTTCCCTGTCTTTGTTTCATGGGTTTTTAAAAGTAATTTATTTTTATAATGGGGTTTAGCTGCTTTTCACGGCTGTGTTTATGCCGCTTTACACCCACTTGACACACTAACAGAGAGATATCAATTCATAGGTTTTAAGATTATTACTAGTCAGATATATTCTTGTGCGGTGAATCAGGCGTGTTGAGTCCAGTTCTCTAAGCAAGGAGTAGGTCTTGTCTATTACATATTGGGTTTATGGAACGGTATCTGAGCTAATTTGAAACTCTTGTTTTATGTATCACCCCACCTCATCTTTCCAGTTAAGCAGCCGTAGTGTGTTTTCTGCATGTGTGACTCTGTTCTGTTTTGTAATTCAGTTCAAGTGTAACGGTTTTTACATTCCCTCTATAAGTGACACCTTATGAGAAGTGTCCTTTTCTGTGTGACTTATTTCACTTAGAATCGTCGTACCTAAATCCACTCATCATGCTGCTACTAGCCTTATGATATTGATTTCATGGCTGAGTGATATTCCATTGTACATAAGGACTACAACTTTTTTATCCATTTTTCGCTTTCCTGGGATATTTAAGGTGGATTGAAGTGGAGGTCCTTGTCAAAAGAGCAGCCCTAAACTATGGGGTGCTTGTGTCTTGCTGATTTTTAATTTTCCCACTTTATACCCCCATGCGTGGAAGTGCCCTATGCTCTCTAAGCTGTGTTTTTTAGCTGTTTCAGGACACACCGTGCCCTTCTCCAGAGTGGCTGTTGGCAATTTACATCCCGCCCATCAGTGTAGCAAGGCTCCCATTTCTCCATGGCCTGTCCTGCATTTCTGGTTTTGAAACTTTTTTCAGCATGGCCCTTTTGACCGATGGGAAGCGCGACTTCTTTGTAGCGCTGATTTGCCTTTCCAGGTTGCTTGGTTGGCCAAAAAGGGCGTATGCGTTTTTTCCTGAATATATTCAGGAAAAAACGCATACGCCCTTTTTGGCCAAGGGCATCATTGTCAACGTTTTGCCGCTTTTCATGTGCTTTAAAGGCGATTCGAATCTACCTCCTGAAATCTGTTTCCTGCAATTCTGCCTTGACTTCAAATCCTCTTCTTTGCCTTCCCTCAATATATTTGTGGACGAGAGTTATCATTTATAACTCTGCAGGTTTGTGAATTGCAGTGCCCTGAAGCTCCATTTTACAACTCGCTTTTTTGGGAGCTGGCCGCAAAAGCGCAGGATGGCTTCAGGCCCTGTTCTGGTTCCTGGGGGCAGGCTGAGCCTGTGGTTAATTCTTCTTCCTGATGGGAAAATAGAGTGACCTGTGCCTGTCCCAACACCAAGAGCTAGTCTCTCATTGGTTCCCCGTCTTCACGTTCATCCTCAGGACAAATTGCAACCTGTACGGAACAGGAGGTTAAAGGTGCTGATGCTCCACGTAGGGAGATTGCTAGTAAAGTGGCTGGAATGGCGAACCCGAGCACAAGGAGATGAGAAATGAGGTGCGTTTTAGAAACCTTTCCCCATCACATGGTGTACCATCTTCTGGGTTTCTCATGCCTGTTTTCGATGTAGGAAGATGCCCTTGAACCTGGAGATTTGGGACCCATGGGACGGGTAGCACGCAGTATTACTTTAAAGGGTCTGGGTTTGCTCACCCAACTTCACCAAACCTCTCAGCCCCAAGAGTGTCCACCCTTATGTCTCATCCAGCTGTGGGTCTAGATATGGTCAATCCAGGTTGCATCACAGCCCCTGAACGAATTGTCTAAGAATTTCTCTCTCTTTCACTGTCTTTGTTTCATGGGTTTTTAAAAGTAATTTATTTTTATAATGGGGTTTAGCTGCTTTTCACGGCTGTGTTTATGCCGCTTTACACCCACTTGACACACTAACAGAGAGATATCAATACATAGGTTTTAAGATTATTACTAGTCAGATATATTCTTGTGCGGTGAATCAGGCGTGTTGAGTCCAGTTCTCTGAGCAAGGAGTAGGTTTTGTCTATTACATATTGGGTTTATGGAACGGTATCTGAGCTAATTTGAAACTCTTGTTTTATGTATCACCCCACATCATCTTTCCAGTTAAGCAGCCGTAGTGTGTTTTCTGCATGTGTGACTCTGTTCTGTTTTGTAATTCAGTTCAAGTGTAACGGTTTTTACATTCCCTCTATAAGTGACACCTTATGAGAAGTGTCCTTTTCTGTGTGACTTATTTCACTTAGAATCGTCGTACCTAAATCCACTCATCATGCTGCTACTAGCCTTATGATATTGATTTCATGGCTGAGTGATATTCCATTGTACATAAGGACTACAACTTTTTTATCCATTTTTCGCTTTCCTGGGATATTTAAGGTGGATTGAAGTGGAGGTCCTTGTCAAAAGAGCAGCCCTAAACTATGGGGTGCTTGTGTCTTGCTGATTTTTAATTTTCCCACTTTATACCCCCATGCGTGGAAGTGCCCTATGCTCTCTAAGCTGTGTTTTTTAGCTGTTTCAGCACACACCGTGCCCTTCTCCAGAGTGGCTGTTGGCAATTTACATCCCGCCCATCAGTGTAGCAAGGCTCCCATTTCTCCATGGCCTGTCCTGCATTTCTGGTTTTGAAACTTTTTTCAGCATGGCCCTTTTGACCGATGGGAAGCGCGACTTCTTTGTAGCGCTGATTTGCCTTTCCAGGTTGCTTGGTTGGCCAAAAAGGGCGTATGCGTTTTTTCCTGAATATATTCAGGAAAAAACGCATACGCCCTTTTTGGCCAAGGGCATCATTGTCAACGTTTTGCCGCTTTTCATGTGCTTTAAAGGCGATTCGAATCTACCTCCTGAAATCTGTTTCCTGCAATTCTGCCTTGACTTCAAATCCTCTTCTTTGCCTTCCCTCAATATATTTGTGGACGAGAGTTATCATTTATAACTCTGCAGGTTTGTGAATTGCAGTGCCCTGAAGCTCCATTTTACAACTCGCTTTTTTGGGAGCTGGCCGCAAAAGCGCAGGATGGCTTCAGGCCCTGTTCTGGTTCCTGGGGGCAGGCTGAGCCTGTGGTTAATTCTTCTTCCTGATGGGAAAATAGAGTGACCTGTGCCTGTCCCAACACCAAGAGCTAGTCTCTCATTGGTTCCCCGTCTTCCCGTTCATCCTCAGGACAAATTGCAACCTGTACGGAACAGGAGGTTAAAGGTGCTTATGCTCCACGTAGGGAGATTGCTAGTAAAGTGGCTGGAATGGCGAACCCGAGCACAAGGAGATGAGAAATGAGGTGCGTTTTAGAAACCTTTCCCCATCACATGGTGTACCATCTTCTGGGTTTCTCATGCCTGTTTTCGATGTAGGAAGATGTCCTTGAACCTGGAGATTTGGGACCCATGGGACGGGTAGCACGCAGTATTACTTTAAAGGGTCTGGGTTTGCTCACCCAACTTCACCAAACCTCTCAGCCCCAAGAGTGTCCACCCTTATGTCTCATCCAGCTGTGGGTCTAGATATGGTCAATCCAGGTTGCATCACAGCCCCTGAACGAATTGTGTAAGAATTTCTCTCTCTTTCCCTGTCTTTGTTTCATGGGTTTTTAAAAGTAATTTATTTTTATAATGGGGTTTAGCTGCTTTTCACGGCTGTGTTTATGCCGCTTTACACCCACTTGACACACTAACAGAGAGATATCAATTCATAGGTTTTAAGATTATTACTAGTCAGATATATTCTTGTGCGGTGAATCAGGCGTGTTGAGTCCAGTTCTCTAAGCAAGGAGTAGGTCTTGTCTATTACATATTGGGTTTATGGAACGGTATCTGAGCTAATTTGAAACTCTTGTTTTATGTATCACCCCACCTCATCTTTCCAGTTAAGCAGCCGTAGTGTGTTTTCTGCATGTGTGACTCTGTTCTGTTTTGTAATTCAGTTCAAGTGTAACGGTTTTTACATTCCCTCTATAAGTGACACCTTATGAGAAGTGTCCTTTTCTGTGTGACTTATTTCACTTAGAATCGTCGTACCTAAATCCACTCATCATGCTGCTACTAGCCTTATGATATTGATTTCATGGCTGAGTGATATTCCATTGTACATAAGGACTACAACTTTTTTATCCATTTTTCGCTTTCCTGGGATATTTAAGGTGGATTGAAGTGGAGGTCCTTGTCAAAAGAGCAGCCCTAAACTATGGGGTGCTTGTGTCTTGCTGATTTTTAATTTTCCCACTTTATACCCCCATGCGTGGAAGTGCCCTATGCTCTCTAAGCTGTGTTTTTTAGCTGTTTCAGGACACACCGTGCCCTTCTCCAGAGTGGCTGTTGGCAATTTACATCCCGCCCATCAGTGTAGCAAGGCTCCCATTTCTCCATGGCCTGTCCTGCATTTCTGGTTTTGAAACTTTTTTCAGCATGGCCCTTTTGACCGATGGGAAGCGCGACTTCTTTGTAGCGCTGATTTGCCTTTCCAGGTTGCTTGGTTGGCCAAAAAGGGCGTATGCGTTTTTTCCTGAATATATTCAGGAAAAAACGCATACGCCCTTTTTGGCCAAGGGCATCATTGTCAACGTTTTGCCGCTTTTCATGTGCTTTAAAGGCGATTCGAATCTACCTCCTGAAATCTGTTTCCTGCAATTCTGCCTTGACTTCAAATCCTCTTCTTTGCCTTCCCTCAATATATTTGTGGACGAGAGTTATCATTTATAACTCTGCAGGTTTGTGAATTGCAGTGCCCTGAAGCTCCATTTTACAACTCGCTTTTTTGGGAGCTGGCCGCAAAAGCGCAGGATGGCTTCAGGCCCTGTTCTGGTTCCTGGGGGCAGGCTGAGCCTGTGGTTAATTCTTCTTCCTGATGGGAAAATAGAGTGACCTGTGCCTGTCCCAACACCAAGAGCTAGTCTCTCATTGGTTCCCCGTCTTCCCGTTCATCCTCAGGACAAATTGCAACCTGTACGGAACAGGAGGTTAAAGGTGCTGATGCTCCACGTAGGGAGATTGCTAGTAAAGTGGCTGGAATGGCGAACCCGAGCACAAGGAGATGAGAAATGAGGTGCGTTTTAGAAACCTTTCCCCATCACATGGTGTACCATCTTCTGGGTTTCTCATGCCTGTTTTCGATGTAGGAAGATGCCCTTGAACCTGGAGATTTGGGACCCACGGGACGGGTAGCACGCAGTATTACTTTAAAGGGTCTGGGTTTGCTCACCCAACTTCACCAAACCTCTCAGCCCCAAGAGTGTCCACCCTTATGTCTCATCCAGCTGTGGGTCTAGATATGGTCAATCCAGGTTGCATCACAGCCCCTGAACGAATTGTCTAAGAATTTCTCTCTCTTTCACTGTCTTTGTTTCATGGGTTTTTAAAAGTAATTTATTTTTATAATGGGGTTTAGCTGCTTTTCACGGCTGTGTTTATGCCGCTTTACACCCACTTGACACACTAACAGAGAGATATCAATACATAGGTTTTAAGATTATTACTAGTCAGATATATTCTTGTGCGGTGAATCAGGCGTGTTGAGTCCAGTTCTCTGAGCAAGGAGTAGGTCTTGTCTATTACATATTGGGTTTATGGAACGGTATCTGAGCTAATTTGAAACTCTTGTTTTATGTATCACCCCACCTCACCTTTCCTGTTAAGCAGCCATAGTGTGTTTTCTGCATGTGTGACTCTGTTCTGTTTTGTAATTCAGTTCAAGTGTAACGGTTTTTACATTCCCTCTATAAGTGACACCTTATGAGAAGTGTCCTTTTCTGTGTGACTTATTTCACTTAGAATCGTCGTACCTAAATCCACTCATCATGCTGCTACTAGCCTTATGATATTGATTTCATGGCTGAGTGATATTCCATTGTACATAAGGTCTACAACTTTTTTATCCATTTTTCGCTTTCCTGGGATATTTAAGGTGGAATGAAGTGGAGGTCCTTGTCAACAGAGCAGCCCTAAACTTTGGGGTGCTTGTGTCTTGCTGATTTTTAATTTTCCCACTTTATACCCCCATGCGTGGAAGTGCCCTATGCTCTCTAAGCTGTGTTTTTTAGATGTTTCAGGACACACCGTACACTTCTCCAGAGTGGCTGTTGGCAATTTACATCCCGCCCATCAGTGTAGCAAGGCTCCCATTTCTCCATGGCCTGTCCTGCATTTCTGGTTTTGACACTTTTTTCAGCATGGCCCTTTTGACCGATGGGAAGCGAGACTTCTTTGTAGCGCTGATTGGCCTTTCCAGGTTGCTTGGTTGGCCAAAAAGGGCGTATGCGTTTTTTCCTGAATATATTCAGGAAAAAACGCATACGCCCTTTTTGGCCAAGGGCATCATTGTCAACATTTTGGCGCTTTTCATGTGCTTTAAAGGCGATTCGAATCTACCTCCTGAAATCTGTTTCCTGCAATTCTGCCTTGATTTCAATTCCTCGTCTTTGCCTTCCCTCAATATATTTGTGGACGAGAGTTATCATTTATAACTCTGTAGGATTGTGAATTGCAGTGCCCTGAAGCTCCATTTTACAACTCGCTTTTTTGGGAGGTGGCCGCAAAAGCGCAGGATGGCTTCAGGCCCTGTTCTGGTTCCGGGGGGCAGGCTGAGCCTGTGGTTAATTCTTCTTCCTGATGGGAAAATAGAGTGACCTGTGCCTGTCTCAACACCAAGAGCTAGTCTCTCATTGGTTCCCCGTCTTCCCGTTCATCCTCAGGACAAATTGCAACCTGTACGGAACAGGAGGTTAAAGATGCTGATGCTCCAAGTAGGGAGATTGCTACTAAAGTGGCTGGAATGGCGAACCCGAGCACAAGGAGATGAGAAATGAGGTGCATTTTAGAAACCTTTCCCCAACACACGGTGTACCATCTTCTTGGTTTCTCATGCATGTTTTCGATGTAGGAAGATGCCCTTGAACCTGGAGATTTGGGACCCATGCGATGGGTAGCACGCAGTATTACTTTAAAGGGTCTGCGTTTGCTCACCCAACCTCACCAAACCTCTCAGCCCCAAGAGTATCCAACCTTATGTCTCATCCAGCTGTGGGTCTAGATATGGTCAATCCAGGTTGCATCACAGCCCCTGAACGAATTGTGTAAGAATTTCTCTCTCTTTCACTGTCTTTGTTTCATGGGTTTTTAAAAGAAATTTATTTTTATAATGGGGTTTAGCTGCTTTTCACGGCAGTGTTTATGCCGCTTTACACCCACTAGACACACTAACAGAGAGATATCAATACATAGGTTTTAAGATTATTACTAGTCAGATATATTCTTGTGCGGTGAATCGGGCGT
Source organism: Balaenoptera physalus (assembly GCF_965194825.1). Taxonomy (NCBI): domain Eukaryota; kingdom Metazoa; phylum Chordata; class Mammalia; order Artiodactyla; family Balaenopteridae; genus Balaenoptera; species Balaenoptera physalus. The sequence continues at coordinate 1,157,281 of NW_028126453.1, read as the reverse complement.
GTTGAGTCCAGTTCTCTGAGCAAGGAGTAGGTCTTGTCTATTACATATTGGGTTTATGGAACGGTATCTGAGCTAATTTGAAACTCTTGCTTTATGTATCACCCCACCTCGCTTTCCCGTTAAGCAGCCATAGTGTGTTTTCTGCATGTGTGACTCTGTTCTGTTTTGTAACTCAGTTCAAGTGTAACGGTTTTTACATTCCCTCTATAAGTGACACCTTATGAGAAGTGTCCTTTTCTGTGTGACTTATTTCACTTAGAATCGTCGTACCTAAATCCACTCATCATGCTGCTACTAGCCTTATGACATTGATTTCATGGCTGAGTGGTATGCCATTGTACATAAGGACCTCAAATTTTTTATCCATTTTTCGCTTTCCTGGGATATTTAAGGTGGAATGAAGTGGAAGTCCTTGTCAACAGAGCATCCCTAAACTTTGGGGTGCTTGTGTCTTGCTGATTTTTAATTTTCCCACTTTATACCCCCATGCGTGGAAGTGCCCTATGCTCTCTAAGCTGTGTTTTTTAGATGTTTCAGGACACACCGTACACTTCTCCAGAGTGGCTGTTGGCAATTTACATCCCGCCCATCAGTGTAGCAAGGCTCCCATTTCTCCATGGCCTGTCCTGCATTTCTGGTTTTGACACTTTTTTCAGCATGGCCCTTTTGACCGATGGGAAGCGAGACTTCTTTGTAGCGCTGATTTGCCTTTCCAGGTTGCTTGGTTGGCCAAAAAGTGCGTATGCGTTTTTTCCTGAATTTATTCAGGAAAAAACGCATACGCCCTTTTTGGCCAAGGGCATCATTGTCAACGTTTTGGCGCTTTTCATGTGCCTTAAAGGCGATTCGAATCTACCTCCTGAAATCTGTTTCCTGCAATTCTGCCTTGATTTCAATTCCTCGTCTTTGCCTTCCCTCAATATATTTGTGGACGAGAGTTATCATTTATAACTCTGTAGGATTGTGAATTGCAGTGCCCTGAAGCTCCATTTTACAACTCGCTTTTTTGGGAGGTGGCCGCAAAAGCGCAGGATGGCTTCAGGCCCTGTTCTGGTTCCGGGGTGCAGGCTGAGCCTGTGGTTAATTCTTCTTCCTGATGGGAAAATAGAGTGACCTGTGCCTGTCCCAACACCAAGAGCTAGTCTCTCATTGGTTCCCCGTCTTCCCGTTCATCCTCAGGACAAATTGCAACCTGTACGGAACAGGAGGTTAAAGATGCTGATGCTCCAAATAGGGAGATTGCTACTAAAGTGGCTGGAAAGGCGAACCCGAGCACAAGGAGATGAGAAATGAGGTGCATTTTAGAAACCTTTCCCCAACACACGGTGTACCATCTTCTTGGTTTCTCATGCATGTTTTCGATGTAGGAAGATGCCCTTTAACCTGGAGATTTGGGACCCATGCTATGGGTAGCACGCAGTATTACTTTAAAGGGTCTGCGTTTGCTCACCCAACCTCACCAAACCTCTCAGCCCCAAGAGTATCCACCCTTATGTCTCATCCAGCTGTGGGTCTAGATATGGTCAATCCAGGTTGCATCACAGCCCCTGAACGAATTGTGTAAGAATTTCTCTCTCTTTCACTGTCTTTGTTTCATGGGTTTTTAAAAGTAATTTATTTTTATAATGGGGTTTAGCTGCTTTTCACGGCTGTGTTTATGCTGCTTTACACCCACTTGACACACTAACAGAGAGATATCAATACATAGGTTTTAAGATTATTACTAGTCAGATATATTCTTGTGCGGTGAATCGGGCGTGTTGAGTCCAGTTCTCTGAGCAAGGAGTAGGTCTTGTCTATTACATATTGGGTTTATGGAACGGTATCTGAGCTAATTTGAAACTCTTGCTTTATGTATCACCCCACCTCGCTTTCCCGTTAAGCAGCCATAGTGTGTTTTCTGCATGTGTGACTCTGTTCTGTTTTGTAATTCAGTTCAAGTGTAACGGTTTTTACATTCCCTCTATAAGTGACACCTTATGAGAAGTGTCCTTTTCTGTGTGACTTATTTCACTTAGAATCGTCGTACCTAAATCCACTCATCATGCTGCTACTAGCCTTATGACATTGATTTCATGGCTGAGTGGTATGCCATTGTACATAAAGACCTCAAATTTTTTATCAATTTTTCGCTTTCCTGGGATATTTAAGGTGTAATGAAGTGGAGGTCCTTGTCAACAGAGCATCCCTAAACTTTGGGGTGCTTGTGTCTTGCTGATTTTTAATTTTCCCACTTTATACCCCCATGCGTGGAAGTGCCCTATGCTCTCTAAGCTTTGTTTTTTAGATGTTTCAGGACACACCGTACACTTCTCCAGAGTGGCTGTTGGCAATTTACATCCCGCCCATCAGTGTAGCAAGGCTCCCATTTCTCTATGGCCTGTCCTGCATTTCTGGTTTTGAAACTTTTTTCAGCATGGCCCTTTTGACCGATGGGAAGCGAGACTTCTTTGTAGCGCTGATTTGCCTTTCCAGGTTGCTTGGTTGGCCAAAAAGGGCGTATGCGTTTTTTCCTGAATATATTCAGGAAAAAACGCATACGCCCTTTTTGGCCAAGGGCATCATTGTCAACGTTTTGTCGCTTTTCATGTGCTTTAAAGGCGATTCGAATCTACCTCCTAAAATCTGTTTCCTGAAATTCTGCCTTGACTTCAAATCCTCTTCTTTGCCTTCACTCAATATATTTGTGGACGAGAGTTATCATTTATAACTCTGCAGGTTTGTGAATTGCAGTGTCCTGAAGCTCCATTTTACAACTCGCTTTTTTTGGAGGTGGCCGCAAAAGCGCAGGATGGCTTCAGGCCCTGTTCTGGTTCCGGGGGGCAGGCTGAGCCTGTGGTTAATTCTTCTTCCTGATGGGAAAATAGAGTGACCTGGGCCTGTCCCAACACCAAGAGCTAGTCTCTCATTGGTTCCCCGTCTTCCCGTTCATCCTCAGGACAAATTGCAACCTGTACAGAACAGGAGGTTAAAGGTGCTGATGCTCCAAGTAGGGAGATTGCTAGTAAAGTGGCTGGAATGGCAGACCCGAGCACAAGGAGATGAGAAATGAGGTGCGTTTTAGAAACCTTTCCCCATCACACGGTGTACCATCTTCTGGGTTTCTCATGCATGTTTTCGATGTAGGAAGATGCCCTTGAACCTGGAGATTTGGGACCCATGCGATGGGTAGCACGCAGTATTACTTTAAAGGGTCTGCGTTTGCTCACCCAACCTCACCAAACCTCTCAGCCCCAAGAGTATCCACCCTTATGTCTCATCCAGCTGTGGGTCTAGATATGGTCAATCCAGGTTGCATCACAGCCCCTGAACGAATTGTGTAAGAATTTCTCTCTCTTTCCCTGTCTTTGTTTCATGGGTTTTTAAAAGAAATTTATTTTTATAATGGGGTTTAGCTGCTTTTCACGGCTGTGTTTATGCCGCTTTACACCCACTAGACACACTAACAGAGAGATATCAATACATAGGTTTTAAGATTATTACTAGTCAGATATATTCTTGTGCGGTGAATCGGGCGTGTTGAGTCCAGTTCTCTGAGCAAGGAGTAGGTCTTGTCTATTACATATTGGGTTTATGGAACGGTATCTGAGCTAATTTGAAACTCTTGCTTTATGTATCACCCCACCTCGCTTTCCCGTTAAGCAGCCATAGTGTGTTTTCTGCATGTGTGACTCTGTTCTGTTTTGTAACTCAGTTCAAGTGTAACGGTTTTTACATTCCCTCTATAAGTGACACCTTATGAGAAGTGTCCTTTTCTGTGTGACTTATTTCACTTAGAATCGTCGTACCTAAATCCACTCATCATGCTGCTACTAGCCTTATGACATTGATTTCATGGCTGAGTGGTATGCCATTGTACATAAGGACCTCAAATTTTTTATCCATTTTTCGCTTTCCTGGGATATTTAAGGTGGAATGAAGTGGAAGTCCTTGTCAACAGAGCATCCCTAAACTTTGGGGTGCTTGTGTCTTGCTGATTTTTAATTTTCCCACTTTATACCCCCATGCGTGGAAGTGCCCTATGCTCTCTAAGCTGTGTTTTTTAGATGTTTCAGGACACACCGTACACTTCTCCAGAGTGGCTGTTGGCAATTTACATCCCGCCCATCAGTGTAGCAAGGCTCCCATTTCTCCATGGCCTGTCCTGCATTTCTGGTTTTGACACTTTTTTCAGCATGGCCCTTTTGACCGATGGGAAGCGAGACTTCTTTGTAGCGCTGATTTGCCTTTCCAGGTTGCTTGGTTGGCCAAAAAGTGCGTATGCGTTTTTTCCTGAATTTATTCAGGAAAAAACGCATACGCCCTTTTTGGCCAAGGGCATCATTGTCAACGTTTTGGCGCTTTTCATGTGCCTTAAAGGCGATTCGAATCTACCTCCTGAAATCTGTTTCCTGCAATTCTGCCTTGATTTCAATTCCTCGTCTTTGCCTTCCCTCAATATATTTGTGGACGAGAGTTATCATTTATAACTCTGTAGGATTGTGAATTGCAGTGCCCTGAAGCTCCATTTTACAACTCGCTTTTTTGGGAGGTGGCCGCAAAAGCGCAGGATGGCTTCAGGCCCTGTTCTGGTTCCGGGGTGCAGGCTGAGCCTGTGGTTAATTCTTCTTCCTGATGGGAAAATAGAGTGACCTGTGCCTGTCCCAACACCAAGAGCTAGTCTCTCATTGGTTCCCCGTCTTCCCGTTCATCCTCAGGACAAATTGCAACCTGTACGGAACAGGAGGTTAAAGATGCTGATGCTCCAAATAGGGAGATTGCTACTAAAGTGGCTGGAAAGGCGAACCCGAGCACAAGGAGATGAGAAATGAGGTGCATTTTAGAAACCTTTCCCCAACACACGGTGTACCATCTTCTTGGTTTCTCATGCATGTTTTCGATGTAGGAAGATGCCCTTTAACCTGGAGATTTGGGACCCATGCTATGGGTAGCACGCAGTATTACTTTAAAGGGTCTGCGTTTGCTCACCCAACCTCACCAAACCTCTCAGCCCCAAGAGTATCCACCCTTATGTCTCATCCAGCTGTGGGTCTAGATATGGTCAATCCAGGTTGCATCACAGCCCCTGAACGAATTGTGTAAGAATTTCTCTCTCTTTCACTGTCTTTGTTTCATGGGTTTTTAAAAGTAATTTATTTTTATAATGGGGTTTAGCTGCTTTTCACGGCTGTGTTTATGCTGCTTTACACCCACTTGACACACTAACAGAGAGATATCAATACATAGGTTTTAAGATTATTACTAGTCAGATATATTCTTGTGCGGTGAATCGGGCGTGTTGAGTCCAGTTCTCTGAGCAAGGAGTAGGTCTTGTCTATTACATATTGGGTTTATGGAACGGTATCTGAGCTAATTTGAAACTCTTGCTTTATGTATCACCCCACCTCGCTTTCCCGTTAAGCAGCCATAGTGTGTTTTCTGCATGTGTGACTCTGTTCTGTTTTGTAATTCAGTTCAAGTGTAACGGTTTTTACATTCCCTCTATAAGTGACACCTTATGAGAAGTGTCCTTTTCTGTGTGACTTATTTCACTTAGAATCGTCGTACCTAAATCCACTCATCATGCTGCTACTAGCCTTATGACATTGATTTCATGGCTGAGTGGTATGCCATTGTACATAAAGACCTCAAATTTTTTATCAATTTTTCGCTTTCCTGGGATATTTAAGGTGTAATGAAGTGGAGGTCCTTGTCAACAGAGCATCCCTAAACTTTGGGGTGCTTGTGTCTTGCTGATTTTTAATTTTCCCACTTTATACCCCCATGCGTGGAAGTGCCCTATGCTCTCTAAGCTTTGTTTTTTAGATGTTTCAGGACACACCGTACACTTCTCCAGAGTGGCTGTTGGCAATTTACATCCCGCCCATCAGTGTAGCAAGGCTCCCATTTCTCTATGGCCTGTCCTGCATTTCTGGTTTTGAAACTTTTTTCAGCATGGCCCTTTTGACCGATGGGAAGCGAGACTTCTTTGTAGCGCTGATTTGCCTTTCCAGGTTGCTTGGTTGGCCAAAAAGGGCGTATGCGTTTTTTCCTGAATATATTCAGGAAAAAACGCATACGCCCTTTTTGGCCAAGGGCATCATTGTCAACGTTTTGTCGCTTTTCATGTGCTTTAAAGGCGATTCGAATCTACCTCCTAAAATCTGTTTCCTGAAATTCTGCCTTGACTTCAAATCCTCTTCTTTGCCTTCACTCAATATATTTGTGGACGAGAGTTATCATTTATAACTCTGCAGGTTTGTGAATTGCAGTGTCCTGAAGCTCCATTTTACAACTCGCTTTTTTTGGAGGTGGCCGCAAAAGCGCAGGATGGCTTCAGGCCCTGTTCTGGTTCCGGGGGGCAGGCTGAGCCTGTGGTTAATTCTTCTTCCTGATGGGAAAATAGAGTGACCTGGGCCTGTCCCAACACCAAGAGCTAGTCTCTCATTGGTTCCCCGTCTTCCCGTTCATCCTCAGGACAAATTGCAACCTGTACAGAACAGGAGGTTAAAGGTGCTGATGCTCCAAGTAGGGAGATTGCTAGTAAAGTGGCTGGAATGGCAGACCCGAGCACAAGGAGATGAGAAATGAGGTGCGTTTTAGAAACCTTTCCCCATCACACGGTGTACCATCTTCTGGGTTTCTCATGCATGTTTTCGATGTAGGAAGATGCCCTTGAACCTGGAGATTTGGGACCCATGCGATGGGTAGCACGCAGTATTACTTTAAAGGGTCTGCGTTTGCTCACCCAACCTCACCAAACCTCTCAGCCCCAAGAGTATCCACCCTTATGTCTCATCCAGCTGTGGGTCTAGATATGGTCAATCCAGGTTGCATCACAGCCCCTGAACGAATTGTGTAAGAATTTCTCTCTCTTTCACTGTCTTTGTTTCATGGGTTTTTAAAAGAAATTTATTTTTATAATGGGGTTTAGCTGCTTTTCACGGCTGTGTTTATGCCGCTTTACACCCACTAGACACACTAACAGAGAGATATCAATACATAGGTTTTAAGATTATTACTAGTCAGATATATTCTTGTGCGGTGAATCGGGCGTGTTGAGTCCAGTTCTCTGAGCAAGGAGTAGGTCTTGTCTATTACATATTGGGTTTATGGAACGGTATCTGAGCTAATTTGAAACTCTTGCTTTATGTATCACCCCACCTCGCTTTCCCGTTAAGCAGCCATACTGTGTTTTCTGCATGTGTGACTCTCTTCTGTTTTGTAATTCAGTTCAAGTGTAACGGTTTTTACATTCCCTCTATAAGTGACACCTTATGAGAAGTGTCCTTTTCTGTGTGACTTATTTCACTTAGAATCGTCGTACCTAAATCCACTCATCATGCTGCTACTAGCCTTATGACATTGATTTCATGGCTGAGTGGTATGCCATTGTACATAAGGACCTCAAATTTTTTATCCATTTTTCGCTTTCCTGGGATATTTAAGGTGGAATGAAGTGGAGGTCCTTGTCAACAGAGCAGCCCTAAACTTTGGGGTGCTTGTGTCTTTCTGATTTTTAATTTTCCCACTTTGTACCCGCATGCGTGGAAGTGCCCTATGCTCTCTAAGCTGTGTTTTTTAGATGTTTCAGGACACACCGTACACTTCTCCAGAGTGGCTGTTGGCAATTTACATCCCGCCCATCAGTGTAGCAAGGCTCCCATTTCTCCATGGCCTGTCCTGCATTTCTGGTTTTGACACTTTTTTCAGCATGGCCCTTTTGACTGATGGGAAGCGAGACTTTTTGTAGCGCTGATTGGCCTTTCCAGGTTGCTTGGTTGGCCAAAAAGGGCGTATGCGTTTTTTCCTGAATATATTCAGGAAAAAACGCATACGCCCTTTTTGGCCAAGGGCATCATTGTCAACGTTTTGGCGCTTTTCATGTGCTTTAAAGGCGATTCGAATCTACCTCCTGAAATCTGTTTCCTGCAATTCTGCCTTGATTTCAATTCCTCGTCTTTGCCTACCCTCAATATATTTGTGGACGAGAGTTATCATTTATAACTCTGTAGGATTGTGAATTGCAGTGCCCTGAAGCTCCATTTTACAACTCGCTTTTTTGGGAGGTGGCCGCAAAAGCGCAGGATGGCTTCAGGCCCTGTTCTGGTTCCGGGGGGCAGGCTGAGCCTGTGGTTAATTCTTCTTCCTGATGGGAAAATAGAGTGACTTGTGCCTGTCCCAACACCAAGAGCTAATCTCTCATTGGTTCCCCGTCTTCCCGTTCATCCTCAGGACAAATTGCAACCTGTACGGAACAGGAGGTTAAAGGTGCTGATGCTCCAACTAGGGAGATTGCTACTAAAGTGGCTGGAATGGCGAACCCGAGCACAAGGAGATGAGAAATGAGGTGCATTTTAGAAACCTTTCCCCATCACACGGTGTACCATCTTCTTGGTTTCTCATGCATGTTTTCGATGTAGGAAGATGCCCTTGAACCTGGAGATTTGGGACCCATGCGATGGGTAGCACGCAGTATTACTTTAAAGGGTCTGCGTTTGCTCACCCAACCTCACCAAACCTCTCAGCCCCAAGAGTGTCCACCCTTATGTCTCATCCAGCTGTGGGTCTAGATATGGTCAATCCAGGTTGCATCACAGCCCCTGAACGAATTGTGTAAGAATTTCTCTCTCTTTCACTGTCTTTGTTTCATGGGTTTTTAAAAGAAATTTATTTTTATAATGGGGTTTAGCTGCTTTTCACGGCTGTGTTTATGCCGCTTTACACCCACTTGACACACTAACAGAGAGATATCAACACATAGGTTTTAAGATTATTACTAGTCAGATATATTCTTGTGCGGTGAATCGGGCGTGTTGAGTCCAGTTCTCTGAGCAAGGAGTAGGTCTTGTCTATTACATATTGGGTTTATGGAACGGTATCTGAGCTAATTTGAAACTCTTGCTTTATGTATCACCCCACCTCACCTTTCCCGTTACGCAGCAATAGTGTGTTTTCTGCATGTGTGACTCTGTTCTGTTTTGTAATTCAGTTCAAGTGTAACGGTTTTTACATTCCCTCTATAAGTGACACCTTATGAGAAGTGTCCTTTTCTGTGTGACTTATTTCACTTAGAATCGTCGTACCTAAATCCACTCATCATGCTGCTACTAGCCTTATGACATTGATTTCATGGCTGAGTGGTATGCCATTGTACATAAGGACCTCAAATTTTTTATCCATTTTTCGCTTTCCTGGGATATTTAAGGTGGAATGAAGTGGAGGTCCTTGTCAACAGAGCATCCCTAAACTTTGGGGTGCTTGTGTCTTGCTGATTTTTAATTTTCCCACTTTATACCCCCATGCGTGGAAGTGCCCTATGCTCTCTAAGCTGTGTTTTTAGCTGTTTCAGGACAAACCGTACCCTTCTCCAGAGTGGCTGTTGGCAATTTACATCCCGCCCATCAGTGTAGCAAGGCTCCCATTTCTCTATGGCCTGTCCTGCATTTCTGGTTTTGAAACTTTTTTCAGCATGGCCCTTTTGACCGATGGGAAGCGAGACTTCTTTGTAGCGCTGATTTGCCTTTCCAGGTTGCTTGGTTGGCCAAAAAGGGCGTATGCGTTTTTTCCTGAATATATTCAGGAAAAAACGCATACGCCCTTTTTGGCCAAGGGCATCATTGTCAACGTTTTGGCGCTTTTCATGTGCTTTAAAGGCGATTCGAATCTACCTCCTGAAATCTGTTTCCTGCAATTCTGCCTTGATTTCAAATCCTCTTCTTTGCCTTCCCTCAATATATTTGTGGACGAGAGTTATCATTTATAACTCTGCAGGTTTGTGAATTGCAGTGCCCTGAAGCTCCATTTTACAACTCGCTTTTTTGGGAGCTGGCCACAAAAGCGCAGGATGGCTTCAGGCCCTGTTCTGGTTCCGGGGGGCAGGCTGAGCCTGTGTTTAATTCTTCTTCTTGTTGGGAAAATAGAGTGACCTGTGCCTGTCCCAACACCAAGAGCTAGTCTCTCATTGGTTCCCCGTCTTCCCATTCATCCTCAGGACAAATTGCAACCTGTACGGAACAGGAGGTTAAAGGTGCTGATGCTCCACGTAGGGCGATTGCTAGTAAAGTGGCTGGAATGGCGAACCCGAGCACAAGTAGATGAGAAATGAGGTGCGTTTTAGAAACCTTTCCCCATCACACTGTGTACCATCTTCTGGGTTTCTCATGCCTGTTTTCGATGTAGGAAGATGCCCTTGAACCTGGAGATTTGTGACCCATGCGATGGGTAGCACGCAGTATTACTTTAAAGGGTCTGCGTTTGCTCACCCACCTTCACCAATCCTCTCAGCCCCAAGAGAGTCCACCCTTATGTCTCATCCAGCTGTGGGTCTAGATATGGTCAATCCAGGTTGCATCACAGCCCCTGAACGAATTGTGTAAGAATTTCTCTCTCTTTCACTGTCTTTGTTTCATGGGTTTTTAAAAGTAATTTATTTTTATAATGGGCTTTAGCTGCTTTTCACGGCTGTGTTTATGCCGCTTTACACCCACTTGACACACTAACAGAGAGATATCAATTCATAGGTTTTAAGATTATTACTAGTCAGATATATTCTTGTGCGGTGAAACGGGCGTGTTGAGTCCAGTTCTCTGAGCAAGGAGTAGGTCTTGTCTGTTACATATTGGGTTTATGGAATGGTATCTGATCTAATTTGAAACTCTTGTTTTATGTATCTCCCCACCTCCCCTTTCCCGTTAAGCAGCCATAGTGTGTTTTCTGCATGTGTCACTCTGTTCTGTTTTGTAATTCAGTTCAAGTGTAACGGTTTTTACATTCTCTCTATAAGTGACACCTTATGAGAAGTGTCCTTTTCTGTGTGACTTATTTCACTTAGAATCGTCGTACCTAAATCCACTCATCATGTTGCTACTAGCCTTATGACATTGATTTCATGGCTGAGTGATATTCCATCGTACATAAGGACCACAACTTTTTTATCCATTTTTCTCTTTCCTGGGATATTTAAGGTGGAATGAAGTGGAAGTCCTTGTCAACAGAGCAGCCCTAAACGTTGGGGTGCTTGTGTCTTGCTGATTTTCAATTTTCCCACTTTATACCCCCATGCGTGGAAGTGCCCTATCCTCTCTAGGCTGTGTGTTTTAGATGGTTCAGGACACACCGTACCCTTCTCCAGAGTGGCTGTTGGCAATTTACATCCCGCCCATCAGTGTAGCAAGGCTCCCATTTCTCTATGGCCTGTCCTGCATTTCTGGTTTTGAAACTTTTTTCAGCATGGCCCTTTTGACCGATGGGAAGCGAGACTTCTTTGTAGCGCTGATTTGCCTTTCCAGGTTGCTTGGTTGGCCAAAAAGGGCGTATGCGTTTTTTCCTGAATATATTCAGGAAAAAACGCATACGCCCTTTTTGGCCAAGGGCATCATTGTCAACGTTTTGGCGCTTTTCATGGGCTTTAAAGGCGATTCGAATCTACCTCCTGAAATCTGTTTCCTGCAATTCTGCCTTGATTTCAAATCCTCTTCTTTGCCTTCCCTCAATATATTTGTGGACGAGAGTTATCATTTATAACTCTGCAGGTTTGTGAATTGCAGTGCCCTGAAGCTCCATTTTACAACTCGCTTTTTTGGGAGCTGGCCACAAAAGCGCAGGATGGCTTCAGGCCCTGTTCTGGTTCCGGGGGGCAGGCTGAGCCTGTGTTTAATTCTTCTTCTTGTTGGGAAAATAGAGTGACCTGTGCCTGTCCCAACACCAAGAGCTAGTCTCTCATTGGTTCCCCGTCTTCCCATTCATCCTCAGGACAAATTGCAACCTGTACGGAACAGGAGGTTAAAGGTGCTGATGCTCCACGTAGGGCGATTGCTAGTAAAGTGGCTGGAATGGCGAACCCGAGCACAAGTAGATGAGAAATGAGGTGCGTTTTAGAAACCTTTCCCCATCACACTGTGTACCATCTTCTGGGTTTCTCATGCCTGTTTTCGATGTAGGAAGATGCCCTTGAACCTGGAGATTTGTGACCCATGCGATGGGTAGCACGCAGTATTACTTTAAAGGGTCTGCGTTTGCTCACCCACCTTCACCAAACCTCTCAGCCCCAAGAGAGTCCACCCTTATGTCTCATCCAGCTGTGGGTCTAGATATGGTCAATCCAGGTTGCATCACAGCCCCTGAACGAATTGTGTAAGAATTTCTCTCTCTTTCACTGTCTTTGTTTCATGGGTTTTTAAAAGTAATTTATTTTTATAATGGGCTTTAGCTGCTTTTCACGGCTGTGTTTATGCCGCTTTACACCCACTAGACACACTAACAGAGAGATATCAATACATAGGTTTTAAGATTATTACTAGTCAGATATATTCTTGTGCGGTGAATCGGGCGTGTTGAGTCCAGTTCTCTGAGCAAGGAGTAGGTCTTGTCTATTACATATTGGGTTTATGGAACGGTATCTGAGCTAATTTGAAACTCTTGCTTTATGTATCACCCCACCTCGCTTTCCCGTTAAGCAGCCATACTGTGTTTTCTGCATGTGTGACTCTCTTCTGTTTTGTAATTCAGTTCAAGTGTAACGGTTTTTACATTCCCTCTATAAGTGACACCTTATGAGAAGTGTCCTTTTCTGTGTGACTTATTTCACTTAGAATCGTCGTACCTAAATCCACTCATCATGCTGCTACTAGCCTTATGACATTGATTTCATGGCTGAGTGGTATGCCATTGTACATAAGGACCTCAAATTTTTTATCCATTTTTCGCTTTCCTGGGATATTTAAGGTGGAATGAAGTGGAGGTCCTTGTCAACAGAGCAGTCCTAAACTTTGGGGTGCTTGTGTCTTTCTGATTTTTAATTTTCCCACTTTGTACCCCCATGCGTGGAAGTGCCCTATGCTCTCTAAGCTGTGTTTTTTAGATGTTTCAGGACACACCGTACACTTCTCCAGAGTGGCTGTTGGCAATTTACATCCCGCCCATCAGTGTAGCAAGGCTCCCATTTCTCCATGGCCTTTCCTGCATTTCTGGTTTTGACACTTTTTTCAGCATGGCCCTTTTGACTGATGGGAAGCGAGACTTTTTGTAGCGCTGATTGGCCTTTCCAGGTTGCTTGGTTGGCCAAAAAGGGCGTATGCGTTTTTTCCTGAATATATTCAGGAAAAAACGCATACGCCCTTTTTGGCCAAGGGCATCATTGTCAACGTTTTGGCGCTTTTCATGTGCTTTAAAGGCGATTCGAATCTACCTCCTGAAATCTGTTTCCTGCAATTCTGCCTTGATTTCAATTCCTCGTCTTTGCCTACCCTCAATATATTTGTGGACGAGAGTTATCATTTATAACTCTGTAGGATTGTGAATTGCAGTGCCCTGAAGCTCCATTTTACAACTCGCTTTTTTGGGAGGTGGCCGCAAAAGCGCAGGATGGCTTCAGGCCCTGTTCTGGTTCCGGGGGGCAGGCTGAGCCTGTGGTTAATTCTTCTTCCTGATGGGAAAATAGAGTGACTTGTGCCTGTCCCAACACCAAGAGCTAATCTCTCATTGGTTCCCCGTCTTCCCGTTCATCCTCAGGACAAATTGCAACCTGTACGGAACAGGAGGTTAAAGGTGCTGATGCTCCAACTAGGGAGATTGCTACTAAAGTGGCTGGAAAGGCGAACCCGAGCACAAGGAGATGAGAAATGAGGTGCATTTTAGAAACCTTTCCCCATCACACGGTGTACCATCTTCTTGGTTTCTCATGCATGTTTTCGATGTAGGAAGATGCCCTTGAACCTGGAGATTTGGGACCCATGCGATGGGTAGCACGCAGTATTACTTTAAAGGGTCTGCGTTTGCTCACCCAACCTCACCAAACCTCTCAGCCCCAAGAGTGTCCACCCTTATGTCTCATCCAGCTGTGGGTCTAGATATGGTCAATCCAGGTTGCATCACAGCCCCTGAACGAATTGTGTAAGAATTTCTCTCTCTTTCACTGTCTTTGTTTCATGGGTTTTTAAAAGAAATTTATTTTTATAATGGGGTTTAGCTGCTTTTCACGGCTGTGTTTATGCCGCTTTACACCCACTTGACACACTAACAGAGAGATATCAACACATAGGTTTTAAGATTATTACTAGTCAGATATATTCTTGTGCGGTGAATCGGGCGTGTTGAGTCCAGTTCTCTGTGCAAGGAGTAGGTCTTGTCTATTACATATTGGGTTTATGGAACGGTATCTGAGCTAATTTGAAACTCTTGCTTTATGTATCACCCCACCTCACCTTTCCCGTTACGCAGCAATAGTGTGTTTTCTGCATGTGTGACTCTGTTCTGTTTTGTAATTCAGTTCAAGTGTAACGGTTTTTACATTCCCTCTATAAGTGACACCTTATGAGAAGTGTCCTTTTCTGTGTGACTTATTTCACTTAGAATCGTCGTACCTAAATCCACTCATCATGCTGCTACTAGCCTTATGACATTGATTTCATGGCTGAGTGGTATGCCATTGTACATAAGGACCTCAAATTTTTTATCCATTTTTCGCTTTCCTGGGATATTTAAGGTGGAATGAAGTGGAGGTCCTTGTCAACAGAGCATCCCTAAACTTTGGGGTGCTTGTGTCTTGCTGATTTTTAATTTTCCCACTTTATACCCCCATGCGTGGAAGTGCCCTATGCTCTCTAAGCTGTGTTTTTAGCTGTTTCAGGACAAACCGTACCCTTCTCCAGAGTGGCTGTTGGCAATTTACATCCCGCCCATCAGTGTAGCAAGGCTCCCATTTCTCTATGGCCTGTCCTGCATTTCTGGTTTTGAAACTTTTTTCAGCATGGCCCTTTTGACCGATGGGAAGCGAGACTTCTTTGTAGCGCTGATTTGCCTTTCCAGGTTGCTTGGTTGGCCAAAAAGGGCGTATGCGTTTTTTCCTGAATATATTCAGGAAAAAACGCATACGCCCTTTTTGGCCAAGGGCATCATTGTCAACGTTTTGCCGCTTTTCATGGGCTTTAAAGGCGATTCGAATCTACCTCCTGAAATCTGTTTCCTGCAATTCTGCCTTGATTTCAAATCCTCTTCTTTGCCTTCCCTCAATATATTTGTGGACGAGAGTTATCATTTATAACTCTGCAGGTTTGTGAATTGCAGTGCCCTGAAGCTCCATTTTACAACTCGCTTTTTTGGGAGCTGGCCACAAAAGCGCAGGATGGCTTCAGGCCCTGTTCTGGTTCCGGGGGGCAGGATGAGCCTGTGTTTAATTCTTCTTCTTGTTGGGAAAATAGAGTGACCTGTGCCTGTCCCAACACCAAGAGCTAGTCTCTCATTGGTTCCCCGTCTTCCCATTCATCCTCAGGACAAATTGCAACCTGTACGGAACAGGAGGTTAAAGGTGCTGATGCTCCACGTAGGGCGATTGCTAGTAAAGTGGCTGGAATGGCGAACCCGAGCACAAGTAGATGAGAAATGAGGTGCGTTTTAGAAACCTTTCCCCATCACACTGTGTACCATCTTCTGGGTTTCTCATGCCTGTTTTCGATGTAGGAAGATGCCCTTGAACCTGGAGATTTGGGACCCATGCGATGGGTAGCACGCAGTATTACTTTAAAGGGTCTGCGTTTGCTCACCCACCTTCACCAAACCTCTCAGCCCCAAGAGAGTCCACCCTTATGTCTCATCCAGCTGTGGGTCTAGATATGGTCAATCCAGGTTGCATCACAGCCCCTGAACGAATTGTGTAAGAATTTCTCTCTCTTTCACTGTCTTTGTTTCATGGGTTTTTAAAAGTAATTTATTTTTATAATGGGCTTTAGCTGCTTTTCACGGCTGTGTTTATGCCGCTTTACACCCACTTGACACACTAACAGAGAGATATCAATTCATAGGTTTTAAGATTATTACTAGTCAGATATATTCTTGTGCGGTGAATCGGGCGTGTTGAGTCCAGTTCTCTGAGCAAGGAGTAGGTCTTGTCTGTTACATATTGGGTTTATGGAACGGTATCTGATCTAATTTGAAACTCTTGTTTTATGTATCTCCCCACCTCCCCTTTCCCGTTAAGCAGCCATAGTGTGTTTTCTGCATGTGTCACTCTGTTCTGTTTTGTAATTCAGTTCAAGTGTAACGGTTTTTACATTCTCTCTATAAGTGACACCTTATGAGAAGTGTCCTTTTCTGTGTGACTTATTTCACTTAGAATCGTCGTACCTAAATCCACTCATCATGTTGCTACTAGCCTTATGACATTGATTTCATGGCTGAGTGATATTCCATCGTACATAAGGACCACAACTTTTTTATCCATTTTTCTCTTTCCTGGGATATTTAAGGTGGAATGAAGTGGAAGTCCTTGTCAACAGAGCAGCCCTAAACGTTGGGGTGCTTGTGTCTTGCTGATTTTCAATTTTCCCACTTTATACCCCCATGCGTGGAAGTGCCCTATCCTCTCTAGGCTGTGTGTTTTAGATGGTTCAGGACACACCGTACCCTTCTCCAGAGTGGCTGTTGGCAATTTACATCCCGCCCATCAGTGTAGCAAGGCTCCCATTTCTCCATGGCCTGTCCTGCATTTCTGGTTTTGACACTTTTTTCAGCATGGCCCTTTTGACCGATGGGAAGCGAGACTTCTTTGTAGCGCTGATTTGCCTTTCCAGGTTGCTTGGTTGGCCAAAAAGGGCGTATGCGTTTTTTCCTGAATATATTCAGGAAAAAAAGCATACGCCCTTTTTGGCCAAGGGCATTATTGTCAACGTTTTGTCGCTTTTCATGTGCTTTAAAGGCGATTCGAATCTGCCTCCTAAAATCTGTTTCCTGAAATTCTGCCTTGACTTCAAATCCTCTTCTTTGCCTTCACTCAATATATTTGTGGACGAGAGTTATCATTTATAACTCTGCAGGTTTGTGAATTGCAGTGCCCTGAAGCTCCATTTTACAACTCGCTTTTTTGGGAGGTGGCCGCAAAAGCGCAGGATGGCTTCAGGCCCTGTTCTGGTTCCGGGGGGCAGGCTGAGCCTGTGGTTAATTCTTCTTCCTGATGGGAAAATAGAGTGACCTGTGCCTGTCCCAACACCAAGAGCTAGTCTCTCATTGGTTCCCCGTCTTCCCGTTCATCCTCAGGACAAATTGCAACCTGTACGGAACAGGAGGTTAAAGGTGCTGTTGCTCCACGTAGGGAGATTGCTAGTAAAGTGGCTGGAATGGCGAACCCGAGCACAAGGAGATGAGAAATGAGGTGCGTTTTAGAAACCTTTCCCCATCACACGGTGTACCATCTTCTGGGTTTCTCATGTATGTTTTCGATGTAGGAAGATGCCCTTGAACCTGGAGATTTGGGACCCATGCGATGGGTACAACGCAGTATTACTTTAAAGGGTCTGTGTTTGCTCACCCAACCTCACCAAACCTCTCAGCCCCAAGAGTGTCCACCCTTATGTCTGATCCAGCTGTGGGTCTAGATATGGTCAATCCAGGTTGCATCAAAGCCCCTGAACGAATTGTGTTAGAATTTCTCTCTCTTTCCCTGTCTTTGTTTCATGGGTTTTTTAAAAGTAATTTATTTTTATAATGGGGTTTAGCTGCTTTTCACGGCTGTGTTTATGCCGCTTTACACCCACTTGACACACTAATAGAGAGATATCAATACATAGGTTTTAAGATTATTACTAGTCAGATATATTCTTGTGCGGTGAATCGGGCGTGTTGAGTCCAGTTCTCTGAGCAAGGAGTAGGTCTTGTCTGTTACATATTGGGTTTATGGAACGGTATCTGATCTAATTTGAAACTCTTGTTTTATGTATCTCCCCACCTCCCCTTTCCCGTTACGCAGCAATAGTGTGTTTTCTGCATGTGTCACTCTGTTCTGTTTTGTAATTCAGTTCAAGTGTAACGGTTTTTACATTCCCTCTATAAGTGACACCTTATGAGAAGTGTCCTTTTCTGTGTGACTTATTTCACTTAGAATCGTCGTACCTAAATCCACTCATCATGCTGCTACTAGCCTTATGACATTGATTTCATGGCTGAGTGGTATGCCATTGTACATAAGGACCTCAAATTTTTTATCCATTTTTCGCTTTCTTGGGATATTTAAGGTGGAATGAAGTGGAGGTCCTTGTCAACAGAGCATCCCTAAACTTTGGGGTGCTTGTGTCTTGCTGATTTTCAATTTTCCCACTTTATACTCCCATGCGTGGAAGTGCCCTATCCTCTCTAGGCTGTGTGTTTTAGATGGTTCAGGACACACCGTACCCTTCTCCAGAGTGGCTGTTGGCAATTTACATCCCGCCCATCAGTGTAGCAAGGCTCCCATTTCTCCATGGCCTGTCCTGCATTTCTGGTTTTGACACTTTTTTCAGCATGGCCCTTTTGACCGATGGGAAGCGAGACTTCTTTGTAGCGCTGATTTGCCTTTCCAGGTTGCTTGGTTGGCCAAAAAGGGCGTATGCGTTTTTTCCTGAATATATTCAGGAAAAAAAGCATACGCCCTTTTTGGCCAAGGGCATTATTGTCAACGTTTTGTCGCTTCTCATGTGCTTTAAAGGCGATTCGAATCTACCTCCTAAAATCTGTTTCCTGAAATTCTGCCTTGACTTCAAATCCTCTTCTTTGCCTTCACTCAGTATATTTGTGGACGAGAGTTATCATTTATAACTCTGCAGGTTTGTGAATTGCAGTGCCCTGAAGCTCCATTTTACAACTCGCTTTTTTGGGAGGTGGCCGCAAAAGCGCAGGATGGCTTCAGGCCCTGTTCTGGTTCCGGGGGGCAGGCTGAGCCTGTGGTTAATTCTTCTTCCTGATGGGAAAATAGAGTGACCTGGGCCTGTCCCAACACCAAGAGCTAGTCTCTCATTGGTTCCCCGTCTTCCCGTTCATCCTCAGGACAAATTGCAACCTGTACAGAACAGGAGGTTAAAGGTGCTGATGCTCCAAGTAGGGAGATTGCTAGTAAAGTGGCTGGAATGGCAAACCCGAGCACAAGGAGATGAGAAATGAGGTGCGTTTTAGAAACCTTTCCCCATCACACGGTGTACCATCTTCTGGGTTTCTCATGCATGTTTTCGATGTAGGAAGATGCCCTTGAACCTGGAGATTTGGGACCCATGCGATGGGTACCACGCAGTATTACTTTAAAGGGTCTGTGTTTGCTCACCCAACCTCACCAAACCTCTCAGCCCCAAGAGTGTCCACCCTTATGTCTCATCCAGCTGTGGGTCTAGATATGGTCAATCCAGGTTGCATCAAAGCCCCTGAACGAATTGTGTTAGAATTTCTCTCTCTTTCCCTGTCTTTGTTTCATGGGTTTTTAAAAGTAATTTATTTTTATAATGGGGTTTAGCTGCTTTTCACGGCTGTGTTTATGCCGCTTTACACCCACTTGACACACTAATAGAGAGATATCAATACATAGGTTTTAAGATTATTACTAGTCAGATATATTCTTGTGCGGTGAATCGGGCGTGTTGAGTCCAGTTCTCTGAGCAAGGAGTAGGTCTTGTCTGTTACATATTGGGTTTATGGAGCGGTATCTGATCTAATTTGAAACTCTTGTTTTATGTATCTCCCCACCTCCCCTTTCCCGTTAAGCAGCCATAGTGTGTTTTCTGCATGTGTCACTCTGTTCTGTTTTGTAATTCAGTTCAAGTGTAACGGTTTTTACATTCCCTCTATAAGTGACACCTTATGAGAAGTGTCCTTTTCTGTGTGACTTATTTCACTTAGAATCGTCGTACCTAAATCCACTCATCATGCTGCTACTAGCCTTATGACATTGATTTCATGGCTGAGTGATATTCCATCGTACATAAGGACCACAACTTTTTTATCCATTTTTCTCTTTCCTGGGATATTTAAGGTGGAATGAAGTGGAAGTCCTTGTCAACAGAGCAGCCCTAAACGTTGGGGTGCTTGTGTCTTGCTGATTTTCAATTTTACCACTTTATACCCCCATGCGTGGAAGTGCCCTATCCTCTCTAGGCTGTGTGTTTTAGATGGTTCAGGACACACCGTACCCTTCTCCAGAGTGGCTGTTGGCAATTTACATCCCGCCCATCAGTGTAGCAAGGCTCCCATTTCTCCATGGCCTGTCCTGCATTTCTGGTTTTGACACTTTTTTCAGAATGGCCCTTTTGACCAATGGGAAGCGAGACTTCTTTGTAGCGCTGATTTGCCTTTCCAGGTTGCTTGGTTGGCCAAAAAGGGCGTATGCGTTTTTTCCTGAATATAATCAGGAAAAAAGGCATACGCCCTTTTTGGCAAATGGCATCATTGTCAACGTTTTGGCGCTTTTCATGTGCTTTAAAGGCGATTCGAATCTACCTCCTGAAATCTGTTTCCTGCAATTCTGCCTTGATTTCAATTCCTCGTCTTTGCCTTCCCTCAATATATTTGTGGACGAGAGTTATCATTTATAACTCTGTAGGATTGTGAATTGCAGTGCCCTGAAGCTCCATTTTACAACTCGCTTTTTTGGGAGGTGGCCGCAAAAGCGCAGGATGGCTTCAGGCCCTGTTCTGGTTCCGGGGGGCAGGCTGAGCCTGTGGTTAATTCTTCTTCCTGATGGGAAAATAGAGTGACCTGTGCCTGTCCCAACACCAAGAGCTAGTCTCTCATTGGTTCCCCGTCTTCCCGTTCATCCTCAGGACAAATTGCAACCTGTACGGAACAGGAGGTTAAATATGCTGATGCTCCAAATAGGGAGATTGCTACTAAAGTGGCTGGAATGGCGAACCCGAGCACAAGGAGATGAGAAATGAGGTGCATTTTAGAAACCTTTCCCCAACACACGGTGTACCATCTTCTTGGTTTCTCATGCATGTTTTCGATGTAGGAAGATGCCCTTGAACCTGGAGATTTGGGACCCATGCGATGGGTAGCATGCAGTATTACTTTAAAGGGTCTGCGTTTGCTCACCCACCCTCACCAAACCTCTCAGCCCCAAGAGAGTCCACCCTTATATCTCATCCAGCTGTGGGTCTAGATATGGTCAATCCAGGTTGCATCACAGCCCCTGAACGAATTGTGTAAGAATTTCTCTCTCTTTCACTGTCTTTGTTTCATGGGTTTTTAAAAGTAATTTATTTTTATAATGGGGTTTAGCTGCTTTTCACGGCTGTGTTTATGCCGCTTTACACCCACTTGACACACTAACAGAGAGATATCAATACATAGGTTTTAAGATTATTACTAGTCAGATATATTCTTGTGCGGTGAATCAGGCGTGTTCAGTCCAGTTCTCTGAGCAAGGAGTAGGTCTTGTCTATTACATATTGGGTTTATGGAACGGTATCTGAGCTAATTTGAAACTCTTGTTTTATGTATCACCCCACCTCACCTTTCCAGTTAAGCAGCCATAGTGTGTTTTCTGCATGTGTGACTCTGTTCTGTTTTGTAATTCAGTTCAAGTGTAACGGTTTTTACATTCCCTCTATAAGTGACACCTTATGAGAAGTGTCCTTTTCTGTGTGACTTATTTCACTTAGAATTGTCGTACCTAAATCCACTCATCATGCTGCTACTAGCCTTATGATATTGATTTCATGGCTGTGTGATATTCCATTGTAAATAAGGACTACAACTTTTTTATCCATTTTTCGCTTTCCTGGGATATTTAAGGTGGAATGAAGTGGAGGTCCTTGTCAAAAGAGCAGCCCTAAACTATGGGGTGCTTGTGTCTTGCTGATTTTTAATTTTCCCACTTTATACCCCCATGCGTGGAAGTGCCCTATGCTCTCTAAGCTGTGTTTTTAGCTGTTTCAGGACACACCGTACCCTTCTCCAGAGTGGCTGTTGGCAATATACATCCCGCCCATCAGTGTAGCAAGGCTCCCATTTCTCTATGGCCTGTCCTGCATTTCTGGTTTTGAAACTTTTTTCAGCATGGCCCTTTTGACCGATGGGAAGCGAGACTTCTTTGTAGCGCTGATTTCCCTTTCCAGGTTGCTTGGTTGGCCAAAAAGGGCGTATGCGTTTTTTCCTGAATATATTCAGGAAAAAACGCATACGCCCTTTTTGGCCAAGGGCATCATTGTCAACGTTTTGCCGCTTTTCATGTGCTTTAAAGGCGATTCGAATCTACCTCCTGAAATCTGTTTCCTGCAATTCTGCCTTGATTTCAAATCCTCTTCTTTGCCTTCCCTCAATATATTTGTGGACGAGAGTTATCATTTATAACTCTGCAGGTTTGTGAATTGCAGTGCCCTGAAGCTCCATTTTACAACTCGCTTTTTTGGGAGCTGGCCACAAAAGCGCAGGATGGCTTCAGGCCCTGTTCTGGTTCCGGGGGGCAGGCTGAGCCTGTGTTTAATTCTTCTTCTTGGTGGGAAAATAGAGTGACCTGTGCCTGTCCCAACACCAAGAGCTAGTCTCTCATTGGTTCCCCGTCTTCCCATTCATCCTCAGGACAAATTGCAACCTGTACGGAACAGGAGGTTAAAGGTGCTGATGCTCCAAGTAGGGAAATTGCTAGTAAAGTGGCTGGAATGGCAAACCCGAGCACAAGGAGATGAGAAATGAGGTGCGTTTTAGAAACCTTTCCCCATCACACGGTGTACCATCTTCTGGGTTTCTCATGCATGTTTTCGATGTAGGAAGATGCCCTTGAACCTGGAGATTTGGGACCCATGCGATGGGTAGCACGCAGTATTACTTTAAAGGGTCTGTGTTTGCTCACCCAACCTCACCAAACCTCTCAGCCCCAAGAGTGTCCACCCTTATGTCTCATCCAGCTGTGGGTCTAGATATGGTCAATCCAGGTTGCATCAAAGCCCCTGAACGAATTGTGTTAGAATTTCTCTCTCTTTCCCTGTCTTTGTTTCATGGGTTTTTAAAAGTAATTTATTTTTATAATGGGGTTTAGCTGCTTTTCACGGCTGTGTTTATGCCGCTTTACACCCACTTGACACACTAATAGAGAGATATCAAAACATAGGTTTTAAGATTATTACTAGTCAGATATATTCTTGTGTGGTGAATCGGGCGTGTTGAGTCCAGTTCTCTGAGCAAGGAGTAGGTCTTGTCTGTTACATATTGGGTTTATGGAGCGGTATCTGATCTAATTTGAAACTCTTGTTTTATGTATCTCCCCACCTCCCCTTTCCCGTTAAGCAGCCATAGTGTGTTTTCTGCATGTGTCACTCTGTTCTGTTTTGTAATTCAGTTCAAGTGTAACGGTTTTTACATTCCCTCTATAAGTGACACCTTATGAGAAGTGTCCTTTTCTGTGTGACTTATTTCACTTAGAATCGTCGTACCTAAATCCACTCATCATGCTGCTACTAGCCTTATGACATTGATTTCATGGCTGAGTGATATTCCATCGTACATAAGGACCACAAATTTTTTATCCATTTTTCTCTTTCCTGGGATATTTAAGGTGGAATGAAGTGGAAGTCCTTGTCAACAGAGCAGCCCTAAACGTTGGGGTGCTTGTGTCTTGCTGATTTTCAATTTTCCCACTTTATACCCCCATGCGTGGAAGTGCCCTATCCTCTCTAGGCTGTGTGTTTTAGATGGTTCAGGACACACCGTACCCTTCTCCAGAGTGGCTGTTGGCAATTTACATCCCGCCCATCAGTGTAGCAAGGCTCCCATTTCTCCATGGCCTGTCCTGCATTTCTGGTTTTGACACTTTTTTCAGAATGGCCCTTTTGACCAATGGGAAGCGAGACTTCTTTGTAGCGCTGATTTGACTTTCCAGGTTGCTTGGTTGGCCAAAAAGGGCGTATGCGTTTTTTCCTGAATATATTCAGGAAAAAACGCACACGCCCTTTTTGGCCAATGGCATCATTGTCAACGTTTTGGCGCTTTTCATGTGCTTTAAAGGCGATTCGAATCTACCTCCTGAAATCTGTTTCCTGCAATTCTGCCTTGATTTCAATTCCTCGTCTTTCCCTTCCCTCAATATATTTGTGGACGAGAGTTATCATTTATAACTCTGTAGGATTGTGAATTGCAGTGCCCTGAAGCTCCATTTTACAACTCGCTTTTTTGGGAGGTGGCCGCAAAAGCGCAGGATGGCTTCAGGCCCTGTTCTGGTTCCGGGGGGCAGGCGGAGCCTGTGGTTAATTCTTCTTCCTGATGGGAAAATAGAGTGACCTGTGCCTGTCCCAACACCAAGAGCTAGTCTCTCATTGGTTCCCCGTCTTCCCGTTCATCCTCAGGACAAATTGCAACTTGTACGGAACAGGAGGTTAAAGATGCTGATGCTCCAAGTAGGGAGATTTCTACTAAAGTGGCTGGAATGGCGAACCCGAGCACAAGGAGATGAGAAATGAGGTGCATTTTAGAAACCTTTCCCCAACACACGGTGTACCATCTTCTTGGTTTCTCATGCATGTTTTCGATGTAGGAAGATGCCCTTGACCCTGGAGATTTGGGACCCATGTGATGGGTAGCACGCAGTATTACTTTAAAGGGTCTGCGTTTGCTCACCCAACCTCACCAAACCTCTCAGCCCCAAGAGTGTCCACCCTTATGTCTCATCCACCTGTGGGTCTAGATATGGTCAATCCAGGTTGCATCACAGCCCCTGAACGAATTGTGTAAGAATTTCTCTCTCTTTCACTGTCTTTGTTTCATGGGTTTTTAAAAGAAATTTATTTTTATAATGGGGTTTAGCTGCTTTTCACGGCTGTGTTTATGCTGCTTTACACCCACTTGACACACTAACAGAGAGATATCAATACATAGGTTTTAAAATTATTACTAGTCAGATATATTCTTGTGCGGTGAATCGGGCGTGTTGAGTCCAGTTTTCTGAGCAAGGAGTAGGTCTTGTCTATTACATATTGGGTTTATGGAACGGTATCTGAGCTAATTTGAAACTCTTGCTTTATGTATCACCCCACCTCGCTTTCCCGTTAAGCAGCCATAGTGTGTTTTCTGCAAGTGTGACTCTGTTCTGTTTTGTAACTCAGTTCAAGTGTAACGGTTTTTACATTCCCTCTCTAAGTGACACCTAATGAGAAGTGTCCTTTTCTGTGTGACTTATTTCACTTAGAATCGTCTTACCTAAATCCACTCATCATGCTGCTACTAGCCTTATGATATTGATTTCATGGCTGAGTGATATTCCATTGTAAATAAGGACTACAACTTTTTTATCCATTTTTCTCTTTCCTGGGATATTTAAGGTGGAATGAAGTGGAGGTCCTTGTCAAAAGAGCAGCCCTAAACTATGGGGTGCTTTTGTCTTGCTGATTTTTAATTTTCCCACTTTATACCCCCATGCGTGGAAGTGCCCTATGCTCTCTAAGCTGTGTTTTTAGCTGTTTCAGGACACACCGTACCCTTCTCCAGAGTGGCTGTTGGCAATTTACATCCCGCCCATCAGTGTAGCAAGGCTCCCATTTCTCTATGGCCTGTCCTGCATTTCTGGATTTGAAACTTTTTTCAGCATGGCCGTTTTGACCGATGATAAGCGAGACTTCTTTGTAGCGCTGATTTGCCTTTCCAGGTTGCTTGGTTGGCCAAAAAGGGCGTATGCGTTTTTTCCTGAATATATTCAGGAAAAAACGCATACGCCCTTTTTGGCCAAGGGCATCATTGTCAACGTTTTGCCGCTTTTCATGTGCTTTAAAGGCGATTCGAATCTACCTCCTGAAATCAGTTTCCTGCAATTCTGCCTTGATTTCAAATCCTCTTCTTTGCCTTCCCTCAATATATTTGTGGACGAGAGTTATCATTTATAACTCTGTAGGATTGTGAATTGCAGTGCCCTGAAGCTCCATTTTACAACTCGCTTTTTTGGGAGCTGGCCGCAAATGCGCTGGATGGCTTCAGGCCCTGTTCTGGTTCCGCGGGTCAGGCTGAGCCTGTGGTTAATTCTTCTTCCTGATGGGAAAATAGAGTGACCTGTGCCTGTCCCAACACCAAGAGCTAGTCTCTCATTGGTTCCCCGTCTTCCCATTCATCCTCAGGACAAATTGCAACCTGTACGGAACAGGAGGTTAAAGGTGCTGATGCTCAACGTAGGGAGATTGCTAGTAAAGTGGCTGGAAAGGCGAACCTGAGCACAAGGAGATGAGAAATGAGGTGCGTTTTAGAAACCTTTCCCCATCACACGGTGTACCATCTTCTGGGTTTCTCATGCCTGTTTTCGATGTAGGAAGATGCCCTTGAACCTGGAGATTTGGGACCCATGCGATGGGTAGCACGCAGTATTACTTTAAAGGGTCTGCGTTTGCTCACCCAACTTCACCAAACCTCTCAGCCCCAAGAGTGTCCACCCTTATGTCTCATCCAGCTGTGGGTCTGGATATGGTCAATCCAGGTTGCATCACAGCCCCTGAACGAATTGTGTAAGAATTTCTCTCTCTTTCACTGTCTTTGTTTCATGGGTTTTTAAAAGTAATTTATTTTTATAATGGGCTTTAGCTGCTTTTCACGGCTGTGTTTATGCCGCTTTACACCCACTTGACACACTAACAGAGAGATATCAATTCATAGGTTTTAAGATTATTACTAGTCAGATATATTCTTGTGCGGTGAATCAGGCGTGTTGAGTCCAGTTCTCTGAGCAAGGAGTAGGTTTTGTCTATTACATATTGGGTTTATGGAACGGTATCTGAGCTAATTTGAAACTCTTGTTTTATGTATCACCCCACCTCACCTTTCCAGTTAAGCAGCCATAGTGTGTTTTCTGCATGTGTGACTCTGTTCTGTTTTGTAATTCAGTTCAAGTGTAACGGTTTTTACATTCCCTCTCTAAGTGACACCTTATGAGAAGTGTCCTTTTCTGTGTGACTTATTTCACTTAGAATCATCGTACCTAAATCCACTCATCATGCTGCTACTAGCCTTATGACATTGATTTCATGGCTGAGTGATATTCCATCGTACATAAGGACCACAACTTTTTTATCCATTTTTCTCTTTCCTGGTATATTTAAGGTGGAATGAAGTGGAAGTCCTTGTCAACAGAGCACCCTTAAACGTTGGGGTTCTTGTGTCTTTCTGATTTTTAATTTTCCCACTTTATACCCCCATGCGTGGAAGTGCCCTATGCTCTCTAAGCTGTGTTTTTTAGATGTTTCAGGACACACCGTACACTTCTCCAGAGTGGCTGTTGGCAATTTACATCCCGCCCATCAGTGTAGCAAGGCTCCCATTTCTCCATGGCCTGTCCTGCATTTCTGGTTTTGACACTTTTTTCAGCATGGCCCTTTTGACTGATGGGAAGCGAGACTTCTTTGTAGCGCTGATTTGCCTTTCCAGGTTGCTTGGTTGGCCAAAAAGGGCGTATGCGTTTTTTCCTGAATATATTCAGGAAAAAACGCATACGCCCTTTTTGGCCAAGGGCATCATTGTCAACGTTTTGGCGCTTTTCATGTGCTTTAAAGGCGATTCGAATCTACCTCCTAAAATCTGTTTCCTGAAATTCTGCCTTGACTTCAAATCCTCTTCTTTGCCTTCACTCAATATATTTGTGGACGAGAGTTATCATTTATAACTCTGCAGGTTTGTGAATTGCAGTGCCCTGAAGCTCCATTTTACAACTCGCTTTTTTGGGAGGTGGCCGCAAAAGCGCAGGATGGCTTCAGGCCCTGTTCTGGTTCCGGGGGGCAGGCTGAGCCTGTGGTTAATTCTTCTTCCTGATGGGAAAATAGAGTGACCTGTGCCTGTCCCAACACCAAGAGCTAGTCTCTCATTGGTTCCCCGTCTTCCCGTTCATCCTCAGGACAAATTGCAACCTGTACGGAACAGGAGGTTAAAGGTGCTGTTGCTCCACGTAGGGAGATTGCTAGTAAAGTGGCTGGAATGGCGAACCCGAGCACAAGGAGATGAGAAATGAGGTGCGTTTTAGAAACCTTTCCCCATCACACGGTGTACCATCTTCTGGGTTTCTCATGTATGTTTTCGATGTAGGAAGATGCCCTTGAACCTGGAGATTTGGGACCCATGCGATGGGTACAACGCAGTATTACTTTAAAGGGTCTGTGTTTGCTCACCCAACCTCACCAAACCTCTCAGCCCCAAGAGTGTCCACCCTTATGTCTCATCCAGCTGTGGGTCTAGATATGGTCAATCCAGGTTGCATCAAAGCCCCTGAACGAATTGTGTTAGAATTTCTCTCTCTTTCCCTGTCTTTGTTTCATGGGTTTTTTAAAAGTAATTTATTTTTATAATGGGGTTTAGCTGCTTTTCACGGCTGTGTTTATGCCGCTTTACACCCACTTGACACACTAATAGAGAGATATCAATACATAGGTTTTAAGATTATTACTAGTCAGATATATTCTTGTGCGGTGAATCGGGCGTGTTGAGTCCAGTTCTCTGAGCAAGGAGTAGGTCTTGTCTGTTACATATTGGGTTTATGGAACGGTATCTGATCTAATTTGAAACTCTTGTTTTATGTATCTCCCCACCTCCCCTTTCCCGTTACGCAGCAATAGTGTGTTTTCTGCATGTGTCACTCTGTTCTGTTTTGTAATTCAGTTCAAGTGTAACGGTTTTTACATTCCCTCTATAAGTGACACCTTATGAGAAGTGTCCTTTTCTGTGTGACTTATTTCACTTAGAATCGTCGTACCTAAATCCACTCATCATGCTGCTACTAGCCTTATGACATTGATTTCATGGCTGAGTGGTATGCCATTGTACATAAGGACCTCAAATTTTTTATCCATTTTTCGCTTTCCTGGGATATTTAAGGTGGAATGAAGTGGAGGTCCTTGTCAACAGAGCATCCCTAAACTTTGGGGTGCTTGTGTCTTGCTGATTTTCAATTTTCCCACTTTATACTCCCATGCGTGGAAGTGCCCTATCCTCTCTAGGCTGTGTGTTTTAGATGGTTCAGGACACACCGTACCCTTCTCCAGAGTGGCTGTTGGCAATTTACATCCCGCCCATCAGTGTAGCAAGGCTCCCATTTCTCCATGGCCTGTCCTGCATTTCTGGTTTTGACACTTTTTTCAGCATGGCCCTTTTGACCGATGGGAAGCGAGACTTCTTTGTA
Organism: Balaenoptera physalus; assembly: GCF_965194825.1. Classification (NCBI taxonomy): domain Eukaryota; kingdom Metazoa; phylum Chordata; class Mammalia; order Artiodactyla; family Balaenopteridae; genus Balaenoptera; species Balaenoptera physalus. The sequence goes on along the minus strand of NW_028126453.1, from coordinate 1,128,435 downwards.
GCGCTGATTTGCCTTTCCAGGTTGCTTGGTTGGCCAAAAAGGGCGTATGCGTTTTTTCCTGAATATATTCAGGAAAAAAAGCATACGCCCTTTTTGGCCAAGGGCATTATTGTCAACGTTTTGTCGCTTCTCATGTGCTTTAAAGGCGATTCCAATCTACCTCCTAAAATCTGTTTCCTGAAATTCTGCCTTGACTTCAAATCCTCTTCTTTGCCTTCACTCAGTATATTTGTGGACGAGAGTTATCATTTATAACTCTGCAGGTTTGTGAATTGCAGTGCCCTGAAGCTCCATTTTACAACTCGCTTTTTTGGGAGGTGGCCGCAAAAGCGCAGGATGGCTTCAGGCCCTGTTCTGGTTCCGGGGGGCAGGCTGAGCCTGTGGTTAATTCTTCTTCCTGATGGGAAAATAGAGTGACCTGGGCCTGTCCCAACACCAAGAGCTAGTCTCTCATTGGTTCCCCGTCTTCCCGTTCATCCTCAGGACAAATTGCAACCTGTACAGAACAGGAGGTTAAAGGTGCTGATGCTCCAAGTAGGGAGATTGCTAGTAAAGTGGCTGGAATGGCAAACCCGAGCACAAGGAGATGAGAAATGAGGTGCGTTTTAGAAACCTTTCCCCATCACACGGTGTACCATCTTCTGGGTTTCTCATGCATGTTTTCGATGTAGGAAGATGCCCTTGAACCTGGAGATTTGGGACCCATGCGATGGGTACCACGCAGTATTACTTTAAAGGGTCTGTGTTTGCTCACCCAACCTCACCAAACCTCTCAGCCCCAAGAGTGTCCACCCTTATGTCTCATCCAGCTGTGGGTCTAGATATGGTCAATCCAGGTTGCATCAAAGCCCCTGAACGAATTGTGTTAGAATTTCTCTCTCTTTCCCTGTCTTTGTTTCATGGGTTTTTATAAGTAATTTATTTTTATAATGGGGTTTAGCTGCTTTTCACGGCTGTGTTTATGCCGCTTTACACCCACTTGACACACTAATAGAGAGATATCAATACATAGGTTTTAAGATTATTACTAGTCAGATATATTCTTGTGCGGTGAATCGGGCGTGTTGAGTCCAGTTCTCTGAGCAAGGAGTAGGTCTTGTCTGTTACATATTGGGTTTATGGAGCGGTATCTGATCTAATTTGAAACTCTTGTTTTATGTATCTCCCCACCTCCCCTTTCCCGTTAAGCAGCCATAGTGTGTTTTCTGCATGTGTCACTCTGTTCTGTTTTGTAATTCAGTTCAAGTGTAACGGTTTTTACATTCCCTCTATAAGTGACACCTTATGAGAAGTGTCCTTTTCTGTGTGACTTATTTCACTTAGAATCGTCGTACCTAAATCCACTCATCATGCTGCTACTAGCCTTATGACATTGATTTCATGGCTGAGTGATATTCCATCGTACATAAGGACCACAACTTTTTTATCCATTTTTCTCTTTCCTGGGATATTTAAGGTGGAATGAAGTGGAAGTCCTTGTCAACAGAGCAGCCCTAAACGTTGGGGTGCTTGTGTCTTGCTGATTTTCAATTTTACCACTTTATACCCCCATGCGTGGAAGTGCCCTATCCTCTCTAGGCTGTGTGTTTTAGATGGTTCAGGACACACCGTACCCTTCTCCAGAGTGGCTGTTGGCAATTTACATCCCGCCCATCAGTGTAGCAAGGCTCCCATTTCTCCATGGCCTGTCCTGCATTTCTGGTTTTGACACTTTTTTCAGAATGGCCCTTTTGACCAATGGGAAGCGAGACTTCTTTGTAGCGCTGATTTGCCTTTCCAGGTTGCTTGGTTGGCCAAAAAGGGCGTATGCGTTTTTTCCTGAATATAATCAGGAAAAAAGGCATACGCCCTTTTTGGCAAATGGCATCATTGTCAACGTTTTGGCGCTTTTCATGTGCTTTAAAGGCGATTCGAATCTACCTCCTGAAATCTGTTTCCTGCAATTCTGCCTTGATTTCAATTCCTCGTCTTTGCCTTCCCTCAATATATTTGTGGACGAGAGTTATCATTTATAACTCTGTAGGATTGTGAATTGCAGTGCCCTGAAGCTCCATTTTACAACTCGCTTTTTTGGGAGGTGGCCGCAAAAGCGCAGGATGGCTTCAGGCCCTGGTCTGGTTCCGGGGGGCAGGCTGAGCCTGTGGTTAATTCTTCTTCCTGATGGGAAAATAGAGTGACCTGTGCCTGTCCCAACACCAAGAGCTAGTCTCTCATTGGTTCCCCGTCTTCCCGTTCATCCTCAGGACAAATTGCAACCTGTACGGAACAGGAGGTTAAATATGCTGATGCTCCAAATAGGGAGATTGCTACTAAAGTGGCTGGAATGGCGAACCCGAGCACAAGGAGATGAGAAATGAGGTGCATTTTAGAAACCTTTCCCCAACACACGGTGTACCATCTTCTTGGTTTCTCATGCATGTTTTCGATGTAGGAAGATGCCCTTGAACCTGGAGATTTGGGACCCATGCGATGGGTAGCATGCAGTATTACTTTAAAGGGTCTGCGTTTGCTCACCCACCCTCACCAAACCTCTCAGCCCCAAGAGAGTCCACCCTTATATCTCATCCAGCTGTGGGTCTAGATATGGTCAATCCAGGTTGCATCACAGCCCCTGAACGAATTGTGTAAGAATTTCTCTCTCTTTCACTGTCTTTGTTTCATGGGTTTTTAAAAGTAATTTATTTTTATAATGGGGTTTAGCTGCTTTTCACGGCTGTGTTTATGCCGCTTTACACCCACTTGACACACTAACAGAGAGATATCAATACATAGGTTTTAAGATTATTACTAGTCAGATATATTCTTGTGCGGTGAATCAGGCGTGTTCAGTCCAGTTCTCTGAGCAAGGAGTAGGTCTTGTCTATTACATATTGGGTTTATGGAACGGTATCTGAGCTAATTTGAAACTCTTGTTTTATGTATCACCCCACCTCACCTTTCCAGTTAAGCAGCCATAGTGTGTTTTCTGCATGTGTGACTCTGTTCTGTTTTGTAATTCAGTTCAAGTGTAACGGTTTTTACATTCCCTCTATAAGTGACACCTTATGAGAAGTGTCCTTTTCTGTGTGACTTATTTCACTTAGAATTGTCGTACCTAAATCCACTCATCATGCTGCTACTAGCCTTATGATATTGATTTCATGGCTGTGTGATATTCCATTGTAAATAAGGACTACAACTTTTTTATCCATTTTTCGCTTTCCTGGGATATTTAAGGTGGAATGAAGTGGAGGTCCTTGTCAAAAGAGCAGCCCTAAACTATGGGGTGCTTGTGTCTTGCTGATTTTTAATTTTCCCACTTTATACCCCCATGCGTGGAAGTGCCCTATGCTCTCTAAGCTGTGTTTTTAGCTGTTTCAGGACACACCGTACCCTTCTCCAGAGTGGCTGTTGGCAATATACATCCCGCCCATCAGTGTAGCAAGGCTCCCATTTCTCTATGGCCTGTCCTGCATTTCTGGTTTAGAAACTTTTTTCAGCATGGCCCTTTTGACCGATGGGAAGCGAGACTTCTTTGTAGCGCTGATTTCCCTTTCCAGGTTGCTTGGTTGGCCAAAAAGGGCGTATGCGTTTTTTCCTGAATATATTCAGGAAAAAACGCATACGCCCTTTTTGGCCAAGGGCATCATTGTCAACGTTTTGCCGCTTTTCATGTGCTTTAAAGGCGATTCGAATCTACCTCCTGAAATCTGTTTCCTGCAATTCTGCCTTGATTTCAAATCCTCTTCTTTGCCTTCCCTCAATATATTTGTGGACGAGAGTTATCATTTATAACTCTGCAGGTTTGTGAATTGCAGTGCCCTGAAGCTCCATTTTACAACTCGCTTTTTTGGGAGCTGGCCACAAAAGCGCAGGATGGCTTCAGGCCCTGTTCTGGTTCCGGGGGGCAGGCTGAGCCTGTGTTTAATTCTTCTTCTTGGTGGGAAAATAGAGTGACCTGTGCCTGTCCCAACACCAAGAGCTAGTCTCTCATTGGTTCCCCGTCTTCCCATTCATCCTCAGGACAAATTGCAACCTGTACGGAACAGGAGGTTAAAGGTGCTGATGCTCCAAGTAGGGAAATTGCTAGTAAAGTGGCTGGAATGGCAAACCCGAGCACAAGGAGATGAGAAATGAGGTGCGTTTTAGAAACCTTTCCCCATCACACGGTGTACCATCTTCTGGGTTTCTCATGCATGTTTTCGATGTAGGAAGATGCCCTTGAACCTGGAGATTTGGGACCCATGCGATGGGTAGCACGCAGTATTACTTTAAAGGGTCTGTGTTTGCTCACCCAACCTCACCAAACCTCTCAGCCCCAAGAGTGTCCACCCTTATGTCTCATCCAGCTGTGGGTCTAGATATGGTCAATCCAGGTTGCATCAAAGCCCCTGAACGAATTGTGTTAGAATTTCTCTCTCTTTCCCTGTCTTTGTTTCATGGGTTTTTAAAAGTAATTTATTTTTATAATGGGGTTTAGCTGCTTTTCACGGCTGTGTTTATGCCGCTTTACACCCACTTGACACACTAATAGAGAGATATCAATACATAGGTTTTAAGATTATTACTAGTCAGATATATTCTTGTGCGGTGAATCGGGCGTGTTGAGTCCAGTTCTCTGAGCAAGGAGTAGGTCTTGTCTGTTACATATTGGGTTTATGGAGCGGTATCTGATCTAATTTGAAACTCTTGTTTTATGTATCTCCCCACCTCCCCTTTCCCGTTAAGCAGCCATAGTGTGTTTTCTGCATGTGTCACTCTGTTCTGTTTTGTAATTCAGTTCAAGTGTAACGGTTTTTACATTCCCTCTATAAGTGACACCTTATGAGAAGTGTCCTTTTCTGTGTGACTTATTTCACTTAGAATCGTCGTACCTAAATCCACTCATCATGCTGCTACTAGCCTTATGACATTGATTTCATGGCTGAGTGATATTCCATCGTACATAAGGACCACAAATTTTTTATCCATTTTTCTCTTTCCTGGGATATTTAAGGTGGAATGAAGTGGAAGTCCTTGTCAACAGAGCAGCCCTAAACGTTGGGGTGCTTGTGTCTTGCTGATTTTCAATTTTCCCACTTTATACCCCCATGCGTGGAAGTGCCCTATCCTCTCTAGGCTGTGTGTTTTAGATGGTTCAGGACACACCGGACCCTTCTCCAGAGTGGCTGTTGGCAATTTACATCCCGCCCATCAGTGTAGCAAGGCTCCCATTTCTCCATGGCCTGTCCTGCATTTCTGGTTTTGACACTTTTTTCAGAATGGCCCTTTTGACCAATGGGAAGCGAGACTTCTTTGTAGCGCTGATTTGACTTTCCAGGTTGCTTGGTTGGCCAAAAAGGGCGTATGCGTTTTTTCCTGAATATATTCAGGAAAAAACGCACACGCCCTTTTTGGCCAATGGCATCATTGTCAACGTTTTGGCGCTTTTCATGTGCTTTAAAGGCGATTCGAATCTACCTCCTGAAATCTGTTTCCTGCAATTCTGCCTTGATTTCAATTCCTCGTCTTTCCCTTCCCTCAATATATTTGTGGACGAGAGTTATCATTTATAACTCTGTAGGATTGTGAATTGCAGTGCCCTGAAGCTCCATTTTACAACTCGCTTTTTTGGGAGGTGGCCGCAAAAGCGCAGGATGGCTTCAGGCCCTGTTCTGGTTCCGGGGGGCAGGCGGAGCCTGTGGTTAATTCTTCTTCCTGATGGGAAAATAGAGTGACCTGTGCCTGTCCCAACACCAAGAGCTAGTCTCTCATTGGTTCCCCGTCTTCCCGTTCATCCTCAGGACAAATTGCAACTTGTACGGAACAGGAGGTTAAAGATGCTGATGCTCCAAGTAGGGAGATTTCTACTAAAGTGGCTGGAATGGCGAACCCGAGCACAAGGAGATGAGAAATGAGGTGCATTTTAGAAACCTTTCCCCAACACACGGTGTACCATCTTCTTGGTTTCTCATGCATGTTTTCGATGTAGGAAGATGCCCTTGACCCTGGAGATTTGGGACCCATGTGATGGGTAGCACGCAGTATTACTTTAAAGGGTCTGCGTTTGCTCACCCAACCTCACCAAACCTCTCAGCCCCAAGAGTGTCCACCCTTATGTCTCATCCACCTGTGGGTTTAGATATGGTCAATCCAGGTTGCATCACAGCCCCTGAACGAATTGTGTAAGAATTTCTCTCTCTTTCACTGTCTTTGTTTCATGGGTTTTTAAAAGAAATTTATTTTTATAATGGGGTTTAGCTGCTTTTCACGGCTGTGTTTATGCTGCTTTACACCCACTTGACACACTAACAGAGAGATATCAATACATAGGTTTTAAAATTATTACTAGTCAGATATATTCTTGTGCGGTGAATCGGGCGTGTTGAGTCCAGTTTTCTGAGCAAGGAGTAGGTCTTGTCTATTACATATTGGGTTTATGGAACGGTATCTGAGCTAATTTGAAACTCTTGCTTTATGTATCACCCCACCTCGCTTTCCCGTTAAGCAGCCATAGTGTGTTTTCTGCAAGTGTGACTCTGTTCTGTTTTGTAACTCAGTTCAAGTGTAACGGTTTTTACATTCCCTCTCTAAGTGACACCTTATGAGAAGTGTCCTTTTCTGTGTGACTTATTTCACTTAGAATCGTCTTACCTAAATCCACTCATCATGCTGCTACTAGCCTTATGATATTGATTTCATGGCTGAGTGATATTCCATTGTAAATAAGGACTACAACTTTTTTATCCATTTTTCTCTTTCCTGGGATATTTAAGGTGGAATGAAGTGGAGGTCCTTGTCAAAAGAGCAGCCCTAAACTATGGGGTGCTTTTGTCTTGCTGATTTTTAATTTTCCCACTTTATACCCCCATGCGTGGAAGTGCCCTATGCTCTCTAAGCTGTGTTTTTAGCTGTTTCAGGACACACCGTACCCTTCTCCAGAGTGGCTGTTGGCAATTTACATCCCGCCCATCAGTGTAGCAAGGCTCCCATTTCTCTATGGCCTGTCCTGCATTTCTGGATTTGAAACTTTTTTCAGCATGGCCCTTTTGACCGATGATAAGCGAGACTTCTTTGTAGCGCTGATTTGCCTTTCCAGGTTGCTTGGTTGGCCAAAAAGGGCGTATGCGTTTTTTCCTGAATATATTCAGGAAAAAACGCATACGCCCTTTTTGGCCAAGGGCATCATTGTCAACGTTTTGCCGCTTTTCATGTGCTTTAAAGGCGATTCGAATCTACCTCCTGAAATCAGTTTCCTGCAATTCTGCCTTGATTTCAAATCCTCTTCTTTGCCTTCCCTCAATATATTTGTGGACGAGAGTTATCATTTATAACTCTGTAGGATTGTGAATTGCAGTGCCCTGAAGCTCCATTTTACAACTCGCTTTTTTGGGAGCTGGCCGCAAATGCGCTGGATGGCTTCAGGCCCTGTTCTGGTTCCGCGGGTCAGGCTGAGCCTGTGGTTAATTCTTCTTCCTGATGGGAAAATAGAGTGACCTGTGCCTGTCCCAACACCAAGAGCTAGTCTCTCATTGGTTCCCCGTCTTCCCATTCATCCTCAGGACAAATTGCAACCTGTACGGAACAGGAGGTTAAAGGTGCTGATGCTCAACGTAGGGAGATTGCTAGTAAAGTGGCTGGAAAGGCGAACCTGAGCACAAGGAGATGAGAAATGAGGTGCGTTTTAGAAACCTTTCCCCATCACACGGTGTACCATCTTCTGGGTTTCTCATGCCTGTTTTCGATGTAGGAAGATGCCCTTGAACCTGGAGATTTGGGACCCATGCGATGGGTAGCACGCAGTATTACTTTAAAGGGTCTGCGTTTGCTCACCCAACTTCACCAAACCTCTCAGCCCCAAGAGTGTCCACCCTTATGTCTCATCCAGCTGTGGGTCTGGATATGGTCAATCCAGGTTGCATCACAGCCCCTGAACGAATTGTGTAAGAATTTCTCTCTCTTTCACTGTCTTTGTTTCATGGGTTTTTAAAAGTAATTTATTTTTATAATGGGCTTTAGCTGCTTTTCACGGCTGTGTTTATGCCGCTTTACACCCACTTGACACACTAACAGAGAGATATCAATTCATAGGTTTTAAGATTATTACTAGTCAGATATATTCTTGTGCGGTGAATCAGGCGTGTTGAGTCCAGTTCTCTGAGCAAGGAGTAGGTTTTGTCTATTACATATTGGGTTTATGGAACGGTATCTGAGCTAATTTGAAACTCTTGTTTTATGTATCACCCCACCTCACCTTTCCAGTTAAGCAGCCATAGTGTGTTTTCTGCATGTGTGACTCTGTTCTGTTTTGTAATTCAGTTCAAGTGTAACGGTTTTTACATTCCCTCTCTAAGTGACACCTTATGAGAAGTGTCCTTTTCTGTGTGACTTATTTCACTTAGAATCGTCGTACCTAAATCCACTCATCATGCTGCTACTAGCCTTATGACATTGATTTCATGGCTGAGTGATATTCCATCGTACATAAGGACCACAACTTTTTTATCCATTTTTCTCTTTCCTGGTATATTTAAGGTGGAATGAAGTGGAAGTCCTTGTCAACAGAGCACCCCTAAACGTTGGGGTTCTTGTGTCTTTCTGATTTTTAATTTTCCCACTTTATACCCCCATGCGTGGAAGTGCCCTATGCTCTCTAAGCTGTGTTTTTTAGATGTTTCAGGACACACCGTACACTTCTCCAGAGTGGCTGTTGGCAATTTACATCCCGCCCATCAGTGTAGCAAGGCTCCCATTTCTCCATGGCCTGTCCTGCATTTCTGGTTTTGACACTTTTTTCAGCATGGCCCTTTTGACTGATGGGAAGCGAGACTTCTTTGTAGCGCTGATTTGCCTTTCCAGGTTGCTTGGTTGGCCAAAAAGGGCGTATGCGTTTTTTCCTGAATATATTCAGGAAAAAACGCATACGCCCTTTTTGGCCAAGGGCATCATTGTCAACGTTTTGGCGCTTTTCATGTGCTTTAAAGGCGATTCGAATCTACCTCCTGAAATCTGTTTCCTGCAATTCTGCCTTGATTTCAATTCCTCGTCTTTGCCTTCCCTCAATATATTTGTGGACGAGAGTTATCATTTATAACTCTGTAGGATTGTGAATTGCAGTGCCCTGAAGCTCCATTTTACAACTCGCTTTTTTGGGAGGTGGCCGCAAAAGCGCAGTATGGCTTCAGGCCCTGTTCTGGTTCCGGGGGGCAGGCTGAGCCTGTGGTTAATTCTTCTTCCTGATGGGAAAATAGAGTGACCTGTGCCTCTCCCAACACCAAGAGCTAGTCTCTCATTGGTTCCCCGTCTTCCCGTTCATCCTCAGGACAAATTGCAACCTGTACGGAACAGGAGGTTAAAGATGCTGATGCTCCAAGTAGGGAGATTGCTACTAAAGTGGCTGGAATGGCGAACCCGAGCACAAGGAGATGAGAAATGAGGTGCATTTTAGAAACCTTTCCCCAACACACGGTGTACCATCTTCTTGGTTTCTCATGCATGTTTTCGATGTAGGAAGATGCCCTTGAACCTGGAGATTTGGGACCCATGCGATGGGTAGCACGCAGTATTACTTTAAAGGTTCTGCGTTTGCTCACCCAACCTCACCAAACCTCTCAGCCCCAAGAGTATCCACCCTTATGTCTCATCCAGCTGTGGGTCTAGATATGGTCAATCCAGGTTGCATCACAGCCCCTGAACGAATTGTGTAAGAATTTCTCTCTCTTTCACTGTCTTTGTTTCATGGGTTTTTAAAAGAAATTTATTTTTATAATGGGGTTTAGCTGCTTTTCACGGCTGTGTTTATGCTGCTTTACACCCACTAGACACACTAACAGAGAGATATCAATACATAGGTTTTAAGATTATTACTAGTCAGATATATTCTTGTGCGGTGAATCGGGCGTGTTGAGTCCAGTTCTCTGAGCAAGGAGTAGGTCTTGTCTATTACATATTGGGTTTATGGAACGGTATCTGAGCTAATTTGAAACTCTTGCTTTATGTATCACCCCACCTCGCTTTCCCGTTAAGCAGCCATAGTGTGTTTTCTGCATGTGTGACTCTGTTCTGTTTTGTAATTCAGTTCAAGTGTAACGGTTTTTACATTCCCTCTATAAGTGACACCTTATGAGAAGTGTCCTTTTCTGTGTGACTTATTTCACTTAGAATCGTCGTACCTAAATCCACTCATCATGCTGCTACTAGCCTTATGACATTGATTTCATGGCTGAGTGGTATGCCATTGTACATAAGGACCTCAAATTTTTTATCCATTTTTCGCTTTCCTGGGATATTTAAGGTGGAATGAAGTGGAGGTCCTTGTCAACAGAGCAGCCCTAAACTTTGGGGTACTTGTGTCTTTCTGATTTTTAATTTTCCCACTTTATACCCCCATGCGTGGAAGTGCCCTATGCTCTCTAAGCTGTGTTTTTTAGATGTTTCAGGACACACCGTACACTTCTCCAGAGTGGCTGTTGGCAATTTACATCCCGCCCATCAGTGTAGCAAGGCTCCCATTTCTCCATGGCCTGTCCTGCATTTCTGGTTTTGACACTTTTTTCAGCATGGCCCTTTTGACTGATGGGAAGCGAGACTTCTTTGTAGCGCTGATTTGCCTTTCCAGGTTGCTTGGTTGGCCAAAAAGGGCGTATGCGTTTTTTCCTGAATATATTCAGGAAACAACGCATACGCCCTTTTTGGCCAAGGGCATCATTGTCAACGTTTTGGCGCTTTTCATGTGCTTTAAAGCGATTCGAATCTACCTCCTGAAATCTGTTTCCTGCAATTCTGCCTTGATTTCAATTCCTCGTCTTTGCCTTCCCTCAATATATTTGTGGACGAGAGTTATCATTTATAACTCGGCAGGTTTGTGAATTGCAGTGCCCTGAAGCTCCATTTTACAACTCGCTTCATTGGGAGCTGGCCGCAAAAGCGCAGGATGGCTTCAGGCCCTGTTCTGGTTCCGGGGGTCAGGCTGAGCCTGTGGTTAATTCTTCTTCCTGATGGGAAAATAGAGTGACCTGTGCCTGTCCCAACACCAAGAGCTAGTGTCTCATTGGTTCCCCGTCTTCCCGTTCATCCTCAGGACAAATTGCAACCTGTACGGAACAGGAGGTTAAAGATGCTGATGCTCCAAGTAGGGAGATTGCTACTAAAGTGGCTGGAATGGCGAACCCGAGCACAAGGAGATGAGAAATGAGGTGCATTTTAGAAACCTTTCCCCAACACACGGTGTACCATCTTCTTGGTTTCTCATGCATGTTTTCGATGTAGGAAGATGCCCTTGAACCTGGAGATTTGGGACCCATGCGATGGGTAGCACACAGTATTACTTTAAGGGTCTGCGTTTGCTCACCCAACCTCACCAAAACTCTCAGCCCCAAGAGTGTCCACCCTTATGTCTCATCCAGCTGTGGGTCTAGATATGGTCACTCCAGGTTGCATCACAGCCCCTGAACGAATTGTGTAAGAATTTCTCTCTCTTTCCCTGTCTTTGTTTCATGGGTTTTTGAAAGTAATTTATTTTTATAATGGGGTTTAGCTGCTTTTCACGGCTGTGTTTATGCTGCTTTACACCCACTTGACACACTAACAGAGAGATATCAATACATAGGTTTTAAGATTATTACTAGTCAGATATATTCTTGTGCGATGAATCGGGCGTGTTGAGTCCAGTTCTCTGAGCAGGGAGTAGGTCTTGTCTATTACATATTGGATTTATGGAACGGTATCTGAGCTAATTTGAAACTCTTGTTTTATGTATCACCCCACCTCACCTTTCCCGTTAAGCAGCCATAGTGTGTTTTCTGCATGTGTGATTCTGTTCTGCTTTGTAATTCAGTTCAAGTGTAACGATTTTTACATTCCCCCTATAAGTGACACCTTATGAGAAGTGTCCTTTTCTGTGTGACTTATTTCACTTAGAATCGTCGTACCTAAATCCACTCATCATGCTGCTACTAGCCTTATGACATTGATTTCATGGCTGAGTGGTATGCCATTGTACATAAGGACCTCAAATTTTTTATCCATTTTTCGCTTTCCTGGGATATTTAAGGTGGAATGAAGTGGAGGTCCTTGTCAACAGAGCACCCCTAAACTTTGGGGTGCTTGTGTCTTTCTGATTTTTAATTTTCCCACTTTATACCCCCATGCGTGGAAGTGCCCTATGCTCTCTAAGCTGTGTTTTTTAGATGTTTCAGGACACACCGTACACTTCTCCAGAGTGGCTGTTGGCAATTTACATCCCGCCCATCAGTGTAGCAAGGCTCCCATTTCTCCATGGCCTGTCCTGCATTTCTGGTTTTGACACTTTTTTCAGCATGGCCCTTTTGACTGATGGGAAGCGAGACTTCTTTGTAGCGCTGATTTGCCTTTCCAGGTTGCTTGGTTGGCCAAAAAGGGCGTATGCGTTTTTTCCTGAATATATTCAGGAAAAAACGCATACGCCCTTTTTGGCCAAGGGCATCATTGTCAACGTTTTGGCGCTTTTCATGTGCTTTAAAGGCGATTCGAATCTACCTCCTGAAATCTGTTTCCTGCAATTCTGCCTTGATTTCAATTCCTCGTCTTTGCCTTCCCTCAATATATTTGTGGACGAGAGTTATCATTTATAACTCTGTAGGATTGTGAATTGCAGTGCCCTGAAGCTCCATTTTACAACTCGCTTTTTTGGGAGGTGGCCGCAAAAGCACAGTATGGCTTCAGGCCCTGTTCTGGTTCCGGGGGGCAGGCTGAGCCTGTGGTTAATTCTTCTTCCTGATGGGAAAATAGAGTGACCTGTGCCTCTCCCAACACCAAGAGCTAGTCTCTCATTGGTTCCCCGTCTTCCCGTTCATCCTCAGGACAAATTGCAACCTGTACGGAACAGGAGGTTAAAGATGCTGATGCTCCAAGTAGGGAGATTGCTACTAAAGTGGCTGGAATGGCGAACCCGAGCACAAGGAGATGAGAAATGAGGTGCATTTTAGAAACCTTTCCCCAACACACGGTGTACCATCTTCTTGGTTTCTCATGCATGTTTTCGATGTAGGAAGATGCCCTTGAACCTGGAGATTTGGGACCCATGCGATGGGTAGCACGCAGTATTACTTTAAAGGTTCTGCGTTTGCTCACCCAACCTCACCAAACCTCTCAGCCCCAAGAGTATCCACCCTTATGTCTCATCCAGCTGTGGGTCTAGATATGGTCAATCCAGGTTGCATCACAGCCCCTGAACGAATTGTGTAAGAATTTCTCTCTCTTTCACTGTCTTTGTTTCATTGGTTTTTAAAAGAAATTTATTTTTATAATGGGGTTTAGCTGCTTTTCACGGCTGTGTTTATGCCGCTTTACACCCACTTGACACACTAACAGAGAGATATCAATACATAGGTTTTAAGATTATTACTAGTCAGATATATTCTTGTGCGGTGAATCGGGCGTGTTGAGTCCAGTTCTCTGAGCAAGGAGTAGGTCTTGTCTATTACATATTGGGTTTATGGAAAGGTATCTGAGCTAATTTGAAACTCTTGCTTTATGTATCACCCCACCTCGCTTTCCCGTTAAGCAGCCATAGTGTGTTTTCTGCATGTGTGACTCTGTTCTGTTTTGTAACTCAGTTCAAGTGTAACGGTTTTTACATTCCCTCTATAAGTGACACCTTATGAGAAGTGTCCTTTTCTGTGTGACTTATTTCACTTAGAATCGTCGTACCTAAATCCACTCATCATGCTGCTACTAGCCTTATGACATTGATTTCATGGCTGAGTGGTATGCCATTGTACATAAGGACCTCAAATTTCTTATCCATTTTTCGCTTTCCTGGGATATTTAAGGTGGAATGAAGTGGAGATCCTTGTCAACAGAGCAGCCCTAAACTTTGGGGTGCTTGTGTCTTTCTGATTTTTAATTTTCCCACTTTATACCCCCATGCGTGGAAGTGCCCTATGCTCTCTAAGCTGTGTTTTTTAGATGTTTCAGGACACACCGTACACTTCTCCAGAGTGGCTGTTGGCAATTTACATCCCGCCCATCAGTGTAGCAAGGCTCCCATTTCTCCATGGCCTGTCCTGCATTTCTGGTTTTGACACTTTTTACAGCATGGCCCTTTTGACCGATGGGAAGCGAGACTTCTTTGTAGCGCTGATTTGCCTTTCCAGGTTGCTTGGTTGGCCAAAAAGGGCGTATGCGTTTTTTCCTGAATATATTCAGGAAAAAACGCATACGCCCTTTTTGGCCAAGGGCATCATTGTCAACGTTTTGGCGCTTTTCATGTGCTTTAAAGGCGATTCGAATCTACCTCCTGAAATCTGTTTCCTGCAATTCTGCCTTGATTTCAATTCCTCGTCTTTGCCTTCCCTCAATATATTTGTGGACGAGAGTTATCATTTATAACTCTGTAGGATTGTGAATTGCAGTGCCCTGAAGCTCCATTTTACAACTCGCTTTTTTGGGAGGTGGCCGCAAAAGCGCAGGATGGCTTCAGGCCCTGTTCTGGTTCCGGGGGGCAGGCTGAGCCTGTGGTTAATTCTTCTTCCTGATGGGAAAATAGAGTGACCTGTGCCTGTCCCAACACCAAGAGCTAATCTCTCATTGGTTCCCCGTCTTCCCGTTCATCCTCAGGACAAATTGCAACCTGTACGGAACAGGAGGTTAAAGGTGCTGATGCTCCAAGTAGGGAGATTGCTACTAAAGTGGCTGGAATGGCGAACCCGAGCACAAGGAGATGAGAAATGAGGTGCATTTTAGAAACCTTTCCCCATCACACGGTGTACCATCTTCTTGGTTTCTCATGCATGTTTTCGATGTAGGAAGATGCCCTTGAACCTGGAGATTTGGGACCCATGCGATGGGTAGCACGCAGTATTACTTTAAAGGGTCTGCGTTTGCTCACCCAACCTCACCAAACCTCTCAGCCCCAAGAGTGTCCACCCTTATGTCTCATCCAGCTGTGGGTCTAGATATGGTCAATCCAGGTTGCATCACAGCCCCTGAACGAATTGTGTAAGAATTTCTCTCTCTTTCCCTGTCTTTGTTTCATGGGTTTTTAAAAGTAATTTATTTTTATAATGGGGTTTAGCTGCTTTTCACGGCTGTGTTTATGCCGCTTTACACCCACTTGACACACTAACAGAGAGATATCAATACATAGGTTTTAAGATTATTACTAGTCAAATATATTCTTGTGCGGTGAATCGGGCGTGTTGAGTCCAGTTCTCTGAGCAAGGAGTAGGTCTTGTCTATTACATATTGGGTTTATGGAACGGTATCTGAGCTAATTTGAAACTCTTGCTTTATGTATCACCCCACCTCGCTTTCCCGTTAAGCAGCCATAGTGTGTTTTCTGCATGTGTGACTCTGTTCTGTTTTGTAACTCAGTTCAAGTGTAACGGTTTTTACATTCCCTCTATAAGTGACACCTTATGAGAAGTGTCCTTTTCTGTGTGACTTATTTCACTTAGAATCGTCGTACCTAAATCCACTCATCATGCTGCTACTAGCCTTATGACATTGATTTGATGGCTGAGTGGTATGCCATTGTACATAAGGACCTCAAATTTTTTATCCATTTTTCGCTTTCCTGGGATATTTAAGGTGGAATGAAGTGGAGGTCCTTGTCAACAGAGCATCCCTAAACTTTGGGGTGCTTGTGTCTTGCTGATTTTTAATTTTCCCACTTTATACCCCCATGCGTGGAAGTGCCCTATGCTCTCTAAGCTGTGTTTTTTAGATGTTTCAGGACACACCGTACACTTCTCCAGAGTGGCTGTTGGCAATTTACATCCCGCCCATCAGTGTAGCAAGGCTCCCATTTCTCCATGGCCTGTCCTGCATTTCTGGTTTTGACACTTTTTACAGCATCGCCCTTTTGACCGATGGGAAGCGAGACTTCTTTGTAGCGCTGATTTGCCTTTCCAGGTTGCTTGGTTGGCCAAAAAGGGCGTATGCGTTTTTTCCTGAATATATTCAGGAAAAAACGCATACGCCCTTTTTGGCCAAGGGCATCATTGTCAACGTTTTGGCGCTTTTCATGTGCTTTAAAGGCGATTCGAATCTACCTCCTGAAATCTGTTTCCTGCAATTCTGCCTTGATTTCAATTCCTCGTCTTTGCCTTCCCTCAATATATTTGTGGACGAGAGTTATCATTTATAACTCGGCAGGTTTGTGAATTGCAGTGCCCTGAAGCTCCATTTTACAACTCGCTTCATTGGGAGCTGGCCGCAAAAGCGCAGGATGGCTTCAGGCCCTGTTCTGGTTCCGGGGGTCAGGCTGAGCCTGTGGTTAATTCTTCTTCCTGATGGGAAAATAGAGTGACCTGTGCCTGTCCCAACACCAAGAGCTAGTGTCTCATTGGTTCCCCGTCTTCCCGTTCATCCTCAGGACAAATTGCAACCTGTACGGAACAGGAGGTTAAAGATGCTGATGCTCCAAGTAGGGAGATTGCTACTAAAGTGGCTGGAATGGCGAACCCGAGCACAAGGAGATGAGAAATGAGGTGCATTTTAGAAACCTTTCCCCAACACACGGTGTACCATCTTCTTGGTTTCTCATGCATGTTTTCGATGTAGGAAGATGCCCTTGAACCTGGAGATTTGGGACCCATGCGATGGGTAGCACACAGTATTACTTTAAGGGTCTGCGTTTGCTCACCCAACCTCACCAAAACTCTCAGCCCCAAGAGTGTCCACCCTTATGTCTCATCCAGCTGTGGGTCTAGATATGGTCACTCCAGGTTGCATCACAGCCCCTGAACGAATTGTGTAAGAATTTCTCTCTCTTTCCCTGTCTTTGTTTCATGGGTTTTTGAAAGTAATTTATTTTTATAATGGGGTTTAGCTGCTTTTCACGGCTGTGTTTATGCTGCTTTACACCCACTTGACACACTAACAGAGAGATATCAATACATAGGTTTTAAGATTATTACTAGTCAGATATATTCTTGTGCGATGAATCGGGCGTGTTGAGTCCAGTTCTCTGAGCAGGGAGTAGGTCTTGTCTATTACATATTGGATTTATGGAACGGTATCTGAGCTAATTTGAAACTCTTGTTTTATGTATCACCCCACCTCACCTTTCCCGTTAAGCAGCCATAGTGTGTTTTCTGCATGTGTGATTCTGTTCTGCTTTGTAATTCAGTTCAAGTGTAACGATTTTTACATTCCCCCTATAAGTGACACCTTATGAGAAGTGTCCTTTTCTGTGTGACTTATTTCACTTAGAATCGTCGTACCTAAATCCACTCATCATGCTGCTACTAGCCTTATGACATTGATTTCATGGCTGAGTGGTATGCCATTGTACATAAGGACCTCAAATTTTTTATCCATTTTTCGCTTTCCTGGGATATTTAAGGTGGAATGAAGTGGAGGTCCTTGTCAACAGAGCACCCCTAAACTTTGGGGTGCTTGTGTCTTTCTGATTTTTAATTTTCCCACTTTATACCCCCATGCGTGGAAGTGCCCTATGCTCTCTAAGCTGTGTTTTTTAGATGTTTCAGGACACACCGTACACTTCTCCAGAGTGGCTGTTGGCAATTTACATCCCGCCCATCAGTGTAGCAAGGCTCCCATTTCTCCATGGCCTGTCCTGCATTTCTGGTTTTGACACTTTTTTCAGCATGGCCCTTTTGACTGATGGGAAGCGAGACTTCTTTGTAGCGCTGATTTGCCTTTCCAGGTTGCTTGGTTGGCCAAAAAGGGCGTATGCGTTTTTTCCTGAATATATTCAGGAAAAAACGCATACGCCCTTTTTGGCCAAGGGCATCATTGTCAACGTTTTGGCGCTTTTCATGTGCTTTAAAGGCGATTCGAATCTACCTCCTGAAATCTGTTTCCTGCAATTCTGCCTTGATTTCAATTCCTCGTCTTTGCCTTCCCTCAATATATTTGTGGACGAGAGTTATCATTTATAACTCTGTAGGATTGTGAATTGCAGTGCCCTGAAGCTCCATTTTACAACTCGCTTTTTTGGGAGGTGGCCGCAAAAGCACAGTATGGCTTCAGGCCCTGTTCTGGTTCCGGGGGGCAGGCTGAGCCTGTGGTTAATTCTTCTTCCTGATGGGAAAATAGAGTGACCTGTGCCTCTCCCAACACCAAGAGCTAGTCTCTCATTGGTTCCCCGTCTTCCCGTTCATCCTCAGGACAAATTGCAACCTGTACGGAACAGGAGGTTAAAGATGCTGATGCTCCAAGTAGGGAGATTGCTACTAAAGTGGCTGGAATGGCGAACCCGAGCACAAGGAGATGAGAAATGAGGTGCATTTTAGAAACCTTTCCCCAACACACGGTGTACCATCTTCTTGGTTTCTCATGCATGTTTTCGATGTAGGAAGATGCCCTTGAACCTGGAGATTTGGGACCCATGCGATGGGTAGCACGCAGTATTACTTTAAAGGTTCTGCGTTTGCTCACCCAACCTCACCAAACCTCTCAGCCCCAAGAGTATCCACCCTTATGTCTCATCCAGCTGTGGGTCTAGATATGGTCAATCCAGGTTGCATCACAGCCCCTGAACGAATTGTGTAAGAATTTCTCTCTCTTTCACTGTCTTTGTTTCATGGGTTTTTAAAAGAAATTTATTTTTATAATGGGGTTTAGCTGCTTTTCACGGCTGTGTTTATGCTGCTTTACACCCACTAGACACACTAACAGAGAGATATCAATACATAGGTTTTAAGATTATTACTAGTCAGATATATTCTTGTGCGGTGAATCGGGCGTGTTGAGTCCAGTTCTCTGAGCAAGGAGTAGGTCTTGTCTATTACATATTGGGTTTATGGAACGGTATCTGAGCTAATTTGAAACTCTTGCTTTATGTATCACCCCACCTCGCTTTCCCGTTAAGCAGCCATAGTGTGTTTTCTGCATGTGTGACTCTGTTCTGTTTTGTAATTCAGTTCAAGTGTAACGGTTTTTACATTCCCTCTATAAGTGACACCTTATGAGAAGTGTCCTTTTCTGTGTGACTTATTTCACTTAGAATCGTCGTACCTAAATCCACTCATCATGCTGCTACTAGCCTTATGACATTGATTTCATGGCTGAGTGGTATGCCATTGTACATAAGGACCTCAAATTTTTTATCCATTTTTCGCTTTCCTGGGATATTTAAGGTGGAATGAAGTGGAGGTCCTTGTCAACAGAGCAGCCCTAAACTTTGGGGTACTTGTGTCTTTCTGATTTTTAATTTTCCCACTTTATACCCCCATGCGTGGAAGTGCCCTATGCTCTCTAAGCTGTGTTTTTTAGATGTTTCAGGACACACCGTACACTTCTCCAGAGTGGCTGTTGGCAATTTACATCCCGCCCATCAGTGTAGCAAGGCTCCCATTTCTCCATGGCCTGTCCTGCATTTCTGGTTTTGACACTTTTTTCAGCATGGCCCTTTTGACTGATGGGAAGCGAGACTTCTTTGTAGCGCTGATTTGCCTTTCCAGGTTGCTTGGTTGGCCAAAAAGGGCGTATGCGTTTTTTCCTGAATATATTCAGGAAACAACGCATACGCCCTTTTTGGCCAAGGGCATCATTGTCAACGTTTTGGCGCTTTTCATGTGCTTTAAAGCGATTCGAATCTACCTCCTGAAATCTGTTTCCTGCAATTCTGCCTTGATTTCAATTCCTCGTCTTTGCCTTCCCTCAATATATTTGTGGACGAGAGTTATCATTTATAACTCTGTAGGATTGTGAATTGCAGTGCCCTGAAGCTCCATTTTACAACTCGCTTTTTTGGGAGGTGGCCGCAAAAGCGCAGGATGGCTTCAGGCCCTGTTCTGGTTCCGGGGGGCAGGCTGAGCCTGTGGTTAATTCTTCTTCCTGATGGGAAAATAGAGTGACCTGTGCCTGTCCCAACACCAAGAGCTAATCTCTCATTGGTTCCCCGTCTTCCCGTTCATCCTCAGGACAAATTGCAACCTGTACGGAACAGGAGGTTAAAGGTGCTGATGCTCCAAGTAGGGAGATTGCTACTAAAGTGGCTGGAATGGCGAACCCGAGCACAAGGAGATGAGAAATGAGGTGCATTTTAGAAACCTTTCCCCATCACACGGTGTACCATCTTCTTGGTTTCTCATGCATGTTTTCGATGTAGGAAGATGCCCTTGAACCTGGAGATTTGGGACCCATGCGATGGGTAGCACGCAGTATTACTTTAAAGGGTCTGCGTTTGCTCACCCAACCTCACCAAACCTCTCAGCCCCAAGAGTGTCCACCCTTATGTCTCATCCAGCTGTGGGTCTAGATATGGTCAATCCAGGTTGCATCACAGCCCCTGAACGAATTGTGTAAGAATTTCTCTCTCTTTCACTGTCTTTGTTTCATTGGTTTTTAAAAGAAATTTATTTTTATAATGGGGTTTAGCTGCTTTTCACGGCTGTGTTTATGCCGCTTTACACCCACTTGACACACTAACAGAGAGATATCAATACATAGGTTTTAAGATTATTACTAGTCAGATATATTCTTGTGCGGTGAATCGGGCGTGTTGAGTCCAGTTCTCTGAGCAAGGAGTAGGTCTTGTCTATTACATATTGGGTTTATGGAAAGGTATCTGAGCTAATTTGAAACTCTTGCTTTATGTATCACCCCACCTCGCTTTCCCGTTAAGCAGCCATAGTGTGTTTTCTGCATGTGTGACTCTGTTCTGTTTTGTAACTCAGTTCAAGTGTAACGGTTTTTACATTCCCTCTATAAGTGACACCTTATGAGAAGTGTCCTTTTCTGTGTGACTTATTTCACTTAGAATCGTCGTACCTAAATCCACTCATCATGCTGCTACTAGCCTTATGACATTGATTTCATGGCTGAGTGGTATGCCATTGTACATAAGGACCTCAAATTTCTTATCCATTTTTCGCTTTCCTGGGATATTTAAGGTGGAATGAAGTGGAGATCCTTGTCAACAGAGCAGCCCTAAACTTTGGGGTGCTTGTGTCTTTCTGATTTTTAATTTTCCCACTTTATACCCCCATGCGTGGAAGTGCCCTATGCTCTCTAAGCTGTGTTTTTTAGATGTTTCAGGACACACCGTACACTTCTCCAGAGTGGCTGTTGGCAATTTACATCCCGCCCATCAGTGTAGAAAGGCTCCCATTTCTCCATGGCCTGTCCTGCATTTCTGGTTTTGAAACTTTTTACAGCATGGCCCTTTTGACCGATGGGAAGCGAGACTTCTTTGTAGCGCTGATTTGCCTTTCCAGGTTGCTTGGTTGGCCAAAAAGGGCGTATGCGTTTTTTCCTGAATATATTCAGGAAAAAACGCATACGCCCTTTTTGGCCAAGGGCATCATTGTCAACGTTTTGGCGCTTTTCATGTGCTTTAAAGGCGATTCGAATCTACCTCCTGAAATCTGTTTCCTGCAATTCTGCCTTGATTTCAATTCCTCGTCTTTGCCTTCCCTCAATATATTTGTGGACGAGAGTTATCATTTATAACTCTGTAGGATTGTGAATTGCAGTGCCCTGAAGCTCCATTTTACAACTCGCTTTTTTGGGAGGTGGCCGCAAAAGCGCAGGATGGCTTCAGGCCCTGTTCTGGTTCCGGGGGGCAGGCTGAGCCTGTGGTTAATTCTTCTTCCTGATGGGAAAATAGAGTGACCTGTGCCTATCCCAACACCAAGAGCTAGTCTCTCATTGGTTCCCCGTCTTCCCGTTCATCCTCAGGACAAATTGCAACCTGTACGGAACAGGAGGTTAAAGATGCTGATGCTCCAAGTAGGGAGATTGCTACTAAAGTGGCTGGAATGGCGAACCCGAGCACAAGGAGATGAGAAATGAGGTGCATTTTAGAAACCTTTCCCCAACACACGGTGTACCATCTTCTTGGTTTCTCATGCATGTTTTCGATGTAGGAAGATGCCCTTGAACCTGGAGATTTGGGACCCATGCGATGGGTAGCACACAGTATTACTTTAAGGGTCTGCGTTTGCTCACCCAACCTCACCAAACCTCTCAGCCCCAAGAGTGTCCACCCTTATGTCTCATCCAGCTGTGGGTCTAGATATGGTCACTCCAGGTTGCATCACAGCCCCTGAACGAATTGTGTAAGAATTTCTCTCTCTTTCCCTGTCTTTGTTTCATGGGTTTTTGAAAGTAATTTATTTTTATAATGGGGTTTAGCTGCTTTTCACGGCTGTGTTTATGCTGCTTTACACCCACTTGACACACTAACAGAGAGATATCAATACATAGGTTTTAAGATTATTACTAGTCAGATATATTCTTGTGCGATGAATCGGGCGTGTTGAGTCCAGTTCTCTGAGCAGGGAGTAGGTCTTGTCTATTACATATTGGATTTATGGAACGGTATCTGAGCTAATTTGAAACTCTTGTTTTATGTATCACCCCACCTCACCTTTCCCGTTAAGCAGCCATAGTGTGTTTTCTGCATGTGTGATTCTGTTCTGCTTTGTAATTCAGTTCAAGTGTAACGATTTTTACATTCCCCCTATAAGTGACACCTTATGAGAAGTGTCCTTTTCTGTGTGACTTATTTCACTTAGAATCGTCGTACCTAAATCCACTCATCATGCTGCTACTAGCCTTATGACATTGATTTCATGGCTGAGTGGTATGCCATTGTACATAAGGACCTCAAATTTTTTATCCATTTTTCGCTTTCCTGGGATATTTAAGGTGGAATGAAGTGGAGGTCCTTGTCAACAGAGCACCCCTAAACTTTGGGGTGCTTGTGTCTTTCTGATTTTTAATTTTCCCACTTTATACCCCCATGCGTGGAAGTGCCCTATGCTCTCTAAGCTGTGTTTTTTAGATGTTTCAGGACACACCGTACACTTCTCCAGAGTGGCTGTTGGCAATTTACATCCCGCCCATCAGTGTAGCAAGGCTCCCATTTCTCCATGGCCTGTCCTGCATTTCTGGTTTTGACACTTTTTTCAGCATGGCCCTTTTGACTGATGGGAAGCGAGACTTCTTTGTAGCGCTGATTTGCCTTTCCAGGTTGCTTGGTTGGCCAAAAAGGGCGTATGCGTTTTTTCCTGAATATATTCAGGAAAAAACGCATACGCCCTTTTTGGCCAAGGGCATCATTGTCAACGTTTTGGCGCTTTTCATGTGCTTTAAAGGCGATTCGAATCTACCTCCTGAAATCTGTTTCCTGCAATTCTGCCTTGATTTCAATTCCTCGTCTTTGCCTTCCCTCAATATATTTGTGGACGAGAGTTATCATTTATAACTCTGTAGGATTGTGAATTGCAGTGCCCTGAAGCTCCATTTTACAACTCGCTTTTTTGGGAGGTGGCCGCAAAAGCACAGTATGGCTTCAGGCCCTGTTCTGGTTCCGGGGGGCAGGCTGAGCCTGTGGTTAATTCTTCTTCCTGATGGGAAAATAGAGTGACCTGTGCCTCTCCCAACACCAAGAGCTAGTCTCTCATTGGTTCCCCGTCTTCCCGTTCATCCTCAGGACAAATTGCAACCTGTACGGAACAGGAGGTTAAAGATGCTGATGCTCCAAGTAGGGAGATTGCTACTAAAGTGGCTGGAATGGCGAACCCGAGCACAAGGAGATGAGAAATGAGGTGCATTTTAGAAACCTTTCCCCAACACACGGTGTACCATCTTCTTGGTATCTCATGCATGTTTTCGATGTAGGAAGATGCCCTTGAACCTGGAGATTTGGGACCCATGCGATGGGTAGCACGCAGTATTACTTTAAAGGTTCTGCGTTTGCTCACCCAACCTCACCAAACCTCTCAGCCCCAAGAGTATCCACCCTTATGTCTCATCCAGCTGTGGGTCTAGATATGGTCAATCCAGGTTGCATCACAGCCCCTGAACGAATTGTGTAAGAATTTCTCTCTCTTTCACTGTCTTTGTTTCATGGGTTTTTAAAAGAAATTTATTTTTATAATGGGGTTTAGCTGCTTTTCACGGCTGTGTTTATGCTGCTTTACACCCACTAGACACACTAACAGAGAGATATCAATACATAGGTTTTAAGATTATTACTAGTCAGATATATTCTTGTGCGGTGAATCGGGCGTGTTGAGTCCAGTTCTCTGAGCAAGGAGTAGGTCTTGTCTATTACATATTGGGTTTATGGAACGGTATCTGAGCTAATTTGAAACTCTTGCTTTATGTATCACCCCACCTCGCTTTCCCGTTAAGCAGCCATAGTGTGTTTTCTGCATGTGTGACTCTGTTCTGTTTTGTAATTCAGTTCAAGTGTAACGGTTTTTACATTCCCTCTATAAGTGACACCTTATGAGAAGTGTCCTTTTCTGTGTGACTTATTTCACTTAGAATCGTCGTACCTAAATCCACTCATCATGCTGCTACTAGCCTTATGACATTGATTTCATGGCTGAGTGGTATGCCATTGTACATAAGGACCTCAAATTTTTTATCCATTTTTCGCTTTCCTGGGATATTTAAGGTGGAATGAAGTGGAGGTCCTTGTCAACAGAGCAGCCCTAAACTTTGGGGTACTTGTGTCTTTCTGATTTTTAATTTTCCCACTTTATACCCCCATGCGTGGAAGTGCCCTATGCTCTCTAAGCTGTGTTTTTTAGATGTTTCAGGACACACCGTACACTTCTCCAGAGTGGCTGTTGGCAATTTACATCCCGCCCATCAGTGTAGCAAGGCTCCCATTTCTCCATGGCCTGTCCTGCATTTCTGGTTTTGACACTTTTTTCAGCATGGCCCTTTTGACTGATGGGAAGCGAGACTTCTTTGTAGCGCTGATTTGCCTTTCCAGGTTGCTTGGTTGGCCAAAAAGGGCGTATGCGTTTTTTCCTGAATATATTCAGGAAACAACGCATACGCCCTTTTTGGCCAAGGGCATCATTGTCAACGTTTTGGCGCTTTTCATGTGCTTTAAAGTGATTCGAATCTACCTCCTGAAATCTGTTTCCTGCAATTCTGCCTTGATTTCAATTCCTCGTCTTTGCCTTCCCTCAATATATTTGTGGACGAGAGTTATCATTTATAACTCTGTAGGATTGTGAATTGCAGTGCCCTGAAGCTCCATTTTACAACTCGCTTTTTTGGGAGGTGGCCGCAAAAGCGCAGGATGGCTTCAGGCCCTGTTCTGGTTCCGGGGGGCAGGCTGAGCCTGTGGTTAATTCTTCTTCCTGATGGGAAAATAGAGTGACCTGTGCCTGTCCCAACACCAAGAGCTAATCTCTCATTGGTTCCCCGTCTTCCCGTTCATCCTCAGGACAAATTGCAACCTGTACGGAACAGGAGGTTAAAGGTGCTGATGCTCCAAGTAGGGAGATTGCTACTAAAGTGGCTGGAATGGCGAACCCGAGCACAAGGAGATGAGAAATGAGGTGCATTTTAGAAACCTTTCCCCATCACACGGTGTACCATCTTCTTGGTTTCTCATGCATGTTTTCGATGTAGGAAGATGCCCTTGAACCTGGAGATTTGGGACCCATGCGATGGGTAGCACGCAGTAGTACTTTAAAGGGTCTGCGTTTGCTCACCCAACCTCACCAAACCTCTCAGCCCCAAGAGTGTCCACCCTTATGTCTCATCCAGCTGTGGGTCTAGATATGGTCAATCCAGGTTGCATCACAGCCCCTGAACGAATTGTGTAAGAATTTCTCTCTCTTTCACTGTCTTTGTTTCATTGGTTTTTAAAAGAAATTTATTTTTATAATGGGGTTTAGCTGCTTTTCACGGCTGTGTTTATGCCGCTTTACACCCACTTGACACACTAACAGAGAGATATCAATACATAGGTTTTAAGATTATTACTAGTCAGATATATTCTTGTGCGGTGAATCGGGCGTGTTGAGTCCAGTTCTCTGAGCAAGGAGTAGGTCTTGTCTATTACATATTGGGTTTATGGAAAGGTATCTGAGCTAATTTGAAACTCTTGCTTTATGTATCACCCCACCTCGCTTTCCCGTTAAGCAGCCATAGTGTGTTTTCTGCATGTGTGACTCTGTTCTGTTTTGTAACTCAGTTCAAGTGTAACGGTTTTTACATTCCCTCTATAAGTGACACCTTATGAGAAGTGTCCTTTTCTGTGTGACTTATTTCACTTAGAATCGTCGTACCTAAATCCACTCATCATGCTGCTACTAGCCTTATGACATTGATTTCATGGCTGAGTGGTATGCCATTGTACATAAGGACCTCAAATTTCTTATCCATTTTTCGCTTTCCTGGGATATTTAAGGTGGAATGAAGTGGAGATCCTTGTCAACAGAGCAGCCCTAAACTTTGGGGTGCTTGTGTCTTTCTGATTTTTAATTTTCCCACTTTATACCCCCATGCGTGGAAGTGCCCTATGCTCTCTAAGCTGTGTTTTTTAGATGTTTCAGGACACACCGTACACTTCTCCAGAGTGGCTGTTGGCAATTTACATCCCGCCCATCAGTGTAGCAAGGCTCCCATTTCTCCATGGCCTGTCCTGCATTTCTGGTTTTGACACTTTTTACAGCATGGCCCTTTTGACCGATGGGAAGCGAGACTTCTTTGTAGCGCTGATTTGCCTTTCCAGGTTGCTTGGTTGGCCAAAAAGGGCGTATGCGTTTTTTCCTGAATATATTCAGGAAAAAACGCATACGCCCTTTTTGGCCAAGGGCATCATTGTCAACGTTTTGGCGCTTTTCATGTGCTTTAAAGGCGATTCGAATCTACCTCCTGAAATCTGTTTCCTGCAATTCTGCCTTGATTTCAATTCCTCGTCTTTGCCTTCCCTCAATATATTTGTGGACGAGAGTTATCATTTATAACTCTGTAGGATTGTGAATTGCAGTGCCCTGAAGCTCCATTTTACAACTCGCTTTTTTGGGAGGTGGCCGCAAAAGCGCAGGATGGCTTCAGGCCCTGTTCTGGTTCCGGGGGGCAGGCTGAGCCTGTGGTTAATTCTTCTTCCTGATGGGAAAATAGAGTGACCTGTGCCTGTCCCAACACCAAGAGCTAGTCTCTCATTGGTTCCCCGTCTTCCCGTTCATCCTCAGGACAAATTGCAACCCGTACGGAACAGGAGGTTAAAGGTGCTGATGCTCCAAGTAGGGAGATTGCTACTAAAGTGGCTGGAATGGCGAACCCGAGCACAAGGAGATGAGAAATGAGGTGCATTTTAGAAACCTTTCCCCATCACACGGTGTACCATCTTCTTGGTTTCTCATGCATGTTTTCGATGTAGGAAGATGCCCTTGAACCTGGAGATTTGGGACCCATGCGATGGGTAGCACGCAGTATTACTTTAAAGGGTCTGCGTTTGCTCACCCAACCTCACCAAACCTCTCAGCCCCAAGAGTGTCCACCCTTATGTCTCATCCAGCTGTGGGTCTAGATATGGTCAATCCAGGTTGCATCACAGCCCCTGAACGAATTGTGTAAGAATTTCCCTCTCTTTCACTGTCTTTGTTTCATGAGTTTTTAAAAGAAATTTATTTTTATAATGGGGTTTAGCTGCTTTTCACGGCTGTGTTTATGCCGCTTTACACCCACTTGACACACTAACAGAGAGATATCAATACATAGGTTTTAAGATTATTACTTGTCAAATATATTCTTGTGCGGTGAATCGGGCGTGTTGAGTCCAGTTCTCTGAGCAAGGAGTAGGTCTTGTCTATTACATATTGGGTTTATGGAACGGTATCTGAGCTAATTTGAAACTCTTGCTTTATGTATCACCCCACCTCGCTTTCCCGTTAAGCAGCCATAGTGTGTTTTCTGCATGTGTGACTCTGTTCTGTTTTGTAACTCAGTTCAAGTGTAACGGTTTTTACATTCCCTCTATAAGTGACACCTTATGAGAAGTGTCCTTTTCTGTGTGACTTATTTCACTTAGAATCGTCGTACCTAAATCCACTCATCATGCTGCTACTAGCCTTATGACATTGATTTGATGGCTGAGTGGTATGCCATTGTACATAAGGACCTCAAATTTTTTATCCATTTTTCGCTTTCCTGGGATATTTAAGGTGGAATGAAGTGGAGGTCCTTGTCAACAGAGCATCCCTAAACTTTGGGGTGCTTGTGTCTTGCTGATTTTTAATTTTCCCACTTTATACCCCCATGCGTGGAAGTGCCCTATGCTCTCTAAGCTGTGTTTTTTAGATGTTTCAGGACACACCGTACACTTCTCCAGAGTGGCTGTTGGCAATTTACATCCCGCCCATCAGTGTAGCAAGGCTCCCATTTCTCCATGGCCTGTCCTGCATTTCTGGTTTTGACACTTTTTACAGCATCGCCCTTTTGACCGATGGGAAGCGAGACTTCTTTGTAGCGCTGATTTGCCTTTCCAGGTTGCTTGGTTGGCCAAAAAGGGCGTATGCGTTTTTTCCTGAATATATTCAGGAAAAAACGCATACGCCCTTTTTGGCAAAGGGCATCATTGTCAACGTTTTGGCGCTTTTCATGTGCTTTAAAGGCGATTCGAATCTACCTCCTGAAATCTGTTTCCTGCAATTCTGCCTTGATTTCAATTCCTCGTCTTTGCCTTCCCTCAATATATTTGTGGACGAGAGTTATCATTTATAACTCTGTAGGATTGTGAATTGCAGTGCCCTGAAGCTCCATTTTACAACTCGCTTTTTTGGAGGTGGCCGCAAAAGCGCAGGATGGCTTCAGGCCCTGTTCTGGTTCCGGGGTGCAGGCTGAGCCTGTGGTTAATTCTTCTTCCTGATGGGAAAATAGAGTGACCTGTGCCTATCCCAACACCAAGAGCTAGTCTCTCATTGGTTCCCCGTCTTCCCGTTCATCCTCAGGACAAATTGCAACCTGTACGGAACAGGAGGTTAAAGATGCTGATGCTCCAAGTAGGGAGATTGCTACTAAAGTGGCTGGAATGGCGAACCCGAGCACAAGGAGATGAGAAATGAGGTGCATTTTAGAAACCTTTCCCCAACACACGGTGTACCATCTTCTTGGTTTCTCATGCATGTTTTCGATGTAGGAAGATGCCCTTGAACCTGGAGATTTGGGACCCATGCGATGGGTAGCACGCAGTATTACTTTAAAGGGTCTGCGTTTGCTCACCCAACCTCACCAAACCTCTCAGCCCCAAGAGTATCCACCCTTATGTCTCATCCAGCTGTGGGTCTAGATATGGTCAATACAGGTTGCATCACAGCCCCTGAACGAATTGTGTAAGAATTTCTCTCTCTTTCACTGTCTTTGTTTCATTGGTTTTTAAAAGAAATTTATTTTTATAATGGGGTTTAGCTGCTTTTCACGGCTGTGTTTATGCCGCTTTACACCCACTTGACACACTAACAGAGAGATATCAATACATAGGTTTTAAGATTATTACTAGTCAGATATATTCTTGTGCGGTGAATCGGGCGTGTTGAGTCCAGTTCTCTGAGCAAGGAGTAGGTCTTGTCTATTACATATTGGGTTTATGGAAAGGTATCTGAGCTAATTTGAAACTCTTGCTTTATGTATCACCCCACCTCGCTTTCCCGTTAAGCAGCCATAGTGTGTTTTCTGCATGTGTGACTCTGTTCTGTTTTGTAACTCAGTTCAAGTGTAACTGTTTTTACATTCCCTCTATAAGTGACACCTTATGAGAAGTGTCCTTTTCTGTGTGACTTATTTCACTTAGAATCGTCGTACCTAAATCCACTCATCATGCTGCTACTAGCCTTATGACATTGATTTGATGGCTGAGTGGTATGCCATTGTACATAAGGACCTCAAATTTTTTATCCATTTTTCGCTTTCCTGGGATATTTAAGGTGGAATGAAGTGGAGGTCCTTGTCAACAGAGCATCCCTAAACTTTGGGGTGCTTGTGTCTTGCTGATTTTTAATTTTCCCACTTTATACCCCCATGCGTGGAAGTGCCCTATGCTCTCTAAGCTGTGTTTTTTAGATGTTTCAGGACACACCGTACACTTCTCCAGAGTGGCTGTTGGCAATTTACATCCCGCCCATCAGTGTAGCAAGGCTCCCATTTCTCCATGGCCTGTCCTGCATTTCTGGTTTTGACACTTTTTACAGCATCGCCCTTTTGACCGATGGGAAGCGAGACTTCTTTGTAGCGCTGATTTGCCTTTCCAGGTTGCTTGGTTGGCCAAAAAGGGCGTATGCGTTTTTTCCTGAATATATTCAGGAAAAAACGCATACGCCCTTTTTGGCAAAGGGCATCATTGTCAACGTTTTGGCGCTTTTCATGTGCTTTAAAGGCGATTCGAATCTACCTCCTGAAATCTGTTTCCTGCAATTCTGCCTTGATTTCAATTCCTCGTCTTTGCCTTCCCTCAATATATTTGTGGACGAGAGTTATCATTTATAACTCTGTAGGATTGTGAATTGCAGTGCCCTGAAGCTCCATTTTACAACTCGCTTTTTTGGGAGCTGGCCGCAAAAGCGCAGGATGGCTTCAGGCCCTGTTCTGGTTCCGGGGTGCAGGCTGAGCCTGTGGTTAATTCTTCTTCCTGATGGGAAAATAGAGTGACCTGTGCCTATCCCAACACCAAGAGCTAGTCTCTCATTGGTTCCCCGTCTTCCCGTTCATCCTCAGGACAAATTGCAACCTGTACGGAACAGGAGGTTAAAGATGCTGATGCTCCAAGTAGGGAGATTGCTACTAAAGTGGCTGGAATGGCGAACCCGAGCACAAGGAGATGAGAAATGAGGTGCATTTTAGAAACCTTTCCCCAACACACGGTGTACCATCTTCTTGGTTTCTCATGCATGTTTTCGATGTAGGAAGATGCCCTTGAACCTGGAGATTTGGGACCCATGCGATGGGTAGCACGCAGTATTACTTTAAAGGGTCTGCGTTTGCTCACCCAACCTCACCAAACCTCTCAGCCCCAAGAGTATCCACCCTTATGTCTCATCCAGCTGTGGGTCTAGATATGGTCAATCCAGGTTGCATCACAGCCCCTGAACGAATTGTGTAAGAATTTCTCTCTCTTTCACTGTCTTTGTTTCATTGGTTTTTAAAAGAAATTTATTTTTATAATGGGGTTTAGCTGCTTTTCACGGCTGTGTTTATGCTGCTTTACACCCACTTGACACACTAACAGAGAGATATCAATACATAGGTTTTAAGATTATTACTAGTCAGATATATTCTTGTGCGGTGAATCGGGCGTGTTGAGTCCAGTTCTCTGAGCAAGGAGTAGGTCTTGTCTATTACATATTGGGTTTATGGAAAGGTATCTGAGATAATTTGAAACTCTTGCTTTATGTATCACCCCACCTCGCTTTCCCGTTAAGCAGCCATAGTGTGTTTTCTGCATGTGTGACTCTGTTCTGTTTTGTAACTCAGTTCAAGTGTAACGGTTTTTACATTCCCTCTATAAGTGACACCTTATGAGAAGTGTCCTTTTCTGTGTGACTTATTTCACTTAGAATCGTCGTACCTAAATCCACTCATCATGCTGCTACTAGCCTTATGACATTGATTTCATGGCTGAGTGGTATGCCATTGTACATAAGGACCTCAAATTTCTTATCCATTTTTCGCTTTCCTGGGATATTTAAGGTGGAATGAAGTGGAGATCCTTGTCAACAGAGCAGCCCTAAACTTTGGGGTGCTTGTGTCTTTCTGATTTTTAATTTTCCCACTTTATACCCCCATGCGTGGAAGTGCCCTATGCTCTCTAAGCTGTGTTTTTTAGATGTTTCAGGACACACCGTACACTTCTCCAGAGTGGCTGTTGGCAATTTACATCCCGCCCATCAGTGTAGCAAGGCTCCCATTTCTCCATGGCCTGTCCTGCATTTCTGGTTTTGACACTTTTTACAGCATGGCCCTTTTGACCGATGGGAAGCGAGACTTCTTTGTAGCGCTGATTTGCCTTTCCAGGTTGCTTGGTTGGCCAAAAAGGGCGTATGCGTTTTTTCCTGAATATATTCAGGAAAAAACGCATACGCCCTTTTTGGCCAAGGGCATCATTGTCAACGTTTTGGCGCTTTTCATGTGCTTTAAAGGCGATTCGAATCTACCTCCTGAAATCTGTTTCCTGCAATTCTGCCTTGATTTCAATTCCTCGTCTTTGCCTTCCCTCAATATATTTGTGGACGAGAGTTATCATTTATAACTCTGTAGGATTGTGAATTGCAGTGCCCTGAAGCTCCATTTTACAACTCGCTTTTTTGGGAGGTGGCCGCAAAAGCGCAGGATGGCTTCAGGCCCTGTTCTGGTTCCGGGGGGCAGGCTGAGCCTGTGGTTAATTCTTCTTCCTGATGGGAAAATAGAGTGACCTGTGCCTGTCCCAACACCAAGAGCTAATCTCTCATTGGTTCCCCGTCTTCCCGTTCATCCTCAGGACAAATTGCAACCTGTACGGAACAGGAGGTTAAAGGTGCTGATGCTCCAAGTAGGGAGATTGCTACTAAAGTGGCTGGAATGGCGAACCCGAGCACAAGGAGATGAGAAATGAGGTGCATTTTAGAAACCTTTCCCCATCACACGGTGTACCATCTTCTTGGTTTCTCATGCATGTTTTCGATGTAGGAAGATGCCCTTGAACCTGGAGATTTGGGACCCATGCGATGGGTAGCACGCAGTATTACTTTAAAGGGTCTGCGTTTGCTCACCCAACCTCACCAAACCTCTCAGCCCCAAGAGTGTCCACCCTTATGTCTCATCCAGCTGTGGGTCTAGATATGGTCAATCCAGGTTGCATCACAGCCCCTGAACGAATTGTGTAAGAATTTCTCTCTCTTTCACTGTCTTTGTTTCATGAGTTTTTAAAAGAAATTTATTTTTATAATGGGGTTTAGCTGCTTTTCACGGCTGTGTTTATGCCGCTTTACACCCACTTGACACACTAACAGAGAGATATCAATACATAGGTTTTAAGATTATTACTAGTCAGATATATTCTTGTGCGGTGAATCGGGCGTGTTGAGTCCAGTTCTCTGAGCAAGGAGTAGGTCTTGTCTATTACATATTGGGTTTATGGAACGGTATCTGAGCTAATTTGAAACTCTTGCTTTATGTATCACCCCACCTCGCTTTCCCGTTAAGCAGCCATAGTGTGTTTTCTGCATGTGTGACTCTGTTCTGTTTTGTAACTCAGTTCAAGTGTAACGGTTTTTACATTCCCTCTATAAGTGACACCTTATGAGAAGTGTCCTTTTCTGTGTGACTTATTTCACTTAGAATCGTCGTACCTAAATCCACTCATCATGCTGCTACTAGCCTTATGACATTGATTTGATGGCTGAGTGGTATGCCATTGTACATAAGGACCTCAAATTTTTTATCCATTTTTCACTTTCCTGGGATATTTAAGGTGGAATGAAGTGGAGGTCCTTGTCAACAGAGCAGCCCTAAACTTTGGGGTGCTTGTGTCTTGCTGATTTTTAATTTTCCCACTTTATACCCCCATGCGTGGAAGTGCCCTATGCTCTCTAAGCTGTGTTTTTTAGATGTTTCAGGACACACCGTACACTTCTCCAGAGTGGCTGTTGGCAATTTACATCCCGCCCATCAGTGTAGCAAGGCTCCCATTTCTCCATGGCCTGTCCTGCATTTCTGGTTTTGACACTTTTTTCAGCATGGCCCTTTTGACCGATGGGAAGCGAGACTTCTTTGTAGTGCTGATTTGCCTTTCCAGGTTGCTTGGTTGGCCAAAAAGGGCGTATGCGTTTTTTCCTGAATATATTCAGGAAAAAACGCATACGCCCTTTTTGGCCAAGGGCATCATTGTCAACGTTTTGCCGCTTTTCATGTGCTTTAAAGGCGATTCGAATCTACCTCCTGAAATCTGTTTCCTGCAATTCTGCCTTGATTTCAAATCCTCTTCTTTGCCTTCCCTCAATATATTTGTGGACGAGAGTTATCATTTATAACTCTGCAGGTTTGTGAATTGCAGTGCCCTGAAGCTCCATTTTACAAGTCGCTTTTTTGGGAGCTGGCCGCAAAAGCGCAGGATGGCTTCAGGCCCTGTTCTGGTTCCGCGGGTCAGGCTGAGCCTGTGGTTAATTCTTCTTCCTGATGGGAAAATAGAGTGACCTGTGCCTGTCCCAACACCAAGAGCTAGTCTCTCATTGGTTCCCCGTCTTCCCGTTCATCCTCAGGACAAATTGCAACCTGTACGGAACAGGAGGTTAAAGGTGCTGAGGCTCCAAGTAGGGAGATTGCTAGTAAAGTGGCTGGAATGGTGAACCCGAGCACAAGGAGATGAGAAATGAGGTGCGTTTTAGAAACCTTTCCCCATCACACGGTGTACCATCTTCTGGGTTTCTCATGCATGTTTTCGATGTAGGAAGATGCCCTTGAACCTGGAGATTTGGGACCCATGCGATGGGTAGCACGCAGTATTACTTTAAAGGGTCTGCGTTTGCTCACCCAACCTCACCAAACCTCTCAGCCCCAAGAGTGTCCACCCTTATGTCTCATCCAGCTGTGGGTCTAGATATGGTCAATCCAGGTTGCATCACAGCCCCTGAACGAATTGTGTAAGAATTTCTCTCTCTTTCCCTGTCTTTGTTTCATGGGTTTTTAAAAGTAATTTATTTTTATAATGGGGTTTAGCTGCTTTTCACGGCTGTGTTTATGCCGCTTTACACCCACTTGACACACTAACAGAGAGATATCAATACATAGGTTTTAAGATTATTACTAGTCAGATATATTCTTGTGCGGTGAATCGGGCGTGTTGAGTCCAGTTCTCTGAGCAAGGAGTAGGTCTTCTCTAGTACATATTGGGTTTATGGAACGGTATCAGAGCTAATTTGAAACTCTTGTTTTATGTATCACCCCACCTCACCTTTCCCGTTAAGCAGCCATAGTGTGTTTTCTGCATGTGTGACTCTGTTCTGTTTTGTAATTCAGTTCAAGTGTAACGGTTTTTACATTCCCTCTATAAGTGACACCTTATGAGAAGTGTCCTTTTCTGTGTGACTTATTTCACTTACAATCGTCTTACCTAAATCCACTCATCATGCTGCTACTAGCCTTATGACATTGATTTCATGGCTGAGTGATATTCCATTGTACATAAGGACCACAACTTTTTTATCCATTTTTCGCTTTCCTGGGATATTTAAGGTGGAATGAAGTGGAGGTCCTTGTCAACAGAGCAGCCCTAAACTTTGGGGTGCTTGTGTCTTGCTGATTTTCAATTTTCCCACTTTATCCCCCCATGCGTGGAAGTGCCCTATGCTCTCTAAGCTGTGTTTTTTAGATGTTTCAGGACACACCGTACACTTCTCCAGAGTGGCTGTTGGCAATTTACATCCCGCCCATCAGTGTAGCAAGGCTCCCATTTCTCCATGGCCTGTCCTGCATTTCTGGTTTTGACACTTTTTTCAGCATGGCCCTTTTGACCGATGGGAAGCGAGACTTCTTTGTAGCGCTGATTTGCCTTTCCAGGTTGCTTGGTTGGCCAAAAAGGGCGTATGCGTTTTTTCCTGAATATATTCAGGAAAAAACGCCTACGCCCTTTTTGGCCAAGGGCATCATTGTCAACGTTTTGCCGCTTTTCATGTGCTTTAAAGGCGATTCGAATCTACCTCCTGAAATCTGTTTCCTGCAATTCTGCCTTGATTTCAAATCCTCTTCTTTGCCTTCCCTCAATATATTTGTGGACGAGAGTTATCATTTATAACTCTGCAGGTTTGTGAATTGCAGTGCCCTGAAGCTCCATTTTACAACTCGCTTTTTTGGGAGCTGGCCGCAAAAGCGCAGGATGGCTTCAGGCCCTGTTCTGGTTCCGCGGGTCAGGCTGAGCCTGTGGTTAATTCTTCTTCCTGATGGGAAAATAGAGTGACCTGTGCCTGTCCCAACACCAAGAGCTAGTCTCTCATTGGTTCCCCGTCTTCCCGTTCATCCTCAGGACAAATTGCAACCTGTACGGAACAGGAGGTTAAAGGTGCTGAGGCTCCAAGTAGGGAGATTGCTAGTAAAGTGGCTGGAATGGCGAACCCGAGCACAAGGAGATGAGAAATGAGGTGCGTTTTAGAAACCTTTCCCCATCACACGGTGTACCATCTTCTGGGTTTCTCATGCATGTTTTCGATGTAGGAAGATGCCCTTGAACCTGGAGATTTGGGACCCATGCGATGGGTAGCACGCAGTATTACTTTAAAGGGTCTGCGTTTGCTCACCCAACCTCACCAAACCTCTCAGCCCCAAGAGTGTCCACCCTTATGTCTCATCCAGCTGTGGGTCTAGATATGGTCAATCCAGGTTGCATCACAGCCCCTGAACGAATTGTGTAAGAATTTCTCTCTCTTTCCCTGTCTTTGTTTCATGGGTTTTTAAAAGTAATTTATTTTTATAATGGGGTTTAGCTGCTTTTCACGGCTGTGTTTATGCCGCTTTACACCCACTTGACACACTAACAGAGAGATATCAATACATAGGTTTTAAGATTATTACTAGTCAGATATATTCTTGTGTGGTGAATCGGGCGTGTTGAGTCCAGTTCTCTGAGCAAGGAGTAGGTCTTGTCTATTACATATTGGGTTTATGGAACGGTATCAGAGCTAATTTGAAACTCTTGTTTTATGTATCACCCCACCTCACCTTTCCCGTTAAGCAGCCATAGTGTGTTTTCTGCATGTGTGACTCTGTTCTGTTTTGTAATTCAGTTCAAGTGTAACGGTTTTTACATTCCCTCTATAAGTGACACCTTATGAGAAGTGTCCTTTTCTGTGTGACTTATTTCACTTACAATCGTCTTACCTAAATCCACTCATCATGCTGCTACTAGCCTTATGACATTGATTTCATGGCTGAGTGATATTCCATTGTACATAAGGACCACAACTTTTTTATCCATTTTTCGCTTTCCTGGGATATTTAAGGTGGAATGAAGTGGAGGTCCTTGTCAACAGAGCAGCCCTAAACTTTGGGGTGCTTGTGTCTTGCTGATTTTCAATTTTCCCACTTTATCCCCCCATGCGTGGAAGTGCCCTATGCTCTCTAAGCTGTGTTTTTTAGATGTTTCAGGACACACCGTACACTTCTCCAGAGTGGCTGTTGGCAATTTACATCCCGCCCATCAGTGTAGCAAGGCTCCCATTTCTCCATGGCCTGTCCTGCATTTCTGGTTTTGACACTTTTTTCAGCATGGCCCTTTTGACCGATGGGAAGCGAGACTTCTTTGTAGCGCTGATTTGCCTTTCCAGGTTGCTTGGTTGGCCAAAAAGGGCGTATGCGTTTTTTCCTGAATATATTCAGGAAAAAACGCCTACGCCCTTTTTGGCCAAGGGCATCATTGTCAACGTTTTGCCGCTTTTCATGTGCTTTAAAGGCGATTCGAATCTACCTCCTGAAATCTGTTTCCTGCAATTCTGCCTTGATTTCAAATCCTCTTCTTTGCCTTCCCTCAATATATTTGTGGACGAGAGTTATCATTTATAACTCTGCAGGTTTGTGAATTGCAGTGCCCTGAAGCTCCATTTTACAAGTCGCTTTTTTGGGAGCTGGCCGCAAAAGCGCAGGATGGCTTCAGGCCCTGTTCTGGTTCCGCGGGTCAGGCTGAGCCTGTGGTTAATTCTTCTTCCTGATGGGAAAATAGAGTGACCTGTGCCTGTCCCAACACCAAGAGCTAGTCTCTCATTGGTTCCCCGTCTTCCCGTTCATCCTCAGGACAAATTGCAACCTGTACGGAACAGGAGGTTAAAGGTGCTGAGGCTCCAAGTAGGGAGATTGCTAGTAAAGTGGCTGGAATGGCGAACCCGAGCACAAGGAGATGAGAAATGAGGTGCGTTTTAGAAACCTTTCCCCATCACACGGTGTACCATCTTCTGGGTTTCTCATGCATGTTTTCGATGTAGGAAGATGCCCTTGAACCTGGAGATTTGGGACCCATGCGATGGGTAGCACGCAGTATTACTTTAAAGGGTCTGCGTTTGCTCACCCAACCTCACCAAACCTCTCAGCCCCAAGAGTGTCCACCCTTATGTCTCATCCAGCTGTGGGTCTAGATATGGTCAATCCAGGTTGCATCACAGCCCCTGAACGAATTGTGTAAGAATTTCTCTCTCTTTCCCTGTCTTTGTTTCATGGGTTTTTAAAAGTAATTTATTTTTATAATGGGGTTTAGCTGCTTTTCACGGCTGTGTTTATGCCGCTTTACACCCACTTGACACACTAACAGAGAGATATCAATACATAGGTTTTAAGATTATTACTAGTCAGATATATTCTTGTGCGGTGAATCGGGCGTGTTGAGTCCAGTTCTCTGAGCAAGGAGTAGGTCTTGTCTATTACATATTGGGTTTATGGAACGGTATCAGAGCTAATTTGAAACTCTTGTTTTATGTATCACCCCACCTCACCTTTCCCGTTAAGCAGCCATAGTGTGTTTTCTGCATGTGTGACTCTGTTCTGTTTTGTAATTCAGTTCAAGTGTAACGGTTTTTACATTCCCTCTATAAGTGACACCTTATGAGAAGTGTCCTTTTCTGTGTGACTTATTTCACTTAGAATCGTCTTACCTAAATCCACTCATCATGCTGCTACTAGCCTTATGACATTGATTTCATGGCTGAGTGATATTCCATTGTACAGAAGGACCACAACTTTTTTATCCATTTTTCGCTTTCCTGGGATATTTAAGGTGGAATGAAGTGGAGGTCCTTGTCAACAGAGCAGCCCTAAACTTTGGGGTGCTTGTGTCTTGCTGATTTTCAATTTTCCCACTTTATCCCCCCATGCGTGGAAGTGCCCTATGCTCTCTAAGCTGTGTTTTTTAGATGTTTCAGGACACACCGTACACTTCTCCAGAGTGGCTGTTGGCAATTTACATCCCGCCCATCAGTGTAGCAAGGCTCCCATTTCTCCATGGCCTGTCCTGCATTTCTGGTTTTGACACTTTTTTCAGCATGGCCCTTTTGACCGATGGGAAGCGAGACTTCTTTGTAGCGCTGATTTGCCTTTCCAGGTTGCTTGGTTGGCCAAAAAGGGCGTATGCGTTTTTTCCTGAATATATTCAGGAAAAAACGCATACGCCCTTTTTGGCCAAGGGCATCATTGTCAACGTTTTGCCGCTTTTCATGTGCTTTAAAGGCGATTCGAATCTACCTCCTGAAATCTGTTTCCTGCAATTCTGCCTTGATTTCAAATCCTCTTCTTTGCCTTCCCTCAATATATTTGTGGACGAGAGTTATCATTTATAACTCTGCAGGTTTGTGAATTGCAGTGCCCTGAAGCTCCATTTTACAAGTCGCTTTTTTGGGAGCTGGCCGCAAAAGCGCAGGATGGCTTCAGGCCCTGTTCTGGTTCCGCGGGTCAGGCTGAGCCTGTGGTTAATTCTTCTTCCTGATGGGAAAATAGAGTGACCTGTGCCTGTCCCAACACCAAGAGCTAGTCTCTCATTGGTTCCCCGTCTTCCCGTTCATCCTCAGGACAAATTGCAACCTGTACGGAACAGGAGGTTAAAGGTGCTGAGGCTCCAAGTAGGGAGATTGCTAGTAAAGTGGCTGGAATGGTGAACCCGAGCACAAGGAGATGAGAAATGAGGTGCGTTTTAGAAACCTTTCCCCATCACACGGTGTACCATCTTCTGGGTTTCTCATGCATGTTTTCGATGTAGGAAGATGCCCTTGAACCTGGAGATTTGGGACCCATGCGATGGGTAGCACGCAGTATTACTTTAAAGGGTCTGCGTTTGCTCACCCAACCTCACCAAACCTCTCAGCCCCAAGAGTGTCCACCCTTATGTCTCATCCAGCTGTGGGTCTAGATATGGTCAATCCAGGTTGCATCACAGCCCCTGAACGAATTGTGTAAGAATTTCTCTCTCTTTCCCTGTCTTTGTTTCATGGGTTTTTAAAAGTAATTTATTTTTATAATGGGGTTTAGCTGCTTTTCACGGCTGTGTTTATGCCGCTTTACACCCACTTGACACACTAACAGAGAGATATCAATACATAGGTTTTAAGATTATTACTAGTCAGATATATTCTTGTGCGGTGAATCGGGCGTGTTGAGTCCAGTTCTCTGAGCAAGGAGTAGGTCTTCTCTAGTACATATTGGGTTTATGGAACGGTATCAGAGCTAATTTGAAACTCTTGTTTTATGTATCACCCCACCTCACCTTTCCCGTTAAGC
This sequence comes from Balaenoptera physalus, assembly GCF_965194825.1. Taxonomy (NCBI): domain Eukaryota; kingdom Metazoa; phylum Chordata; class Mammalia; order Artiodactyla; family Balaenopteridae; genus Balaenoptera; species Balaenoptera physalus. The sequence continues at coordinate 1,088,547 of NW_028126453.1, read as the reverse complement.
AGCCATAGTGTGTTTTCTGCATGTGTGACTCTGTTCTGTTTTGTAATTCAGTTCAAGTGTAACGGTTTTTACATTCCCTCTATAAGTGACACCTTATGAGAAGTGTCCTTTTCTGTGTGACTTATTTCACTTACAATCGTCTTACCTAAATCCACTCATCATGCTGCTACTAGCCTTATGACATTGATTTCATGGCTGAGTGATATTCCATTGTACATAAGGACCACAACTTTTTTATCCATTTTTCGCTTTCCTGGGATATTTAAGGTGGAATGAAGTGGAGGTCCTTGTCAACAGAGCAGCCCTAAACTTTGGGGTGCTTGTGTCTTGCTGATTTTCAATTTTCCCACTTTATCCCCCCATGCGTGGAAGTGCCCTATGCTCTCTAAGCTGTGTTTTTTAGATGTTTCAGGACACACCGTACACTTCTCCAGAGTGGCTGTTGGCAATTTACATCCCGCCCATCAGTGTAGCAAGGCTCCCATTTCTCCATGGCCTGTCCTGCATTTCTGGTTTTGACACTTTTTTCAGCATGGCCCTTTTGACCGATGGGAAGCGAGACTTCTTTGTAGCGCTGATTTGCCTTTCCAGGTTGCTTGGTTGGCCAAAAAGGGCGTATGCGTTTTTTCCTGAATATATTCAGGAAAAAACGCCTACGCCCTTTTTGGCCAAGGGCATCATTGTCAACGTTTTGCCGCTTTTCATGTGCTTTAAAGGCGATTCGAATCTACCTCCTGAAATCTGTTTCCTGCAATTCTGCCTTGATTTCAAATCCTCTTCTTTGCCTTCCCTCAATATATTTGTGGACGAGAGTTATCATTTATAACTCTGCAGGTTTGTGAATTGCAGTGCCCTGAAGCTCCATTTTACAACTCGCTTTTTTGGGAGCTGGCCGCAAAAGCGCAGGATGGCTTCAGGCCCTGTTCTGGTTCCGCGGGTCAGGCTGAGCCTGTGGTTAATTCTTCTTCCTGATGGGAAAATAGAGTGACCTGTGCCTGTCCCAACACCAAGAGCTAGTCTCTCATTGGTTCCCCGTCTTCCCGTTCATCCTCAGGACAAATTGCAACCTGTACGGTACAGGAGGTTAAAGGTGCTGAGGCTCCAAGTAGGGAGATTGCTAGTAAAGTGGCTGGAATGGCGAACCCGAGCACAAGGAGATGAGAAATGAGGTGCGTTTTAGAAACCTTTCCCCATCACACGGTGTACCATCTTCTGGGTTTCTCATGCATGTTTTCGATGTAGGAAGATGCCCTTGAACCTGGAGATTTGGGACCCATGCGATGGGTAGCACGCAGTATTACTTTAAAGGGTCTGCGTTTGCTCACCCAACCTCACCAAACCTCTCAGCCCCAAGAGTGTCCACCCTTATGTCTCATCCAGCTGTGGGTCTAGATATGGTCAATCCAGGTTGCATCACAGCCCCTGAACGAATTGTGTAAGAATTTCTCTCTCTTTCCCTGTCTTTGTTTCATGGGTTTTTAAAAGTAATTTATTTTTATAATGGGGTTTAGCTGCTTTTCACGGCTGTGTTTATGCCGCTTTACACCCACTTGACACACTAACAGAGAGATATCAATACATAGGTTTTAAGATTATTACTAGTCAGATATATTCTTGTGTGGTGAATCGGGCGTGTTGAGTCCAGTTCTCTGAGCAAGGAGTAGGTCTTGTCTATTACATATTGGGTTTATGGAACGGTATCAGAGCTAATTTGAAACTCTTGTTTTATGTATCACCCCACCTCACCTTTCCCGTTAAGCAGCCATAGTGTGTTTTCTGCATGTGTGACTCTGTTCTGTTTTGTAATTCAGTTCAAGTGTAACGGTTTTTACATTCCCTCTATAAGTGACACCTTATGAGAAGTGTCCTTTTCTGTGTGACTTATTTCACTTACAATCGTCTTACCTAAATCCACTCATCATGCTGCTACTAGCCTTATGACATTGATTTCATGGCTGAGTGATATTCCATTGTACATAAGGACCACAACTTTTTTATCCATTTTTCGCTTTCCTGGGATATTTAAGGTGGAATGAAGTGGAGGTCCTTGTCAACAGAGCAGCCCTAAACTTTGGGGTGCTTGTGTCTTGCTGATTTTCAATTTTCCCACTTTATCCCCCCATGCGTGGAAGTGCCCTATGCTCTCTAAGCTGTGTTTTTTAGATGTTTCAGGACACACCGTACACTTCTCCAGAGTGGCTGTTGGCAATTTACATCCCGCCCATCAGTGTAGCAAGGCTCCCATTTCTCCATGGCCTGTCCTGCATTTCTGGTTTTGACACTTTTTTCAGCATGGCCCTTTTGACCGATGGGAAGCGAGACTTCTTTGTAGCGCTGATTTGCCTTTCCAGGTTGCTTGGTTGGCCAAAAAGGGCGTATGCGTTTTTTCCTGAATATATTCAGGAAAAAACGCCTACGCCCTTTTTGGCCAAGGGCATCATTGTCAACGTTTTGCCGCTTTTCATGTGCTTTAAAGGCGATTCGAATCTACCTCCTGAAATCTGTTTCCTGCAATTCTGCCTTGATTTCAAATCCTCTTCTTTGCCTTCCCTCAATATATTTGTGGACGAGAGTTATCATTTATAACTCTGCAGGTTTGTGAATTGCAGTGCCCTGAAGCTCCATTTTACAACTCGCTTTTTTGGGAGCTGGCCGCAAAAGCGCAGGATGGCTTCAGGCCCTGTTCTGGTTCCGCGGGTCAGGCTGAGCCTGTGGTTAATTCTTCTTCCTGATGGGAAAATAGAGTGACCTGTGCCTGTCCCAACACCAAGAGCTAGTCTCTCATTGGTTCCCCGTCTTCCCGTTCATCCTCAGGACAAATTGCAACCTGTACGGAACAGGAGGTTAAAGGTGCTGAGGCTCCAAGTAGGGAGATTGCTAGTAAAGTGGCTGGAATGGCGAACCCGAGCACAAGGAGATGAGAAATGAGGTGCGTTTTAGAAACCTTTCCCCATCACACGGTGTACCATCTTCTGGGTTTCTCATGCATGTTTTCGATGTAGGAAGATGCCCTTGAACCTGGAGATTTGGGACCCATGCGATGGGTAGCACGCAGTATTACTTTAAAGGGTCTGCGTTTGCTCACCCAACCTCACCAAACCTCTCAGCCCCAAGAGTGTCCACCCTTATGTCTCATCCAGCTGTGGGTCTAGATATGGTCAATCCAGGTTGCATCACAGCCCCTGAACGAATTGTGTAAGAATTTCTCTCTCTTTCCCTGTCTTTGTTTCATGGGTTTTTAAAAGTAATTTATTTTTATAATGGGGTTTAGCTGCTTTTCACGGCTGTGTTTATGCCGCTTTACACCCACTTGACACACTAACAGAGAGATATCAATACATAGGTTTTAAGATTATTACTAGTCAGATATATTCTTGTGCGGTGAATCGGGCGTGTTGAGTCCAGTTCTCTGAGCAAGGAGTAGGTCTTGTCTATTACATATTGGGTTTATGGAACGGTATCAGAGCTAATTTGAAACTCTTGTTTTATGTATCACCCCACCTCACCTTTCCCGTTAAGCAGCCATAGTGTGTTTTCTGCATGTGTGACTCTGTTCTGTTTTGTAATTCAGTTCAAGTGTAACGGTTTTTACATTCCCTCTATAAGTGACACCTTATGAGAAGTGTCCTTTTCTGTGTGACTTATTTCACTTAGAATCGTCTTACCTAAATCCACTCATCATGCTGCTACTAGCCTTATGACATTGATTTCATGGCTGAGTGATATTCCATTGTACAGAAGGACCACAACTTTTTTATCCATTTTTCGCTTTCCTGGGATATTTAAGGTGGAATGAAGTGGAGGTCCTTGTCAACAGAGCAGCCCTAAACTTTGGGGTGCTTGTGTCTTGCTGATTTTCAATTTTCCCACTTTATCCCCCCATGCGTGGAAGTGCCCTATGCTCTCTAAGCTGTGTTTTTTAGATGTTTCAGGACACACCGTACACTTCTCCAGAGTGGCTGTTGGCAATTTACATCCCGCCCATCAGTGTAGCAAGGCTCCCATTTCTCCATGGCCTGTCCTGCATTTCTGGTTTTGACACTTTTTTCAGCATGGCCCTTTTGACCGATGGGAAGCGAGACTTCTTTGTAGCGCTGATTTGCCTTTCCAGGTTGCTTGGTTGGCCAAAAAGGGCGTATGCGTTTTTTCCTGAATATATTCAGGAAAAAACGCCTACGCCCTTTTTGGCCAAGGGCATCATTGTCAACGTTTTGCCGCTTTTCATGTGCTTTAAAGGCGATTCGAATCTACCTCCTGAAATCTGTTTCCTGCAATTCTGCCTTGATTTCAAATCCTCTTCTTTGCCTTCCCTCAATATATTTGTGGACGAGAGTTATCATTTATAACTCTGCAGGTTTGTGAATTGCAGTGCCCTGAAGCTCCATTTTACAACTCGCTTTTTTGGGAGCTGGCCGCAAAAGCGCAGGATGGCTTCAGGCCCTGTTCTGGTTCCGCGGGTCAGGCTGAGCCTGTGGTTAATTCTTCTTCCTGATGGGAAAATAGAGTGACCTGTGCCTGTCCCAACACCAAGAGCTAGTCTCTCATTGGTTCCCCGTCTTCCCGTTCATCCTCAGGACAAATTGCAACCTGTACGGAACAGGAGGTTAAAGGTGCTGAGGCTCCAAGTAGGGAGATTGCTAGTAAAGTGGCTGGAATGGCGAACCCGAGCACAAGGAGATGAGAAATGAGGTGCGTTTTAGAAACCTTTCCCCATCACACGGTGTACCATCTTCTGGGTTTCTCATGCATGTTTTCGATGTAGGAAGATGCCCTTGAACCTGGAGATTTGGGACCCATGCGATGGGTAGCACGCAGTATTACTTTAAAGGGTCTGCGTTTGCTCACCCAACCTCACCAAACCTCTCAGCCCCAAGAGTGTCCACCCTTATGTCTCATCCAGCTGTGGGTCTAGATATGGTCAATCCAGGTTGCATCACAGCCCCTGAACGAATTGTGTAAGAATTTCTCTCTCTTTCCCTGTCTTTGTTTCATGGGTTTTTAAAAGTAATTTATTTTTATAATGGGGTTTAGCTGCTTTTCACGGCTGTGTTTATGCCGCTTTACACCCACTTGACACACTAACAGAGAGATATCAATACATAGGTTTTAAGATTATTACTAGTCAGATATATTCTTGTGCGGTGAATCGGGCGTGTTGAGTCCAGTTCTCTGAGCAAGGAGTAGGTCTTGTCTATTACATATTGGGTTTATGGAACGGTATCAGAGCTAATTTGAAACTCTTGTTTTATGTATCACCCCACCTCACCTTTCCCGTTAAGCAGCCATAGTGTGTTTTCTGCATGTGTGACTCTGTTCTGTTTTGTAATTCAGTTCAAGTGTAACGGTTTTTACATTCCCTCTATAAGTGACACCTTATGAGAAGTGTCCTTTTCTGTGTGACTTATTTCACTTAGAATCGTCTTACCTAAATCCACTCATCATGCTGCTACTAGCCTTATGACATTGATTTCATGGCTGAGTGATATTCCATTGTACAGAAGGACCACAACTTTTTTATCCATTTTTCGCTTTCCTGGGATATTTAAGGTGGAATGAAGTGGAGGTCCTTGTCAACAGAGCAGCCCTAAACTTTGGGGTGCTTGTGTCTTGCTGATTTTCAATTTTCCCACTTTATCCCCCCATGCGTGGAAGTGCCCTATGCTCTCTAAGCTGTGTTTTTTAGATGTTTCAGGACACACCGTACACTTCTCCAGAGTGGCTGTTGGCAATTTACATCCCGCCCATCAGTGTAGCAAGGCTCCCATTTCTCCATGGCCTGTCCTGCATTTCTGGTTTTGACACTTTTTTCAGCATGGCCCTTTTGACCGATGGGAAGCGAGACTTCTTTGTAGCGCTGATTTGCCTTTCCAGGTTGCTTGGTTGGCCAAAAAGGGCGTATGCGTTTTTTCCTGAATATATTCAGGAAAAAACGCATACGCCCTTTTTGGCCAAGGGCATCATTGTCAACGTTTTGCCGCTTTTCATGTGCTTTAAAGGCGATTCGAATCTACCTCCTGAAATCTGTTTCCTGCAATTCTGCCTTGATTTCAAATCCTCTTCTTTGCCTTCCCTCAATATATTTGTGGACGAGAGTTATCATTTATAACTCTGCAGGTTTGTGAATTGCAGTGCCCTGAAGCTCCATTTTACAAGTCGCTTTTTTGGGAGCTGGCCGCAAAAGCGCAGGATGGCTTCAGGCCCTGTTCTGGTTCCGCGGGTCAGGCTGAGCCTGTGGTTAATTCTTCTTCCTGATGGGAAAATAGAGTGACCTGTGCCTGTCCCAACACCAAGAGCTAGTCTCTCATTGGTTCCCCGTCTTCCCGTTCATCCTCAGGACAAATTGCAACCTGTACGGAACAGGAGGTTAAAGGTGCTGAGGCTCCAAGTAGGGAGATTGCTAGTAAAGTGGCTGGAATGGCGAACCCGAGCACAAGGAGATGAGAAATGAGGTGCGTTTTAGAAACCTTTCCCCATCACACGGTGTACCATCTTCTGGGTTTCTCATGCATGTTTTCGATGTAGGAAGATGCCCTTGAACCTGGAGATTTGGGACCCATGCGATGGGTAGCACGCAGTATTACTTTAAAGGGTCTGCGTTTGCTCACCCAACCTCACCAAACCTCTCAGCCCCAAGAGTGTCCACCCTTATGTCTCATCCAGCTGTGGGTCTAGATATGGTCAATCCAGGTTGCATCACAGCCCCTGAACGAATTGTGTAAGAATTTCTCTCTCTTTCCCTGTCTTTGTTTCATGGGTTTTTAAAAGTAATTTATTTTTATAATGGGGTTTAGCTGCTTTTCACGGCTGTGTTTATGCCGCTTTACACCCACTTGACACACTAACAGAGAGATATCAATACATAGGTTTTAAGATTATTACTAGTCAGATATATTCTTGTGCGGTGAATCGGGCGTGTTGAGTCCAGTTCTCTGAGCAAGGAGTAGGTCTTGTCTATTACATATTGGGTTTATGGAACGGTATCAGAGCTAATTTGAAACTCTTGTTTTATGTATCACCCCACCTCACCTTTCCCGTTAAGCAGCCATAGTGTGTTTTCTGCATGTGTGACTCTGTTCTGTTTTGTAATTCAGTTCAAGTGTAACGGTTTTTACATTCCCTCTATAAGTGACACCTTATGAGAAGTGTCCTTTTCTGTGTGACTTATTTCACTTAGAATCGTCTTACCTAAATCCACTCATCATGCTGCTACTAGCCTTATGACATTGATTTCATGGCTGAGTGATATTCCATTGTACAGAAGGACCACAACTTTTTTATCCATTTTTCGCTTTCCTGGGATATTTAAGGTGGAATGAAGTGGAGGTCCTTGTCAACAGAGCAGCCCTAAACTTTGGGGTGCTTGTGTCTTGCTGATTTTCAATTTTCCCACTTTATCCCCCCATGCGTGGAAGTGCCCTATGCTCTCTAAGCTGTGTTTTTTAGATGTTTCAGGACACACCGTACACTTCTCCAGAGTGGCTGTTGGCAATTTACATCCCGCCCATCAGTGTAGCAAGGCTCCCATTTCTCCATGGCCTGTCCTGCATTTCTGGTTTTGACACTTTTTTCAGCATGGCCCTTTTGACCGATGGGAAGCGAGACTTCTTTGTAGCGCTGATTTGCCTTTCCAGGTTGCTTGGTTGGCCAAAAAGGGCGTATGCGTTTTTTCCTGAATATATTCAGGAAAAAACGCATACGCCCTTTTTGGCCAAGGGCATCATTGTCAACGTTTTGCCGCTTTTCATGTGCTTTAAAGGCGATTCGAATCTACCTCCTGAAATCTGTTTCCTGCAATTCTGCCTTGATTTCAAATCCTCTTCTTTGCCTTCCCTCAATATATTTGTGGACGAGAGTTATCATTTATAACTCTGCAGGTTTGTGAATTGCAGTGCCCTGAAGCTCCATTTTACAAGTCGCTTTTTTGGGAGCTGGCCGCAAAAGCGCAGGATGGCTTCAGGCCCTGTTCTGGTTCCGCGGGTCAGGCTGAGCCTGTGGTTAATTCTTCTTCCTGATGGGAAAATAGAGTGACCTGTGCCTGTCCCAACACCAAGAGCTAGTCTCTCATTGGTTCCCCGTCTTCCCGTTCATCCTCAGGACAAATTGCAACCTGTACGGAACAGGAGGTTAAAGGTGCTGAGGCTCCAAGTAGGGAGATTGCTAGTAAAGTGGCTGGAATGGCGAACCCGAGCACAAGGAGATGAGAAATGAGGTGCGTTTTAGAAACCTTTCCCCATCACACGGTGTACCATCTTCTGGGTTTCTCATGCATGTTTTCGATGTAGGAAGATGCCCTTGAACCTGGAGATTTGGGACCCATGCGATGGGTAGCACGCAGTATTACTTTAAAGGGTCTGCGTTTGCTCACCCAACCTCACCAAACCTCTCAGCCCCAAGAGTGTCCACCCTTATGTCTCATCCAGCTGTGGGTCTAGATATGGTCAATCCAGGTTGCATCACAGCCCCTGAACGAATTGTGTAAGAATTTCTCTCTCTTTCCCTGTCTTTGTTTCATGGGTTTTTAAAAGTAATTTATTTTTATAATGGGGTTTAGCTGCTTTTCACGGCTGTGTTTATGCCGCTTTACACCCACTTGACACACTAACAGAGAGATATCAATACATAGGTTTTAAGATTATTACTAGTCAGATATATTCTTGTGCGGTGAATCGGGCGTGTTGAGTCCAGTTTTCTGAGCAAGGAGTAGGTCTTGTCTATTACATATTGGGTTTATGGAACGGTATCAGAGCTAATTTGAAACTCTTGTTTTATGTATCACCCCACCTCACCTTTCCCGTTAAGCAGCCATAGTGTGTTTTCTGCATGTGTGACTCTGTTCTGTTTTGTAATTCAGTTCAAGTGTAACGGTTTTTACATTCCCTCTATAAGTGACACCTTATGAGAAGTGTCCTTTTCTGTGTGACTTATTTCACTTAGAATCGTCTTACCTAAATCCACTCATCATGCTGCTACTAGCCTTATGACATTGATTTCATGGCTGAGTGATATTCCATTGTACATAAGGACCACAACTTTTTTATCCATTTTTCGCTTTCCTGGGATATTTAAGGTGGAATGAAGTGGAGGTCCTTGTCAACAGAGCAGCCCTAAACTTTGGGGTGCTTGTGTCTTGCTGATTTTCAATTTTCCCACTTTATCCCCCCATGCGTGGAAGTGCCCTATGCTCTCTAAGCTGTGTTTTTTAGATGTTTCAGGACACACCGTACACTTCTCCAGAGTGGCTGTTGGCAATTTACATCCCGCCCATCAGTGTAGCAAGGCTCCCATTTCTCCATGGCCTGTCCTGCATTTCTGGTTTTGACACTTTTTTCAGCATGGCCCTTTTGACCGATGGGAAGCGAGACTTCTTTGTAGCGCTGATTTGCCTTTCCAGGTTGCTTGGTTGGCCAAAAAGGGCGTATGCGTTTTTTCCTGAATATATTCAGGAAAAAACGCATACGCCCTTTTTGGCCAAGGGCATCATTGTCAACGTTTTGCCGCTTTTCATGTGCTTTAAAGGCGATTCGAATCTACCTCCTGAAATCTGTTTCCTGCAATTCTGCCTTGATTTCAAATCCTCTTCTTTGCCTTCCCTCAATATATTTGTGGACGAGAGTTATCATTTATAACTCTGCAGGTTTGTGAATTGCAGTGCCCTGAAGCTCCATTTTACAAGTCGCTTTTTTGGGAGCTGGCCGCAAAAGCGCAGGATGGCTTCAGGCCCTGTTCTGGTTCCGCGGGTGAGGCTGAGCCTGTGGTTAATTCTTCTTCCTGATGGGAAAATAGAGTGACCTGTGCCTGTCCCAACACCAAGAGCTAGTCTCTCATTGGTTCCCCGTCTTCCCGTTCATCCTCAGGACAAATTGCAACCTGTACGGAACAGGAGGTTAAAGGTGCTGAGGCTCCAAGTAGGGAGATTGCTAGTAAAGTGGCTGGAATGGCGAACCCGAGCACAAGGAGATGAGAAATGAGGTGCGTTTTAGAAACCTTTCCCCATCACACGGTGTACCATCTTCTGGGTTTCTCATGCATGTTTTCGATGTAGGAAGATGCCCTTGAACCTGGAGATTTGGGACCCATGCGATGGGTAGCACGCAGTATTACTTTAAAGGGTCTGCGTTTGCTCACCCAACCTCACCAAACCTCTCAGCCCCAAGAGTGTCCACCCTTATGTCTCATCCAGCTGTGGGTCTAGATATGGTCAATCCAGGTTGCATCACAGCCCCTGAACGAATTGTGTAAGAATTTCTCTCTCTTTCCCTGTCTTTGTTTCATGGGTTTTTAAAAGTAATTTATTTTTATAATGGGGTTTAGCTGCTTTTCACGGCTGTGTTTATGCCGCTTTACACCCACTTGACACACTAACAGAGAGATATCAATACATAGGTTTTAAGATTATTACTAGTCAGATATATTCTTGTGCGGTGAATCGGGCGTGTTGAGTCCAGTTCTCTGAGCAAGGAGTAGGTCTTGTCTATTACATATTGGGTTTATGGAACGGTATCAGAGCTAATTTGAAACTCTTGTTTTATGTATCACCCCACCTCACCTTTCCCGTTAAGCAGCCATAGTGTGTTTTCTGCATGTGTGACTCTGTTCTGTTTTGTAATTCAGTTCAAGTGTAACGGTTTTTACATTCCCTCTATAAGTGACACCTTATGAGAAGTGTCCTTTTCTGTGTGACTTATTTCACTTAGAATCGTCTTACCTAAATCCACTCATCATGCTGCTACTAGCCTTATGACATTGATTTCATGGCTGAGTGATATTCCATTGTACATAAGGACCACAACTTTTTTATCCATTTTTCGCTTTCCTGGGATATTTAAGGTGGAATGAAGTGGAGGTCCTTGTCAACAGAGCAGCCCTAAACTTTGGGGTGCTTGTGTCTTGCTGATTTTCAATTTTCCCACTTTATCCCCCCATGCGTGGAAGTGCCCTATGCTCTCTAAGCTGTGTTTTTTAGATGTTTCAGGACACACCGTACACTTCTCCAGAGTGGCTGTTGGCAATTTACATCCCGCCCATCAGTGTAGCAAGGCTCCCATTTCTCCATGGCCTGTCCTGCATTTCTGGTTTTGACACTTTTTTCAGCATGGCCCTTTTGACCGATGGGAAGCGAGACTTCTTTGTAGCGCTGATTTGCCTTTCCAGGTTGCTTGGTTGGCCAAAAAGGGCGTATGCGTTTTTTCCTGAATATATTCAGGAAAAAACGCATACGCCCTTTTTGGCCAAGGGCATCATTGTCAACGTTTTGCCGCTTTTCATGTGCTTTAAAGGCGATTCGAATCTACCTCCTGAAATCTGTTTCCTGCAATTCTGCCTTGATTTCAAATCCTCTTCTTTGCCTTCCCTCAATATATTTGTGGACGAGAGTTATCATTTATAACTCTGCAGGTTTGTGAATTGCAGTGCCCTGAAGCTCCATTTTACAAGTCGCTTTTTTGGGAGCTGGCCGCAAAAGCGCAGGATGGCTTCAGGCCCTGTTCTGGTTCCGCGGGTGAGGCTGAGCCTGTGGTTAATTCTTCTTCCTGATGGGAAAATAGAGTGACCTGTGCCTGTCCCAACACCAAGAGCTAGTCTCTCATTGGTTCCCCGTCTTCCCGTTCATCCTCAGGACAAATTGCAACCTGTACGGAACAGGAGGTTAAAGGTGCTGAGGCTCCAAGTAGGGAGATTGCTAGTAAAGTGGCTGGAATGGCGAACCCGAGCACAAGGAGATGAGAAATGAGGTGCGTTTTAGAAACCTTTCCCCATCACACGGTGTACCATCTTCTGGGTTTCTCATGCATGTTTTCGATGTAGGAAGATGCCCTTGAACCTGGAGATTTGGGACCCATGCGATGGGTAGCACGCAGTATTACTTTAAAGGGTCTGCGTTTGCTCACCCAACCTCACCAAACCTCTCAGCCCCAAGAGTGTCCACCCTTATGTCTCATCCAGCTGTGGGTCTAGATATGGTCAATCCAGGTTGCATCACAGCCCCTGAACGAATTGTGTAAGAATTTCTCTCTCTTTCCCTGTCTTTGTTTCATGGGTTTTTAAAAGTAATTTATTTTTATAATGGGGTTTAGCTGCTTTTCACGGCTGTGTTTATGCCGCTTTACACCCACTTGACACACTAACAGAGAGATATCAATACATAGGTTTTAAGATTATTACTAGTCAGATATATTCTTGTGCGGTGAATCGGGCGTGTTGAGTCCAGTTCTCTGAGCAAGGAGTAGGTCTTGTCTATTACATATTGGGTTTATGGAACGGTATCAGAGCTAATTTGAAACTCTTGTTTTATGTATCACCCCACCTCACCTTTCCCGTTAAGCAGCCATAGTGTGTTTTCTGCATGTGTGACTCTGTTCTGTTTTGTAATTCAGTTCAAGTGTAACGGTTTTTACATTCCCTCTATAAGTGACACCTTATGAGAAGTGTCCTTTTCTGTGTGACTTATTTCACTTAGAATCGTCTTACCTAAATCCACTCATCATGCTGCTACTAGCCTTATGACATTGATTTCATGGCTGAGTGATATTCCATTGTACAGAAGGACCACAACTTTTTTATCCATTTTTCGCTTTCCTGGGATATTTAAGGTGGAATGAAGTGGAGGTCCTTGTCAACAGAGCAGCCCTAAACTTTGGGGTGCTTGTGTCTTGCTGATTTTCAATTTTCCCACTTTATCCCCCCATGCGTGGAAGTGCCCTTTGCTCTCTAAGCTGTGTTTTTTAGATGTTTCAGGACACACCGTACACTTCTCCAGAGTGGCTGTTGGCAATTTACATCCCGCCCATCAGTGTAGCAAGGCTCCCATTTCTCCATGGCCTGTCCTGCATTTCTGGTTTTGACACTTTTTTCAGCATGGCCCTTTTGACCGATGGGAAGCGAGACTTCTTTGTAGCGCTGATTTGCCTTTCCAGGTTGCTTGGTTGGCCAAAAAGGGCGTATGCGTTTTTTCCTGAATATATTCAGGAAAAAACGCATACGCCCTTTTTGGCCAAGGGCATCATTGTCAACGTTTTGCCGCTTTTCATGTGCTTTAAAGGCGATTCGAATCTACCTCCTGAAATCTGTTTCCTGCAATTCTGCCTTGATTTCAAATCCTCTTCTTTGCCTTCCCTCAATATATTTGTGGACGAGAGTTATCATTTATAACTCTGCAGGTTTGTGAATTGCAGTGCCCTGAAGCTCCATTTTACAAGTCGCTTTTTTGGGAGCTGGCCGCAAAAGCGCAGGATGGCTTCAGGCCCTGTTCTGGTTCCGCGGGTCAGGCGGAGCCTGTGGTTAATTCTTCTTCCTGATGGGAAAATAGAGTGACCTGTGCCTGTCCCAACACCAAGAGCTAGTCTCTCATTGGTTCCCCGTCTTCCCGTTCATCCTCAGGACAAATTGCAACCTGTACGGTACAGGAGGTTAAAGGTGCTGAGGCTCCAAGTAGGGAGATTGCTAGTAAAGTGGCTGGAATGGCGAACCCGAGCACAAGGAGATGAGAAATGAGGTGCGTTTTAGAAACCTTTCCCCATCACACGGTGTACCATCTTCTGGGTTTCTCATGCATGTTTTCGATGTAGGAAGATGCCCTTGAACCTGGAGATTTGGGACCCATGCGATGGGTAGCACGCAGTATTACTTTAAAGGGTCTGCGTTTGCTCACCCAACCTCACCAAACCTCTCAGCCCCAAGAGTGTCCACCCTTATGTCTCATCCAGCTGTGGGTCTAGATATGGTCAATCCAGGTTGCATCACAGCCCCTGAACGAATTGTGTAAGAATTTCTCTCTCTTTCCCTGTCTTTGTTTCATGGGTTTTTAAAAGTAATTTATTTTTATAATGGGGTTTAGCTGCTTTTCACGGCTGTGTTTATGCCGCTTTACACCCACTTGACACACTAACAGAGAGATATCAATACATAGGTTTTAAGATTATTACTAGTCAGATATATTCTTGTGCGGTGAATCGGGCGTGTTGAGTCCAGTTCTCTGAGCAAGGAGTAGGTCTTGTCTATTACATATTGGGTTTATGGAACGGTATCAGAGCTAATTTGAAACTCTTGTTTTATGTATCACCCCACCTCACCTTTCCCGTTAAGCAGCCATAGTGTGTTTTCTGCATGTGTGACTCTGTTCTGTTTTGTAATTCAGTTCAAGTGTAACGGTTTTTACATTCCCTCTATAAGTGACACCTTATGAGAAGTGTCCTTTTCTGTGTGACTTATTTCACTTAGAATCGTCGTGCCTAAATCCACTCATCATGCTGCTACTAGCCTTATGACATTGATTTCATGGCTGAGTGATATTCCATTGTACAGAAGGACCACAACTTTTTTATCCATTTTTCGCTTTCCTGGGATATTTAAGGTGGAATGAAGTGGAGGTCCTTGTCAACAGAGCAGCCCTAAACTTTGGGGTGCTTGTGTCTTGCTGATTTTCAATTTTCCCACTTTATCCCCCCATGCGTGGAAGTGCCCTTTGCTCTCTAAGCTGTGTTTTTTAGATGTTTCAGGACACACCGTACACTTCTCCAGAGTGGCTGTTGGCAATTTACATCCCGCCCATCAGTGTAGCAAGGCTCCCATTTCTCCATGGCCTGTCCTGCATTTCTGGTTTTGACACTTTTTTCAGCATGGCCCATTTGACCGATGGGAAGCGAGACTTCTTTGTAGCGCTGAATTGCCTTTCCAGGTTGCTTGGTTGGCCAAAAAGGGCGTATGCGTTTTTTCCTGAATATATTCAGGAAAAAACGCATACGCCCTTTTTGGCCAAGGGCATCATTGTCAACGTTTTGCCGCTTTTCATGTGCTTTAAAGGCGATTCGAATCTACCTCCTGAAATCTGTTTCCTGCAATTCTGCCTTGATTTCAAATCCTCTTCTTTGCCTTCCCTCAATATATTTGTGGACGAGAGTTATCATTTATAACTCTGCAGGTTTGTGAATTGCAGTGCCCTGAAGCTCCATTTTACAAGTCGCTTTTTTGGGAGCTGGCCGCAAAAGCGCAGGATGGCTTCAGGCCCTGTTCTGGTTCCGCGGGTCAGGCTGAGCCTGTGGTTAATTCTTCTTCCTGATGGGAAAATAGAGTGACCTGTGCCTGTCCCAACACCAAGAGCTAGTCTCTCATTGGTTCCCCGTCTTCCCGTTCATCCTCAGGACAAATTGCAACCTGTACGGAACAGGAGGTTAAAGGTGCTGAGGCTCCAAGTAGGGAGATTGCTAGTAAAGTGGCTGGAATGGCGAACCCGAGCACAAGGAGATGAGAAATGAGGTGCGTTTTAGAAACCTTTCCCCATCACACGGTGTACCATCTTCTGGGTTTCTCATGCATGTTTTCGATGTAGGAAGATGCCCTTGAACCTGGAGATTTGGGACCCATGCGATGGGTAGCACGCAGTATTACTTTAAAGGGTCTGCGTTTGCTCACCCAACCTCACCAAACCTCTCAGCCCCAAGAGTGTCCACCCTTATGTCTCATCCAGCTGTGGGTCTAGATATGGTCAATCCAGGTTGCATCACAGCCCCTGAACGAATTGTGTAAGAATTTCTCTCTCTTTCCCTGTCTTTGTTTCATGGGTTTTTAAAAGTAATTTATTTTTATAATGGGGTTTAGCTGCTTTTCACGGCTGTGTTTATGCCGCTTTACACCCACTTGACACACTAACAGAGAGATATCAATACATAGGTTTTAAGATTAACTAGTCAGATATATTCTTGTGCGGTGAATCGGGCGTGTTGAGTCCAGTTCTCTGAGCAAGGAGTAGGTCTTGTCTATTACATATTGGGTTTATGGAACGGTATCAGAGCTAATTTGAAACTCTTGTTTTATGTATCACCCCACCTCACCTTTCCCGTTAAGCAGCCATAGTGTGTTTTCTGCATGTGTGACTCTGTTCTGTTTTGTAATTCAGTTCAAGTGTAACGGTTTTTACATTCCCTCTATAAGTGACACCTTATGAGAAGTGTCCTTTTCTGTGTGACTTATTTCACTTAGAATCGTCTTACCTAAATCCACTCATCATGCTGCTACTAGCCTTATGACATTGATTTCATGGCTGAGTGATATTCCATTGTACAGAAGGACCACAACTTTTTTATCCATTTTTCGCTTTCCTGGGATATTTAAGGTGGAATGAAGTGGAGGTCCTTGTCAACAGAGCAGCCCTAAACTTTGGGGTGCTTGTGTCTTGCTGATTTTCAATTTTCCCACTTTATCCCCCCATGCGTGGAAGTGCCCTATGCTCTCTAAGCTGTGTTTTTTAGATGTTTCAGGACACACCGTACACTTCTCCAGAGTGGCTGTTGGCAATTTACATCCCGCCCATCAGTGTAGCAAGGCTCCCATTTCTCCATGGCCTGTCCTGCATTTCTGGTTTTGACACTTTTTTCAGCATGGCCCTTTTGACCGATGGGAAGCGAGACTTCTTTGTAGCGCTGATTTGCCTTTCCAGGTTGCTTGGTTGGCCAAAAAGGGCGTATGCGTTTTTTCCTGAATATATTCAGGAAAAAACGCATACGCCCTTTTTGGCCAAGGGCATCATTGTCAACGTTTTGCCGCTTTTCATGTGCTTTAAAGGCGATTCGAATCTACCTCCTGAAATCTGTTTCCTGCAATTCTGCCTTGATTTCAAATCCTCTTCTTTGCCTTCCCTCAATATATTTGTGGACGAGAGTTATCATTTATAACTCTGCAGGTTTGTGAATTGCAGTGCCCTGAAGCTCCATTTTACAAGTCGCTTTTTTGGGAGCTGGCCGCAAAAGCGCAGGATGGCTTCAGGCCCTGTTCTGGTTCCGCGGGTCAGGCTGAGCCTTTGGTTAATTCTTCTTCCTGATGGGAAAATAGAGTGACCTGTGCCTGTCCCAACACCAAGAGCTAGTGTCTCATTGGTTCCCCGTCTTCCCGTTCATCCTCAGGACAAATTGCAACCTGTACGGAACAGGAGGTTAAAGGTGCTGAGGCTCCAAGTAGGGAGATTGCTAGTAAAGTGGCTGGAATGGCGAAGCCGAGCACAAGGAGATGAGAAATGAGGTGCGTTTTAGAAACCTTTCCCCATCACACGGTGTACCATCTTCTGGGTTTCTCATGCATGTTTTCGATGTAGGAAGATGCCCTTGAACCTGGAGATTTGGGACCCATGCGATGGGTAGCACGCAGTATTACTTTAAAGGGTCTGCGTTTGCTCACCCAACCTCACCAAACCTCTCAGCCCCAAGAGTGTCCACCCTTATGTCTCATCCAGCTGTGGGTCTAGATATGGTCAATCCAGGTTGCATCACAGCCCCTGAACGAATTGTGTAAGAATTTCTCTCTCTTTCCCTGTCTTTGTTTCATGGGTTTTTAAAAGTAATTTATTTTTATAATGGGGTTTAGCTGCTTTTCACGGCTGTGTTTATGCCGCTTTACACCCACTTGACACACTAACAGAGAGATATCAATACATAGGTTTTAAGATTATTACTAGTCAGATATATTCTTGTGCGGTGAATCGGGCGTGTTGAGTCCAGTTCTCTGAGCAAGGAGTAGGTCTTGTCTATTACATATTGGGTTTATGGAACGGTATCTGAGCTAATTTGAAACTCTTGTTTTATGTATCACCCCACCTCACCTTTACCGTTAAGCAGCCATAGTGTGTTTTCTGCATGTGTGACTCTGTTCTGTTTTGTAATTCAGTTCAAGTGTAACGGTTTTTACATTCCCTCTAAAAGTGACACCTTATGAGAAGTGTCCTTTTCTGTGTGACTTATTTCACTTAGAATCGTCTTACCTAAATCCACTCATCATGCTGCTACTAGCCTTATGACATTGATTTCATGGCTGAGTGATATTCCATTGTACAGAAGGACCACAACTTTTTTATCCATTTTTCGCTTTCCTGGGATATTTAAGGTGGAATGAAGTGGAGGTCCTTGTCAACAGAGCAGCCCTAAACTTTGGGGTGCTTGTGTCTTGCTGATTTTCAATTTTCCCACTTTATCCCCCCATGCGTGGAAGTGCCCTATGCTCTCTAAGCTGTGTTTTTTAGATGTTTCAGGACACACCGTACACTTCTCCAGAGTGGCTGTTGGCAATTTACATCCCGCCCATCAGTGTAGCAAGGCTCCCATTTCTCCATGGCCTGTCCTGCATTTCTGGTTTTGACACTTTTTTCAGCATGGCCCTTTTGACCGATGGGAAGCGAGACTTCTTTGTAGCGCTGATTTGCCTTTCCAGGTTGCTTGGTTGGCCAAAAAGGGCGTATGCGTTTTTTCCTGAATATATTCAGGAAAAAACGCATACGCCCTTTTTGGCCAAGGGCATCATTGTCAACGTTTTGCCGCTTTTCATGTGCTTTAAAGGCGATTCGAATCTACCTCCTGAAATCTGTTTCCTGCAATTCTGCCTTGATTTCAAATCCTCTTCTTTGCCTTCCCTCAATATATTTGTGGACGAGAGTTATCATTTATAACTCTGCAGGTTTGTGAATTGCAGTGCCCTGAAGCTCCATTTTACAAGTCGCTTTTTTGGGAGCTGGCCGCAAAAGCGCAGGATGGCTTCAGGCCCTGTTCTGGTTCCGCGGGTCAGGCTGAGCCTTTGGTTAATTCTTCTTCCTGATGGGAAAATAGAGTGAACTGTGCCTGTCCCAACACCAAGAGCTAGTGTCTCATTGGTTCCCCGTCTTCCCGTTCATCCTCAGGACAAATTGCAACCTGTACGGAACAGGAGGTTAAAGGTGCTGAGGCTCCAAGTAGGGAGATTGCTAGTAAAGTGGCTGGAATGGCGAAGCCGAGCACAAGGAGATGAGAAATGAGGTGCGTTTTAGAAACCTTTCCCCATCACACGGTGTACCATCTTCTGGGTTTCTCATGCATGTTTTCGATGTAGGAAGATGCCCTTGAACCTGGAGATTTGGGACCCATGCGATGGGTAGCACGCAGTATTACTTTAAAGGGTCTGCGTTTGCTCACCCAACCTCACCAAACCTCTCAGCCCCAAGAGTGTCCACCCTTATGTCTCATCCAGCTGTGGGTCTAGATATGGTCAATCCAGGTTGCATCACAGCCCCTGAACGAATTGTGTAAGAATTTCTCTCTCTTTCCCTGTCTTTGTTTCATGGGTTTTTAAAAGTAATTTATTTTTATAATGGGGTTTAGCTGCTTTTCACGGCTGTGTTTATGCCGCTTTACACCCACTTGACACACTAACAGAGAGATATCAATACATAGGTTTTAAGATTATTACTAGTCAGATATATTCTTGTGCGGTGAATCGGGCGTGTTGAGTCCAGTTCTCTGAGCAAGGAGTAGGTCTTGTCTATTACATATTGGGTTTATGGAACGGTATCTGAGCTAATTTGAAACTCTTGTTTTATGTATCACCCCACCTCACCTTTACCGTTAAGCAGCCATAGTGTGTTTTCTGCATGTGTGACTCTGTTCTGTTTTGTAATTCAGTTCAAGTGTAACGGTTTTTACATTCCCTCTAAAAGTGACACCTTATGAGAAGTGTCCTTTTCTGTGTGACTTATTTCACTTAGAATCGTCTTACCTAAATCCACTCATCATGCTGCTACTAGCCTTATGACATTGATTTCATGGCTGAGTGATATTCCATTGTACAGAAGGACCACAACTTTTTTATCCATTTTTTGCTTTCCTGGGATATTTAAGGTGGAATGAAGTGGAGGTCCTTGTCAACAGAGCAGCCCTAAACTTTGGGGTGCTTGTGTCTTGCTGATTTTCAATTTTCCCACTTTATCCCCCCATGCGTGGAAGTGCCCTATGCTCTCTAAGCTGTGTTTTTTAGATGTTTCAGGACACACCGTACACTTCTCCAGAGTGGCTGTTGGCAATTTACATCCCGCCCATCAGTGTAGCAAGGCTCCCATTTCTCCATGGCCTGTCCTGCATTTCTGGTTTTGACACTTTTTTCAGCATGGCCCTTTTGACCGATGGGAAGCGAGACTTCTTTGTAGCGCTGATTTGCCTTTCCAGGTTGCTTGGTTGGCCAAAAAGGGCGTATGCGTTTTTTCCTGAATATATTCAGGAAAAAACGCATACGCCCTTTTTGGCCAAGGGCATCATTGTCAACGTTTTGCCGCTTTTCATGTGCTTTAAAGGCGATTCGAATCTACCTCCTGAAATCTGTTTCCTGCAATTCTGCCTTGATTTCAAATCCTCTTCTTTGCCTTCCCTCAATATATTTGTGGACGAGAGTTATCATTTATAACTCTGCAGGTTTGTGAATTGCAGTGCCCTGAAGCTCCATTTTACAAGTCGCTTTTTTGGGAGCTGGCCGCAAAAGCGCAGGATGGCTTCAGGCCCTGTTCTGGTTCCGCGGGTCAGGCTGAGCCTGTGGTTAATTCTTCTTCCTGATGGGAAAATAGAGTGACCTGTGCCTGTCCCAACACCAAGAGCTAGTCTCTCATTGGTTCCCCGTCTTCCCGTTCATCCTCAGGACAAATTGCAACCTGTACGGAACAGGAGGTTAAAGGTGCTGAGGCTCCAAGTAGGGAGATTGCTAGTAAAGTGGCTGGAATGGCGAACCCGAGCACAAGGAGATGAGAAATGAGGTGCGTTTTAGAAACCTTTCCCCATCACACGGTGTACCATCTTCTGGGTTTCTCATGCATGTTTTCGATGTAGGAAGATGCCCTTGAACCTGGAGATTTGGGACCCATGCGATGGGTAGCACGCAGTATTACTTTAAAGGGTCTGCGTTTGCTCACCCAACCTCACCAAACCTCTCAGCCCCAAGAGTGTCCACCCTTATGTCTCATCCAGCTGTGGGTCTAGATATGGTCAATCCAGGTTGCATCACAGCCCCTGAACGAATTGTGTAAGAATTTCTCTCTCTTTCCCTGTCTTTGTTTCATGGGTTTTTAAAAGTAATTTATTTTTATAATGGGGTTTAGCTGCTTTTCACGGCTGTGTTTATGCCGCTTTACACCCACTTGACACACTAACAGAGAGATATCAATACATAGGTTTTAAGATTATTACTAGTCAGATATATTCTTGTGCGGTGAATCGGGCGTGTTGAGTCCAGTTCTCTGAGCAAGGAGTAGGTCTTGTCTATTACATATTGGGTTTATGGAACGGTATCAGAGCTAATTTGAAACTCTTGTTTTATGTATCACCCCACCTCACCTTTCCCGTTAAGCAGCCATAGTGTGTTTTCTGCATGTGTGACTCTGTTCTGTTTTGTAATTCAGTTCAAGTGTAACGGTTTTTACATTCCCTCTATAAGTGACACCTTATGAGAAGTGTCCTTTTCTGTGTGACTTATTTCACTTAGAATCGTCTTACCTAAATCCACTCATCATGCTGCTACTAGCCTTATGACATTGATTTCATGGCTGAGTGATATTCCATTGTACAGAAGGACCACAACTTTTTTATCCATTTTTCGCTTTCCTGGGATATTTAAGGTGGAATGAAGTGGAGGTCCTTGTCAACAGAGCAGCCCTAAACTTTGGGGTGCTTGTGTCTTGCTGATTTTCAATTTTCCCACTTTATCCCCCCATGCGTGGAAGTGCCCTTTGCTCTCTAAGCTGTGTTTTTTAGATGTTTCAGGACACACCGTACACTTCTCCAGAGTGGCTGTTGGCAATTTACATCCCGCCCATCAGTGTAGCAAGGCTCCCATTTCTCCATGGCCTGTCCTGCATTTCTGGTTTTGACACTTTTTTCAGCATGGCCCTTTTGACCGATGGGAAGCGAGACTTCTTTGTAGCGCTGATTTGCCTTTCCAGGTTGCTTGGTTGGCCAAAAAGGGCGTATGCGTTTTTTCCTGAATATATTCAGGAAAAAACGCATACGCCCTTTTTGGCCAAGGGCATCTTTGTCAACGTTTTGCCGCTTTTCATGTGCTTTAAAGGCGATTCGAATCTACCTCCTGAAATCTGTTTCCTGCAATTCTGCCTTGATTTCAAATCCTCTTCTTTGCCTTCCCTCAATATATTTGTGGACGAGAGTTATCATTTATAACTCTGCAGGTTTGTGAATTGCAGTGCCCAGAAGCTCCATTTTACAAGTCGCTTTTTTGGGAGCTGGCCGCAAAAGCGCAGGATGGCTTCAGGCCCTGTTCTGGTTCCGCGGGTCAGGCTGAGCCTGTGGTTAATTCTTCTTCCTGATGGGAAAATAGAGTGACCTGTGCCTGTCCCAACACCAAGAGCTAGTCTCTCATTGGTTCCCCGTCTTCCCGTTCATCCTCAGGACAAATTGCAACCTGTACGGAACAGGAGGTTAAAGGTGCTGAGGCTCCAAGTAGGGAGATTGCTAGTAAAGTGGCTGGAATGGCGAACCCGAGCACAAGGAGATGAGAAATGAGGTGCGTTTTAGAAACCTTTCCCCATCACACGGTGTACCATCTTCTGGGTTTCTCATGCATGTTTTCGATGTAGGAAGATGCCCTTGAACCTGGAGATTTGGGACCCATGCGATGGGTAGCACGCAGTATTACTTTAAAGGGTCTGCGTTTGCTCACCCAACCTCACCAAACCTCTCAGCCCCAAGAGTGTCCACCCTTATGTCTCATCCAGCTGTGGGTCTAGATATGGTCAATCCAGGTTGCATCACAGCCCCTGAACGAATTGTGTAAGAATTTCTCTCTCTTTCCCTGTCTTTGTTTCATGGGTTTTTAAAAGTAATTTATTTTTATAATGGGGTTTAGCTGCTTTTCACGGCTGTGTTTATGCCGCTTTACACCCACTTGACACACTAACAGAGAGATATCAATACATAGGTTTTAAGATTAACTAGTCAGATATATTCTTGTGCGGTGAATCGGGCGTGTTGAGTCCAGTTCTCTGAGCAAGGAGTAGGTCTTGTCTATTACATATTGGGTTTATGGAACGGTATCAGAGCTAATTTGAAACTCTTGTTTTATGTATCACCCCACCTCACCTTTCCCGTTAAGCAGCCATAGTGTGTTTTCTGCATGTGTGACTCTGTTCTGTTTTGTAATTCAGTTCAAGTGTAACGGTTTTTACATTCCCTCTATAAGTGACACCTTATGAGAAGTGTCCTTTTCTGTGTGACTTATTTCACTTAGAATCGTCTTACCTAAATCCACTCATCATGCTGCTACTAGCCTTATGACATTGATTTCATGGCTGAGTGATATTCCATTGTACAGAAGGACCACAACTTTTTTATCCATTTTTCGCTTTCCTGGGATATTTAAGGTGGAATGAAGTGGAGGTCCTTGTCAACAGAGCAGCCCTAAACTTTGGGGTGCTTGTGTCTTGCTGATTTTCAATTTTCCCACTTTATCCCCCCATGCGTGGAAGTGCCCTATGCTCTCTAAGCTGTGTTTTTTAGATGTTTCAGGACACACCGTACACTTCTCCAGAGTGGCTGTTGGCAATTTACATCCCGCCCATCAGTGTAGCAAGGCTCCCATTTCTCCATGGCCTGTCCTGCATTTCTGGTTTTGACACTTTTTTCAGCATGGCCCTTTTGACCGATGGGAAGCGAGACTTCTTTGTAGCGCTGATTTGCCTTTCCAGGTTGCTTGGTTGGCCAAAAAGGGCGTATGCGTTTTTTCCTGAATATATTCAGGAAAAAACGCATACGCCCTTTTTGGCCAAGGGCATCATTGTCAACGTTTTGCCGCTTTTCATGTGCTTTAAAGGCGATTCGAATCTACCTCCTGAAATCTGTTTCCTGCAATTCTGCCTTGATTTCAAATCCTCTTCTTTGCCTTCCCTCAATATATTTGTGGACGAGAGTTATCATTTATAACTCTGCAGGTTTGTGAATTGCAGTGCCCTGAAGCTCCATTTTACAAGTCGCTTTTTTGGGAGCTGGCCGCAAAAGCGCAGGATGGCTTCAGGCCCTGTTCTGGTTCCGCGGGTCAGGCTGAGCCTTTGGTTAATTCTTCTTCCTGATGGGAAAATAGAGTGACCTGTGCCTGTCCCAACACCAAGAGCTAGTGTCTCATTGGTTCCCCGTCTTCCCGTTCATCCTCAGGACAAATTGCAACCTGTACGGAACAGGAGGTTAAAGGTGCTGAGGCTCCAAGTAGGGAGATTGCTAGTAAAGTGGCTGGAATGGCGAAGCCGAGCACAAGGAGATGAGAAATGAGGTGCGTTTTAGAAACCTTTCCCCATCACACGGTGTACCATCTTCTGGGTTTCTCATGCATGTTTTCGATGTAGGAAGATGCCCTTGAACCTGGAGATTTGGGACCCATGCGATGGGTAGCACGCAGTATTACTTTAAAGGGTCTGCGTTTGCTCACCCAACCTCACCAAACCTCTCAGCCCCAAGAGTGTCCACCCTTATGTCTCATCCAGCTGTGGGTCTAGATATGGTCAATCCAGGTTGCATCACAGCCCCTGAACGAATTGTGTAAGAATTTCTCTCTCTTTCCCTGTCTTTGTTTCATGGGTTTTTAAAAGTAATTTATTTTTATAATGGGGTTTAGCTGCTTTTCACGGCTGTGTTTATGCCGCTTTACACCCACTTGACACACTAACAGAGAGATATCAATACATAGGTTTTAAGATTATTACTAGTCAGATATATTCTTGTGCGGTGAATCGGGCGTGTTGAGTCCAGTTCTCTGAGCAAGGAGTAGGTCTTGTCTATTACATATTGGGTTTATGGAACGGTATCTGAGCTAATTTGAAACTCTTGTTTTATGTATCACCCCACCTCACCTTTACCGTTAAGCAGCCATAGTGTGTTTTCTGCATGTGTGACTCTGTTCTGTTTTGTAATTCAGTTCAAGTGTAACGGTTTTTACATTCCCTCTAAAAGTGACACCTTATGAGAAGTGTCCTTTTCTGTGTGACTTATTTCACTTAGAATCGTCTTACCTAAATCCACTCATCATGCTGCTACTAGCCTTATGACATTGATTTCATGGCTGAGTGATATTCCATTGTACAGAAGGACCACAACTTTTTTATCCATTTTTCGCTTTCCTGGGATATTTAAGGTGGAATGAAGTGGAGGTCCTTGTCAACAGAGCAGCCCTAAACTTTGGGGTGCTTGTGTCTTGCTGATTTTCAATTTTCCCACTTTATCCCCCCATGCGTGGAAGTGCCCTATGCTCTCTAAGCTGTGTTTTTTAGATGTTTCAGGACACACCGTACACTTCTCCAGAGTGGCTGTTGGCAATTTACATCCCGCCCATCAGTGTAGCAAGGCTCCCATTTCTCCATGGCCTGTCCTGCATTTCTGGTTTTGACACTTTTTTCAGCATGGCCCTTTTGACCGATGGGAAGCGAGACTTCTTTGTAGCGCTGATTTGCCTTTCCAGGTTGCTTGGTTGGCCAAAAAGGGCGTATGCGTTTTTTCCTGAATATATTCAGGAAAAAACGCATACGCCCTTTTTGGCCAAGGGCATCATTGTCAACGTTTTGCCGCTTTTCATGTGCTTTAAAGGCGATTCGAATCTACCTCCTGAAATCTGTTTCCTGCAATTCTGCCTTGATTTCAAATCCTCTTCTTTGCCTTCCCTCAATATATTTGTGGACGAGAGTTATCATTTATAACTCTGCAGGTTTGTGAATTGCAGTGCCCTGAAGCTCCATTTTACAAGTCGCTTTTTTGGGAGCTGGCCGCAAAAGCGCAGGATGGCTTCAGGCCCTGTTCTGGTTCCGCGGGTCAGGCTGAGCCTTTGGTTAATTCTTCTTCCTGATGGGAAAATAGAGTGAACTGTGCCTGTCCCAACACCAAGAGCTAGTGTCTCATTGGTTCCCCGTCTTCCCGTTCATCCTCAGGACAAATTGCAACCTGTACGGAACAGGAGGTTAAAGGTGCTGAGGCTCCAAGTAGGGAGATTGCTAGTAAAGTGGCTGGAATGGCGAAGCCGAGCACAAGGAGATGAGAAATGAGGTGCGTTTTAGAAACCTTTCCCCATCACACGGTGTACCATCTTCTGGGTTTCTCATGCATGTTTTCGATGTAGGAAGATGCCCTTGAACCTGGAGATTTGGGACCCATGCGATGGGTAGCACGCAGTATTACTTTAAAGGGTCTGCGTTTGCTCACCCAACCTCACCAAACCTCTCAGCCCCAAGAGTGTCCACCCTTATGTCTCATCCAGCTGTGGGTCTAGATATGGTCAATCCAGGTTGCATCACAGCCCCTGAACGAATTGTGTAAGAATTTCTCTCTCTTTCCCTGTCTTTGTTTCATGGGTTTTTAAAAGTAATTTATTTTTATAATGGGGTTTAGCTGCTTTTCACGGCTGTGTTTATGCCGCTTTACACCCACTTGACACACTAACAGAGAGATATCAATACATAGGTTTTAAGATTATTACTAGTCAGATATATTCTTGTGCGGTGAATCGGGCGTGTTGAGTCCAGTTCTCTGAGCAAGGAGTAGGTCTTGTCTATTACATATTGGGTTTATGGAACGGTATCTGAGCTAATTTGAAACTCTTGTTTTATGTATCACCCCACCTCACCTTTACCGTTAAGCAGCCATAGTGTGTTTTCTGCATGTGTGACTCTGTTCTGTTTTGTAATTCAGTTCAAGTGTAACGGTTTTTACATTCCCTCTAAAAGTGACACCTTATGAGAAGTGTCCTTTTCTGTGTGACTTATTTCACTTAGAATCGTCTTACCTAAATCCACTCATCATGCTGCTACTAGCCTTATGACATTGATTTCATGGCTGAGTGATATTCCATTGTACAGAAGGACCACAACTTTTTTATCCATTTTTCGCTTTCCTGGGATATTTAAGGTGGAATGAAGTGGAGGTCCTTGTCAACAGAGCAGCCCTAAACTTTGGGGTGCTTGTGTCTTGCTGATTTTCAATTTTCCCACTTTATCCCCCCATGCGTGGAAGTGCCCTATGCTCTCTAAGCTGTGTTTTTTAGATGTTTCAGGACACACCGTACACTTCTCCAGAGTGGCTGTTGGCAATTTACATCCCGCCCATCAGTGTAGCAAGGCTCCCATTTCTCCATGGCCTGTCCTGCATTTCTGGTTTTGACACTTTTTTCAGCATGGCCCTTTTGACCGATGGGAAGCGAGACTTCTTTGTAGCGCTGATTTGCCTTTCCAGGTTGCTTGGTTGGCCAAAAAGGGCGTATGCGTTTTTTCCTGAATATATTCAGGAAAAAACGCATACGCCCTTTTTGGCCAAGGGCATCATTGTCAACGTTTTGCCGCTTTTCATGTGCTTTAAAGGCGATTCGAATCTACCTCCTGAAATCTGTTTCCTGCAATTCTGCCTTGATTTCAAATCCTCTTCTTTGCCTTCCCTCAATATATTTGTGGACGAGAGTTATCATTTATAACTCTGCAGGTTTGTGAATTGCAGTGCCCTGAAGCTCCATTTTACAAGTCGCTTTTTTGGGAGCTGGCCGCAAAAGCGCAGGATGGCTTCAGGCCCTGTTCTGGTTCCGCGGGTCAGGCTGAGCCTGTGGTTAATTCTTCTTCCTGATGGGAAAATAGAGTGACCTGTGCCTGTCCCAACACCAAGAGCTAGTCTCTCATTGGTTCCCCGTCTTCCCGTTCATCCTCAGGACAAATTGCAACCTGTACGGAACAGGAGGTTAAAGGTGCTGAGGCTCCAAGTAGGGAGATTGCTAGTAAAGTGGCTGGAATGGCGAACCCGAGCACAAGGAGATGAGAAATGAGGTGCGTTTTAGAAACCTTTCCCCATCACACGGTGTACCATCTTCTGGGTTTCTCATGCATGTTTTCGATGTAGGAAGATGCCCTTGAACCTGGAGATTTGGGACCCATGCGATGGGTAGCACGCAGTATTACTTTAAAGGGTCTGCGTTTGCTCACCCAACCTCACCAAACCTCTCAGCCCCAAGAGTGTCCACCCTTATGTCTCATCCAGCTGTGGGTCTAGATATGGTCAATCCAGGTTGCATCACAGCCCCTGAACGAATTGTGTAAGAATTTCTCTCTCTTTCCCTGTCTTTGTTTCATGGGTTTTTAAAAGTAATTTATTTTTATAATGGGGTTTAGCTGCTTTTCACGGCTGTGTTTATGCCGCTTTACACCCACTTGACACACTAACAGAGAGATATCAATACATAGGTTTTAAGATTATTACTAGTCAGATATATTCTTGTGCGGTGAATCGGGCGTGTTGAGTCCAGTTCTCTGAGCAAGGAGTAGGTCTTGTCTATTACATATTGGGTTTATGGAACGGTATCAGAGCTAATTTGAAACTCTTGTTTTATGTATCACCCCACCTCACCTTTCCCGTTAAGCAGCCATAGTGTGTTTTCTGCATGTGTGACTCTGTTCTGTTTTGTAATTCAGTTCAAGTGTAACGGTTTTTACATTCCCTCTATAAGTGACACCTTATGAGAAGTGTCCTTTTCTGTGTGACTTATTTCACTTAGAATCGTCTTACCTAAATCCACTCATCATGCTGCTACTAGCCTTATGACATTGATTTCATGGCTGAGTGATATTCCATTGTACAGAAGGACCACAACTTTTTTATCCATTTTTCGCTTTCCTGGGATATTTAAGGTGGAATGAAGTGGAGGTCCTTGTCAACAGAGCAGCCCTAAACTTTGGGGTGCTTGTGTCTTGCTGATTTTCAATTTTCCCACTTTATCCCCCCATGCGTGGAAGTGCCCTTTGCTCTCTAAGCTGTGTTTTTTAGATGTTTCAGGACACACCGTACACTTCTCCAGAGTGGCTGTTGGCAATTTACATCCCGCCCATCAGTGTAGCAAGGCTCCCTTTTCTCCATGGCCTGTCCTGCATTTCTGGTTTTGACACTTTTTTCAGCATGGCCCTTTTGACCGATGGGAAGCGAGACTTCTTTGTAGCGCTGATTTGCCTTTCCAGGTTGCTTGGTTGGCCAAAAAGGGCGTATGCGTTTTTTCCTGAATATATTCAGGAAAAAACGCATACGCCCTTTTTGGCCAAGGGCATCATTGTCAACGTTTTGCCGCTTTTCATGTGCTTTAAAGGCGATTCGAATCTACCTCCTGAAATCTGTTTCCTGCAATTCTGCCTTGATTTCAAATCCTCTTCTTTGCCTTCCCTCAATATATTTGTGGACGAGAGTTATCATTTATAACTCTGCAGGTTTGTGAATTGCAGTGCCCTGAAGCTCCATTTTACAAGTCGCTTTTTTGGGAGCTGGCCGCAAAAGCGCAGGATGGCTTCAGGCCCTGTTCTGGTTCCGCGGGTCAGGCTGAGCCTGTGGTTAATTCTTCTTCCTGATGGGAAAATAGAGTGACCTGTGCCTGTCCCAACACCAAGAGCTAGTCTCTCATTGGTTCCCCGTCTTCCCGTTCATCCTCAGGACAAATTGCAACCTGTACGGAACAGGAGGTTAAAGGTGCTGAGGCTCCAAGTAGGGAGATTGCTAGTAAAGTGGCTGGAATGGCGAACCCGAGCACAAGGAGATGAGAAATGAGGTGCGTTTTAGAAACCTTTCCCCATCACACGGTGTACCATCTTCTGGGTTTCTCATGCATGTTTTCGATGTAGGAAGATGCCCTTGAACCTGGAGATTTGGGACCCATGCGATGGGTAGCACGCAGTATTACTTTAAAGGGTCTGCGTTTGCTCACCCAACCTCACCAAACCTCTCAGCCCCAAGAGTGTCCACCCTTATGTCTCATCCAGCTGTGGGTCTAGATATGGTCAATCCAGGTTGCATCACAGCCCCTGAACGAATTGTGTAAGAATTTCTCTCTCTTTCCCTGTCTTTGTTTCATGGGTTTTTAAAAGTAATTTATTTTTATAATGGGGTTTAGCTGCTTTTCACGGCTGTGTTTATGCCGCTTTACACCCACTTGACACACTAACAGAGAGATATCAATACATAGGTTTTAAGATTATTACTAGTCAGATATATTCTTGTGCGGTGAATCGGGCGTGTTGAGTCCAGTTCTCTGAGCAAGGAGTAGGTCTTGTCTATTACATATTGGGTTTATGGAACGGTATCAGAGCTAATTTGAAACTCTTGTTTTATGTATCACCCCACCTCACCTTTCCCGTTAAGCAGCCATAGTGTGTTTTCTGCATGTGTGACTCTGTTCTGTTTTGTAATTCAGTTCAAGTGTAACGGTTTTTACATTCCCTCTATAAGTGACACCTTATGAGAAGTGTCCTTTTCTGTGTGACTTATTTCACTTAGAATCGTCTTACCTAAATCCACTCATCATGCTGCTACTAGCCTTATGACATTGATTTCATGGCTGAGTGATATTCCATTGTACAGAAGGACCACAACTTTTTTATCCATTTTTCGCTTTCCTGGGATATTTAAGGTGGAATGAAGTGGAGGTCCTTGTCAACAGAGCAGCCCTAAACTTTGGGGTGCTTGTGTCTTGCTGATTTTCAATTTTCCCACTTTATCCCCCCATGCGTGGAAGTGCCCTTTGCTCTCTAAGCTGTGTTTTTTAGATGTTTCAGGACACACCGTACACTTCTCCAGAGTGGCTGTTGGCAATTTACATCCCGCCCATCAGTGTAGCAAGGCTCCCATTTCTCCATGGCCTGTCCTGCATTTCTGGTTTTGACACTTTTTTCACCATGGCGCTTTTGACCGATGGGAAGCGAGACTTCTTTGTAGCGCTGATTTGCCTTTCCAGGTTGCTTGGTTGGCCAACAAGGGCATAGGCGTTTTTTCCTGAATATATTCAGGAAAAAACGCCTACGCCCTTTATGGCCAAGGGCATCATTGTCAACGTTTTGCCGCTTTTCATGTGCTTTAAAGGCGATTCGAATCTACCTCCTGAAATCTGTTTCCTGCAATTCTGCCTTGATTTCAAATCCTCTTCTTTGCCTTCCCTCAATATATTTGTGGACGAGAGTTATCATTTATAACTCTGCAGGTTTGTGAATTGCAGTGCCCTGAAGCTCCATTTTACAAGTCGCTTTTTTGGGAGCTGGCCGCAAAAGCGCAGGATGGCTTCAGGCCCTGTTCTGGTTCCGCGGGTCAGGCTGAGCCTGTGGTTAATTCTTCTTCCTGATGGGAAAATAGAGTGACCTGTGCCTGTCCCAACACCAAGAGCTAGTCTCTCATTGGTTCCCCGTCTTCCCGTTCATCCTCAGGACAAATTGCAACCTGTACGGAACAGGAGGTTAAAGGTGCTGAGGCTCCAAGTAGGGAGATTGCTAGTAAAGTGGCTGGAATGGCGAACCCGAGCACAAGGAGATGAGAAATGAGGTGCGTTTTAGAAACCTTTCCCCATCACACGGTGTACCATCTTCTGGGTTTCTCATGCATGTTTTCGATGTAGGAAGATGCCCTTGAACCTGGAGATTTGGGACCCATGCGATGGGTAGCACGCAGTATTACTTTAAAGGGTCTGCGTTTGCTCACCCAACCTCACCAAACCTCTCAGCCCCAAGAGTGTCCACCCTTATGTCTCATCCAGCTGTGGGTCTAGATATGGTCAATCCAGGTTGCATCACAGCCCCTGAACGAATTGTGTAAGAATTTCTCTCTCTTTCCCTGTCTTTGTTTCATGGGTTTTTAAAAGTAATTTATTTTTATAATGGGGTTTAGCTGCTTTTCACGGCTGTGTTTATGCCGCTTTACACCCACTTGACACACTAACAGAGAGATATCAATACATAGGTTTTAAGATTATTACTAGTCAGATATATTCTTGTGCGGTGAATCGGGCGTGTTGAGTCCAGTTCTCTGAGCAAGGAGTAGGTCTTGTCTATTACATATTGGGTTTATGGAACGGTATCAGAGCTAATTTGAAACTCTTGTTTTATGTATCACCCCACCTCACCTTTCCCGTTAAGCAGCCATAGTGTGTTTTCTGCATGTGTGACTCTGTTCTGTTTTGTAATTCAGTTCAAGTGTAACGGTTTTTACATTCCCTCTATAAGTGACACCTTATGAGAAGTGTCCTTTTCTGTGTGACTTATTTCACTTAGAATCGTCTTACCTAAATCCACTCATCATGCTGCTACTAGCCTTATGACATTGATTTCATGGCTGAGTGATATTCCATTGTACAGAAGGACCACAACTTTTTTATCCATTTTTCGCTTTCCTGGGATATTTAAGGTGGAATGAAGTGGAGGTCCTTGTCAACAGAGCAGCCCTAAACTTTGGGGTGCTTGTGTCTTGCTGATTTTCAATTTTCCCACTTTATCCCCCCATGCGTGGAAGTGCCCTTTGCTCTCTAAGCTGTGTTTTTTAGATGTTTCAGGACACACCGTACACTTCTCCAGAGTGGCTGTTGGCAATTTACATCCCGCCCATCAGTGTAGCAAGGCTCCCATTTCTCCATGGCCTGTCCTGCATTTCTGGTTTTGACACTTTTTTCACCATGGCGCTTTTGACCGATGGGAAGCGAGACTTCTTTGTAGCGCTGATTTGCCTTTCCAGGTTGCTTGGTTGGCCAAAAAGGGCGTATGCGTTTTTTCCTGAATATATTCAGGAAAAAACGCATACGCCCTTTTTGGCCAAGGGCATCATTGTCAACGTTTTGCCGCTTTTCATGTGCTTTAAAGGCGATTCGAATCTACCTCCTGAAATCTGTTTCCTGCAATTCTGCCTTGATTTCAAATCCTCTTCTTTGCCTTCCCTCAATATATTTGTGGACGAGAGTTATCATTTATAACTCTGCAGGTTTGTGAATTGCAGTGCCCTGAAGCTCCATTTTACAAGTCGCTTTTTTGGGAGCTGGCCGCAAAAGCGCAGGATGGCTTCAGGCCCTGTTCTGGTTCCGCGGGTCAGGCTGAGCCTGTGGTTAATTCTTCTTCCTGATGGGAAAATAGAGTGACCTGTGCCTGTCCCAACACCAAGAGCTAGTCTCTCATTGGTTCCCCGTCTTCCCGTTCATCCTCAGGACAAATTGCAACCTGTACGGAACAGGAGGTTAAAGGTGCTGAGGCTCCAAGTAGGGAGATTGCTAGTAAAGTGGCTGGAATGGCGAACCCGAGCACAAGGAGATGAGAAATGAGGTGCGTTTTAGAAACCTTTCCCCATCACACGGTGTACCATCTTCTGGGTTTCTCATGCATGTTTTCGATGTAGGAAGATGCCCTTGAACCTGGAGATTTGCGACCCATGTGATGGGTAGCACGCAGTATTACTTTAAAGGGTCTGCGTTTGCTCACCCAACCTCACCAAACCTCTCAGCCCCAAGAGTGTCCACCCTTATGTCTCATCCAGCTGTGGGTCTAGATATGGTCAATCCAGGTTGCATCACAGCCCCTGAACGAATTGTGTAAGAATTTCTCTCTCTTTCCCTGTCTTTGTTTCATGGGTTTTTAAAAGTAATTTATTTTTATAATGGGGTTTAGCTGCTTTTCACGGCTGTGTTTATGCCGCTTTACACCCACTTGACACACTAACAGAGAGATATCAATACATAGGTTTTAAGATTAACTAGTCAGATATATTCTTGTGCGGTGAATCGGGCGTGTTGAGTCCAGTTCTCTGAGCAAGGAGTAGGTCTTGTCTATTACATATTGGGTTTATGGAACGGTATCAGAGCTAATTTGAAACTCTTGTTTTATGTATCACCCCACCTCACCTTTCCCGTTAAGCAGCCATAGTGTGTTTTCTGCATGTGTGACTCTGTTCTGTTTTGTAATTCAGTTCAAGTGTAACGGTTTTTACATTCCCTCTATAAGTGACACCTTATGAGAAGTGTCCTTTTCTGTGTGACTTATTTCACTTAGAATCGTCTTACCTAAATCCACTCATCATGCTGCTACTAGCCTTATGACATTGATTTCATGGCTGAGTGATATTCCATTGTACAGAAGGACCACAACTTTTTTATCCATTTTTCGCTTTCCTGGGATATTTAAGGTGGAATGAAGTGGAGGTCCTTGTCAACAGAGCAGCCCTAAACTTTGGGGTGCTTGTGTCTTGCTGATTTTCAATTTTCCCACTTTATCCCCCCATGCGTGGAAGTGCCCTATGCTCTCTAAGCTGTGTTTTTTAGATGTTTCAGGACACACCGTACACTTCTCCAGAGTGGCTGTTGGCAATTTACATCCCGCCCATCAGTGTAGCAAGGCTCCCATTTCTCCATGGCCTGTCCTGCATTTCTGGTTTTGACACTTTTTTCAGCATGGCCCTTTTGACCGATGGGAAGCGAGACTTCTTTGTAGCGCTGATTTGCCTTTCCAGGTTGCTTGGTTGGCCAAAAAGGGCGTATGCGTTTTTTCCTGAATATATTCAGGAAAAAACGCATACGCCCTTTTTGGCCAAGGGCATCATTGTCAACGTTTTGCCGCTTTTCATGTGCTTTAAAGGCGATTCGAATCTACCTCCTGAAATCTGTTTCCTGCAATTCTGCCTTGATTTCAAATCCTCTTCTTTGCCTTCCCTCAATATATTTGTGGACGAGAGTTATCATTTATAACTCTGCAGGTTTGTGAATTGCAGTGCCCTGAAGCTCCATTTTACAAGTCGCTTTTTTGGGAGCTGGCCGCAAAAGCGCAGGATGGCTTCAGGCCCTGTTCTGGTTCCGCGGGTCAGGCTGAGCCTTTGGTTAATTCTTCTTCCTGATGGGAAAATAGAGTGACCTGTGCCTGTCCCAACACCAAGAGCTAGTGTCTCATTGGTTCCCCGTCTTCCCGTTCATCCTCAGGACAAATTGCAACCTGTACGGAACAGGAGGTTAAAGGTGCTGAGGCTCCAAGTAGGGAGATTGCTAGTAAAGTGGCTGGAATGGCGAAGCCGAGCACAAGGAGATGAGAAATGAGGTGCGTTTTAGAAACATTTCCCCATCACACGGTGTACCATCTTCTGGGTTTCTCATGCATGTTTTCGATGTAGGAAGATGCCCTTGAACCTGGAGATTTGGGACCCATGCGATGGGTAGCACGCAGTATTACTTTAAAGGGTCTGCGTTTGCTCACCCAACCTCACCAAACCTCTCAGCCCCAAGAGTGTCCACCCTTATGTCTCATCCAGCTGTGGGTCTAGATATGGTCAATCCAGGTTGCATCACAGCCCCTGAACGAATTGTGTAAGAATTTCTCTCTCTTTCCCTGTCTTTGTTTCATGGGTTTTTAAAAGTAATTTATTTTTATAATGGGGTTTAGCTGCTTTTCACGGCTGTGTTTATGCCGCTTTACACCCACTTGACACACTAACAGAGAGATATCAATACATAGGTTTTAAGATTATTACTAGTCAGATATATTCTTGTGCGGTGAATCGGGCGTGTTGAGTCCAGTTCTCTGAGCAAGGAGTAGGTCTTGTCTATTACATATTGGGTTTATGGAACGGTATCTGAGCTAATTTGAAACTCTTGTTTTATGTATCACCCCACCTCACCTTTACCGTTGAGCAGCCATAGTGTGTTTTCTGCATGTGTGACTCTGTTCTGTTTTGTAATTCAGTTCAAGTGTAACGGTTTTTACATTCCCTCTAAAAGTGACACCTTATGAGAAGTGTCCTTTTCTGTGTGACTTATTTCACTTAGAATCGTCTTACCTAAATCCACTCATCATGCTGCTACTAGCCTTATGACATTGATTTCATGGCTGAGTGATATTCCATTGTACAGAAGGACCACAACTTTTTTATCCATTTTTCGCTTTCCTGGGATATTTAAGGTGGAATGAAGTGGAGGTCCTTGTCAACAGAGCAGCCCTAAACTTTGGGGTGCTTGTGTCTTGCTGATTTTCAATTTTCCCACTTTATCCCCCCATGCGTGGAAGTGCCCTATGCTCTCTAAGCTGTGTTTTTTAGATGTTTCAGGACACACCGTACACTTCTCCAGAGTGGCTGTTGGCAATTTACATCCCGCCCATCAGTGTAGCAAGGCTCCCATTTCTCCATGGCCTGTCCTGCATTTCTGGTTTTGACACTTTTTTCACCATGGCGCTTTTGACCGATGGGAAGCGAGACTTCTTTGTAGCGCTGATTTGCCTTTCCAGGTTGCTTGGTTGGCCAAAAAGGGCGTATGCGTTTTTTCCTGAATATATTCAGGAAAAAACGCATACGCCCTTTTTGGCCAAGGGCATCATTGTCAACGTTTTGCCGCTTTTCATGTGCTTTAAAGGCGATTCGAATCTACCTCCTGAAATCTGTTTCCTGCAATTCTGCCTTGATTTCAAATCCTCTTCTTTGCCTTCCCTCAATATATTTGTGGACGAGAGTTATCATTTATAACTCTGCAGGTTTGTGAATTGCAGTGCCCTGAAGCTCCATTTTACAAGTCGCTTTTTTGGGAGCTGGCCGCAAAAGCGCAGGATGGCTTCAGGCCCTGTTCTGGTTCCGCGGGTCAGGCTGAGCCTGTGGTTAATTCTTCTTCCTGATGGGAAAATAGAGTGACCTGTGCCTGTCCCAACACCAAGAGCTAGTCTCTCATTGGTTCCCCGTCTTCCCGTTCATCCTCAGGACAAATTGCAACCTGTACGGAACAGGAGGTTAAAGGTGCTGAGGCTCCAAGTAGGGAGATTGCTAGTAAAGTGGCTGGAATGGCGAACCCGAGCACAAGGAGATGAGAAATGAGGTGCGTTTTAGAAACCTTTCCCCATCACACGGTGTACCATCTTCTGGGTTTCTCATGCATGTTTTCGATGTAGGAAGATGCCCTTGAACCTGGAGATTTGGGACCCATGCGATGGGTAGCACGCAGTATTACTTTAAAGGGTCTGCGTTTGCTCACCCAACCTCACCAAACCTCTCAGCCCCAAGAGTGTCCACCCTTATGTCTCATCCAGCTGTGGGTCTAGATATGGTCAATCCAGGTTGCATCACAGCCCCTGAACGAATTGTGTAAGAATTTCTCTCTCTTTCCCTGTCTTTGTTTCATGGGTTTTTAAAAGTAATTTATTTTTATAATGGGGTTTAGCTGCTTTTCACGGCTGTGTTTATGCCGCTTTACACCCACTTGACACACTAACAGAGAGATATCAATACATAGGTTTTAAGATTAACTAGTCAGATATATTCTTGTGCGGTGAATCGGGCGTGTTGAGTCCAGTTCTCTGAGCAAGGAGTAGGTCTTGTCTATTACATATTGGGTTTATGGAACGGTATCAGAGCTAATTTGAAACTCTTGTTTTATGTATCACCCCACCTCACCTTTCCCGTTAAGCAGCCATAGTGTGTTTTCTGCATGTGTGACTCTGTTCTGTTTTGTAATTCAGTTCAAGTGTAACGGTTTTTACATTCCCTCTATAAGTGACACCTTATGAGAAGTGTCCTTTTCTGTGTGACTTATTTCACTTAGAATCGTCTTACCTAAATCCACTCATCATGCTGCTACTAGCCTTATGACATTGATTTCATGGCTGAGTGATATTCCATTGTACAGAAGGACCACAACTTTTTTATCCATTTTTCGCTTTCCTGGGATATTTAAGGTGGAATGAAGTGGAGGTCCTTGTCAACAGAGCAGCCCTAAACTTTGGGGTGCTTGTGTCTTGCTGATTTTCAATTTTCCCACTTTATCCCCCCATGCGTGGAAGTGCCCTATGCTCTCTAAGCTGTGTTTTTTAGATGTTTCAGGACACACCGTACACTTCTCCAGAGTGGCTGTTGGCAATTTACATCCCGCCCATCAGTGTAGCAAGGCTCCCATTTCTCCATGGCCTGTCCTGCATTTCTGGTTTTGACACTTTTTTCAGCATGGCCCTTTTGACCGATGGGAAGCGAGACTTCTTTGTAGCGCTGATTTGCCTTTCCAGGTTGCTTGGTTGGCCAAAAAGGGCGTATGCGTTTTTTCCTGAATATATTCAGGAAAAAACGCATACGCCCTTTTTGGCCAAGGGCATCATTGTCAACGTTTTGCCGCTTTTCATGTGCTTTAAAGGCGATTCGAATCTACCTCCTGAAATCTGTTTCCTGCAATTCTGCCTTGATTTCAATTCCTCTTCTTTGCCTTCCCTCAATATATTTGTGGACGAGAGTTATCATTTATAACTCTGCAGGTTTGTGAATTGCAGTGCCCTGAAGCTCCATTTTACAAGTCGCTTTTTTGGGAGCTGGCCGCAAAAGCGCAGGATGGCTTCAGGCCCTGTTCTGGTTCCGCGGGTCAGGCTGAGCCTTTGGTTAATTCTTCTTCCTGATGGGAAAATAGAGTGACCTGTGCCTGTCCCAACACCAAGAGCTAGTGTCTCATTGGTTCCCCGTCTTCCCGTTCATCCTCAGGACAAATTGCAACCTGTACGGAACAGGAGGTTAAAGGTGCTGAGGCTCCAAGTAGGGAGATTGCTAGTAAAGTGGCTGGAATGGCGAACCCGAGCACAAGGAGATGAGAAATGAGGTGCGTTTTAGAAACCTTTCCCCATCACACGGTGTACCATCTTCTGGGTTTCTCATGCATGTTTTCGATGTAGGAAGATGCCCTTGAACCTGGAGATTTGGGACCCATGCGATGGGTAGCACGCAGTATTACTTTAAAGGGTCTGCGTTTGCTCACCCAACCTCACCAAACCTCTCAGCCCCAAGAGTGTCCACCCTTATGTCTCATCCAGCTGTGGGTCTAGATATGGTCAATCCAGGTTGCATCACAGCCCCTGAACGAATTGTGTAAGAATTTCTCTCTCTTTCCCTGTCTTTGTTTCATGGGTTTTTAAAAGTAATTTATTTTTATAATGGGGTTTAGCTGCTTTTCACGGCTGTGTTTATGCCGCTTTACACCCACTTGACACACTAACAGAGAGATATCAATACATAGGTTTTAAGATTATTACTAGTCAGATATATTCTTGTGCGGTGAATCGGGCGTGTTGAGTCCAGTTCTCTGAGCAAGGAGTAGGTCTTGTCTATTACATATTGGGTTTATGGAACGGTATCAGAGCTAATTTGAAACTCTTGTTTTATGTATCACCCCACCTCACCTTTCCCGTTAAGCAGCCATAGTGTGTTTTCTGCATGTGTGACTCTGTTCTGTTTTGTAATTCAGTTCAAGTGTAACGGTTTTTACATTCCCTCTATAAGTGACACCTTATGAGAAGTGTCCTTTTCTGTGTGACTTATTTCACTTAGAATCGTCTTACCTAAATCCACTCATCATGCTGCTACTAGCCTTATGACATTGATTTCATGGCTGAGTGATATTCCATTGTACAGAAGGACCACAACTTTTTTATCCATTTTTCGCTTTCCTGGGATATTTAAGGTGGAATGAAGTGGAGGTCCTTGTCAACAGAGCAGCCCTAAACTTTGGGGTGCTTGTGTCTTGCTGATTTTCAATTTTCCCACTTTATCCCCCCATGCGTGGAAGTGCCCTTTGCTCTCTAAGCTGTGTTTTTTAGATGTTTCAGGACACACCGTACACTTCTCCAGAGTGGCTGTTGGCAATTTACATCCCGCCCATCAGTGTAGCAAGGCTCCCATTTCTCCATGGCCTGTCCTGCATTTCTGGTTTTGACACTTTTTTCACCATGGCGCTTTTGACCGATGGGAAGCGAGACTTCTTTGTAGCGCTGATTTGCCTTTCCAGGTTGCTTGGTTGGCCAAAAAGGGCGTATGCGTTT
The DNA here is from genome assembly GCF_965194825.1 of Balaenoptera physalus. NCBI lineage: Eukaryota > Metazoa > Chordata > Mammalia > Artiodactyla > Balaenopteridae > Balaenoptera > Balaenoptera physalus. The sequence continues at coordinate 1,049,210 of NW_028126453.1, read as the reverse complement.
TTTCCTGAATATATTCAGGAAAAAACGCATACGCCCTTTTTGGCCAAGGGCATCATTGTCAACGTTTTGCCGCTTTTCATGTGCTTTAAAGGCGATTCGAATCTACCTCCTGAAATCTGTTTCCTGCAATTCTGCCTTGATTTCAAATCCTCTTCTTTGCCTTCCCTCAATATATTTGTGGACGAGAGTTATCATTTATAACTCTGCAGGTTTGTGAATTGCAGTGCCCTGAAGCTCCATTTTACAAGTCGCTTTTTTGGGAGCTGGCCGCAAAAGCGCAGGATGGCTTCAGGCCCTGTTCTGGTTCCGCGGGTCAGGCTGAGCCTGTGGTTAATTCTTCTTCCTGATGGGAAAATAGAGTGACCTGTGCCTGTCCCAACACCAAGAGCTAGTCTCTCATTGGTTCCCCGTCTTCCCGTTCATCCTCAGGACAAATTGCAACCTGTACGGAACAGGAGGTTAAAGGTGCTGAGGCTCCAAGTAGGGAGATTGCTAGTAAAGTGGCTGGAATGGCGAACCCGAGCACAAGGAGATGAGAAATGAGGTGCGTTTTAGAAACCTTTCCCCATCACACGGTGTACCATCTTCTGGGTTTCTCATGCATGTTTTCGATGTAGGAAGATGCCCTTGAACCTGGAGATTTGGGACCCATGCGATGGGTAGCACGCAGTATTACTTTAAAGGGTCTGCGTTTGCTCACCCAACCTCACCAAACCTCTCAGCCCCAAGAGTGTCCACCCTTATGTCTCATCCAGCTGTGGGTCTAGATATGGTCAATCCAGGTTGCATCACAGCCCCTGAACGAATTGTGTAAGAATTTCTCTCTCTTTCCCTGTCTTTGTTTCATGGGTTTTTAAAAGTAATTTATTTTTATAATGGGGTTTAGCTGCTTTTCACGGCTGTGTTTATGCCGCTTTACACCCACTTGACACACTAACAGAGAGATATCAATACATAGGTTTTAAGATTAACTAGTCAGATATATTCTTGTGCGGTGAATCGGGCGTGTTGAGTCCAGTTCTCTGAGCAAGGAGTAGGTCTTGTCTATTACATATTGGGTTTATGGAACGGTATCAGAGCTAATTTGAAACTCTTGTTTTATGTATCACCCCACCTCACCTTTCCCGTTAAGCAGCCATAGTGTGTTTTCTGCATGTGTGACTCTGTTCTGTTTTGTAATTCAGTTCAAGTGTAACGGTTTTTACATTCCCTCTATAAGTGACACCTTATGAGAAGTGTCCTTTTCTGTGTGACTTATTTCACTTAGAATCGTCTTACCTAAATCCACTCATCATGCTGCTACTAGCCTTATGACATTGATTTCATGGCTGAGTGATATTCCATTGTACAGAAGGACCACAACTTTTTTATCCATTTTTCGCTTTCCTGGGATATTTAAGGTGGAATGAAGTGGAGGTCCTTGTCAACAGAGCAGCCCTAAACTTTGGGGTGCTTGTGTCTTGCTGATTTTCAATTTTCCCACTTTATCCCCCCATGCGTGGAAGTGCCCTATGCTCTCTAAGCTGTGTTTTTTAGATGTTTCAGGACACACCGTACACTTCTCCAGAGTGGCTGTTGGCAATTTACATCCCGCCCATCAGTGTAGCAAGGCTCCCATTTCTCCATGGCCTGTCCTGCATTTCTGGTTTTGACACTTTTTTCAGCATGGCCCTTTTGACCGATGGGAAGCGAGACTTCTTTGTAGCGCTGATTTGCCTTTCCAGGTTGCTTGGTTGGCCAAAAAGGGCGTATGCGTTTTTTCCTGAATATATTCAGGAAAAAACGCATACGCCCTTTTTGGCCAAGGGCATCATTGTCAACGTTTTGCCGCTTTTCATGTGCTTTAAAGGCGATTCGAATCTACCTCCTGAAATCTGTTTCCTGCAATTCTGCCTTGATTTCAAATCCTCTTCTTTGCCTTCCCTCAATATATTTGTGGACGAGAGTTATCATTTATAACTCTGCAGGTTTGTGAATTGCAGTGCCCTGAAGCTCCATTTTACAAGTCGCTTTTTTGGGAGCTGGCCGCAAAAGCGCAGGATGGCTTCAGGCCCTGTTCTGGTTCCGCGGGTCAGGCTGAGCCTTTGGTTAATTCTTCTTCCTGATGGGAAAATAGAGTGACCTGTGCCTGTCCCAACACCAAGAGCTAGTGTCTCATTGGTTCCCCGTCTTCCCGTTCATCCTCAGGACAAATTGCAACCTGTACGGAACAGGAGGTTAAAGGTGCTGAGGCTCCAAGTAGGGAGATTGCTAGTAAAGTGGCTGGAATGGCGAAGCCGAGCACAAGGAGATGAGAAATGAGGTGCGTTTTAGAAACATTTCCCCATCACACGGTGTACCATCTTCTGGGTTTCTCATGCATGTTTTCGATGTAGGAAGATGCCCTTGAACCTGGAGATTTGGGACCCATGCGATGGGTAGCACGCAGTATTACTTTAAAGGGTCTGCGTTTGCTCACCCAACCTCACCAAACCTCTCAGCCCCAAGAGTGTCCACCCTTATGTCTCATCCAGCTGTGGGTCTAGATATGGTCAATCCAGGTTGCATCACAGCCCCTGAACGAATTGTGTAAGAATTTCTCTCTCTTTCCCTGTCTTTGTTTCATGGGTTTTTAAAAGTAATTTATTTTTATAATGGGGTTTAGCTGCTTTTCACGGCTGTGTTTATGCCGCTTTACACCCACTTGACACACTAACAGAGAGATATCAATACATAGGTTTTAAGATTATTACTAGTCAGATATATTCTTGTGCGGTGAATCGGGCGTGTTGAGTCCAGTTCTCTGAGCAAGGAGTAGGTCTTGTCTATTACATATTGGGTTTATGGAACGGTATCTGAGCTAATTTGAAACTCTTGTTTTATGTATCACCCCACCTCACCTTTACCGTTAAGCAGCCATAGTGTGTTTTCTGCATGTGTGACTCTGTTCTGTTTTGTAATTCAGTTCAAGTGTAACGGTTTTTACATTCCCTCTAAAAGTGACACCTTATGAGAAGTGTCCTTTTCTGTGTGACTTATTTCACTTAGAATCGTCTTACCTAAATCCACTCATCATGCTGCTACTAGCCTTATGACATTGATTTCATGGCTGAGTGATATTCCATTGTACAGAAGGACCACAACTTTTTTATCCATTTTTCGCTTTCCTGGGATATTTAAGGTGGAATGAAGTGGAGGTCCTTGTCAACAGAGCAGCCCTAAACTTTGGGGTGCTTGTGTCTTGCTGATTTTCAATTTTCCCACTTTATCCCCCCATGCGTGGAAGTGCCCTATGCTCTCTAAGCTGTGTTTTTTAGATGTTTCAGGACACACCGTACACTTCTCCAGAGTGGCTGTTGGCAATTTACATCCCGCCCATCAGTGTAGCAAGGCTCCCATTTCTCCATGGCCTGTCCTGCATTTCTGGTTTTGACACTTTTTTCACCATGGCGCTTTTGACCGATGGGAAGCGAGACTTCTTTGTAGCGCTGATTTGCCTTTCCAGGTTGCTTGGTTGGCCAAAAAGGGCGTATGCGTTTTTTCCTGAATATATTCAGGAAAAAACGCATACGCCCTTTTTGGCCAAGGGCATCATTGTCAACGTTTTGCCGCTTTTCATGTGCTTTAAAGGCGATTCGAATCTACCTCCTGAAATCTGTTTCCTGCAATTCTGCCTTGATTTCAAATCCTCTTCTTTGCCTTCCCTCAATATATTTGTGGACGAGAGTTATCATTTATAACTCTGCAGGTTTGTGAATTGCAGTGCCCTGAAGCTCCATTTTACAAGTCGCTTTTTTGGGAGCTGGCCGCAAAAGCGCAGGATGGCTTCAGGCCCTGTTCTGGTTCCGCGGGTCAGGCTGAGCCTGTGGTTAATTCTTCTTCCTGATGGGAAAATAGAGTGACCTGTGCCTGTCCCAACACCAAGAGCTAGTCTCTCATTGGTTCCCCGTCTTCCCGTTCATCCTCAGGACAAATTGCAACCTGTACGGAACAGGAGGTTAAAGGTGCTGAGGCTCCAAGTAGGGAGATTGCTAGTAAAGTGGCTGGAATGGCGAACCCGAGCACAAGGAGATGAGAAATGAGGTGCGTTTTAGAAACCTTTCCCCATCACACGGTGTACCATCTTCTGGGTTTCTCATGCATGTTTTCGATGTAGGAAGATGCCCTTGAACCTGGAGATTTGGGACCCATGCGATGGGTAGCACGCAGTATTACTTTAAAGGGTCTGCGTTTGCTCACCCAACCTCACCAAACCTCTCAGCCCCAAGAGTGTCCACCCTTATGTCTCATCCAGCTGTGGGTCTAGATATGGTCAATCCAGGTTGCATCACAGCCCCTGAACGAATTGTGTAAGAATTTCTCTCTCTTTCCCTGTCTTTGTTTCATGGGTTTTTAAAAGTAATTTATTTTTATAATGGGGTTTAGCTGCTTTTCACGGCTGTGTTTATGCCGCTTTACACCCACTTGACACACTAACAGAGAGATATCAATACATAGGTTTTAAGATTAACTAGTCAGATATATTCTTGTGCGGTGAATCGGGCGTGTTGAGTCCAGTTCTCTGAGCAAGGAGTAGGTCTTGTCTATTACATATTGGGTTTATGGAACGGTATCAGAGCTAATTTGAAACTCTTGTTTTATGTATCACCCCACCTCACCTTTCCCGTTAAGCAGCCATAGTGTGTTTTCTGCATGTGTGACTCTGTTCTGTTTTGTAATTCAGTTCAAGTGTAACGGTTTTTACATTCCCTCTATAAGTGACACCTTATGAGAAGTGTCCTTTTCTGTGTGACTTATTTCACTTAGAATCGTCTTACCTAAATCCACTCATCATGCTGCTACTAGCCTTATGACATTGATTTCATGGCTGAGTGATATTCCATTGTACAGAAGGACCACAACTTTTTTATCCATTTTTCGCTTTCCTGGGATATTTAAGGTGGAATGAAGTGGAGGTCCTTGTCAACAGAGCAGCCCTAAACTTTGGGGTGCTTGTGTCTTGCTGATTTTCAATTTTCCCACTTTATCCCCCCATGCGTGGAAGTGCCCTATGCTCTCTAAGCTGTGTTTTTTAGATGTTTCAGGACACACCGTACACTTCTCCAGAGTGGCTGTTGGCAATTTACATCCCGCCCATCAGTGTAGCAAGGCTCCCATTTCTCCATGGCCTGTCCTGCATTTCTGGTTTTGACACTTTTTTCAGCATGGCCCTTTTGACCGATGGGAAGCGAGACTTCTTTGTAGCGCTGATTTGCCTTTCCAGGTTGCTTGGTTGGCCAAAAAGGGCGTATGCGTTTTTTCCTGAATATATTCAGGAAAAAACGCATACGCCCTTTTTGGCCAAGGGCATCATTGTCAACGTTTTGCCGCTTTTCATGTGCTTTAAAGGCGATTCGAATCTACCTCCTGAAATCTGTTTCCTGCAATTCTGCCTTGATTTCAAATCCTCTTCTTTGCCTTCCCTCAATATATTTGTGGACGAGAGTTATCATTTATAACTCTGCAGGTTTGTGAATTGCAGTGCCCTGAAGCTCCATTTTACAAGTCGCTTTTTTGGGAGCTGGCCGCAAAAGCGCAGGATGGCTTCAGGCCCTGTTCTGGTTCCGCGGGTCAGGCTGAGCCTTTGGTTAATTCTTCTTCCTGATGGGAAAATAGAGTGACCTGTGCCTGTCCCAACACCAAGAGCTAGTGTCTCATTGGTTCCCCGTCTTCCCGTTCATCCTCAGGACAAATTGCAACCTGTACGGAACAGGAGGTTAAAGGTGCTGAGGCTCCAAGTAGGGAGATTGCTAGTAAAGTGGCTGGAATGGCGAAGCCGAGCACAAGGAGATGAGAAATGAGGTGCGTTTTAGAAACATTTCCCCATCACACGGTGTACCATCTTCTGGGTTTCTCATGCATGTTTTCGATGTAGGAAGATGCCCTTGAACCTGGAGATTTGGGACCCATGCGATGGGTAGCACGCAGTATTACTTTAAAGGGTCTGCGTTTGCTCACCCAACCTCACCAAACCTCTCAGCCCCAAGAGTGTCCACCCTTATGTCTCATCCAGCTGTGGGTCTAGATATGGTCAATCCAGGTTGCATCACAGCCCCTGAACGAATTGTGTAAGAATTTCTCTCTCTTTCCCTGTCTTTGTTTCATGGGTTTTTAAAAGTAATTTATTTTTATAATGGGGTTTAGCTGCTTTTCACGGCTGTGTTTATGCCGCTTTACACCCACTTGACACACTAACAGAGAGGTATCAATACATAGGTTTTAAGATTATTACTAGTCAGATATATTCTTGTGCGGTGAATCGGGCGTGTTGAGTCCAGTTCTCTGAGCAAGGAGTAGGTCTTGTCTATTACATATTGGGTTTATGGAACGGTATCTGAGCTAATTTGAAACTCTTGTTTTATGTATCACCCCACCTCACCTTTACCGTTAAGCAGCCATAGTGTGTTTTCTGCATGTGTGACTCTGTTCTGTTTTGTAATTCAGTTCAAGTGTAACGGTTTTTACATTCCCTCTAAAAGTGACACCTTATGAGAAGTGTCCTTTTCTGTGTGACTTATTTCACTTAGAATCGTCTTACCTAAATCCACTCATCATGCTGCTACTAGCCTTATGACATTGATTTCATGGCTGAGTGATATTCCATTGTACAGAAGGACCACAACTTTTTTATCCATTTTTCGCTTTCCTGGGATATTTAAGGTGGAATGAAGTGGAGGTCCTTGTCAACAGAGCAGCCCTAAACTTTGGGGTGCTTGTGTCTTGCTGATTTTCAATTTTCCCACTTTATCCCCCCATGCGTGGAAGTGCCCTATGCTCTCTAAGCTGTGTTTTTTAGATGTTTCAGGACACACCGTACACTTCTCCAGAGTGGCTGTTGGCAATTTACATCCCGCCCATCAGTGTAGCAAGGCTCCCATTTCTCCATGGCCTGTCCTGCATTTCTGGTTTTGACACTTTTTTCACCATGGCGCTTTTGACCGATGGGAAGCGAGACTTCTTTGTAGCGCTGATTTGCCTTTCCAGGTTGCTTGGTTGGCCAAAAAGGGCGTATGCGTTTTTTCCTGAATATATTCAGGAAAAAACGCATACGCCCTTTTTGGCCAAGGGCATCATTGTCAACGTTTTGCCGCTTTTCATGTGCTTTAAAGGCGATTCGAATCTACCTCCTGAAATCTGTTTCCTGCAATTCTGCCTTGATTTCAAATCCTCTTCTTTGCCTTCCCTCAATATATTTGTGGACGAGAGTTATCATTTATAACTCTGCAGGTTTGTGAATTGCAGTGCCCTGAAGCTCCATTTTACAAGTCGCTTTTTTGGGAGCTGGCCGCAAAAGCGCAGGATGGCTTCAGGCCCTGTTCTGGTTCCGCGGGTCAGGCTGAGCCTGTGGTTAATTCTTCTTCCTGATGGGAAAATAGAGTGACCTGTGCCTGTCCCAACACCAAGAGCTAGTCTCTCATTGGTTCCCCGTCTTCCCGTTCATCCTCAGGACAAATTGCAACCTGTACGGAACAGGAGGTTAAAGGTGCTGAGGCTCCAAGTAGGGAGATTGCTAGTAAAGTGGCTGGAATGGCGAACCCGAGCACAAGGAGATGAGAAATGAGGTGCGTTTTAGAAACCTTTCCCCATCACACGGTGTACCATCTTCTGGGTTTCTCATGCATGTTTTCGATGTAGGAAGATGCCCTTGAACCTGGAGATTTGGGACCCATGCGATGGGTAGCACGCAGTATTACTTTAAAGGGTCTGCGTTTGCTCACCCAACCTCACCAAACCTCTCAGCCCCAAGAGTGTCCACCCTTATGTCTCATCCAGCTGTGGGTCTAGATATGGTCAATCCAGGTTGCATCACAGCCCCTGAACGAATTGTGTAAGAATTTCTCTCTCTTTCCCTGTCTTTGTTTCATGGGTTTTTAAAAGTAATTTATTTTTATAATGGGGTTTAGCTGCTTTTCACGGCTGTGTTTATGCCGCTTTACACCCACTTGACACACTAACAGAGAGATATCAATACATAGGTTTTAAGATTATTACTAGTCAGATATATTCTTGTGCGGTGAATCGGGCGTGTTGAGTCCAGTTCTCTGAGCAAGGAGTAGGTCTTGTCTACTACATATTGGGTTTATGGAACGGTATCTGAGCTAATTTGAAACTCTTGTTTTATGTATCACCCCACCTCACCTTTCCCGTTAAGCAGCCATAGTGTGTTTTCTGCATGTGTGACTCTGTTCTGTTTTGTAATTCAGTTCAAGTGTAACGGTTTTTACATTCCCTCTATAAGTGACACCTTATGAGAAGTGTCCTTTTCTGTGTGACTTATTTCACTTAGAATCGTCTTACCTAAATCCACTCATCATGCTGCTACTAGCCTTATGACATTGATTTCATGGCTGAGTGATATTCCATTGTACAGAAGGACCACAACTTTTTTATCCATTTTTCGCTTTCCTGGGTTATTTAAGGTGGAATGAAGTGGAGGTCCTTGTCAACAGAGCAGCCCTAAACTTTGGGGTGCTTGTGTCTTGCTGATTTTCAATTTTCCCACTTTATCCCCCCATGCGTGGAAGTGCCCTATGCTCTCTAAGCTGTGTTTTTTAGATGTTTCAGGACACACCGTACACTTCTCCAGAGTGGCTGTTGGCAATTTACATCCCGCCCATCAGTGTAGCAAGGCTCCCATTTCTCCATGGCCTGTCCTGCATTTCTGGTTTTGACACTTTTTTCAGCATGGCCCTTTTGACCGATGGGAAGCGAGACTTCTTTGTAGCGCTGATTTGCCTTTCCAGGTTGCTTGGTTGGCCAAAAAGGGCGTATGCGTTATTTCCTGAATATATTCAGGAAAAAACGCATACGCCCTTTTTGGCCAAGGGCATCATTGTCAACGTTTTGCCGCTTTTCATGTGCTTTAAAGGCGATTCGAATCTACCTCCTGAAATCTGTTTCCTGCAATTCTGCCTTGATTTCAAATCCTCTTCTTTGCCTTCCCTCAATATATTTGTGGACGAGAGTTATCATTTATAACTCTGCAGGTTTGTGAATTGCAGTGCCCTGAAGCTCCATTTTACAAGTCGCTTTTTTGGGAGCTGGCCGCAAAAGCGCAGGATGGCTTCAGGCCCTGTTCTGGTTCCGGGGGTCAGGCTGAGCCTGTGGTTAATTCTTCTTCCTGATGGGAAAATAGAGTGACCTGTGCCTGTCCCAACACCAAGAGCTAGTCTCTCATTGGTTCCCCATCTTCCCGTTCATCCTCAGGACAAATTGCAACCTGTACGGAACAGGAGGTTAAAGGTGCTGATGCTCCAAGTAGGGAGGTTGCTAGTAAAGTGGCTGGAATGGCGAACCCGAGCACAAGGAGATGAGAAATGAGGTGCGTTTTAGAAACATTTCCCCATCACACGGTGTACCATCTTCTGGGTTTCTCATGCATGTTTTCGATGTAGGAAGATGCCCTTGAACCTGGAGATTTGGGACCCATGCGATGGGTAGCACGCAGTATTACTTTAAAGGGTCTGCGTTTGCTCACCCAACCTCACCAAACCTCTCAGCCCCAAGAGTGTCCACCCTTATGTCTCATCCAGCTGTGGGTCTAGATATGGTCAATCCAGGTTGCATCACAGCCCCTGAACGAATTGTGTAAGAATTTCTCTCTCTTTCCCTGTCTTTGTTTCATGGGTTTTTAAAAGTAATTTATTTTTATAATGGGGTTTAGCTGCTTTTCACGGCTGTGTTTATGCCGCTTTACACCCACTTGACACACTAACAGAGAGATATCAATACATAGGTTTTAAGATTATTACTAGTCAGATATATTCTTGTGCGGTGAATCGGGCGTGTTGAGTCCAGTTCTCTGAGCAAGGAGTAGGTCTTGTCTATTACATATTGGGTTTATGGAACGGTATCTGAGCTAATTTGAAACTCTTGTTTTATGTATCACCCCACCTCACCTTTACCGTTAAGCAGCCATAGTGTGTTTTCTGCATGTGTGACTCTGTTCTGTTTTGTAATTCAGTTCAAGTGTAACGGTTTTTACATTCCCTCTAAAAGTGACACCTTATGAGAAGTGTCCTTTTCTGTGTGACTTATTTCACTTAGAATCGTCTTACCTAAATCCACTCATCATGCTGCTACTAGCCTTATGACATTGATTTCATGGCTGAGTGATATTCCATTGTACAGAAGGACCACAACTTTTTTATCCATTTTTCGCTTTCCTGGGATATTTAAGGTGGAATGAAGTGGAGGTCCTTGTCAACAGAGCAGCCCTAAACTTTGGGGTGCTTGTGTCTTGCTGATTTTCAATTTTCCCACTTTATCCCCCCATGCGTGGAAGTGCCCTATGCTCTCTAAGCTGTGTTTTTTAGATGTTTCAGGACACACCGTACACTTCTCCAGAGTGGCTGTTGGCAATTTACATCCCGCCCATCAGTGTAGCAAGGCTCCCATTTCTCCATGGCCTGTCCTGCATTTCTGGTTTTGACACTTTTTTCACCATGGCGCTTTTGACCGATGGGAAGCGAGACTTCTTTGTAGCGCTGATTTGCCTTTCCAGGTTGCTTGGTTGGCCAAAAAGGGCGTATGCGTTTTTTCCTGAATATATTCAGGAAAAAACGCATACGCCCTTTTTGGCCAAGGGCATCATTGTCAACGTTTTGCCGCTTTTCATGTGCTTTAAAGGCGATTCGAATCTACCTCCTGAAATCTGTTTCCTGCAATTCTGCCTTGATTTCAAATCCTCTTCTTTGCCTTCCCTCAATATATTTGTGGACGAGAGTTATCATTTATAACTCTGCAGGTTTGTGAATTGCAGTGCCCTGAAGCTCCATTTTACAAGTCGCTTTTTTGGGAGCTGGCCGCAAAAGCGCAGGATGGCTTCAGGCCCTGTTCTGGTTCCGCGGGTCAGGCTGAGCCTGTGGTTAATTCTTCTTCCTGATGGGAAAATAGAGTGACCTGTGCCTGTCCCAACACCAAGAGCTAGTCTCTCATTGGTTCCCCGTCTTCCCGTTCATCCTCAGGACAAATTGCAACCTGTACGGAACAGGAGGTTAAAGGTGCTGAGGCTCCAAGTAGGGAGATTGCTAGTAAAGTGGCTGGAATGGCGAACCCGAGCACAAGGAGATGAGAAATGAGGTGCGTTTTAGAAACCTTTCCCCATCACACGGTGTACCATCTTCTGGGTTTCTCATGCATGTTTTCGATGTAGGAAGATGCCCTTGAACCTGGAGATTTGGGACCCATGCGATGGGTAGCACGCAGTATTACTTTAAAGGGTCTGCGTTTGCTCACCCAACCTCACCAAACCTCTCAGCCCCAAGAGTGTCCACCCTTATGTCTCATCCAGCTGTGGGTCTAGATATGGTCAATCCAGGTTGCATCACAGCCCCTGAACGAATTGTGTAAGAATTTCTCTCTCTTTCCCTGTCTTTGTTTCATGGGTTTTTAAAAGTAATTTATTTTTATAATGGGGTTTAGCTGCTTTTCACGGCTGTGTTTATGCCGCTTTACACCCACTTGACACACTAACAGAGAGATATCAATACATAGGTTTTAAGATTATTACTAGTCAGATATATTCTTGTGCGGTGAATCGGGCGTGTTGAGTCCAGTTCTCTGAGCAAGGAGTAGGTCTTGTCTACTACATATTGGGTTTATGGAACGGTATCTGAGCTAATTTGAAACTCTTGTTTTATGTATCACCCCACCTCACCTTTCCCGTTAAGCAGCCATAGTGTGTTTTCTGCATGTGTGACTCTGTTCTGTTTTGTAATTCAGTTCAAGTGTAACGGTTTTTACATTCCCTCTATAAGTGACACCTTATGAGAAGTGTCCTTTTCTGTGTGACTTATTTCACTTAGAATCGTCTTACCTAAATCCACTCATCATGCTGCTACTAGCCTTATGACATTGATTTCATGGCTGAGTGATATTCCATTGTACAGAAGGACCACAACTTTTTTATCCATTTTTCGCTTTCCTGGGTTATTTAAGGTGGAATGAAGTGGAGGTCCTTGTCAACAGAGCAGCCCTAAACTTTGGGGTGCTTGTGTCTTGCTGATTTTCAATTTTCCCACTTTATCCCCCCATGCGTGGAAGTGCCCTATGCTCTCTAAGCTGTGTTTTTTAGATGTTTCAGGACACACCGTACACTTCTCCAGAGTGGCTGTTGGCAATTTACATCCCGCCCATCAGTGTAGCAAGGCTCCCATTTCTCCATGGCCTGTCCTGCATTTCTGGTTTTGACACTTTTTTCAGCATGGCCCTTTTGACCGATGGGAAGCGAGACTTCTTTGTAGCGCTGATTTGCCTTTCCAGGTTGCTTGGTTGGCCAAAAAGGGCGTATGCGTTATTTCCTGAATATATTCAGGAAAAAACGCATACGCCCTTTTTGGCCAAGGGCATCATTGTCAACGTTTTGCCGCTTTTCATGTGCTTTAAAGGCGATTCGAATCTACCTCCTGAAATCTGTTTCCTGCAATTCTGCCTTGATTTCAAATCCTCTTCTTTGCCTTCCCTCAATATATTTGTGGACGAGAGTTATCATTTATAACTCTGCAGGTTTGTGAATTGCAGTGCCCTGAAGCTCCATTTTACAAGTCGCTTTTTTGGGAGCTGGCCGCAAAAGCGCAGGATGGCTTCAGGCCCTGTTCTGGTTCTGGGGGTCAGGCTGAGCCTGTGGTTAATTCTTCTTCCTGATGGGAAAATAGAGTGACCTGTGCCTGTCCCAACACCAAGAGCTAGTCTCTCATTGGTTCCCCATCTTCCCGTTCATCCTCAGGACAAATTGCAACCTGTACGGAACAGGAGGTTAAAGGTGCTGATGCTCCAAGTAGGGAGGTTGCTAGTAAAGTGGCTGGAATGGCGAACCCGAGCACAAGGAGATGAGAAATGAGGTGCGTTTTAGAAACATTTCCCCATCACACGGTGTACCATCTTCTGGGTTTCTCATGCATGTTTTCGATGTAGGAAGATGCCCTTGAACCTGGAGATTTGGGACCCATGCGATGGGTAGCACGCAGTATTACTTTAAAGGGTCTGCGTTTGCTCACCCAACCTCACCAAACCTCTCAGCCCCAAGAGTGTCCACCCTTATGTCTCATCCAGCTGTGGGTCTAGATATGGTCAATCCAGGTTGCATCACAGCCCCTGAACGAATTGTGTAAGAATTTCTCTCTCTTTCCCTGTCTTTGTTTCATGGGTTTTTAAAAGTAATTTATTTTTATAATGGGGTTTAGCTGCTTTTCACGGCTGTGTTTATGCCGCTTTACACCCACTTGACACACTAACAGAGAGATATCAATACATAGGTTTTAAGATTATTACTAGTCAGATATATTCTTGTGCGGTGAATCGGGCGTGTTGAGTCCAGTTCTCTGAGCAAGGAGTAGGTCTTGTCTATTACATATTGGGTTTATGGAACGGTATCTGAGCTAATTTGAAACTCTTGTTTTATGTATCACCCCACCTCACCTTTACCGTTAAGCAGCCATAGTGTGTTTTCTGCATGTGTGACTCTGTTCTGTTTTGTAATTCAGTTCAAGTGTAACGGTTTTTACATTCCCTCTAAAAGTGACACCTTATGAGAAGTGTCCTTTTCTGTGTGACTTATTTCACTTAGAATCGTCTTACCTAAATCCACTCATCATGCTGCTACTAGCCTTATGACATTGATTTCATGGCTGAGTGATATTCCATTGTACAGAAGGACCACAACTTTTTTATCCATTTTTCGCTTTCCTGGGATATTTAAGGTGGAATGAAGTGGAGGTCCTTGTCAACAGAGCAGCCCTAAACTTTGGGGTGCTTGTGTCTTGCTGATTTTCAATTTTCCCACTTTATCCCCCCATGCGTGGAAGTGCCCTATGCTCTCTAAGCTGTGTTTTTTAGATGTTTCAGGACACACCGTACACTTCTCCAGAGTGGCTGTTGGCAATTTACATCCCGCCCATCAGTGTAGCAAGGCTCCCATTTCTCCATGGCCTGTCCTGCATTTCTGGTTTTGACACTTTTTTCACCATGGCGCTTTTGACCGATGGGAAGCGAGACTTCTTTGTAGCGCTGATTTGCCTTTCCAGGTTGCTTGGTTGGCCAAAAAGGGCGTATGCGTTTTTTCCTGAATATATTCAGGAAAAAACGCATACGCCCTTTTTGGCCAAGGGCATCATTGTCAACGTTTTGCCGCTTTTCATGTGCTTTAAAGGCGATTCGAATCTACCTCCTGAAATCTGTTTCCTGCAATTCTGCCTTGATTTCAAATCCTCTTCTTTGCCTTCCCTCAATATATTTGTGGACGAGAGTTATCATTTATAACTCTGCAGGTTTGTGAATTGCAGTGCCCTGAAGCTCCATTTTACAAGTCGCTTTTTTGGGAGCTGGCCGCAAAAGCGCAGGATGGCTTCAGGCCCTGTTCTGGTTCCGCGGGTCAGGCTGAGCCTGTGGTTAATTCTTCTTCCTGATGGGAAAATAGAGTGACCTGTGCCTGTCCCAACACCAAGAGCTAGTCTCTCATTGGTTCCCCGTCTTCCCGTTCATCCTCAGGACAAATTGCAACCTGTACGGAACAGGAGGTTAAAGGTGCTGAGGCTCCAAGTAGGGAGATTGCTAGTAAAGTGGCTGGAATGGCGAACCCGAGCACAAGGAGATGAGAAATGAGGTGCGTTTTAGAAACCTTTCCCCATCACACGGTGTACCATCTTCTGGGTTTCTCATGCATGTTTTCGATGTAGGAAGATGCCCTTGAACCTGGAGATTTGGGACCCATGCGATGGGTAGCACGCAGTATTACTTTAAAGGGTCTGCGTTTGCTCACCCAACCTCACCAAACCTCTCAGCCCCAAGAGTGTCCACCCTTATGTCTCATCCAGCTGTGGGTCTAGATATGGTCAATCCAGGTTGCATCACAGCCCCTGAACGAATTGTGTAAGAATTTCTCTCTCTTTCCCTGTCTTTGTTTCATGGGTTTTTAAAAGTAATTTATTTTTATAATGGGGTTTAGCTGCTTTTCACGGCTGTGTTTATGCCGCTTTACACCCACTTGACACACTAACAGAGAGATATCAATACATAGGTTTTAAGATTAACTAGTCAGATATATTCTTGTGCGGTGAATCGGGCGTGTTGAGTCCAGTTCTCTGAGCAAGGAGTAGGTCTTGTCTATTACATATTGGGTTTATGGAACGGTATCAGAGCTAATTTGAAACTCTTGTTTTATGTATCACCCCACCTCACCTTTCCCGTTAAGCAGCCATAGTGTGTTTTCTGCATGTGTGACTCTGTTCTGTTTTGTAATTCAGTTCAAGTGTAACGGTTTTTACATTCCCTCTATAAGTGACACCTTATGAGAAGTGTCCTTTTCTGTGTGACTTATTTCACTTAGAATCGTCTTACCTAAATCCACTCATCATGCTGCTACTAGCCTTATGACATTGATTTCATGGCTGAGTGATATTCCATTGTACAGAAGGACCACAACTTTTTTATCCATTTTTCGCTTTCCTGGGATATTTAAGGTGGAATGAAGTGGAGGTCCTTGTCAACAGAGCAGCCCTAAACTTTGGGGTGCTTGTGTCTTGCTGATTTTCAATTTTCCCACTTTATCCCCCCATGCGTGGAAGTGCCCTATGCTCTCTAAGCTGTGTTTTTTAGATGTTTCAGGACACACCGTACACTTCTCCAGAGTGGCTGTTGGCAATTTACATCCCGCCCATCAGTGTAGCAAGGCTCCCATTTCTCCATGGCCTGTCCTGCATTTCTGGTTTTGACACTTTTTTCAGCATGGCCCTTTTGACCGATGGGAAGCGAGACTTCTTTGTAGCGCTGATTTGCCTTTCCAGGTTGCTTGGTTGGCCAAAAAGGGCGTATGCGTTTTTTCCTGAATATATTCAGGAAAAAACGCATACGCCCTTTTTGGCCAAGGGCATCATTGTCAACGTTTTGCCGCTTTTCATGTGCTTTAAAGGCGATTCGAATCTACCTCCTGAAATCTGTTTCCTGCAATTCTGCCTTGATTTCAAATCCTCTTCTTTGCCTTCCCTCAATATATTTGTGGACGAGAGTTATCATTTATAACTCTGCAGGTTTGTGAATTGCAGTGCCCTGAAGCTCCATTTTACAAGTCGCTTTTTTGGGAGCTGGCCGCAAAAGCGCAGGATGGCTTCAGGCCCTGTTCTGGTTCCGCGGGTCAGGCTGAGCCTTTGGTTAATTCTTCTTCCTGATGGGAAAATAGAGTGACCTGTGCCTGTCCCAACACCAAGAGCTAGTCTCTCATTGGTTCCCCGTCTTCCCGTTCATCCTCAGGACAAATTGCAACCTGTACGGAACAGGAGGTTAAAGGTGCTGATGCTCCAAGTAGGGAGATTGCTAGTAAAGTGGCTGGAATGGCGAACCCGAGCACAAGGAGATGAGAAATGAGGTGCGTTTTAGAAACATTTCCCCATCACACGGTGTACCATCTTCTGGGTTTCTCATGCA
Organism: Balaenoptera physalus; assembly: GCF_965194825.1. Classification (NCBI taxonomy): domain Eukaryota; kingdom Metazoa; phylum Chordata; class Mammalia; order Artiodactyla; family Balaenopteridae; genus Balaenoptera; species Balaenoptera physalus. Next base: position 1,032,773 of record NW_028126453.1, on the reverse strand, counting down.
TGTTTTCGATGTAGGAAGATGCCCTTGAACCTGGAGATTTGGGACCCATGCGATGGGTAGCACGCAGTATTACTTTAAAGGGTCTGCGTTTGCTCACCCAACCTCACCAAACCTCTCAGCCCCAAGAGTGTCCACCCTTATGTCTCATCCAGCTGTGGGTCTAGATATGGTCAATCCAGGTTGCATCACAGCCCCTGAACGAATTGTGTAAGAATTTCTCTCTCTTTCCCTGTCTTTGTTTCATGGGTTTTTAAAAGTAATTTATTTTTATAATGGGGTTTAGCTGCTTTTCACGGCTGTGTTTATGCCGCTTTACACCCACTTGACACACTAACAGAGAGGTATCAATACATAGGTTTTAAGATTATTACTAGTCAGATATATTCTTGTGCGGTGAATCGGGCGTGTTGAGTCCAGTTCTCTGAGCAAGGAGTAGGTCTTGTCTATTACATATTGGGTTTATGGAACGGTATCTGAGCTAATTTGAAACTCTTGTTTTATGTATCACCCCACCTCACCTTTACCGTTAAGCAGCCATAGTGTGTTTTCTGCATGTGTGACTCTGTTCTGTTTTGTAATTCAGTTCAAGTGTAACGGTTTTTACATTCCCTCTAAAAGTGACACCTTATGAGAAGTGTCCTTTTCTGTGTGACTTATTTCACTTAGAATCGTCTTACCTAAATCCACTCATCATGCTGCTACTAGCCTTATGACATTGATTTCATGGCTGAGTGATATTCCATTGTACAGAAGGACCACAACTTTTTTATCCATTTTTCGCTTTCCTGGGATATTTAAGGTGGAATGAAGTGGAGGTCCTTGTCAACAGAGCAGCCCTAAACTTTGGGGTGCTTGTGTCTTGCTGATTTTCAATTTTCCCACTTTATCCCCCCATGCGTGGAAGTGCCCTATGCTCTCTAAGCTGTGTTTTTTAGATGTTTCAGGACACACCGTACACTTCTCCAGAGTGGCTGTTGGCAATTTACATCCCGCCCATCAGTGTAGCAAGGCTCCCATTTCTCCATGGCCTGTCCTGCATTTCTGGTTTTGACACTTTTTTCACCATGGCGCTTTTGACCGATGGGAAGCGAGACTTCTTTGTAGCGCTGATTTGCCTTTCCAGGTTGCTTGGTTGGCCAAAAAGGGCGTATGCGTTTTTTCCTGAATATATTCAGGAAAAAACGCATACGCCCTTTTTGGCCAAGGGCATCATTGTCAACGTTTTGCCGCTTTTCATGTGCTTTAAAGGCGATTCGAATCTACCTCCTGAAATCTGTTTCCTGCAATTCTGCCTTGATTTCAAATCCTCTTCTTTGCCTTCCCTCAATATATTTGTGGACGAGAGTTATCATTTATAACTCTGCAGGTTTGTGAATTGCAGTGCCCTGAAGCTCCATTTTACAAGTCGCTTTTTTGGGAGCTGGCCGCAAAAGCGCAGGATGGCTTCAGGCCCTGTTCTGGTTCCGCGGGTCAGGCTGAGCCTGTGGTTAATTCTTCTTCCTGATGGGAAAATAGAGTGACCTGTGCCTGTCCCAACACCAAGAGCTAGTCTCTCATTGGTTCCCCGTCTTCCCGTTCATCCTCAGGACAAATTGCAACCTGTACGGAACAGGAGGTTAAAGGTGCTGAGGCTCCAAGTAGGGAGATTGCTAGTAAAGTGGCTGGAATGGCGAACCCGAGCACAAGGAGATGAGAAATGAGGTGCGTTTTAGAAACCTTTCCCCATCACACGGTGTACCATCTTCTGGGTTTCTCATGCATGTTTTCGATGTAGGAAGATGCCCTTGAACCTGGAGATTTGGGACCCATGCGATGGGTAGCACGCAGTATTACTTTAAAGGGTCTGCGTTTGCTCACCCAACCTCACCAAACCTCTCAGCCCCAAGAGTGTCCACCCTTATGTCTCATCCAGCTGTGGGTCTAGATATGGTCAATCCAGGTTGCATCACAGCCCCTGAACGAATTGTGTAAGAATTTCTCTCTCTTTCCCTGTCTTTGTTTCATGGGTTTTTAAAAGTAATTTATTTTTATAATGGGGTTTAGCTGCTTTTCACGGCTGTGTTTATGCCGCTTTACACCCACTTGACACACTAACAGAGAGATATCAATACATAGGTTTTAAGATTATTACTAGTCAGATATATTCTTGTGCGGTGAATCGGGCGTGTTGAGTCCAGTTCTCTGAGCAAGGAGTAGGTCTTGTCTACTACATATTGGGTTTATGGAACGGTATCTGAGCTAATTTGAAACTCTTGTTTTATGTATCACCCCACCTCACCTTTCCCGTTAAGCAGCCATAGTGTGTTTTCTGCATGTGTGACTCTGTTCTGTTTTGTAATTCAGTTCAAGTGTAACGGTTTTTACATTCCCTCTATAAGTGACACCTTATGAGAAGTGTCCTTTTCTGTGTGACTTATTTCACTTAGAATCGTCTTACCTAAATCCACTCATCATGCTGCTACTAGCCTTATGACATTGATTTCATGGCTGAGTGATATTCCATTGTACAGAAGGACCACAACTTTTTTATCCATTTTTCGCTTTCCTGGGTTATTTAAGGTGGAATGAAGTGGAGGTCCTTGTCAACAGAGCAGCCCTAAACTTTGGGGTGCTTGTGTCTTGCTGATTTTCAATTTTCCCACTTTATCCCCCCATGCGTGGAAGTGCCCTATGCTCTCTAAGCTGTGTTTTTTAGATGTTTCAGGACACACCGTACACTTCTCCAGAGTGGCTGTTGGCAATTTACATCCCGCCCATCAGTGTAGCAAGGCTCCCATTTCTCCATGGCCTGTCCTGCATTTCTGGTTTTGACACTTTTTTCAGCATGGCCCTTTTGACCGATGGGAAGCGAGACTTCTTTGTAGCGCTGATTTGCCTTTCCAGGTTGCTTGGTTGGCCAAAAAGGGCGTATGCGTTATTTCCTGAATATATTCAGGAAAAAACGCATACGCCCTTTTTGGCCAAGGGCATCATTGTCAACGTTTTGCCGCTTTTCATGTGCTTTAAAGGCGATTCGAATCTACCTCCTGAAATCTGTTTCCTGCAATTCTGCCTTGATTTCAAATCCTCTTCTTTGCCTTCCCTCAATATATTTGTGGACGAGAGTTATCATTTATAACTCTGCAGGTTTGTGAATTGCAGTGCCCTGAAGCTCCATTTTACAAGTCGCTTTTTTGGGAGCTGGCCGCAAAAGCGCAGGATGGCTTCAGGCCCTGTTCTGGTTCCGGGGGTCAGGCTGAGCCTGTGGTTAATTCTTCTTCCTGATGGGAAAATAGAGTGACCTGTGCCTGTCCCAACACCAAGAGCTAGTCTCTCATTGGTTCCCCATCTTCCCGTTCATCCTCAGGACAAATTGCAACCTGTACGGAACAGGAGGTTAAAGGTGCTGATGCTCCAAGTAGGGAGGTTGCTAGTAAAGTGGCTGGAATGGCGAACCCGAGCACAAGGAGATGAGAAATGAGGTGCGTTTTAGAAACCTTTCCCCATCACACGGTGTACCATCTTCTGGGTTTCTCATGCATGGTTTCGATGTAGGAAAATGCCCTTGAACCTGGAGATTTGGGACCCATGCGATGGGTAGCACGCAGTATTACTTTAAAGGGTCTGTGTTTGCTCACCCAACCTCACCAAACCTCTCAGCCCCAAGAGTGTCCACCCTTATGTCTCATCCAGCTGTGGGTCTAGATATGGTCAATCCAGGTTGCATCACAGCCCCTGAACGAATTGTGTAAGAATTTCTCTCTCTTTCCCTGTCTTTGTTTCATGGGTTTTTAAAAGTAATTTATTTTTATAATGGGGTTTAGCTGCTTTTCACGGCTGTGTTTATGCCGCTTTACACCCACTTGACACACTAACAGAGAGATATCAATACATAGGTTTTAAGATTATTACTAGTCAGATATATTCTTGTGCGGTGAATCGGGCGTGTTGAGTCCAGTTCTCTGAGCAAGGAGTAGGTCTTGTCTATTACATATTGGGTTTATGGAACGGTATCTGAGCTAATTTGAAACTCTTGTTTTATGTATCACCCCACCTCACCTTTCCCGTTAAGCAGCCATAGTGTGTTTTCTGCATGTGTGACTCTGTTCTGTTTTGTAATTCAGTTCAAGTGTAACGGTTTTTACATTCCCTCTATAAGTGACACCTTAAGAGAAGTGTCCTTTTCGGTGTGACTTATTTCACTTAGAATCGTCTTACCTAAATCCACTCATCATGCTGCTACTAGCCTTATGACATTGATTTCATGGCTGAGTGATATTCCATTGTACAGAAGGACCACAACTTTTTTATCCATTTTTCGCTTTCCTGGGATATTTAAGGTGGAATGAAGTGGAGGTCCTTGTCAACAGAGCAGCCCTAAACTTTGGGGTGCTTGTGTCTTGCTGATTTTCAATTTTCCCACTTTATCCCCCCATGCGTGGAAGTGCCCTATGCTCTCTAAGCTGTGTTTTTTAGATGTTTCAGGACACACCGTACACTTCTCCAGAGTGGCTGTTGGCAATTTACATCCCGCCCATCAGTGTAGCAAGGCTCCCATTTCTCCATGGCCTGTCCTGCATTTCTGGTTTTGACACTTTTTTCAGCATAGCCCTTTTGACCGATGGGAAGCGAGACTTCTTTGTAGCGCTGATTTGCCTTTCCAGGTTGCTTGGTTGGCCAAAAAGGGCGTATGCGTTTTTTCCTGAATATATTCAGGAAAAAACGCATACGCCCTTTTTGGCCAAGGGCATCATTGTCGACGTTTTGCCGCTTTTCATGTGCATTAAAGGGGATTCGAATCTACCTCCTGAAATCTGTTTCCTGCAATTCTGCCTTGATTTCAAATCCTCTTCTTTGCCTTCCCTCAATATATTTGTGGACGAGAGTTATCATTTATAACTGTGCAGGTTTGTGAATTGCAGTGCCCAGAACCTCCATTTTACAAGTCGCTTTTTTGGGAGCTGGCCGCAAAAGCGCAGGATGGCTTCAGGCCCTGTTCTGGTTCCGGGGGGCAGGCTGAGCCTGTGGTTAATTCTTCTTCCTGAATGGAAGATAGAGTGACCTGTGCCTGTCCCAACACCAAGAGCTAGTCTCTCATTGGTTCCCCGTCTTCCCGTTCATCCTCAGGACAAATTGCAACCTGTACGGAACAGGAGGTTAAAGGTGCTGAGGCTCCACGTAGGGAGATTGCTAGTAAAGTGGCTGGAATGGCGAACCCGAGCACAAGGAGATGAGAAATGAGGTGCGTTTTAGAAACCTTTCCCCATCACACGGTGTACCATCTTCTGGGTTTCTCATGCATGGTTTCGATGTAGGAAAATGCCCTTGAACCTGGAGATTTGGGACCCATGCGATGGGTAGCACGCAGTATTACTTTAAAGGGTCTGCGTTTGCTCACCCAACCTCACCAAACCTCTCAGCCCCAAGAGTGTCCACCCTTATGTCTCATCCAGCTGTGGGTCTAGATATGGTCAATCCAGGTTGCATCACAGCCCCTGAACGAATTGTGTAAGAATTTCTCTCTCTTTCCCTGTCTTTGTTTCATGGGTTTTTAAAAGTAATTTATTTTTATAATGGGGTTTAGCTGCTTTTCACGGCTGTGTTTATGCCGCTTTACACCCACTTGACACACTAACAGAGAGATATCAATACATAGGTTTTAAGATTATTACTAGTCAGATATATTCTTGTGCGGTGAATCGGGCGTGTTGAGTCCAGTTCTCTGAGCAAGGAGTAGGTCTTGTCTATTACATATTGGGTTTATGGAACGGTATCTGAGCTAATTTGAAACTCTTGTTTTATGTATCACCCCACCTCACCTTTCCCGTTAAGCAGCCATAGTGTGTTTTCTGCATGTGTGACTCTGTTCTGTTTTGTAATTCAGTTCAAGTGTAACGGTTTTTACATTCCCTCTATAAGTGACACCTTATGAGAAGTGTCCTTTTCGGTGTGACTTATTTCACTTAGAATCGTCTTACCTAAATCCACTCATCATGCTGCTACTAGCCTTATGACATTGATTTCATGGCTGAGTGATATTCCATTGTACATAAGGACCACAACTTTTTTATCCATTTTTCGCTTTCCTGGGATATTTAAGGTGGAATGAAGTGGAGGTCCTTGTCAACAGAGCAGCCCTAAACTTTGGGGTGCTTGTGTCTTGCTGATTTTCAATTTTCCCACTTTATCCCCCCATGCGTGGAAGTGCCCTATGCTCTCTAAGCTGTGTTTTTTAGATGTTTCAGGACACACCGTACACTTCTCCAGAGTGGCTGTTGGCAATTTACATCCCGCCCATCAGTGTAGCAAGGCTCCCATTTCTCCATGGCCTGTCCTGCATTTCTGGTTTTGACACTTTTTTCAGCATGGCCCTTTTGACCGATGGGAAGCGAGACTTCTTTGTAGCGCTGATTTGCCTTTCCAGGTTGCTTGGTTGGCCAAAAAGGGCGTATGCGTTTTTTCCTGAATATATTCAGGAAAAAACGCATACGCCCTTTTTGGCCAAGGGCATCATTGTCAACGTTTTGCCGCTTTTCACGTGCTTTAAAGGCGATTCGAATCTACCTCCTGAAATCTGTTTCCTGCAATTCTGCCTTGATTTCAAATCCTCTTCTTTGCCTTCCCTCAATATATTTGTGGACGAGAGTTATCATTTATAACTGTGCAGGTTTGTGAATTGCAGTGCCCAGAAGCTCCATTTTACAAGTCGCTTTTTTGGGAGCTGGCCGCAAAAGCGCAGGATGGCTTCAGGCCCTGTTCTGGTTCCGGGGGGCAGGCTGAGCCTGTGGTTAATTCTTCTTCCTGATGGGAAAATAGAGTGACCTGTGCCTGTCCCAACACCAAGAGCTAGTCTCTCATTGGTTCCCCGTCTTCCCGTTCATCCTCAGGACAAATTGCAACCTGTACGGAACAGGAGGTTAAAGGTGCTGATGCTCCAAGTAGGGAGGTTGCTAGTAAAGTGGCTGGAATGGCGAACCCGAGCACAAGGAGATGAGAAATGAGGTGCGTTTTAGAAACCTTTCCCCATCACACGGTGTACCATCTTCTGGGATTCTCATGCATGGTTTCGATGTAGGAAAATGCCCTTGAACCTGGAGATTTGGGACCCATGCGATGGGTAGCACGCAGTATTACTTTAAAGGGTCTGCGTTTGCTCACCCAACCTCACCAAACCTCTCAGCCCCAAGAGTGTCCACCCTTATGTCTCATCCAGCTGTGGGTCTAGATATGGTCAATCCAGGTTGCATCACAGCCCCTGAACGAATTGTGTAAGAATTTCTCTCTCTTTCCCTGTCTTTGTTTCATGGGTTTTTAAAAGTAATTTATTTTTATAATGGGGTTTAGCTGCTTTTCACGGCTGTGTTTATGCCGCTTTACACCCACTTGACACACTAACAGAGAGATATCAATACATAGGTTTTAAGATTATTACTAGTCAGATATATTCTTGTGCGGTGAATCGGGCGTGTTGAGTCCAGTTCTCTGAGGAAGGAGTAGGTCTTGTCTATTACATATTGGGTTTATGGAACGGTATCTGAGCTAATTTGAAACTCTTGTTTTATGTATCACCCCACCTCACCTTTCCCGTTAAGCAGCCATAGTGTGTTTTCTGCATGTGTGACTCTGTTCTGTTTTGTAATTCAGTTCAAGTGTAACGGTTTTTACATTCCCTCTATAAGTGACACCTTATGAGAAGTGTCCTTTTCGGTGTGACTTATTTCACTTAGAATCGTCTTAACTAAATCCACTCATCATGCTGCTACTAGCCTTATGACATTGATTTCATGGCTGAGTGATATTCCATTGTACATAAGGACCACAACTTTTTTATCCATTTTTCGCTTTCCTGGGATATTTAAGGTGGAATGAAGTGGAGGTCCTTGTCAACAGAGCAGCCCTAAACTTTGGGGTGCTTGTGTCTTGCTGATTTTCAATTTTCCCACTTTATCTCCCCATGCGTGGAAGTGCCCTATGCTCTCTAAGCTGTGTTTTTTAGATGTTTCAGGACACACCGTACACTTCTCCAGAGTGGCTGTTGGCAATTTACATCCCGCCCATCAGTGTAGCAAGGCTCCCATTTCTCCATGGCCTGTCCTGCATTTCTGGTTTTGACACTTTTTTCAGCATAGCCCTTTTGACCGATGGGAAGCGAGACTTCTTTGTAGCGCTGATTTGCCTTTCCAGGTTGCTTGGTTGGCCAAAAAGGGCGTATGCGTTTTTTCCTGAATATATTCAGGAAAAAACGCATACGCCCTTTTTGGCCAAGGGCATCATTGTCGACGTTTTGCCGCTTTTCATGTGCTTTCAAGGGGATTCGAATCTACCTCCTGAAGTCTGTTTCCTGCAATTCTGCCTTGATTTCAAATCCTCTTCTTTGCCTTCCCTCAATATATTTGTGGACGAGAGTTATCATTTATAACTCTGCAGGTTTGTGAATTGCAGTGCCCAGAAGCTCCATTTTACAAGTCGCTTTTTTGGGAGCTGGCCGCAAAAGCGCAGGATGGCTTCAGGCCCTGTTCTGGTTCCGGGGGGCAGGCTGAGCCTGTGGTTAATTCTTCTTCCTGATGGGAAGATAGAGTGACCTGTGCCTGTCCCAACACCAAGAGCTAGTCTCTCATTGGTTCCCCGTCTTCCCGTTCATCCTCAGGACAAATTACAACCTGTACGGAACAGGAGGTTAAAGGTGCTGAGGCTCCACGGAGGGAGATTGCTAGTAAAGTGGCTGGAATGGCGAACCCGAGCACAAGGAGATGAGAAATGAGGTGCGTTTTAGAAACCTTTCCCCATCACACGGTGTACCATCTTCTGGGTTTCTCATGCATGGTTTCGATGTAGGAAGATGCCCTTGAACCTGGAGATTTGGGACCCATGCGATGGGTAGCACGCAGTATTACTTTAAAGGGTCTGCGTTTGCTCACCCAACCTCACCAAACCTCTCAGCCCCAAGAGTGTCCACCCTTATGTCTCATCCAGCTGTGGGTCTAGATATGGTCAATCCAGGTTGCATCACAGCCCCTGAACGAATTGTGTAAGAATTTCTCTCTCTTTCCCTGTCTTTGTTTCATGGGTTTTTTAAAGTAATTTATTTTTATAATGGGGTTTAGCTGCTTTTCACGGCTGTGTTTATGCCGCTTTACACCCACTTGACACACTAACAGAGAGATATCAATACATAGGTTTTAAGATTATTACTAGTCAGATATATTCTTGTGCGGTGAATCGGGCGTGTTGAGTCCAGTTCTCTGAGCAAGGAGTAGGTCTTGTCTATTACATATTGGGTTTATGGAACGGTATCTGAGCTAATTTGAAACTCTTGTTTTATGTATCACCCCACCTCACCTTTCCCGTTAAGCAGCCATAGTGTGTTTTCTGCATGTGTGACTCTGTTCTGTTTTGTAATTCAGTTCAAGTGTAACGGTTTTTACATTCCCTCTATAAGTGACACCTTATGAGAAGTGTCCTTTTCTGTGTGACTTATTTCACTTAGAATCGTCTTACCTAAATCCACTCATCATGCTGCTACTAGCCTTATGACATTGATTTCATGGCTGAGTGATATTCCATTGTACATAAGGACCACAACTTTTTTATCCATTTTTCGCTTTCCTGGGATATTTAAGGTGGAATGAAGTGGAGGTCCTTGTCAACAGAGCAGCCCTAAACTTTGGGGTGCTTGTGTCTTGCTGATTTTCAATTTTCCCACTTTATCCCCCCATGCGTGGAAGTGCCCTATGCTCTCTAAGCTGTGTTTTTTAGATGTTTCAGGACACACCGTACACTTCTCCAGAGTGGCTGTTGGCAATTTACATCCCGCCCATCAGTGTAGCAAGGCTCCCATTTCTCCATGGCCTGTCCTGCATTTCTGGTTTTGACACTTTTTTCAGCATGGCCCTTTTGACCGATGGGAAGCGAGACTTCTTTGTAGCGCTGATTTGCCTTTCCAGGTTGCTTGGTTGGCCAAAAAGGGCGTATGCGTTTTTTCCTGAATATATTCAGGAAAAAACGCATACGCCCTTTTTGGCCAAGGGCATCATTGTCAACGTTTTGCCGCTTTTCACGTGCTTTAAAGGCGATTCGAATCTACCTCCTGAAATCTGTTTCCTGCAATTCTGCCTTGATTTCAAATCCTCTTCTTTGCCTTCCCTCAATATATTTGTGGACGAGAGTTATCATTTATAACTGTGCAGGTTTGTGAATTGCAGTGCCCAGAAGCTCCATTTTACAAGTCGCTTTTTTGGGAGCTGGCCGCAAAAGCGCAGGATGGCTTCAGGCCCTGTTCTGGTTCCGGGGGGCAGGCTGAGCCTGTGGTTAATTCTTCTTCCTGATGGGAAAATAGAGTGACCTGTGCCTGTCCCAACACCAAGAGCTAGTCTCTCATTGGTTCCCCGTCTTCCCGTTCATCCTCAGGACAAATTGCAACCTGTACGGAACAGGAGGTTAAAGGTGCTGATGCTCCAAGTAGGGAGGTTGCTAGTAAAGTGGCTGGAATGGCGAACCCGAGCACAAGGAGATGAGAAATGAGGTGCGTTTTAGAAACCTTTCCCCATCACACGGTGTACCATCTTCTGGGATTCTCATGCATGGTTTCGATGTAGGAAAATGCCCTTGAACCTGGAGATTTGGGACCCATGCGATGGGTAGCACGCAGTATTACTTTAAAGGGTCTGCGTTTGCTCACCCAACCTCACCAAACCTCTCAGCCCCAAGAGTGTCCACCCTTATGTCTCATCCAGCTGTGGGTCTAGATATGGTCAATCCAGGTTGCATCACAGCCCCTGAACGAATTGTGTAAGAATTTCTCTCTCTTTCCCTGTCTTTGTTTCATGGGTTTTTAAAAGTAATTTATTTTTATAATGGGGTTTAGCTGCTTTTCACGGCTGTGTTTATGCCGCTTTACACCCACTTGACACACTAACAGAGAGATATCAATACATAGGTTTTAAGATTATTACTAGTCAGATATATTCTTGTGCGGTGAATCGGGCGTGTTGAGTCCAGTTCTCTGAGGAAGGAGTAGGTCTTGTCTATTACATATTGGGTTTATGGAACGGTATCTGAGCTAATTTGAAACTCTTGTTTTATGTATCACCCCACCTCACCTTTCCCGTTAAGCAGCCATAGTGTGTTTTCTGCATGTGTGACTCTGTTCTGTTTTGTAATTCAGTTCAAGTGTAACGGTTTTTACATTCCCTCTATAAGTGACACCTTATGAGAAGTGTCCTTTTCGGTGTGACTTATTTCACTTAGAATCGTCTTAACTAAATCCACTCATCATGCTGCTACTAGCCTTATGACATTGATTTCATGGCTGAGTGATATTCCATTGTACATAAGGACCACAACTTTTTTATCCATTTTTCGCTTTCCTGGGATATTTAAGGTGGAATGAAGTGGAGGTCCTTGTCAACAGAGCAGCCCTAAACTTTGGGGTGCTTGTGTCTTGCTGATTTTCAATTTTCCCACTTTATCTCCCCATGCGTGGAAGTGCCCTATGCTCTCTAAGCTGTGTTTTTTAGATGTTTCAGGACACACCGTACACTTCTCCAGAGTGGCTGTTGGCAATTTACATCCCGCCCATCAGTGTAGCAAGGCTCCCATTTCTCCATGGCCTGTCCTGCATTTCTGGTTTTGACACTTTTTTCAGCATAGCCCTTTTGACCGATGGGAAGCGAGACTTCTTTGTAGCGCTGATTTGCCTTTCCAGGTTGCTTGGTTGGCCAAAAAGGGCGTATGCGTTTTTTCCTGAATATATTCAGGAAAAAACGCATACGCCCTTTTTGGCCAAGGGCATCATTGTCGACGTTTTGCCGCTTTTCATGTGCTTTCAAGGGGATTCGAATCTACCTCCTGAAGTCTGTTTCCTGCAATTCTGCCTTGATTTCAAATCCTCTTCTTTGCCTTCCCTCAATATATTTGTGGACGAGAGTTATCATTTATAACTCTGCAGGTTTGTGAATTGCAGTGCCCAGAAGCTCCATTTTACAAGTCGCTTTTTTGGGAGCTGGCCGCAAAAGCGCAGGATGGCTTCAGGCCCTGTTCTGGTTCCGGGGGGCAGGCTGAGCCTGTGGTTAATTCTTCTTCCTGATGGGAAGATAGAGTGACCTGTGCCTGTCCCAACACCAAGAGCTAGTCTCTCATTGGTTCCCCGTCTTCCCGTTCATCCTCAGGACAAATTACAACCTGTACGGAACAGGAGGTTAAAGGTGCTGAGGCTCCACGGAGGGAGATTGCTAGTAAAGTGGCTGGAATGGCGAACCCGAGCACAAGGAGATGAGAAATGAGGTGCGTTTTAGAAACCTTTCCCCATCACACGGTGTACCATCTTCTGGGTTTCTCATGCATGGTTTCGATGTAGGAAGATGCCCTTGAACCTGGAGATTTGGGACCCATGCGATGGGTAGCACGCAGTATTACTTTAAAGGGTCTGCGTTTGCTCACCCAACCTCACCAAACCTCTCAGCCCCAAGAGTGTCCACCCTTATGTCTCATCCAGCTGTGGGTCTAGATATGGTCAATCCAGGTTGCATCACAGCCCCTGAACGAATTGTGTAAGAATTTCTCTCTCTTTCCCTGTCTTTGTTTCATGGGTTTTTTAAAGTAATTTATTTTTATAATGGGGTTTAGCTGCTTTTCACGGCTGTGTTTATGCCGCTTTACACCCACTTGACACACTAACAGAGAGATATCAATACATAGGTTTTAAGATTATTACTAGTCAGATATATTCTTGTGCGGTGAATCGGGCGTGTTGAGTCCAGTTCTCTGAGCAAGGAGTAGGTCTTGTCTATTACATATTGGGTTTATGGAACGGTATCTGAGCTAATTTGAAACTCTTGTTTTATGTATCACCCCACCTCACCTTTCCCGTTAAGCAGCCATAGTGTGTTTTCTGCATGTGTGACTCTGTTCTGTTTTGTAATTCAGTTCAAGTGTAACGGTTTTTACATTCCCTCTATAAGTGACACCTTATGAGAAGTGTCCTTTTCTGTGTGACTTATTTCACTTAGAATCGTCTTACCTAAATCCACTCATCATGCTGCTACTAGCCTTATGACATTGATTTCATGGCTGAGTGATATTCCATTGTACATAAGGACCACAACTTTTTTATCCATTTTTCGCTTTCCTGGGATATTTAAGGTGGAATGAAGTGGAGGTCCTTGTCAACAGAGCAGCCCTAAACTTTGGGGTGCTTGTGTCTTGCTGATTTTCAATTTTCCCACTTTATCCCCCCATGCGTGGAAGTGCCCTATGCTCTCTAAGCTGTGTTTTTTAGATGTTTCAGGACACACCGTACACTTCTCCAGAGTGGCTGTTGGCAATTTACATCCCGCCCATCAGTGTAGCAAGGCTCCCATTTCTCCATGGCCTGTCCTGCATTTCTGGTTTTGACACTTTTTTCAGCATGGCCCTTTTGACCGATGGGAAGCGAGATTTCTTTGTAGCGCTGATTTGCCTTTCCAGGTTGCTTGGTTGGCCAAAAATGGCGTATGCGTTTTTTCCTGAATATATTCAGGAAAAAACGCATACGCCCTTTTTGGCCAAGGGCATCATTGTCAACGTTTCGCCGCTTTTCACGTGCTTTAAAGGCGATTCGAATCTACCTCCTGAAATCTGTTTCCTGCAATTCTGCCTTGATTTCAAATCCTCTTCTTTGCCTTCCCTCAATATATTTGTGGACGAGAGTTATCATTTATAACTCTGCAGGTTTGTGAATTGCAGTGCCCAGAAGCTCCATTTTACAAGTCGCTTTTTTGGGAGCTGGCCGCAAAAGCGCAGGATGGCTTCAGGCCCTGTTCTGGTTCCGGGGGGCAGGCTGAGCCTGTGGTTAATTCTTCTTCCTGATGGGAAAATAGAGTGACCTGTGCCTGTCCCAACACCAAGAGCTAGTCTCTCATTGGTTCCCCGTCTTCCCGTTCATCCTCAGGACAAATTGCAACCTGTACGGAACAGGAGGTTAAAGGTGCTGAGGCTCCAAGTAGGGAGGTTGCTAGTAAAGTGGCTGGAATGGCGAACCCGAGCACAAGGAGATGAGAAATGAGGTGCGTTTTAGAAACCTTTCCCCATCACACGGTGTACCATCTTCTGGGATTCTCATGCATGTTTTCGATGTAGGAAGATGCCCTTGAACCTGGAGATTTGGGACCCATGCGATGGGTAGCACGCAGTATTACTTTAAAGGGTCTGCGTTTGCTCACCCAACCTCACCAAACCTCTCAGCCCCAAGAGTGTCCACCCTTATGTCTCATCCAGCTGTGGGTCTAGATATGGTCAATCCAGGTTGCATCACAGCCCCTGAACGAATTGTGTAAGAATTTCTCTCTCTTTCCCTGTCTTTGTTTCATGGGTTTTTAAAAGTAATTTATTTTTATAATGGGGTTTAGCTGCTTTTCACGGCTGTGTTTATGCCGCTTTACACCCACTTGACACACTAACAGAGAGATATCAATACATAGGTTTTAAGATTATTACTAGTCAGATATATTCTTGTGCGGTGAATCGGGCGTGTTGAGTCCAGTTCTCTGAGCAAGGAGTAGGTCTTGTCTATTACATATTGGGTTTATGGAACGGTATCTGAGCTAATTTGAAACTCTTGTTTTATGTATCACCCCACCTCACCTTTCCCGTTAAGCAGCCATAGTGTGTTTTCTGCATGTGTGACTCTGTTCTGTTTTGTAATTCAGTTCAAGTGTAACGGTTTTTACATTCCCTCTATAAGTGACACCTTATGAGAAGTGTCCTTTTCTGTGTGACTTATTTCACTTAGAATCGTCTTACCTAAATCCACTCATCATGCTGCTACTAGCCTTATGACATTGATTTCATGGCTGAGTGATATTCCATTGTACATAAGGACCACAACTATTTTATCCATTTTTCGCTTTCCTGGGATATTTAAGGTGGAATGAAGTGGAGGTCCTTGTCAACAGAGCAGCCCTAAACTTTGGGGTGCTTGTGTCTTGCTGATTTTCAATTTTCCCACTTTATCCCCCCATGCGTGGAAGTGCCCTATGCTCTCTAAGCTGTGTTTTTTAGATGTTTCAGGACACACCGTACACTTCTCCAGAGTGGCTGTTGGCAATTTACATCCCGCCCATCAGTGTAGCAAGGCTCCCATTTCTCCATGGCCTGTCCTGCATTTCTGGTTTTGACACTTTTTTCAGCATGGCCCTTTTGACCGATGGGAAGCGAGAATTCTTTGTAGCGCTGATTTGCCTTTCCAGGTTGCTTGGTTGGCCAAAAAGGGCGTATGCGTTTTTTCCTGAATATATTCAGGAAAAAACGCATACGCCCTTTTTGGCCAAGGGCATCATTGTCAACATTTTGCCGCTTTTCATGTGCTTTAAAGGCGATTCGAATCTACCTCCTGAAATCTGTTTCCTGCAATTCTGCCTTGATTTCAAATCCTCTTCTTTGCCTTCCCTCAATATATTTGTAGATGAGAGTTATCATTTATAACTCTGCAGGTTTGTGAATTGCAGTGCCCTGAAGCTCCATTTTACAGGTCGCTTTTTTGGGAGCTGGCCGCAAAAGCGCAGGATGGCTTCAGGCCCTGTTCTGGTTCCGCGGGTCAGGCTGAGCCTGTGGTTAATTCTTCTTCCTGATGGGAAAATAGAGTGACCTGTGCCTGTCCCAACACCAAGAGCTAGTCTCTCATTGGTTCCCCGTCTTCCCGTTCATCCTCAGGACAAATTGCAACCTGTACGGAACAGGAGGTTAAAGGTGCTGATGCTCCAAGTAGGGAGGTTGCTAGTAAAGTGGCTGGAATGGCGAACCCGAGCACAAGGAGATGAGAAATGAGGTGCGTTTTAGAAACCTTTCCCCATCACACGGTGTACCATCTTCTGGGATTCTCATGCATGTTTTCGATGTAGGAAGATGCCCTTGAACCTGGAGATTTGGGACCCATGCGATGGGTAGCACGCAGTATTACTTTAAAGGGTCTGCGTTTGCTCACCCAACCTCACCAAACCTCTCAGCCCCAAGAGTGTCCACCCTTATGTCTCATCCAGCTGTGGGTCTAGATATGGTCAATCCAGGTTGCATCACAGCCCCTGAACGAATTGTGTAAGAATTTCTCTCTCTTTCCCTGTCTTTGTTTCATGGGTTTTTAAAAGTAATTTATTTTTATAATGGGGTTTAGCTGCTTTTCACGGCTGTGTTTATGCCGCTTTACACCCACTTCACACACTAACAGAGAGATATCAATACATAGGTTTTAAGATTATTACTAGTCAGATATATTCTTGTGCGGTGAATCGGGCGTGTTGAGTCCAGTTCTCTGAGCAAGGAGTAGGTCTTGTCTATTACATATTGGGTTTATGGAACGGTATCTGAGCTAATTTGAAACTCTTGTTTTATGTATCACCCCACCTCACCTTTCCCGTTAAGCAGCCATAGTGTGTTTTCTGCATGTGTGACTCTGTTCTGTTTTGTAATTCAGTTCAAGTGTAACGGTTTTTACATTCCCTCTATAAGTGACACCTTATGAGAAGTGTCCTTTTCTGTGTGACTTATTTCACTTAGAATCGTCTTACCTAAATCCACTCATCATGCTGCTACTAGCCTTATGACATTGATTTCATGGCTGAGTGATATTCCATTGTACATAAGGACCACAACTTTTTTATCCATTTTTCGCTTTCCTGGGATATTTAAGGTGGAATGAAGTGGAGGTCCTTGTCAACAGAGCAGCCCTAAACTTTGGGGTGCTTGTGTCTTGCTGATTTTCAATTTTCCCACTTTATCCCCCCATGCGTGGAAGTGCCCTATGCTCTCTAAGCTGTGTTTTTTAGATGTTTCAGGACACACCGTACACTTCTCCAGAGTGGCTGTTGGCAATTTACATCCCGCCCATCAGTGTAGCAAGGCTCCCATTTCTCCATGGCCTGTCCTGCATTTCTGGTTTTGACACTTTTTTCAGCATGGCCCTTTTGACCGATGGGAAGCGAGAATTCTTTGTAGCGCTGATTTGCCTTTCCAGGTTGCTTGGTTGGCCAAAAAGGGCGTATGCGTTTTTTCCTGAATATATTCAGGAAAAAACGCATACGCCCTTTTTGGCCAAGGGCATCATTGTCAACATTTTGCCGCTTTTCATGTGCTTTAAAGGCGATTCGAATCTACCTCCTGAAATCTGTTTCCTGCAATTCTGCCTTGATTTCAAATCCTCTTCTTTGCCTTCCCTCAATATATTTGTAGATGAGAGTTATCATTTATAACTCTGCAGGTTTGTGAATTGCAGTGCCCTGAAGCTCCATTTTACAGGTCGCTTTTTTGGGAGCTGGCCGCAAAAGCGCAGGATGGCTTCAGGCCCTGTTCTGGTTCCGCGGGTCAGGCTGAGCCTGTGGTTAATTCTTCTTCCTGATGGGAAAATAGAGTGACCTGTGCCTGTCCCAACACCAAGAGCTAGTCTCTCATTGGTTCCCCATCTTCCCGTTCATCCTCAGGACAAATTGCAACCTGTACGGAACAGGAGGTTAAAGGTGCTGATGCTCCAAGTAGGGAGGTTGCTAGTAAAGTGGCTGGAATGGCGAACCCGAGCACAAGGAGATGAGAAATGAGGTGCGTTTTAGAAACCTTTCCCCATCACACGGTGTACCATCTTCTGGGATTCTCATGCATGTTTTCGATGTAGGAAGATGCCCTTGAACCTGGAGATTTGGGACCCATGCGATGGGTAGCACGCAGTATTACTTTAAAGGGTCTGCGTTTGCTCACCCAACCTCACCAAACCTCTCAGCCCCAAGAGTGTCCACCCTTATGTCTCATCCAGCTGTGGGTCTAGATATGGTCAATCCAGGTTGCATCACAGCCCCTGAACGACTTGTGTAAGAATTTCTCTCTCTTTCCCTGTCTTTGTTTCATGGGTTTTTAAAAGTAATTTATTTTTATAATGGGGTTTAGCTGCTTTTCACGGCTGTGTTTATGCCGCTTTACACCCACTTGACACACTAACAGAGAGATATCAATACATAGGTTTTAAGATTATTACTAGTCAGATATATTCTTGTGCGGTGAATCGGGCGTGTTGAGTCCAGTTCTCTGAGCAAGGAGTAGGTCTTGTCTATTACATATTGGGTTTATGGAACGGTATCTGAACTAATTTGAAACTCTTGTTTTATGTATCACCCCACCTCACCTTTCCCGTTAAGCAGCCATAGTGTGTTTTCTGCATGTGTGACTCTGTTCTGTTTTGTAATTCAGTTCAAGTGTAACGGTTTTTACATTCCCTCTATAAGTGACACCTTATGAGAAGTGTCCTTTTCTGTGTGACTTATTTCACTTAGAATCGTCTTACCTAAATCCACTCATCATGCTGCTACTAGCCTTATGACATTGATTTCATGGCTGAGTGATATTCCATTGTACATAAGGACCACAACTTTTTTATCCATTTTTCGCTTTCCTGGGATATTTAAGGTGGAATGAAGTGGAGGTCCTTGTCAACAGAGCAGCCCTAAACTTTGGGGTGCTTGTGTCTTGCTGATTTTCAATTTTCCCACTTTATCCCCCCATGCGTGGAAGTGCCCTATGCTCTCTAAGCTGTGTTTTTTAGATGTTTCAGGACACACCGTACACTTCTCCAGAGTGGCTGTTGGCAATTTACATCCCGCCCATCAGTGTAGCAAGGCTCCCATTTCTCCATGGCCTGTCCTGCATTTCTGGTTTTGACACTTTTTTCAGCATGGCCCTTTTGACCGATGGGAAGCGAGAATTCTTTGTAGCGCTGATTTGCCTTTCCAGGTTGCTTGGTTGGCCAAAAAGGGCGTATGCGTTTTTTCCTGAATATATTCAGGAAAAAACGCATACGCCCTTTTTGGCCAAGGGCATCATTGTCAACATTTTGCCGCTTTTCATGTGCTTTAAAGGCGATTCGAATCTACCTCCTGAAATCTGTTTCCTGCAATTCTGCCTTGATTTCAAATCCTCTTCTTTGCCTTCCCTCAATATATTTGTGGACGAGAGTTATCATTTATAACTCTGCAGGTTTGTGAATTGCAGTGCCCTGAAGCTCCATTTTACAAGTCGCTTTTTTGGGAGCTGGCCGCAAAAGCGCAGGATGGCGTCAGGCCCTGTTCTGGTTCCGCGGGTCAGGCTGAGCCTGTGGTTAATTCTTCTTCCTGATGGGAAAATAGAGTGACCTGTGCCTGTCCCAACACCAAGAACTAGTCTCTCATTGGTTCCCCGTCTTCCCGTTCATCCTCAGGACAAATTGCAACCTGTACGGAACAGGAGGTTAAAGGTGCTGAGGCTCCAAGTAGGGAGATTGCTAGTAAAGTGGCTGGAATGGCGAACCCGAGCACAAGGAGATGAGAAATGAGGTGCGTTTTAGAAACCTTTCCCCATCACACGGTGTACCATCTTCTGGGTTTCTCATGCATGTTTTCGATGTAAGAAGATGCCCTTGAACCTGGAGATTTGGGACCCATGCGATGGGTAGCACGCAGTATTACTTTAAAGGGTCTGCGTTTGCTCACCCAACCTCACCAAACCTCTCAGCCCCAAGAGTGTCCACCCTTATGTCTCATCCAGCTGTGGGTCTAGATATGGTCAATCCAGGTTGCATCACAGCCCCTGAACGAATTGTGTAAGAATTTCTCTCTCTTTCCCTGTCTTTGTTTCATGGGTTTTTAAAAGTAATTTATTTTTAGAATGGGGTTTAGCTGCTTTTCACGGCTGTGTTTATGCCGCTTTACACCCACTTGACACACTAACAGAGAGATATCAATAAATAGGTTTTAAGATTATTGCTAATCAGATATATTCTTGTGCGGTGAATCGGGCGTGTTGAGTCCAGTTCTCTGAGCAAGGAGTAGGTCTTGTCTATTACATATTGGGTTTATGGAACGGTATCTGAGCTAATTTGAAACTCTTGTTTTATGTATCACCCCACCTCACCTTTCCCGTTAAGCAGCCATAGTGTGTTTTCTGGATGTGTGACTCTGTTCTGTTTTGTAATTCAGTTCAAGTGTAACGGTTTTTACATTCCCTCTATAAGTGACACCTTATGAGAAGTGTCCTTTTCTGTGTGACTTATTTCACTTAGAATCGTCTTACCTAAATCCACTCATCATGCTGCTACTAGCCTTATGACATTGATTTCATGGCTGAGTGATATTCCATTGTACATAAGGACCACAACTTTTTTATCCATTTTTCGCTTTCCTGGGATATTTAAGGTGGAATGAAGTGGAGGTCCTTGTCAACAGAGCAGCCCTAAACTTTGGGGTGCTTGTGTCTTGCTGATTTTCAATTTTCCCACTTTATCCCCCCATGCGTGGAAGTGCCCTATGCTCTCTAAGCTGTGTTTTTTAGATGTTTCAGGACACACCGTACACTTCTCCAGAGTGGCTGTTGGCAATTTACATCCCGCCCATCAGTGTAGCAAGGCTCCCATTTCTCCATGGCCTGTCCTGCATTTCTGGTTTTGACACTTTTTTCAGCATGGCCCTTTTGACCGATGGGAAGCGAGACTTCTTTGTAGCGCTGATTTGCCTTTCCAGGTTGCTTGGTTGGCCAAAAAGGGCGTATGCGTTTTTTCCTGAATATATTCAGGAAAAAACGCATACGCCCTTTTTGGCCAAGGGCATCATTGTCAACGTTTTGCCGCTTTTCACGTGCTTTAAAGGCGATTCGAATCTACCTCCTGAAATCTGTTTCCTGCAATTCTGCCTTGATTTCAAATCCTCTTCTTTGCCTTCCCTCAATATATTTGTGGACGAGAGTTATCATTTATAACTCTGCAGGTTTGTGAATTGCAGTGCCCAGAAGCTCCATTTTACAAGTCGCATTTTTGGGAGCTGGCCGCAAAAGCGCAGGATGGCTTCAGGCCCTGTTCTGGTTCCGGGGGGCAGGCTGAGCCTGTGGTTAATTCTTCTTCCTGATGGGAAAATAGAGTGACCTGTGCCTGTCCCAACACCAAGAGCTAGTCTCTCATTGGTTCCCCGTCTTCCCGTTCATCCTCAGGACAAATTGCAACCTGTACGGAACAGGAGGTTAAAGGTGCTGAGGCTCCAAGTAGGGAGGTTGCTAGTAAAGTGGCTGGAATGGCGAACCCGAGCACAAGGAGATGAGAAATGAGGTGCGTTTTAGAAACCTTTCCCCATCACACGGTGTACCATCTTCTGGGATTCTCATGCATGTTTTCGATGTAGGAAGATGCCCTTGAACCTGGAGATTTGGGACCCATGCGATGGGTAGCACGCAGTATTACTTTAAAGGGTCTGCGTTTGCTCACCCAACCTCACCAAACCTCTCAGCCCCAAGAGTGTCCACCCTTATGTCTCATCCAGCTGTGGGTCTAGATATGGTCAATCCAGGTTGCATCACAGCCCCTGAACGAATTGTGTAAGAATTTCTCTCTCTTTCCCTGTCTTTGTTTCATGGGATTTTAAAAGTAATTTATTTTTAGAATGGGGTTTAGCTGCTTTTCACGGCTGTGTTTATGCCGCTTTACACCCACTTGACACACTAACAGAGAGATATCAATACATAGGTTTTAAGATTATTACTAGTCAGATATATTCTTGTGCGGTGAATTGGGCGTGTTGAGTCCAGTTCTCTGAGCAAGGAGTAGGTCTTGTCTATTACATATTGGGTTTATGGAACGGTATCTGAGCTAATTTGAAACTCTTGTTTTATGTATCACCCCACCTCACCTTTCCCGTTAAGCAGCCATAGTGTGTTTTCTGCATGTGTGACTCTGTTCTGTTTTGTAATTCAGTTCAAGTGTAACGGTTTTTACATTCCCTCTATAAGTGACACCTTATGAGAAGTGTCCTTTTCTGTGTGACTTATTTCACTTAGAATCGTCTTACCTAAATCCACTCATCATGCTGCTACTAGCCTTATGACATTGATTTCATGGCTGAGTGATATTCCATTGTACATAAGGACCACAACTTTTTTATCCATTTTTCGCTTTCCTGGGATATTTAAGGTGGAATGAAGTGGAGGTCCTTGTCAACAGAGCAGCCCTAAACTTTGGGGTGCTTGTGTCTTGCTGATTTTCAATTTTCCCACTTTATCCCCCCATGCGTGGAAGTGCCCTATGCTCTCTAAGCTGTGTTTTTTAGATGTTTCAGGACACACCGTACACTTCTCCAGAGTGGCTGTTGGCAATTTACATCCCGCCCATCAGTGTAGCAAGGCTCCCATTTCTCCATGGCCTGTCCTGCATTTCTGGTTTTGACACTTTTTTCAGCATGGCCCTTTTGACCGATGGGAAGCGAGAATTCTTTGTAGCGCTGATTTGCCTTTCCAGGTTGCTTGGTTGGCCAAAAAGGGCGTATGCGTTTTTTCCTGAATATATTCAGGAAAAAACGCATACGCCCTTTTTGGCCAAGGGCATCATTGTCAACATTTTGCCGCTTTTCATGTGCTTTAAAGGCGATTCGAATCTACCTCCTGAAATCTGTTTCCTGCAATTCTGCCTTGATTTCAAATCCTCTTCTTTGCCTTCCCTCAATATATTTGTGGACGAGAGTTATCATTTATAACTCTGCAGGTTTGTGAATTGCAGTGCCCTGAAGCTCCATTTTACAAGTCGCTTTTTTGGGAGCTGGCCGCAAAAGCGCAGGATGGCTTCAGGCCCTGTTCTGGTTCCGCGGGTCAGGCTGAGCCTGTGGTTAATTCTTCTTCCTGATGGGAAAATAGAGTGACCTGTGCCTGTCCCAACACCAAGAGCTAGTCTCTCATTGGTTCCCCGTCTTCCCGTTCATCCTCAGGACAAATTGCAACCTGTACGGAACAGGAGGTTAAAGGTGCTGATGCTCCAAGTAGGGAGGTTGCTAGTAAAGTGGCTGGAATGGCGAACCCGAGCACAAGGAGATGAGAAATGAGGTGCGTTTTAGAAACCTTTCCCCATCACACGGTGTACCATCTTCTGGGATTCTCATGCATGTTTTCGATGTAGGAAGATGCCCTTGAACCTGGAGATTTGGGACCCATGCGATGGGTAGCACGCAGTATTACTTTAAAGGGTCTGCGTTTGCTCACCCAACCTCACCAAACCTCTCAGCCCCAAGAGTGTCCACCCTTATGTCTCATCCAGCTGTGGGTCTAGATATGGTCAATCCAGGTTGCATCACAGCCCCTGAACGAATTGTGTAAGAATTTCTCTCTCTTTCCCTGTCTTTGTTTCATGGGTTTTTAAAAGTAATTTATTTTTATAATGGGGTTTAGCTGCTTTTCACGGCTGTGTTTATGCCGCTTTACACCCACTTGACACACTAACAGAGAGATATCAATACATAGGTTTTAAGATTATTACTAGTCAGATATATTCTTGTGCGGTGAATCGGGCGTGTTGAGTCCAGTTCTCTGAGCAAGGAGTAGGTCTTGTCTATTACATATTGGGTTTATGGAACGGTATCTGAGCTAATTTGAAACTCTTGTTTTATGTATCACCCCACCTCACCTTTCCCGTTAAGCAGCCATAGTGTGTTTTCTGCATGTGTGACTCTGTTCTGTTTTGTAATTCAGTTCAAGTGTAACGGTTTTTACATTCCCTCTATAAGTGACACCTTATGAGAAGTGTCCTTTTCTGTGTGACTTATTTCACTTAGAATCGTCTTACCTAAATCCACTCATCATGCTGCTACTAGCCTTATGACATTGATTTCATGGCTGAGTGATATTCCATTGTACATAAGGACCACAACTTTTTTATCCATTTTTCGCTTTCCTGGGATATTTAAGGTGGAATGAAGTGGAGGTCCTTGTCAACAGAGCAGCCCTAAACTTTGGGGTGCTTGTGTCTTGCTGATTTTCAATTTTCCCACTTTATCCCCCCATGCGTGGAAGTGCCCTATGCTCTCTAAGCTGTGTTTTTTAGATGTTTCAGGACACACCGTACACTTCTCCAGAGTGGCTGTTGGCAATTTACATCCCGCCCATCAGTGTAGCAAGGCTCCCATTTCTCCATGGCCTGTCCTGCATTTAAGGTTTTGACACTTTTTTCAGCATGGCCCTTTTGACCGATGGGAAGCGAGAATTCTTTGTAGCGCTGATTTGCCTTTCCAGGTTGCTTGGTTGGCCAAAAAGGGCGTATGCGTTTTTTCCTGAATATATTCAGGAAAAAACGCATACGCCCTTTTTGGCCAAGGGCATCATTGTCAACATTTTGCCGCTTTTCATGTGCTTTAAAGGCGATTCGAATCTACCTCCTGAAATCTGTTTCCTGCAATTCTGCCTTGATTTCAAATCCTCTTCTTTGCCTTCCCTCAATATATTTGTGGACGAGAGTTATCATTTATAACTCTGCAGGTTTGTGAATTGCAGTGCCCTGAAGCTCCATTTTACAAGTCGCTTTTTTGGGAGCTGGCCGCAAAAGCGCAGGATGGCTTCAGGCCCTGTTCTGGTTCCGCGGGTCAGGCTGAGCCTGTGGTTAATTCTTCTTCCTGATGGGAAAATAGAGTGACCTGTGCCTGTCCCAACACCAAGAGCTAGTCTCTCATTGGTTCCCCGTCTTCCCGTTCATCCTCAGGACAAATTGCAACCTGTACGGAACAGGAGGTTAAAGGTGCTGAGGCTCCAAGTAGGGAGATTGCTAGTAAAGTGGCTGGAATGGCGAACCCGAGCACAAGGAGATGAGAAATGAGGTGCGTTTTAGAAACCTTTCCCCATCACACGGTGTACCATCTTCTGGGATTCTCATGCATGTTTTCGATGTAGGAAGATGCCCTTGAACCTGGAGATTTGGGACCCATGCGATGGGTAGCACGCAGTATTACTTTAAAGGGTCTGCGTTTGCTCACCCAACCTCACCAAACCTCTCAGCCCCAAGAGTGTCCACCCTTATGTCTCATCCAGCTGTGGGTCTAGATATGGTCAATCCAGGTTGCATCACAACCCCTGAACGAATTGTGTAAGAATTTCTCTCTCTTTCCCTGTCTTTGTTTCATGGGTTTTTAAAAGTAATTTATTTTTAGAATGGGGTTTAGCTGCTTTGCACGGCTGTGTTTATGCCGCTTTACACCCACTTGACACACTAACAGAGAGATATCAATAAATAGGTTTTAAGATTATTGCTAGTCAGATATATTGTTGTGCGGTGAATCGGGCGTGTTGAGTCCAGTTCTCTGAGCAAGGAGTAGGTCTTGTCTATTACATATTGGGTTTATGGAACGGTATCTGAGCTAATTTGAAACTCTTGTTTTATGTATCACCCCACCTCACCTTTCCCGTTAAGCAGCCATAGTGTGTTTTCTGCATGTGTGACTCTGTTCTGTTTTGTAATTCAGTTCAAGTGTAACGGTTTTTACATTCCCTCTATAAGTGACACCTTATGAGAAGTGTCCTTTTCTGTGTGACTTATTTCACTTAGAATCGTCTTACCTAAATCCACTCATCATGCTGCTACTAGCCTTATGACATTGATTTCATGGCTGAGTGATATTCCATTGTACATAAGGACCACAACTTTTTTATCCATTTTTCGCTTTCCTGGGATATTTAAGGTGGAATGAAGTGGAGGTCCTTGTCAACAGAGCAGCCCTAAACTTTGGGGTGCTTGTGTCTTGCTGATTTTCAATTTTCCCACTTTATCCCCCCATGCGTGGAAGTGCCCTATGCTCTCTAAGCTGTGTTTTTTAGATGTTTCAGGACACACCGTACACTTCTCCAGAGTGGCTGTTGGCAATTTACATCCCGCCCATCAGTGTAGCAAGGCTCCCATTTCTCCATGGCCTGTCCTGCATTTCTGGTTTTGACAATTTTTTCAGCATGGCCCTTTTGACCGATGGGAAGCGAGACTTCTTTGTAGCGCTGATTTGCCTTTCCAGGTTGCTTGGTTGGCCAAAAAGGGCGTATGCGTTTTTTCCTGAATATATTCAGGAAAAAACGCATACGCCCTTTTTGGCCAAGGGCATCATTGTCAACGTTTTGCCGCTTTTCACGTGCTTTAAAGGCGATTCGAATCTACCTCCTGAAATCTGTTTCCTGCAATTCTGCCTTGATTTCAAATCCTCTTCTTTGCCTTCCCTCAATATATTTGTGGACGAGAGTTATCATTTATAACTCTGCAGGTTTGTGAATTGCAGTGCCCAGAAGCTCCATTTTACAAGTCGCTTTTTTGGGAGCTGGCCGCAAAAGCGCAGGATGGCTTCAGGCCCTGTTCTGGTTCCGGGGGGCAGGCTGAGCCTGTGGTTAATTCTTCTTCCTGATGGGAAAATAGAGTGACCTGTGCCTGTCCCAACACCAAGAGCTAGTCTCTCATTGGTTCCCCGTCTTCCCGTTCATCCTCAGGACAAATTGCAACCTGTACGGAACAGGAGGTTAAAGGTGCTGATGCTCCAAGTAGGGAGGTTGCTAGTAAAGTGGCTGGAATGGCGAACCCGAGCACAAGGAGATGAGAAATGAGGTGCGTTTTAGAAACCTTTCCCCATCACACGGTGTACCATCTTCTGGGATTCTCATGCATGTTTTCGATGTAGGAAGATGCCCTTGAACCTGGAGATTTGGGACCCATGCGATGGGTAGCACGCAGTATTACTTTAAAGGGTCTGCGTTTGCTCACCCAACCTCACCAAACCTCTCAGCCCCAAGAGTGTCCACCCTTATGTCTCATCCAGCTGTGGGTCTAGATATGGTCAATCCAGGTTGCATCACAGCCCCTGAACGAATTGTGTAAGAATTTCTCTCTCTTTCCCTGTCTTTGTTTCATGGGTTTTTAAAAGTAATTTATTTTTATAATGGGGTTTAGCTGCTTTTCACGGCTGTGTTTATGCCGCTTTACACCCACTTGACACACTAACAGAGAGATATCAATACATAGGTTTTAAGATTATTACTAGTCAGATATATTCTTGTGCGGTGAATCGGGCGTGTTGAGTCCAGTTCTCTGAGCAAGGAGTAGGTCTTGTCTATTACATATTGGGTTTATGGAACGGTATCTGAGCTAATTTGAAACTCTTGTTTTATGTATCACCCCACCTCACCTTTCCCGTTAAGCAGCCATAGTGTGTTTTCTGCATGTGTGACTCTGTTCTGTTTTGTAATTCAGTTCAAGTGTAACGGTTTTTACATTCCCTCTATAAGTGACACCTTATGAGAAGTGTCCTTTTCTGTGTGACTTATTTCACTTAGAATCGTCTTACCTAAATCCACTCATCATGCTGCTACTAGCCTTATGACATTGATTTCATGGCTGAGTGATATTCCATTGTACATAAGGACCACAACTTTTTTATCCATTTTTCGCTTTCCTGGGATATTTAAGGTGGAATGAAGTGGAGGTCCTTGTCAACAGAGCAGCCCTAAACTTTGGGGTGCTTGTGTCTTGCTGATTTTCAATTTTCCCACTTTATCCCCCCATGCGTGGAAGTGCCCTATGCTCTCTAAGCTGTGTTTTTTAGATGTTTCAGGACACACCGTACACTTCTCCAGAGTGGCTGTTGGCAATTTACATCCCGCCCATCAGTGTAGCAAGGCTCCCATTTCTGCATGGCCTGTCCTGCATTTCTGGTTTTGACACTTTTTTCAGCATGGCCCTTTTGACCGATGGGAAGCGAGAATTCTTTGTAGCGCTGATTTGCCTTTCCAGGTTGCTTGGTTGGCCAAAAAGGGCGTATGCGTTTTTTCCTGAATATATTCAGGAAAAAACGCATACGCCCTTTTTGGCCAAGGGCATCATTGTCAACATTTTGCCGCTTTTCATGTGCTTTAAAGGCGATTCGAATCTACCTCCTGAAATCTGTTTCCTGCAATTCTGCCTTGATTTCAAATCCTCTTCTTTGCCTTCCCTCAATATATTTGTGGACGAGAGTTATCATTTATAACTCTGCAGGTTTGTGAATTGCAGTGCCCAGAAGCTCCATTTTACAAGTCGCTTTTTTGGGAGCTGGCCGCAAAAGCGCAGGATGGCTTCAGGCCCTGTTCTGGTTCCGGGGGGCAGGCTGAGCCTGTGGTTAATTCTTCTTCCTGATGGGAAAATAGAGTGACCTGTGCCTGTCCCAACACCAAGAGCTAGTCTCTCATTGGTTCCCCGTCTTCCCGTTCATCCTCAGGACAAATTGCAACCTGTACGGAACAGGAGGTTAAAGGTGCTGATGCTCCAAGTAGGGAGGTTGCTAGTAAAGTGGCTGGAATGGCGAACCCGAGCACAAGGAGATGAGAAATGAGGTGCGTTTTAGAAACCTTTCCCCATCACACGGTGTACCATCTTCTGGGATTCTCATGCATGTTTTCGATGTAGGAAGATGCCCTTGAACCTGGAGATTTGGGACCCATGCGATGGGTAGCACGCAGTATTACTTTAAAGGGTCTGCGTTTGCTCACCCAACCTCACCAAACCTCTCAGCCCCAAGAGTGTCCACCCTTATGTCTCATCCAGCTGTGGGTCTAGATATGGTCAATCCAGGTTGCATCACAGCCCCTGAACGAATTGTGTAAGAATTTCTCTCTCTTTCCCTGTCTTTGTTTCATGGGTTTTTAAAAGTAATTTATTTTTAGAATGGGGTTTAGCTGCTTTTCACGACTGTGTTTATGCCGCTTTACACCCACTTGACACACTAACAGAGAGATATCAATAAATAGGTTTTAAGATTATTGCTAATCAGATATATTCTTGTGCGGTGAATCGGGCGTGTTGAGTCCAGTTCTCTGAGCAAGGAGTAGGTC
This sequence comes from Balaenoptera physalus, assembly GCF_965194825.1. Taxonomy (NCBI): domain Eukaryota; kingdom Metazoa; phylum Chordata; class Mammalia; order Artiodactyla; family Balaenopteridae; genus Balaenoptera; species Balaenoptera physalus. The sequence continues at coordinate 1,004,174 of NW_028126453.1, read as the reverse complement.
TTGTCTATTACATATTGGGTTTATGGAACGGTATCTGAGCTAATTTGAAACTCTTGTTTTATGTATCACCCCACCTCACCTTTCCCGTTAAGCAGCCATAGTGTGTTTTCTGCATGTGTGACTCTGTTCTGTTTTGTAATTCAGTTCAAGTGTAACGGTTTTTACATTCCCTCTATAAGTGACACCTTATGAGAAGTGTCCTTTTCTGTGTGACTTATTTCACTTAGAATCGTCTTACCTAAATCCACTCATCATGCTGCTACTAGCCTTATGACATTGATTTCATGGCTGAGTGATATTCCATTGTACATAAGGACCACAACTTTTTTATCCATTTTTCGCGTTCCTGGGATATTTAAGGTGGAATGAAGTGGAGGTCCTTGTCAACAGAGCAGCCCTAAACTTTGGGGTGCTTGTGTCTTGCTGATTTTCAATTTTCCCACTTTATCCCCCCATGCGTGGAAGTGCCCTATGCTCTCTAAGCTGTGTTTTTTAGATGTTTCAGGACACACCGTACACTTCTCCAGAGTGGCTGTTGGCAATTTACATCCCGCCCATCAGTGTAGCAAGGCTCCCATTTCTCCATGGCCTGTCCTGCATTTCTGGTTTTGACACTTTTTTCAGCATGGCCCTTTTGACCGATGGGAAGCGAGACTTCTTTGTAGTGCTGATTTGCCTTTCCAGGTTGCTTGGTTGGCCAAAAAGGGCGTATGCGTTTTTTCCTGAATATATTCAGGAAAAAACGCATACGCCCTTTTTGGCCAAGGGCATCATTGTCAACGTTTTGCCGCTTTTCACGTGCTTTAAAGGCGATTCGAATCTACCTCCTGAAATCTGTTTCCTGCAATTCTGCCTTGATTTCAAATCCTCTTCTTTGCCTTCCCTCAATATATTTGTGGACGAGAGTTATCATTTATAACTCTGCAGGTTTGTGAATTGCAGTGCCCAGAAGCTCCATTTTACAAGTCGCTTTTTTGGGAGCTGGCCGCAAAAGCGCAGGATGGCTTCAGGCCCTGTTCTGGTTCCGGGGGGCAGGCTGAGCCTGTGGTTAATTCTTCTTCCTGATGGGAAAATAGAGTGACCTGTGCCTGTCCCAACACCAAGAGCTAGTCTCTCATTGGTTCCCCGTCTTCCCGTTCATCCTCAGGACAAATTGCAACCTGTACGGAACAGGAGGTTAAAGGTGCTGATGCTCCAAGTAGGGAGGTTGCTAGTAAAGTGGCTGGAATGGCGAACCCGAGCACAAGGAGATGAGAAATGAGGTGCGTTTTAGAAACCTTTCCCCATCACACGGTGTACCATCTTCTGGGATTCTCATGCATATTTTCGATGTAGGAAGATGCCCTTGAACCTGGAGATTTGGGACCCATGCGATGGGTAGCACGCAGTATTACTTTAAAGGGTCTGCGTTTGCTCACCCAACTTCACCAAACCTCTCAGCCCCAAGAGTGTCCACCCTTATATCTCATCCAGCTGTGGGTCTAGATATGGTCAATCCAGGTTGCATCACAGCCCCTGAACGAATTGTGTAAGAATTTCTCTCTCTTTCACTGTCTTTGTTTCATGGGTATTTAAAAGTAATTTATTTTTATAATGGGGTTTAGCTGCTTTTCACGGCTGTGTTTATGCCGCTTTACACCCACTTGACACACTAACAGAGAGATATCAATAAATAGGTTTTAAGATTATTACTAGTCAGATATATTCTTGTGCGGTGAATAGGGCGTGTTGAGTCCAGTTCTCTGAGCAAGGAGTAGGTCTTGTCTATTACATATTGGGTTTATGGAACGGTATCTGAGCTAATTTGAAACTCTTGTTTTATGTATCACCCCACCTCACCTTTCCCGTTAAGCAGCCATAGTGTGTTTTCTGCATGTGTGACTCTGTTCTGTTTTGTAATTCAGTTCAAGTGTAACGGTTTTTACATTCCCTCTATAAGTGACACCTTATGAGAAGTGTCCTTTTCTGTGTGACTTATTTCACTTAGAATCGTCTTACCTAAATCCACTCATCATGCTGCTACTAGCCTTATGACATTGATTTCATGGCTGAGTGATATTCCATTGTACATAAGGACCACAACTTTTTTATCCATTTTTCGCTTTCCTGGAATATTTAAGGTGGAATGAAGTGGAGGTCCTTGTCAACAGAGCAGCCCTAAACTTTGGGGTGCTTGTGTCTTGCTGATTTTCAATTTTCCCACTTTATCCCCCCATGCGTGGAAGTGCCCTATGCTCTCTAAGCTGTGTTTTTTAGATGTTTCAGGACACACCGTACACTTCTCCAGAGTGGCTGTTGGCAATTTACATCCCGCCCATCAGTGTAGCAAGGCTCCCATTTCTCCATGGCCTGTCCTGCATTTCTGGTTTTGACACTTTTTTCAGCATGTCCCTTTTGACCGATGGGAAGCGAGAATTCTTTGTAGCGCTGATTTGCCTTTCCAGGTTGCTTGGTTGGCCAAAAAGGGCGTATGCGTTTTTTCCTGAATATATTCAGGAAAAAACGCATACGCCCTTTTTGGCCAAGGGCATCATTGTCAACATTTTGCCGCTTTTCATGTGCTTTAAAGGCGATTCGAATCTACCTCCTGAAATCTGTTTCCTGCAATTCTGCCTTGATTTCAAATCCTCTTCTTTGCCTTCCCTCAATATATTTGTGGACGAGAGTTATCATTTATAACTCTGCAGGTTTGTGAATTGCAGTGCCCAGAAGCTCCATTTTACAAGTCGCTTTTTTGGGAGCTGGCCGCAAAAGCGCAGGATGGCTTCAGGCCCTGTTCTGGTTCCGGGGGGCAGGCTGAGCCTGTGGTTAATTCTTCTTCCTGATGGGAAAATAGAGTGACCTGTGCCTGTCCCAACACCAAGAGCTAGTCTCTCATTGGTTCCCCGTCTTCCCGTTCATCCTCAGGACAAATTGCAACCTGTACGGAACAGGAGGTTAAAGGTGCTGATGCTCCAAGTAGGGAGGTTGCTAGTAAAGTGGCTGGAATGGCGAACCCGAGCACAAGGAGATGAGAAATGAGGTGCGTTTTAGAAACCTTTCCCCATCACACGGTGTACCATCTTCTGGGATTCTCATGCATGTTTTCGATGTAGGAAGATGCCCTTGAACCTGGAGATTTGGGACCCATGCGATGGGTAGCACGCAGTATTACTTTAAAGGGTCTGCGTTTGCTCACCCAACCTCACCAAACCTCTCAGCCCCAAGAGTGTCCACCCTTATGTCTCATCCAGCTGTGGGTCTAGATATGGTCAATCCAGGTTGCATCACAGCCCCTGAACGAATTGTGTAAGAATTTCTCTCTCTTTCCCTGTCTTTGTTTCATGGGTTTTTAAAAGTAATTTATTTTTAGAATGGGGTTTAGCTGCTTTTCACGGCTGTGTTTATGCCGCTTTACACCCACTTGACACACTAACAGAGAGATATCAATACATAGGTTTTAAGATTATTACTAGTCAGATATATTCTTGTGCGGTGAATCGGGCGTGTTGAGTCCAGTTCTCTGAGCAAGGAGTAGGTCTTGTCTATTACATATTGGGTTTATGGAACGGTATCTGAGCTAATTTGAAACTCTTGTTTTATGTATCACCCCACCTCACCTTTCCCGTTAAGCAGCCATAGTGTGTTTTCTGCATGTGTGACTCTGTTCTGTTTTGTAATTCAGTTCAAGTGTAACGGTTTTTACATTCCCTCTATAAGTGACACCTTATGAGAAGTGTCCTTTTCTGTGTGACTTATTTCACTTAGAATCGTCTTACCTAAATCCACTCATCATGCTGCTACTAGCCTTATGACATTGATTTCATGGCTGAGTGATATTCCATTGTACATAAGGACCACAACTTTTTTATCCATTTTTCGCTTTCCTGGGATATTTAAGGTGGAATGAAGTGGAGGTCCTTGTCAACAGAGCAGCCCTAAACTTTGGGGTGCTTGTGTCTTGCTGATTTTCAATTTTCCCACTTTATCCCCCCATGCGTGGAAGTGCCCTATGCTCTCTAAGCTGTGTTTTTTAGATGTTTCAGGACACACCGTACACTTCTCCAGAGTGGCTGTTGGCAATTTACATCCCGCCCATCAGTGTAGCAAGGCTCCCATTTCTCCATGGCCTGTCCTGCATTTCTGGTTTTGACACTTTTTTCAGCATGGCCCTTTTGACCGATGGGAAGCGAGACTTCTTTGTAGCGCTGATTTGCCTTTCCAGGTTGCTTGGTTGGCCAAAAAGGGCGTATGCGTTTTTTCCTGAATATATTCAGGAAAAAACGCATACGCCCTTTTTGGCCAAGGGCATCATTGTCAACATTTTGCCGCTTTTCATGTGCTTTAAAGGCGATTCGAATCTACCTCCTGAAATCTGTTTCCTGCAATTCTGCCTTGATTTCAAATCCTCTTCTTTGCCTTCCCTCAATATATTTGTGGACGAGAGTTATCATTTATAACTCTGCAGGTTTGTGAATTGCAGTGCCCTGAAGCTCCATTTTACAAGTCGCTTTTTTGGGAGCTGGCCGCAAAAGCGCAGGATGGCTTCAGGCCCTGTTCTGGTTCCGCGGGTCAGGCTGAGCCTGTGGTTAATTCTTCTTCCTGATGGGAAAATAGAGTGACCTGTGCCTGTCCCAACACCAAGAGCTAGTCTCTCATTGGTTCCCCGTCTTCCCGTTCATCCTCAGGACAAATTGCAACCTGTACGGAACAGGAGGTTAAAGGTGCTGAGGCTCCAAGTAGGGAGATTGCTAGTAAAGTGGCTGGAATGGCGAACCCGAGCACAAGGAGATGAGAAATGAGGTGCGTTTTAGAAACCTTTCCCCATCACACGGTGTACCATCTTCTGGGTTTCTCATGCATGTTTTCGATGTAGGAAGATGCCCTTGAACCTGGAGATTTGGGACCCATGCGATGGGTAGCACGCAGTATTACTTTAAAGGGTCTGCGTTTGCTCACCCAACCTCACCAAACCTCTCAGCCCCAAGAGTGTCCACCCTTATGTCTCATCCAGCTGTGGGTCTAGATATGGTCAATCCAGGTTGCATCACAGCCCCTGAACGAATTGTGTAAGAATTTCTCTCTCTTTCCCTGTCTTTGTTTCATGGGTTTTTAAAAGTAATTTATTTTTAGAATGGGGTTTAGCTGCTTTTCACGACTGTGTTTATGCCGCTTTACACCCACTTGACACACTAACAGAGAGATATCAATAAATAGGTTTTAAGATTATTGCTAATCAGATATATTCTTGTGCGGTGAATCGGGCGTGTTGAGTCCAGTTCTCTGAGCAAGGAGTAGGTCTTGTCTATTACATATTGGGTTTATGGAACGGTATCTGAGCTAATTTGAAACTCTTGTTTTATGTATCACCCCACCTCACCTTTCCCGTTAAGCAGCCATAGTGTGTTTTCTGGATGTGTGACTCTGTTCTGTTTTGTAATTCAGTTCAAGTGTAACGGTTTTTACATTCCCTCTATAAGTGACACCTTATGAGAAGTGTCCTTTTCTGTGTGACTTATTTCACTTAGAATCGTCTTACCTAAATCCACTCATCATGCTGCTACTAGCCTTATGACATTGATTTCATGGCTGAGTGATATTCCATTGTACATAAGGACCACAACTTTTTTATCCATTTTTCGCTTTCCTGGGATATTTAAGGTGGAATGAAGTGGAGGTCCTTGTCAACAGAGCAGCCCTAAACTTTGGGGTGCTTGTGTCTTGCTGATTTTCAATTTTCCCACTTTATCCCCCCATGCGTGGAAGTGCCCTATGCTCTCTAAGCTGTGTTTTTTAGATGTTTCAGGACACACCGTACACTTCTCCAGAGTGGCTGTTGGCAATTTACATCCCGCCCATCAGTGTAGCAAGGCTCCCATTTCTCTATGGCCTGTCCTGCATTTCTGGTTTTGACACTTTTTTCAGCATGGCCCTTTTGACCGATGGGAAGCGAGACTTCTTTGTAGCGCTGATTTGCCTTTCCAGGTTGCTTGGTTGGCCAAAAAGGGCGTATGCGTTTTTTCCTGAATATATTCAGGAAAAAACGCATACGCCCTTTTTGGCCAAGGGCATCATTGTCAACGTTTTGCCGCTTTTCACGTGCTTTAAAGGCGATTCGAATCTACCTCCTGAAATCTGTTTCCTGCAATTCTGCCTTGATTTCAAATCCTCTTCTTTGCCTTCCCTCAATATATTTGTGGACGAGAGTTATCATTTATAACTCTGCAGGTTTGTGAATTGCAGTGCCCAGAAGCTCCATTTTACAAGTCGCTTTTTTGGGAGCTGGCCGCAAAAGCGCAGGATGGCTTCCGGCCCTGTTCTGGTTCCGGGGGGCAGGCTGAGCCTGTGGTTAATTCTTCTTCCTGATGGGAAAATAGAGTGACATGTGCCTGTCCCAACACCAAGAGCTAGTCTCTCATTGGTTCCCCGTCTTCCCGTTCATCCTCAGGACAAATTGCAACCTGTACGGAACAGGAGGTTAAAGGTGCTGAGGCTCCAAGTAGGGAGGTTGCTAGTAAAGTGGCTGGAATGGCGAACCCGAGCACAAGGAGATGAGAAATGAGGTGCGTTTTAGAAACCTTTCCCCATCACACGGTGTACCATCTTCTGGGATTCTCATGCATGTTTTCGATGTAGGAAGATGCCCTTGAACCTGGAGATTTGGGACCCATGCGATGGGTAGCACGCAGTATTACTTTAAAGGGTCTGCGTTTGCTCACCCAACCTCACCAAACCTCTCAGCCCCAAGAGTGTCCACCCTTATGTCTCATCCAGCTGTGGGTCTAGATATGGTCAATCCAGGTTGCATCACAGCCCCTGAACGAATTGTGTAAGAATTTCTCTCTCTTTCCCTGTCTTTGTTTCATGGGTTTTTAAAAGTAATTTATTTTTATAATGGGGTTTAGCTGCTTTTCACGGCTGTGTTTATGCCGCTTTACACCCACTTGACACACTAACAGAGAGATATCAATACATAGGTTTTAAGATTATTACTAGTCAGATATATTCTTGTGCGGTGAATCGGGCGTGTTGAGTCCAGTTCTCTGAGCAAGGAGTAGGTCTTGTCTATTACATATTGGGTTGATGGAACGGTATCTGAGCTAATTTGAAACTCTTGTTTTATGTATCACCCCACCTCACCTTTCCCGTTAAGCAGCCATAGTGTGTTTTCTGCATGTGTGACTCTGTTCTGTTTTGTAATTCAGTTCAAGTGTAACGGTTTTTACATTCCCTCTATAAGTGACACCTTATGAGCAGTGTCCTTTTCTGTGTGACTTATTTCACTTAGAATCGTCTTACCTAAATCCACTCATCATGCTGCTACTAGCCTTATGACATTGATTTCATGGCTGAGTGATATTCCATTGTACATAAGGACCACAACTTTTTTATCCATTTTTCGCTTTCCTGGGATATTTAAGGTGGAATGAAGTGGAGGTCCTTGTCAACAGAGCAGCCCTAAACTTTGGGGTGCTTGTGTCTTGCTGATTTTCAATTTTCCCACTTTATCCCCCCATGCGTGGAAGTGCCCTATGCTCTCTAAGCTGTGTTTTTTAGATGTTTCAGGACACACCGTACACTTCTCCAGAGTGGCTGTTGGCAATTTACATCCCGCCCATCAGTGTAGCAAGGCTCCCATTTCTCCATGGCCTGTCCTGCATTTCTGGTTTTGACACTTTTTTCAGCATGGCCCTTTTGACCGATGGGAAGCGAGACTTCTTTGTAGCGCTGATTTGCCTTTCCAGGTTGCTTGGTTGGCCAAAAAGGGCGTATGCGTTTTTTCCTGAATATATTCAGGAAAAAACGCATACGCCCTTTTTGGCCAAGGGCATCATTGTCAACGTTTTGCCGCTTTTCACGTGCTTTAAAGGCGATTCGAATCTACCTCCTGAAATCTGTTTCCTGCAATTCTGCCTTGATTTCAAATCCTCTTCTTTGCCTTCCCTCAATATATTTGTGGACGAGAGTTATCATTTATAACTCTGCAGGTTTGTGAATTGCAGTGCCCAGAAGCTCCATTTTACAAGTCGCTTTTTTGGGAGCTGGCCGCAAAAGCGCAGGATGGCTTCAGGCCCTGTTCTGGTTCCGCGGGTCAGGCTGAGCCTGTGGTTAATTCTTCTTCCTGATGGGAAAATAGAGTGACCTGTGCCTGTCCCAACACCAAGAGCTAGTCTCTCATTGGTTCCCCGTCTTCCCGTTCATCCTCAGGACAAATTGCAACCTGTACGGAACAGGAGGTTAAAGGTGCTGAGGCTCCAAGTAGGGAGATTGCTAGTAAAGTGGCTGGAATGGCGAACCCGAGCACAAGGAGATGAGAAATGAGGTGCGTTTTAGAAACCTTTCCCCATCACACGGTGTACCATCTTCTGGGTTTCTCATGCATGTTTTCGATGTAGGAAGATGCCCTTGAACCTGGAGATTTGGGACCCATGCGATGGGTAGCACGCAGTATTACTTTAAAGGGTCTGCGTTTGCTCACCCAACCTCACCAAACCTCTCAGCCCCAAGAGTGTCCACCCTTATGTCTCATCCAGCTGTGGGTCTAGATATGGTCAATCCAGGTTGCATCACAGCCCCTGAACGAATTGTGTAAGAATTTCTCTCTCTTTCCCTGTCTTTGTTTCATGGGTTTTTAAAAGTAATTTATTTTTATAATGGGGTTTAGCTGCTTTTCACGGCTGTGTTTATGCCGCTTTACACCCACTTGACACACTAACAGAGAGATATCAATAAATAGGTTTTAAGATTATTGCTAGTCAGATATATTCTTGTGCGGTGAATCGGGCGTGTTGAGTCCAGTTCTCTGAGCAAGGAGTAGGTCTTGTCTATTACATATTGGGTTTATGGAACGGTATCTGAGCTAATTTGAAACTCTTGTTTTATGTATCACCCCACCTCACCTTTCCCGTTAAGCAGCCATAGTGTGTTTTCTGCATGTGTGACTCTGTTCTGTTTTGTAATTCAGTTCAAGTGTAACGGTTTTTACATTCCCTCTATAAGTGACACCTTATGAGAAGTGTCCTTTTCTGTGTGACTTATTTCACTTAGAATCGTCTTACCTAAATCCACTCATCATGCTGCTACTAGCCTTATGACATTGATTTCATGGCTGAGTGATATTCCATTGTACATAAGGACCACAACTTTTTTATCCATTTTTCGCTTTCCTGGGATATTTAAGGTGGAATGAAGTGGAGGTCCTTGTCAACAGAGCAGCCCTAAACTTTGGGGTGCTTGTGTCTTGCTGATTTTCAATTTTCCCACTTTATCCCCCCATGCGTGGAAGTGCCCTATGCTCTCTAAGCTGTGTTTTTTAGATGTTTCAGGACACACCGTACACTTCTCCAGAGTGGCTGTTGGCAATTTACATCCCGCCCATCAGTGTAGCAAGGCTCCCATTTCTCCATGGCCTGTCCTGCATTTCTGGTTTTGACACTTTTTTCAGCATGGCCCTTTTGACCGATGGGAAGCGAGACTTCTTTGTAGCGCTGATTTGCCTTTCCAGGTTGCTTGGTTGGCCAAAAAGGGCGTATGCGTTTTTTCCTGAATATATTCAGGAAAAAACGCATACGCCCTTTTTGGCCAAGGGCATCATTGTCAACGTTTTGCCGCTTTTCACGTGCTTTAAAGGCGATTCGAATCTACCTCCTGAAATCTGTTTCCTGCAATTCTGCCTTGATTTCAAATCCTCTTCTTTGCCTTCCCTCAATATATTTGTGGACGAGAGTTATCATTTATAACTGTGCAGGTTTGTGAATTGCAGTGCCCAGAAGCTCCATTTTACAAGTCGCTTTTTTGGGAGCTGGCCGCAAAAGCGCAGGATGGCTTCAGGCCCTGTTCTGGTTCCGGGGGGCAGGCTGAGCCTGTGGTTAATTCTTCTTCCTGATGGGAAAATAGAGTGACCTGTGCCTGTCCCAACACCAAGAGCTAGTCTCTCATTGGTTCCCCGTCTTCCCGTTCATCCTCAGGACAAATTGCAACCTGTACGGAACAGGAGGTTAAAGGTGCTGATGCTCCAAGTAGGGAGGTTGCTAGTAAAGTGGCTGGAATGGCGAACCCGAGCACAAGGAGATGAGAAATGAGGTGCGTTTTAGAAACCTTTCCCCATCACACGGTGTACCATCTTCTGGGATTCTCATGCATGTTTTCGATGTAGGAAGATGCCCTTGAACCTGGAGATTTGGGACCCATGCGATGGGTAGCACGCAGTATTACTTTAAAGGGTCTGCGTTTGCTCACCCAACCTCACCAAACCTCTCAGCCCCAAGAGTGTCCACCCTTATGTCTCATCCAGCTGTGGGTCTAGATATGGTCAATCCAGGTTGCATCACAGCCCCTGAACGAATTGTGTAAGAATTTCTCTCTCTTTCCCTGTCTTTGTTTCATGGGTTTTTAAAAGTAATTTATTTTTAGAATGGGGTTTAGCTGCTTTTCACGGCTGTGTTTATGCCGCTTTACACCCACTTGACACACTAACAGAGAGATATCAATACATAGGTTTTAAGATTATTACTAGTCAGATATATTCTTGTGCGGTGAATCGGGCGTGTTGAGTCCAGTTCTCTGAGCAAGGAGTAGGTCTTGTCTATTACATATTGGGTTTATGGAACGGTATCTGAGCTAATTTGAAACTCTTGTTTTATGTATCACCCCACCTCACCTTTCCCGTTAAGCAGCCATAGTGTGTTTTCTGCATGTGTGACTCTGTTCTGTTTTGTAATTCAGTTCAAGTGTAACGGTTTTTACATTCCCTCTATAAGTGACACCTTATGAGAAGTGTCCTTTTCTGTGTGACTTATTTCACTTAGAATCGTCTTACCTAAATCCACTCATCATGCTGCTACTAGCCTTATGACATTGATTTCATGGCTGAGTGATATTCCATTGTACATAAGGACCACAACTTTTTTATCCATTTTTCGCTTTCCTGGGATATTTAAGGTGGAATGAAGTGGAGGTCCTTGTCAACAGAGCAGCCCTAAACTTTGGGGTGCTTGTGTCTTGCTGATTTTCAATTTTCCCACTTTATCCCCCCATGCGTGGAAGTGCCCTATGCTCTCTAAGCTGTGTTTTTTAGATGTTTCAGGACACACCGTACACTTCTCCAGAGTGGCTGTTGGCAATTTACATCCCGCCCATCAGTGTAGCAAGGCTCCCATTTCTCCATGGCCTGTCCTGCATTTCTGGTTTTGACACTTTTTTCAGCATGGCCCTTTTGACCGATGGGAAGCGAGACTTCTTTGTAGCGCTGATTTGCCTTTCCAGGTTGCTTGGTTGGCCAAAAAGGGCGTATGCGTTTTTTCCTGAATATATTCAGGAAAAAACGCATACGCCCTTTTTGGCCAAGGGCATCATTGTCAACATTTTGCCGCTTTTCATGTGCTTTAAAGGCGATTCGAATCTACCTCCTGAAATCTGTTTCCTGCAATTCTGCCTTGATTTCAAATCCTCTTCTTTGCCTTCCCTCAATATATTTGTGGACGAGAGTTATCATTTATAACTCTGCAGGTTTGTGAATTGCAGTGCCCTGAAGCTCCATTTTACAAGTCGCTTTTTTGGGAGCTGGCCGCAAAAGCGCAGGATGGCTTCAGGCCCTGTTCTGGTTCCGCGGGTCAGGCTGAGCCTGTGGTTAATTCTTCTTCCTGATGGGAAAATAGAGTGACCTGTGCCTGTCCCAACACCAAGAGCTAGTCTCTCATTGGTTCCCCGTCTTCCCGTTCATCCTCAGGACAAATTGCAACCTGTACGGAACAGGAGGTTAAAGGTGCTGAGGCTCCAAGTAGGGAGATTGCTAGTAAAGTGGCTGGAATGGCGAACCCGAGCACAAGGAGATGAGAAATGAGGTGCGTTTTAGAAACCTTTCCCCATCACACGGTGTACCATCTTCTGGGTTTCTCATGCATGTTTTCGATGTAGGAAGATGCCCTTGAACCTGGAGATTTGGGACCCATGCGATGGGTAGCACGCAGTATTACTTTAAAGGGTCTGCGTTTGCTCACCCAACCTCACCAAACCTCTCAGCCCCAAGAGTGTCCACCCTCATGTCTCATCCAGCTGTGGGTCTAGATATGGTCAATCCAGGTTGCATCACAGCCCCTGAACGAATTGTGTAAGAATTTCTCTCTCTTTCCCTGTCTTTGTTTCATGGGTTTTTAAAAGTAATTTATTTTTAGAATGGGGTTTAGCTGCTTTTCACGACTGTGTTTATGCCGCTTTACACCCACTTGACACACTAACAGAGAGATATCAATAAATAGGTTTTAAGATTATTGCTAATCAGATATATTCTTGTGCGGTGAATCGGGCGTGTTGAGTCCAGTTCTCTGAGCAAGGAGTAGGTCTTGTCTATTACATATTGGGTTTATGGAACGGTATCTGAGCTAATTTGAAACTCTTGTTTTATGTATCACCCCACCTCACCTTTCCCGTTAAGCAGCCATAGTGTGTTTTCTGGATGTGTGACTCTGTTCTGTTTTGTAATTCAGTTCAAGTGTAACGGTTTTTACATTCCCTCTATAAGTGACACCTTATGAGAAGTGTCCTTTTCTGTGTGACTTATTTCACTTAGAATCGTCTTACCTAAATCCACTCATCATGCTGCTACTAGCCTTATGACATTGATTTCATGGCTGAGTGATATTCCATTGTACATAAGGACCACAACTTTTTTATCCATTTTTCGCTTTCCTGGGATATTTAAGGTGGAATGAAGTGGAGGTCCTTGTCAACAGAGCAGCCCTAAACTTTGGGGTGCTTGTGTCTTGCTGATTTTCAATTTTCCCACTTTATCCCCCCATGCGTGGAAGTGCCCTATGCTCTCTAAGCTGTGTTTTTTAGATGTTTCAGGACACACCGTACACTTCTCCAGAGTGGCTGTTGGCAATTTACATCCCGCCCATCAGTGTAGCAAGGCTCCCATTTCTCTATGGCCTGTCCTGCATTTCTGGTTTTGACACTTTTTTCAGCATGGCCCTTTTGACCGATGGGAAGCGAGACTTCTTTGTAGCGCTGATTTGCCTTTCCAGGTTGCTTGGTTGGCCAAAAAGGGCGTATGCGTTTTTTCCTGAATATATTCAGGAAAAAACGCATACGCCCTTTTTGGCCAAGGGCATCATTGTCAACGTTTTGCCGCTTTTCACGTGCTTTAAAGGCGATTCGAATCTACCTCCTGAAATCTGTTTCCTGCAATTCTGCCTTGATTTCAAATCCTCTTCTTTGCCTTCCCTCAATATATTTGTGGACGAGAGTTATCATTTATAACTCTGCAGGTTTGTGAATTGCAGTGCCCAGAAGCTCCATTTTACAAGTCGCTTTTTTGGGAGCTGGCCGCAAAAGCGCAGGATGGCTTCCGGCCCTGTTCTGGTTCCGGGGGGCAGGCTGAGCCTGTGGTTAATTCTTCTTCCTGATGGGAAAATAGAGTGACATGTGCCTGTCCCAACACCAAGAGCTAGTCTCTCATTGGTTCCCCGTCTTCCCGTTCATCCTCAGGACAAATTGCAACCTGTACGGAACAGGAGGTTAAAGGTGCTGAGGCTCCAAGTAGGGAGGTTGCTAGTAAAGTGGCTGGAATGGCGAACCCGAGCACAAGGAGATGAGAAATGAGGTGCGTTTTAGAAACCTTTCCCCATCACACGGTGTACCATCTTCTGGGATTCTCATGCATGTTTTCGATGTAGGAAGATGCCCTTGAACCTGGAGATTTGGGACCCATGCGATGGGTAGCACGCAGTATTACTTTAAAGGGTCTGCGTTTGCTCACCCAACCTCACCAAACCTCTCAGCCCCAAGAGTGTCCACCCTTATGTCTCATCCAGCTGTGGGTCTAGATATGGTCAATCCAGGTTGCATCACAGCCCCTGAACGAATTGTGTAAGAATTTCTCTCTCTTTCCCTGTCTTTGTTTCATGGGTTTTTAAAAGTAATTTATTTTTATAATGGGGTTTAGCTGCTTTTCACGGCTGTGTTTATGCCGCTTTACACCCACTTGACACACTAACAGAGAGATATCAATACATAGGTTTTAAGATTATTACTAGTCAGATATATTCTTGTGCGGTGAATCGGGCGTGTTGAGTCCAGTTCTCTGAGCAAGGAGTAGGTCTTGTCTATTACATATTGGGTTGATGGAACGGTATCTGAGCTAATTTGAAACTCTTGTTTTATGTATCACCCCACCTCACCTTTCCCGTTAAGCAGCCATAGTGTGTTTTCTGCATGTGTGACTCTGTTCTGTTTTGTAATTCAGTTCAAGTGTAACGGTTTTTACATTCCCTCTATAAGTGACACCTTATGAGCAGTGTCCTTTTCTGTGTGACTTATTTCACTTAGAATCGTCTTACCTAAATCCACTCATCATGCTGCTACTAGCCTTATGACATTGATTTCATGGCTGAGTGATATTCCATTGTACATAAGGACCACAACTTTTTTATCCATTTTTCGCTTTCCTGGGATATTTAAGGTGGAATGAAGTGGAGGTCCTTGTCAACAGAGCAGCCCTAAACTTTGGGGTGCTTGTGTCTTGCTGATTTTCAATTTTCCCACTTTATCCCCCCATGCGTGGAAGTGCCCTATGCTCTCTAAGCTGTGTTTTTTAGATGTTTCAGGACACACCGTACACTTCTCCAGAGTGGCTGTTGGCAATTTACATCCCGCCCATCAGTGTAGCAAGGCTCCCATTTCTCCATGGCCTGTCCTGCATTTCTGGTTTTGACACTTTTTTCAGCATGGCCCTTTTGACCGATGGGAAGCGAGACTTCTTTGTAGCGCTGATTTGCCTTTCCAGGTTGCTTGGTTGGCCAAAAAGGGCGTATGCGTTTTTTCCTGAATATATTCAGGAAAAAACGCATACGCCCTTTTTGGCCAAGGGCATCATTGTCAACGTTTTGCCGCTTTTCACGTGCTTTAAAGGCGATTCGAATCTACCTCCTGAAATCTGTTTCCTGCAATTCTGCCTTGATTTCAAATCCTCTTCTTTGCCTTCCCTCAATATATTTGTGGACGAGAGTTATCATTTATAACTCTGCAGGTTTGTGAATTGCAGTGCCCAGAAGCTCCATTTTACAAGTCGCTTTTTTGGGAGCTGGCCGCAAAAGCGCAGGATGGCTTCAGGCCCTGTTCTGGTTCCGCGGGTCAGGCTGAGCCTGTGGTTAATTCTTCTTCCTGATGGGAAAATAGAGTGACCTGTGCCTGTCCCAACACCAAGAGCTAGTCTCTCATTGGTTCCCCGTCTTCCCGTTCATCCTCAGGACAAATTGCAACCTGTACGGAACAGGAGGTTAAAGGTGCTGAGGCTCCAAGTAGGGAGATTGCTAGTAAAGTGGCTGGAATGGCGAACCCGAGCACAAGGAGATGAGAAATGAGGTGCGTTTTAGAAACCTTTCCCCATCACACGGTGTACCATCTTCTGGGTTTCTCATGCATGTTTTCGATGTAGGAAGATGCCCTTGAACCTGGAGATTTGGGACCCATGCGATGGGTAGCACGCAGTATTACTTTAAAGGGTCTGCGTTTGCTCACCCAACCTCACCAAACCTCTCAGCCCCAAGAGTGTCCACCCTTATGTCTCATCCAGCTGTGGGTCTAGATATGGTCAATCCAGGTTGCATCACAGCCCCTGAACGAATTGTGTAAGAATTTCTCTCTCTTTCCCTGTCTTTGTTTCATGGGTTTTTAAAAGTAATTTATTTTTATAATGGGGTTTAGCTGCTTTTCACGGCTGTGTTTATGCCGCTTTACACCCACTTGACACACTAACAGAGAGATATCAATAAATAGGTTTTAAGATTATTGCTAGTCAGATATATTCTTGTGCGGTGAATCGGGCGTGTTGAGTCCAGTTCTCTGAGCAAGGAGTAGGTCTTGTCTATTACATATTGGGTTTATGGAACGGTATCTGAGCTAATTTGAAACTCTTGTTTTATGTATCACCCCACCTCACCTTTCCCGTTAAGCAGCCATAGTGTGTTTTCTGCATGTGTGACTCTGTTCTGTTTTGTAATTCAGTTCAAGTGTAACGGTTTTTACATTCCCTCTATAAGTGACACCTTATGAGAAGTGTCCTTTTCTGTGTGACTTATTTCACTTAGAATCGTCTTACCTAAATCCACTCATCATGCTGCTACTAGCCTTATGACATTGATTTCATGGCTGAGTGATATTCCATTGTACATAAGGACCACAACTTTTTTATCCATTTTTCGCTTTCCTGGGATATTTAAGGTGGAATGAAGTGGAGGTCCTTGTCAACAGAGCAGCCCTAAACTTTGGGGTGCTTGTGTCTTGCTGATTTTCAATTTTCCCACTTTATCCCCCCATGCGTGGAAGTGCCCTATGCTCTCTAAGCTGTGTTTTTTAGATGTTTCAGGACACACCGTACACTTCTCCAGAGTGGCTGTTGGCAATTTACATCCCGCCCATCAGTGTAGCAAGGCTCCCATTTCTCCATGGCCTGTCCTGCATTTCTGGTTTTGACACTTTTTTCAGCATGGCCCTTTTGACCGATGGGAAGCGAGACTTCTTTGTAGCGCTGATTTGCCTTTCCAGGTTGCTTGGTTGGCCAAAAAGGGCGTATGCGTTTTTTCCTGAATATATTCAGGAAAAAACGCATACGCCCTTTTTGGCCAAGGGCATCATTGTCAACGTTTTGCCGCTTTTCACGTGCTTTAAAGGCGATTCGAATCTACCTCCTGAAATCTGTTTCCTGCAATTCTGCCTTGATTTCAAATCCTCTTCTTTGCCTTCCCTCAATATATTTGTGGACGAGAGTTATCATTTATAACTGTGCAGGTTTGTGAATTGCAGTGCCCAGAAGCTCCATTTTACAAGTCGCTTTTTTGGGAGCTGGCCGCAAAAGCGCAGGATGGCTTCAGGCCCTGTTCTGGTTCCGGGGGGCAGGCTGAGCCTGTGGTTAATTCTTCTTCCTGATGGGAAAATAGAGTGACCTGTGCCTGTCCCAACACCAAGAGCTAGTCTCTCATTGGTTCCCCGTCTTCCCGTTCATCCTCAGGACAAATTGCAACCTGTACGGAACAGGAGGTTAAAGGTGCTGAGGCTCCAAGTAGGGAGATTGCTAGTAAAGTGGCTGGAATGGCGAACCCGAGCACAAGGAGATGAGAAATGAGGTGCGTTTTAGAAACCTTTCCCCATCACACGGTGTACCATCTTCTGGGTTTCTCATGCATGTTTTCGATGTAGGAAGATGCCCTTGAACCTGGAGATTTGGGACCCATGCGATGGGTAGCACGCAGTATTACTTTAAAGGGTCTGCGTTTGCTCACCCAACCTCACCAAACCTCTCAGCCCCAAGAGTGTCCACCCTTATGTCTCATCCAGCTGTGGGTCTAGATATGGTCAATCCAGGTTGCATCACAGCCCCTGAACGAATTGTGTAAGAATTTCTCTCTCTTTCCCTGTCTTTGTTTCATGGGTTTTTAAAAGTAATTTATTTTTAGAATGGGGTTTAGCTGCTTTTCACGGCTGTGTTTATGCCGCTTTACACCCACTTGACACACTAACAGAGAGATATCAATACATAGGTTTTAAGATTATTGCTAGTCAGATATATTCTTGTGCGGTGAATCGGGCGTGTTGAGTCCAGTTCTCTGAGCAAGGAGTAGGTCTTGTCTATTACATATTGGGTTTATGGAACGGTATCTGAGCTAATTTGAAACTCTTGTTTTATGTATCACCCCACCTCACCTTTCCCGTTAAGCAGCCATAGTGTGTTTTCTGCATGTGTGACTCTGTTCTGTTTTGTAATTCAGTTCAAGTGTAACGGTTTTTACATTCCCTCTATAAGTGACACCTTATGAGAAGTGTCCTTTTCTGTGTGACTTATTTCACTTAGAATCGTCTTACCTAAATCCACTCATCATGCTGCTACTAGCCTTATGACATTGATTTCATGGCTGAGTGATATTCCATTGTACATAAGGACCACAACTTTTTTATCCATTTTTCGCTTTCCTGGGATATTTAAGGTGGAATGAAGTGGAGGTCCTTGTCAACAGAGCAGCCCTAAACTTTGGGGTGCTTGTGTCTTGCTGATTTTCAATTTTCCCACTTTATCCCCCCATGCGTGGAAGTGCCCTATGCTCTCTAAGCTGTGTTTTTTAGATGTTTCAGGACACACCGTACACTTCTCCAGAGTGGCTGTTGGCAATTTACATCCCGCCCATCAGTGTAGCAAGGCTCCCATTTCTCCATGGCCTGTCCTGCATTTCTGGTTTTGACACTTTTTTCAGCATGGCCCTTTTGACCGATGGGAAGCGAGACTTCTTTGTAGCGCTGATTTGCCTTTCCAGGTTGCTTGGTTGGCCAAAAAGGGCGTATGCGTTTTTTCCTGAATATATTCAGGAAAAAACGCATACGCCCTTTTTGGCCAAGGGCATCATTGTCAACGTTTTGCCGCTTTTCACGTGCTTTAAAGGCGATTCGAATCTACCTCCTGAAATCTGTTTCCTGCAATTCTGCCTTGATTTCAAATCCTCTTCTTTGCCTTCCCTCAATATATTTGTGGACGAGAGTTATCATTTATAACTCTGCAGGTTTGTGAATTGCAGTGCCCAGAAGCTCCATTTTACAAGTCGCTTTTTTGGGAGCTGGCCGCAAAAGCGCAGGATGGCTTCAGGCCCTGTTCTGGTTCCGCGGGTCAGGCTGAGCCTGTGGTTAATTCTTCTTCCTGATGGGAAAATAGAGTGACCTGTGCCTGTCCCAACACCAAGAGCTAGTCTCTCATTGGTTCCCCGTCTTCCCGTTCATCCTCAGGACAAATTGCAACCTGTACGGAACAGGAGGTTAAAGGTGCTGAGGCTCCAAGTAGGGAGATTGCTAGTAAAGTGGCTGGAATGGCGAACCCGAGCACAAGGAGATGAGAAATGAGGTGCGTTTTAGAAACCTTTCCCCATCACACGGTGTACCATCTTCTGGGTTTCTCATGCATGTTTTCGATGTAGGAAGATGCCCTTGAACCTGGAGATTTGGGACCCATGCGATGGGTAGCACGCAGTATTACTTTAAAGGGTCTGCGTTTGCTCACCCAACCTCACCAAACCTCTCAGCCCCAAGAGTGTCCACCCTTATGTCTCATCCAGCTGTGGGTCTAGATATGGTCAATCCAGGTTGCATCACAGCCCCTGAACGAATTGTGTAAGAATTTCTCTCTCTTTCCCTGTCTTTGTTTCATGGGTTTTTAAAAGTAATTTATTTTTATAATGGGGTTTAGCTGCTTTTCACGGCTGTGTTTATGCCGCTTTACACCCACTTGACACACTAACAGAGAGATATCAATAAATAGGTTTTAAGATTATTGCTAGTCAGATATATTCTTGTGCGGTGAATCGGGCGTGTTGAGTCCAGTTCTCTGAGCAAGGAGTAGGTCTTGTCTATTACATATTGGGTTTATGGAACGGTATCTGAGCTAATTTGAAACTCTTGTTTTATGTATCACCCCACCTCACCTTTCCCGTTAAGCAGCCATAGTGTGTTTTCTGCATGTGTGACTCTGTTCTGTTTTGTAATTCAGTTCAAGTGTAACGGTTTTTACATTCCCTCTATAAGTGACACCTTATGAGAAGTGTCCTTTTCTGTGTGACTTATTTCACTTAGAATCGTCTTACCTAAATCCACTCATCATGCTGCTACTAGCCTTATGACATTGATTTCATGGCTGAGTGATATTCCATTGTACATAAGGACCACAACTTTTTTATCCATTTTTCGCTTTCCTGGGATATTTAAGGTGGAATGAAGTGGAGGTCCTTGTCAACAGAGCAGCCCTAAACTTTGGGGTGCTTGTGTCTTGCTGATTTTCAATTTTCCCACTTTATCCCCCCATGCGTGGAAGTGCCCTATGCTCTCTAAGCTGTGTTTTTTAGATGTTTCAGGACACACCGTACACTTCTCCAGAGTGGCTGTTGGCAATTTACATCCCGCCCATCAGTGTAGCAAGGCTCCCATTTCTCCATGGCCTGTCCTGCATTTCTGGTTTTGACACTTTTTTCAGCATGGCCCTTTTGACCGATGGGAAGCGAGACTTCTTTGTAGCGCTGATTTGCCTTTCCAGGTTGCTTGGTTGGCCAAAAAGGGCGTATGCGTTTTTTCCTGAATATATTCAGGAAAAAACGCATACGCCCTTTTTGGCCAAGGGCATCATTGTCAACGTTTTGCCGCTTTTCACGTGCTTTAAAGGCGATTCGAATCTACCTCCTGAAATCTGTTTCCTGCAATTCTGCCTTGATTTCAAATCCTCTTCTTTGCCTTCCCTCAATATATTTGTGGACGAGAGTTATCATTTATAACTCTGCAGGTTTGTGAATTGCAGTGCCCAGAAGCTCCATTTTACAAGTCGCTTTTTTGGGAGCTGGCCGCAAAAGCGCAGGATGGCTTCAGGCCCTGTTCTGGTTCCGGGGGGCAGGCTGAGCCTGTGGTTAATTCTTCTTCCTGATGGGAAAATAGAGTGACCTGTGCCTGTCCCAACACCAAGAGCTAGTCTCTCATTGGTTCCCCGTCTTCCCGTTCATCCTCAGGACAAATTGCAACCTGTACGGAAAAGGAGGTTAAAGGTGCTGATGCTCCAAGTAGGGAGGTTGCTAGTAAAGTGGCTGGAATGGCGAACCCGAGCACAAGGAGATGAGAAATGAGGTGCGTTTTAGAAACCTTTCCCCATCACACGGTGTACCATCTTCTGGGATTCTCATGCATGTTTTCGATGTAGGAAGATGCCCTTGAACCTGGAGATTTGGGACCCATGCGATGGGTAGCACGCAGTATTACTTTAAAGGGTCTGCGTTTGCTCACCCAACCTCACCAAACCTCTCAGCCCCAAGAGTGTCCACCCTTATGTCTCATCCAGCTGTGGGTCTAGATATGGTCAATCCAGGTTGCATCACAGCCCCTGAACGAATTGTGTAAGAATTTCTCTCTCTTTCCCTGTCTTTGTTTCATGGGTTTTTAAAAGTAATTTATTTTTAGAATGGGGTTTAGCTGCTTTTCACGGCTGTGTTTATGCCGCTTTACACCCACTTGACACACTAACAGAGAGATATCAATAAATAGGTTTTAAGATTATTGCTAGTCAGATATATTCTTGTGCGGTGAATCGGGCGTGTTGAGTCCAGTTCTCTGAGCAAGGAGTAGGTCTTGTCTATTACATATTGGGTTTATGGAACGGTATCTGAGCTAATTTGAAACTCTTGTTTTATGTATCACCCCACCTCACCTTTCCCGTTAAGCAGCCATAGTGTGTTTTCTGCATGTGTGACTCTGTTCTGTTTTGTAATTCAGTTCAAGTGTAACGGTTTTTACATTCCCTCTATAAGTGACACCTTATGAGAAGTGTCCTTTTCTGTGTGACTTATTTCACTTAGAATCGTCTTACCTAAATCCACTCATCATGCTGCTACTAGCCTTATGACATTGATTTCATGGCTGAGTGATATTCCATTGTACATAAGGACCACAACTTTTTTATCCATTTTTCGCTTTCCTGGGATATTTAAGGTGGAATGAAGTGGAGGTCCTTGTCAACAGAGCAGCCCTAAACTTTGGGGTGCTTGTGTCTTGCTGATTTTCAATTTTCCCACTTTATCCCCCCATGCGTGGAAGTGCCCTATGCTCTCTAAGCTGTGTTTTTTAGATGTTTCAGGACACACCGTACACTTCTCCAGAGTGGCTGTTGGCAATTTACATCCCGCCCATCAGTGTAGCAAGGCTCCCATTTCTCCATGGCCTGTCCTGCATTTCTGGTTTTGACACTTTTTTCAGCATGGCCCTTTTGACCGATGGGAAGCGAGACTTCTTTGTAGCGCTGATTTGCCTTTCCAGGTTGTTTGGTTGGCTAAAAAGGGCGTATGCGTTTTTTCCTGAATATATTCAGGAAAAAACGCATACGCCCTTTTTGGCCAAGGGCATCATTGTCAACGTTTTGCCGCTTTTCACGTGCTTTAAAGGCGATTCGAATCTACCTCCTGAAATCTGTTTCCTGCAATTCTGCCTTGATTTCAAATCCTCTTCTTTGCCTTCCCTCAATATATTTGTGGACGAGAGTTATCATTTATAACTCTGCAGGTTTGTGAATTGCAGTGCCCAGAAGCTCCATTTTACAAGTCGCTTTTTTGGGAGCTGGCCGCAAAAGCGCAGGATGGCTTCAGGCCCTGTTCTGGTTCTGGGGGGCAGGCTGAGCCTGTGGTTAATTCTTCTTCCTGATGGGAAAATAGAGTGACCTGTGCCTGTCCCAACACCAAGAGCTAGTCTCTCATTGGTTCCCCGTCTTCCCGTTCATCCTCAGGACAAATTGCAACCTGTACGGAACAGGAGGTTAAAGGTGCTGATGCTCCAAGTAGGGAGGTTGCTAGTAAAGTGGCTGGAATGGCGAACCCGAGCACAAGGAGATGAGAAATGAGGTGCGTTTCAGAAACCTTTCCCCATCACACGGTGTACCATCTTCTGGGATTCTCATGCATGTTTTCGATGTAGGAAGATGCCCTTGAACCCGGAGATTTGGGACCCATGCGATGGGTAGCACGCAGTATTACTTTAAAGGGTCTGCGTTTGCTCACCCAACCTCACCAAACCTCTCAGCCCCAAGAGTGTCCACCCTTATGTCTCATCCAGCTGTGGGTCTAGATATGGTCAATCCAGGTTGCATCACAGCCCCTGAACGAATTGTGTAAGAATTTCTCTCTCTTTCCCTGTCTTTGTTTCATGGGTTTTTAAAAGTAATTTATTTTTAGAATGGGGTTTAGCTGCTTTTCACGGCTGTGTTTATGCCGCTTTACACCCACTTGACACACTAACAGAGAGATATCAATAAATAGGTTTTAAGATTATTGCTAGTCAGATATATTCTTGTGCGGTGAATCGGGCGTGTTGAGTCCAGTTCTCTGAGCAAGGAGTAGGTCTTGTCTATTACATATTGGGTTTATGGAACGGTATCTGAGCTAATTTGAAACTCTTGTTTTATGTATCACCCCACCTCACCTTTCCCGTTAAGCAGCCATAGTGTGTTTTCTGCATGTGTGACTCTGTTCTGTTTTGTAATTCAGTTCAAGTGTAACGGTTTTTACATTCCCTCTATAAGTGACACCTTATGAGAAGTGTCCTTTTCTGTGTGACTTATTTCACTTAGAATCGTCTTACCTAAATCCACTCATCATGCTGCTACTAGCCTTATGACATTGATTTCATGGCTGAGTGATATTCCATTGTACATAAGGACCACAACTTTTTTATCCATTTTTCGCTTTCCTGGGATATTTAAGGTGGAATGAAGTGGAGGTCCTTGTCAACAGAGCAGCCCTAAACTTTGGGGTGCTTGTGTCTTGCTGATTTTCAATTTTCCCACTTTATCCCCCCATGCGTGGAAGTGCCCTATGCTCTCTAAGCTGTGTTTTTTAGATGTTTCAGGACACACCGTACACTTCTCCAGAGTGGCTGTTGGCAATTTACATCCCGCCCATCAGTGTAGCAAGGCTCCCATTTCTCCATGGCCTGTCCTGCATTTCTGGTTTTGACACTTTTTTCAGCATGGCCCTTTTGACCGATGGGAAGCGAGACTTCTTTGTAGCGCTGATTTGCCTTTCCAGGTTGCTTGGTTGGCCAAAAAGGGCGTATGCGTTTTTTCCTGAATATATTCAGGAAAAAACGCATACGCCCTTTTTGGACAAGGGCATCATTGTCAACGTTTTGCCGCTTTTCACGTGCTTTAAAGGCGATTCGAATCTACCTCCTGAAATCTGTTTCCTGCAATTCTGCCTTGATTTCAAATCCTCTTCTTTGCCTTCCCTCAATATATTTGTGGACGAGAGTTATCATTTATAACTGTGCAGGTTTGTGAATTGCAGTGCCCAGAAGCTCCATTTTACAAGTCGCTTTTTTGGGAGCTGGCCGCAAAAGCGCAGGATGCCTTCAGGCCCTGTTCTGGTTCCGGGGGGCAGGCTGAGCCTGTGGTTAATTCTTCTTCCTGATGGGAAAATAGAGTGACCTGTGCCTGTCCCAACACCAAGAGCTAGTCTCTCATTGGTTCCCCGTCTTCCCGTTCATCCTCAGGACAAATTGCAACCTGTACGGAACAGGAGGTTAAAGGTGCTGAGGCTCCAAGTAGGGAGATTGCTAGTAAAGTGGCTGGAATGGCGAACCCGAGCACAAGGAGATGAGAAATGAGGTGCGTTTTAGAAACCTTTCCCCATCACACGGTGAACCATCTTCTGGGTTTCTCATGCATGTTTTCGATGTAGGAAGATGCCCTTGAACCTGGAGATTTGGGACCCATGCGATGGGTAGCACGCAGTATTACTTTAAAGGGTCTGCGTTTGCTCACCCAACCTCACCAAACCTCTCAGCCCCAAGAGTGTCCACCCTTATGTCTCATCCAGCTGTGGGTCTAGATATGGTCAATCCAGGTTGCATCACAGCCCCTGAACGAATTGTGTAAGAATTTCTCTCTCTTTCCCTGTCTTTGTTTCATGGGTTTTTAAAAGTAATTTATTTTTAGAATGGGGTTTAGCTGCTTTTCACGGCTGTGTTTATGCCGCTTTACACCCACTTGACACACTAACAGAGAGATATCAATACATAGGTTTTAAGATTATTGCTAGTCAGATATATTCTTGTGCGGTGAATCGGGCGTGTTGAGTCCAGTTCTCTGAGCAAGGAGTAGGTCTTGTCTATTACATATTGGGTTTATGGAACGGTATCTGAGCTAATTTGAAACTCTTGTTTTATGTATCACCCCACCTCACCTTTCCCGTTAAGCAGCCATAGTGTGTTTTCTGCATGTGTGACTCTGTTCTGTTTTGTAATTCAGTTCAAGTGTAACGGTTTTTACATTCCCTCTATAAGTGACACCTTATGAGAAGTGTCCTTTTCTGTGTGACTTATTTCACTTAGAATCGTCTTACCTAAATCCACTCATCATGCTGCTACTAGCCTTATGACATTGATTTCATGGCTGAGTGATATTCCATTGTACATAAGGACCACAACTTTTTTATCCATTTTTCGCTTTCCTGGGATATTTAAGGTGGAATGAAGTGGAGGTCCTTGTCAACAGAGCAGCCCTAAACTTTGGGGTGCTTGTGTCTTGCTGATTTTCAATTTTCCCACTTTATCCCCCCATGCGTGGAAGTGCCCTATGCTCTCTAAGCTGTGTTTTTTAGATGTTTCAGGACACACCGTACACTTCTCCAGAGTGGCTGTTGGCAATTTACATCCCGCCCATCAGTGTAGCAAGGCTCCCATTTCTCCATGGCCTGTCCTGCATTTCTGGTTTTGACACTTTTTTCAGCATGGCCCTTTTGACCGATGGGAAGCGAGACTTCTTTGTAGCGCTGATTTGCCTTTCCAGGTTGCTTGGTTGGCCAAAAAGGGCGTATGCGTTTTTTCCTGAATATATTCAGGAAAAAACGCATACGCCCTTTTTGGCCAAGGGCATCATTGTCAACGTTTTGCCGCTTTTCACGTGCTTTAAAGGCGATTCGAATCTACCTCCTGAAATCTGTTTCCTGCAATTCTGCCTTGATTTCAAATCCTCTTCTTTGCCTTCCCTCAATATATTTGTGGACGAGAGTTATCATTTATAACTCTGCAGGTTTGTGAATTGCAGTGCCCAGAAGCTCCATTTTACAAGTCGCTTTTTTGGGAGCTGGCCGCAAAAGCGCAGGATGGCTTCAGGCCCTGTTCTGGTTCCGCGGGTCAGGCTGAGCCTGTGGTTAATTCTTCTTCCTGATGGGAAAATAGAGTGACCTGTGCCTGTCCCAACACCAAGAGCTAGTCTCTCATTGGTTCCCCGTCTTCCCGTTCATCCTCAGGACAAATTGCAACCTGTACGGAACAGGAGGTTAAAGGTGCTGAGGCTCCAAGTAGGGAGATTGCTAGTAAAGTGGCTGGAATGGCGAACCCGAGCACAAGGAGATGAGAAATGAGGTGCGTTTTAGAAACCTTTCCCCATCACACGGTGTACCATCTTCTGGGTTTCTCATGCATGTTTTCGATGTAGGAAGATGCCCTTGAACCTGGAGATTTGGGACCCATGCGATGGGTAGCACGCAGTATTACTTTAAAGGGTCTGCGTTTGCTCACCCAACCTCACCAAACCTCTCAGCCCCAAGAGTGTCCACCCTTATGTCTCATCCAGCTGTGGGTCTAGATATGGTCAATCCAGGTTGCATCACAGCCCCTGAACGAATTGTGTAAGAATTTCTCTCTCTTTCCCTGTCTTTGTTTCATGGGTTTTTAAAAGTAATTTATTTTTATAATGGGGTTTAGCTGCTTTTCACGGCTGTGTTTATGCCGCTTTACACCCACTTGACACACTAACAGAGAGATATCAATAAATAGGTTTTAAGATTATTGCTAGTCAGATATATTCTTGTGCGGTGAATCGGGCGTGTTGAGTCCAGTTCTCTGAGCAAGGAGTAGGTCTTGTCTATTACATATTGGGTTTATGGAACGGTATCTGAGCTAATTTGAAACTCTTGTTTTATGTATCACCCCACCTCACCTTTCCCGTTAAGCAGCCATAGTGTGTTTTCTGCATGTGTGACTCTGTTCTGTTTTGTAATTCAGTTCAAGTGTAACGGTTTTTACATTCCCTCTATAAGTGACACCTTATGAGAAGTGTCCTTTTCTGTGTGACTTATTTCACTTAGAATCGTCTTACCTAAATCCACTCATCATGCTGCTACTAGCCTTATGACATTGATTTCATGGCTGAGTGATATTCCATTGTACATAAGGACCACAACTTTTTTATCCATTTTTCGCTTTCCTGGGATATTTAAGGTGGAATGAAGTGGAGGTCCTTGTCAACAGAGCAGCCCTAAACTTTGGGGTGCTTGTGTCTTGCTGATTTTCAATTTTCCCACTTTATCCCCCCATGCGTGGAAGTGCCCTATGCTCTCTAAGCTGTGTTTTTTAGATGTTTCAGGACACACCGTACACTTCTCCAGAGTGGCTGTTGGCAATTTACATCCCGCCCATCAGTGTAGCAAGGCTCCCATTTCTCCATGGCCTGTCCTGCATTTCTGGTTTTGACACTTTTTTCAGCATGGCCCTTTTGACCGATGGGAAGCGAGACTTCTTTGTAGCGCTGATTTGCCTTTCCAGGTTGCTTGGTTGGCCAAAAAGGGCGTATGCGTTTTTTCCTGAATATATTCAGGAAAAAACGCATACGCCCTTTTTGGCCAAGGGCATCATTGTCAACGTTTTGCCGCTTTTCACGTGCTTTAAAGGCGATTCGAATCTACCTCCTGAAATCTGTTTCCTGCAATTCTGCCTTGATTTCAAATCCTCTTCTTTGCCTTCCCTCAATATATTTGTGGACGAGAGTTATCATTTATAACTCTGCAGGTTTGTGAATTGCAGTGCCCAGAAGCTCCATTTTACAAGTCGCTTTTTTGGGAGCTGGCCGCAAAAGCGCAGGATGGCTTCAGGCCCTGTTCTGGTTCCGGGGGGCAGGCTGAGCCTGTGGTTAATTCT
Source organism: Balaenoptera physalus (assembly GCF_965194825.1). Classification (NCBI taxonomy): domain Eukaryota; kingdom Metazoa; phylum Chordata; class Mammalia; order Artiodactyla; family Balaenopteridae; genus Balaenoptera; species Balaenoptera physalus. The sequence goes on along the minus strand of NW_028126453.1, from coordinate 976,718 downwards.
TCTTCCTGATGGGAAAATAGAGTGACCTGTGCCTGTCCCAACACCAAGAGCTAGTCTCTCATTGGTTCCCCGTCTTCCCGTTCATCCTCAGGACAAATTGCAACCTGTACGGAAAAGGAGGTTAAAGGTGCTGATGCTCCAAGTAGGGAGGTTGCTAGTAAAGTGGCTGGAATGGCGAACCCGAGCACAAGGAGATGAGAAATGAGGTGCGTTTTAGAAACCTTTCCCCATCACACGGTGTACCATCTTCTGGGATTCTCATGCATGTTTTCGATGTAGGAAGATGCCCTTGAACCTGGAGATTTGGGACCCATGCGATGGGTAGCACGCAGTATTACTTTAAAGGGTCTGCGTTTGCTCACCCAACCTCACCAAACCTCTCAGCCCCAAGAGTGTCCACCCTTATGTCTCATCCAGCTGTGGGTCTAGATATGGTCAATCCAGGTTGCATCACAGCCCCTGAACGAATTGTGTAAGAATTTCTCTCTCTTTCCCTGTCTTTGTTTCATGGGTTTTTAAAAGTAATTTATTTTTAGAATGGGGTTTAGCTGCTTTTCACGGCTGTGTTTATGCCGCTTTACACCCACTTGACACACTAACAGAGAGATATCAATAAATAGGTTTTAAGATTATTGCTAGTCAGATATATTCTTGTGCGGTGAATCGGGCGTGTTGAGTCCAGTTCTCTGAGCAAGGAGTAGGTCTTGTCTATTACATATTGGGTTTATGGAACGGTATCTGAGCTAATTTGAAACTCTTGTTTTATGTATCACCCCACCTCACCTTTCCCGTTAAGCAGCCATAGTGTGTTTTCTGCATGTGTGACTCTGTTCTGTTTTGTAATTCAGTTCAAGTGTAACGGTTTTTACATTCCCTCTATAAGTGACACCTTATGAGAAGTGTCCTTTTCTGTGTGACTTATTTCACTTAGAATCGTCTTACCTAAATCCACTCATCATGCTGCTACTAGCCTTATGACATTGATTTCATGGCTGAGTGATATTCCATTGTACATAAGGACCACAACTTTTTTATCCATTTTTCGCTTTCCTGGGATATTTAAGGTGGAATGAAGTGGAGGTCCTTGTCAACAGAGCAGCCCTAAACTTTGGGGTGCTTGTGTCTTGCTGATTTTCAATTTTCCCACTTTATCCCCCCATGCGTGGAAGTGCCCTATGCTCTCTAAGCTGTGTTTTTTAGATGTTTCAGGACACACCGTACACTTCTCCAGAGTGGCTGTTGGCAATTTACATCCCGCCCATCAGTGTAGCAAGGCTCCCATTTCTCCATGGCCTGTCCTGCATTTCTGGTTTTGACACTTTTTTCAGCATGGCCCTTTTGACCGATGGGAAGTGAGACTTCTTTGTAGCGCTGATTTGCCTTTCCAGGTTGTTTGGTTGGCTAAAAAGGGCGTATGCGTTTTTTCCTGAATATATTCAGGAAAAAACGCATACGCCCTTTTTGGCCAAGGGCATCATTGTCAACGTTTTGCCGCTTTTCACGTGCTTTAAAGGCGATTCGAATCTACCTCCTGAAATCTGTTTCCTGCAATTCTGCCTTGATTTCAAATCCTCTTCTTTGCCTTCCCTCAATATATTTGTGGACGAGAGTTATCATTTATAACTCTGCAGGTTTGTGAATTGCAGTGCCCAGAAGCTCCATTTTACAAGTCGCTTTTTTGGGAGCTGGCCGCAAAAGCGCAGGATGGCTTCAGGCCCTGTTCTGGTTCTGGGGGGCAGGCTGAGCCTGTGGTTAATTCTTCTTCCTGATGGGAAAATAGAGTGACCTGTGCCTGTCCCAACACCAAGAGCTAGTCTCTCATTGGTTCCCCGTCTTCCCGTTCATCCTCAGGACAAATTGCAACCTGTACGGAACAGGAGGTTAAAGGTGCTGATGCTCCAAGTAGGGAGGTTGCTAGTAAAGTGGCTGGAATGGCGAACCCGAGCACAAGGAGATGAGAAATGAGGTGCGTTTCAGAAACCTTTCCCCATCACACGGTGTACCATCTTCTGGGATTCTCATGCATGTTTTCGATGTAGGAAGATGCCCTTGAACCCGGAGATTTGGGACCCATGCGATGGGTAGCACGCAGTATTACTTTAAAGGGTCTGCGTTTGCTCACCCAACCTCACCAAACCTCTCAGCCCCAAGAGTGTCCACCCTTATGTCTCATCCAGCTGTGGGTCTAGATATGGTCAATCCAGGTTGCATCACAGCCCCTGAACGAATTGTGTAAGAATTTCTCTCTCTTTCCCTGTCTTTGTTTCATGGGTTTTTAAAAGTAATTTATTTTTAGAATGGGGTTTAGCTGCTTTTCACGGCTGTGTTTATGCCGCTTTACACCCACTTGACACACTAACAGAGAGATATCAATAAATAGGTTTTAAGATTATTGCTAGTCAGATATATTCTTGTGCGGTGAATCGGGCGTGTTGAGTCCAGTTCTCTGAGCAAGGAGTAGGTCTTGTCTATTACATATTGGGTTTATGGAACGGTATCTGAGCTAATTTGAAACTCTTGTTTTATGTATCACCCCACCTCACCTTTCCCGTTAAGCAGCCATAGTGTGTTTTCTGCATGTGTGACTCTGTTCTGTTTTGTAATTCAGTTCAAGTGTAACGGTTTTTACATTCCCTCTATAAGTGACACCTTATGAGAAGTGTCCTATTCTGTGTGACTTATTTCACTTAGAATCGTCTTACCTATATCCACTCATCATGCTGCTACTAGCCTTATGACATTGATTTCATGGCTGAGTGATATTCCATTGTACATAAGGACCACAACTTTTTTATCCATTTTTCGCTTTCCTGGGATATTTAAGGTGGAATGAAGTGGAGGTCCTTGTCAACAGAGCAGCCCTAAACTTTGGGGTGCTTGTGTCTTGCTGATTTTCAATTTTCCCACTTTATCCCCCCATGCGTGGAAGTGCCCTATGCTCTCTAAGCTGTGTTTTTTAGATGTTTCAGGACACACCGTACACTTCTCCAGAGTGGCTGTTGGCAATTTACATCCCGCCCATCAGTGTAGCAAGGCTCCCATTTCTCCATGGCCTGTCCTGCATTTCTGGTTTTGACACTTTTTTCAGCATGGCCCTTTTGACCGATGGGAAGCGAGACTTCTTTGTAGCGCTGATTTGCCTTTCCAGGTTGCTTGGTTGGCCAAAAAGGGCGTATGCGTTTTTTCCTGAATATATTCAGGAAAAAACGCATACGCCCTTTTTGGCCAAGGGCATCATTGTCAACGTTTTGCCGCTTTTCACGTGCTTTAAAGGCGATTCGAATCTACCTCCTGAAATCTGTTTCCTGCAATTCTGCCTTGATTTCAAATCCTCTTCTTTGCCTTCCCTCAATATATTTGTGGACGAGAGTTATCATTTATAACTCTGCAGGTTTGTGAATTGCAGTGCCCAGAAGCTCCATTTTACAAGTCGCTTTTTTGGGAGCTGGCCGCAAAAGCGCAGGATGGCTTCAGGCCCTGTTCTGGTTCCGGGGGGCAGGCTGAGCCTGTGGTTAATTCTTCTTCCTGATGGGAAAATAGAGTGACCTGTGCCTGTCCCAACACCAAGAGCTAGTCTCTCATTGGTTCCCCGTCTTCCCGTTCATCCTCAGGACAAATTGCAACCTGTACGGAACAGGAGGTTAAAGGTGCTGATGCTCCAAGTAGGGAGGTTGCTAGTAAAGTGGCTGGAATGGCGAACCCGAGCACAAGGAGATGAGAAATGAGGTGCGTTTTAGAAACCTTTCCCCATCACACGGTGTACCATCTTCTGGGATTCTCATGCATGTTTTCGATGTAGGAAGATGCCCTTGAACCTGGAGATTTGGGACCCATGCGATGGGTAGCACGCAGTATTACTTTAAAGGGTCTGCGTTTGCTCACCCAACCTCACCAAACCTCTCAGCCCCAAGAGTGTCCACCCTTATGTCTCATCCAGCTGTGGGTCTAGATATGGTCAATCCAGGTTGCATCACAGCCCCTGAACGAATTGTGTAAGAATTTCTCTCTCTTTCCCTGTCTTTGTTTCATGGGTTTTTAAAAGTAATTTATTTTTAGAATGGGGTTTAGCTGCTTTTCACGGCTGTGTTTATGCCGCTTTACACCCACTTGACACACTAACAGAGAGATATCAATAAATAGGTTTTAAGATTATTGCTAGTCAGATATATTCTTGTGCGGTGAATCGGGCGTGTTGAGTCCAGTTCTCTGAGCAAGGAGTAGGTCTTGTCTATTACATATTGGGTTTATGGAACGGTATCTGAGCTAATTTGAAACTCTTGTTTTATGTATCACCCCACCTCACCTTTCCCGTTAAGCAGCCATAGTGTGTTTTCTGCATGTGTGACTCTGTTCTGTTTTGTAATTCAGTTCAAGTGTAACGGTTTTTACATTCCCTCTATAAGTGACACCTTATGAGAAGTGTCCTTTTCTGTGTGACTTATTTCACTTAGAATCGTCTTACCTAAATCCACTCATCATGCTGCTACTAGCCTTATGACATTGATTTCATGGCTGAGTGATATTCCATTGTACATAAGGACCACAACTTTTTTATCCATTTTTCGCTTTCCTGGGATATTTAAGGTGGAATGAAGTGGAGGTCCTTGTCAACAGAGCAGCCCTAAACTTTGGGGTGCTTGTGTCTTGCTGATTTTCAATTTTCCCACTTTATCCCCCCATGCGTGGAAGTGCCCTATGCTCTCTAAGCTGTGTTTTTTAGATGTTTCAGGACACACCGTACACTTCTCCAGAGTGGCTGTTGGCAATTTACATCCCGCCCATCAGTGTAGCAAGGCTCCCATTTCTCCATGGCCTGTCCTGCATTTCTGGTTTTGACACTTTTTTCAGCATGGCCCTTTTGACCGATGGGAAGCGAGACTTCTTTGTAGCGCTGATTTGCCTTTCCAGGTTGCTTGGTTGGCCAAAAAGGGCGTATGCGTTTTTTCCTGAATATATTCAGGAAAAAACGCATACGCACTTTTTGGCCAAGGGCATCATTGTCAACGTTTTGCCGCTTTTCATGTGCTTTAAAGGCGATTCGAATCTACCTCCTGAAATCTGTTTCCTGCAATTCTGCCTTGATTTCAATTCCTCGTCTTTGCCTTCCCTCAATATATTTGTGGACGAGAGTTATCATTTATAACTGTGCAGGTTTGTGAATTGCAGTGCCCTGAAGCTCCATTTTACAAGTCGCTTTTTCGGGAGCTGGCCGCAAAAGCGCAGGATGGCTTCAGGCCCTGTTCTGGTTCCGGGGGGCAGGCTGAGCCTGTGGTTAATTCTTCTTCCTGATGGGAAAATAGAGTGACCTGTGCCTGTCCCAACACCAAGAGCTAGTCTCTCATTGGTTCCCCGTCTTCCCGTTCATCCTCAGGACAAATTGCAACCTGTACGGAACAGGAGGTTAAAGGTGCTGAGGCTCCAAGTAGGGAGATTGCTAGTAAAGTGGCTGGAATGGCGAACCCGAGCACAAGGAGATGAGAAATGAGGTGCGTTTTAGAAACCTTTCCCCATCACACGGTGTACCATCTTCTGGGTTTCTCATGCATGTTTTCGATGTAGGAAGATGCCCTTGAACCTGGAGATTTGGGACCCATGCGATGGGTAGCACGCAGTATTACTTTAAAGGGTCTGCGTTTGCTCACCCAACCTCACCAAACCTCTCAGCCCCAAGAGTGTCCACCCTTATGTCTCATCCAGCTGTGGGTCTAGATATGGTCAATCCAGGTTGCATCACAGCCCCTGAACGAATTGTGTAAGAATTTCTCTCTCTTTCCCTGTCTTTGTTTCATGGGTTTTTAAAAGTAATTTATTTTTAGAATGGGGTTTAGCTGCTTTTCACGGCTGTGTTTATGCCGCTTTACACCCACTTGACACACTAACAGAGAGATATCAATACATAGGTTTTAAGATTATTACTAGTCAGATATATTCTTGTGCGGTGAATCGGGCGTGTTGAGTCCAGTTCTCTGAGCAAGGAGTAGGTCTTGTCTATTACATATTGGGTTTATGGAACGGTATCTGAGCTAATTTGAAACTCTTGTTTTATGTATCACCCCACCTCACCTTTCCCGTTAAGCAGCCATAGTGTGTTTTCTGCATGTGTGACTCTGTTCTGTTTTGTAATTCAGTTCAAGTGTAACGGTTTTTACATTCCCTCTATAAGTGACACCTTATGAGAAGTGTCCTTTTCTGTGTGACTTATTTCACTTAGAATCGTCTTACCTAAATCCACTCATCATGCTGCTACTAGCCTTATGACATTGATTTCATGGCTGAGTGATATTCCATTGTACATAAGGACCACAACTTTTTTATCCATTTTTCGCTTTCCTGGGATATTTAAGGTGGAATGAAGTGGAGGTCCTTGTCAACAGAGCAGCCCTAAACTTTGGGGTGCTTGTGTCTTGCTGATTTTCAATTTTCCCACTTTATCCCCCCATGCGTGGAAGTGCCCTATGCTCTCTAAGCTGTGTTTTTTAGATGTTTCAGGACACACCGTACACTTCTCCAGAGTGGCTGTTGGCAATTTACATCCCGCCCATCAGTGTAGCAAGGCTCCCATTTCTCCATGGCCTGTCCTGCATTTCTGGTTTTGACACTTTTTTCAGCATGGCCCTTTTGACCGATGGGAAGCGAGACTTCTTTGTAGCGATGATTTGCCTTTCCAGGTTGCTTGGTTGGCCAAAAAGGGCGTATGCGTTTTTTCCTGAATATATTCAGGAAAAAACGCATACGCCCTTTTTGGCCAAGGGCATCATTGTCAACGTTTTGCCGCTTTTCATGTGCTTTAAAGGCGATTCGAATCTACCTCCTGAAATCTGTTTCCTGCAATTCTGCCTTGATTTCAATTCCTCGTCTTTGCCTTCCCTCAATATATTTGTGGACGAGAGTTATCATTTATAACTGTGCAGGTTTGTGAATTGCAGTGCCCTGAAGCTCCATTTTACAAGTCGCTTTTTCGGGAGCTGGCCGCAAAAGCGCAGGATGGCTTCAGGCCCTGTTCTGGTTCCGGGGGGCAGGCTGAGCCTGTGGTTAATTCTTCTTCCTGATGGGAAAATAGAGTGACCTGTGCCTGTCCCAACACCAAGAGCTAGTCTCTCATTGGTTCCCCGTCTTCCCGTTCATCCTCAGGACAAATTGCAACCTGTACGGAACAGGAGGTTAAAGGTGCTGAGGCTCCAAGTAGGGAGATTGCTAGTAAAGTGGCTGGAATGGCGAACCCGAGCACAAGGAGATGAGAAATGAGGTGCGTTTTAGAAACCTTTCCCCATCACACGGTGTACCATCTTCTGGGTTTCTCATGCATGTTTTCGATGTAGGAAGATGCCCTTGAACCTGGAGATTTGGGACCCATGCGATGGGTAGCACGCAGTATTACTTTAAAGGGTCTGCGTTTGCTCACCCAACCTCACCAAACCTCTCAGCCCCAAGAGTGTCCACCCTTATGTCTCATCCAGCTGTGGGTCTAGATATGGTCAATCCAGGTTGCATCACAGCCCCTGAACGAATTGTGTAAGAATTTCTCTCTCTTTCCCTGTCTTTGTTTCATGGGTTTTTAAAAGTAATTTATTTTTAGAATGGGGTTTAGCTGCTTTTCACGGCTGTGTTTATGCCGCTTTACACCCACTTGACACACTAACAGAGAGATATCAATAAATAGGTTTTAAGATTATTGCTAGTCAGATATATTCTTGTGCGGTGAATCGGGCGTGTTGAGTCCAGTTCTCTGAGCAAGGAGTAGGTCTTGTCTATTACATATTGGGTTTATGGAACGGTATCTGAGCTAATTTGAAACTCTTGTTTTATGTATCACCCCACCTCACCTTTCCCGTTAAGCAGCCATAGTGTGTTTTCTGCATGTGTGACTCTGTTCTGTTTTGTAATTCAGTTCAAGTGTAACGGTTTTTACATTCCCTCTATAAGTGACACCTTATGAGAAGTGTCCTTTTCTGTGTGACTTATTTCACTTAGAATCGTCTTACCTAAATCCACTCATCATGCTGCTACTAGCCTTATGACATTGATTTCATGGCTGAGTGATATTCCATTGTACATAAGGACCACAACTTTTTTATCCATTTTTCGCTTTCCTGGGATATTTAAGGTGGAATGAAGTGGAGGTCCTTGTCAACAGAGCAGCCCTAAACTTTGGGGTGCTTGTGTCTTGCTGATTTTCAATTTTCCCACTTTATCCCCCCATGCGTGGAAGTGCCCTATGCTCTCTAAGCTGTGTTTTTTAGATGTTTCAGGACACACCGTACACTTCTCCAGAGTGGCTGTTGGCAATTTACATCCCGCCCATCAGTGTAGCAAGGCTCCCATTTCTCCATGGCCTGTCCTGCATTTCTGGTTTTGACACTTTTTTCAGCATGGCCCTTTTGACCGATGGGAAGCGAGACTTCTTTGTAGCGCTGATTTGCCTTTCCAGGTTGCTTGGTTGGCCAAAAAGGGCGTATGCGTTTTTTCCTGAATATATTCAGGAAAAAACGCATACGCCCTTTTTGGCCAAGGGCATCATTGTCAACGTTTTGCCGCTTTTCACGTGCTTTAAAGGCGATTCGAATCTACCTCCTGAAATCTGTTTCCTGCAATTCTGCCTTGATTTCAAATCCTCTTCTTTGCCTTCCCTCAATATATTTGTGGACGAGAGTTATCATTTATAACTGTGCAGGTTTGTGAATTGCAGTGCCCAGAAGCTCCATTTTACAAGTCGCTTTTTTGGGAGCTGGCCGCAAAAGCGCAGGATGGCTTCAGGCCCTGTTCTGGTTCCGGGGGGCAGGCTGAGCCTGTGGTTAATTCTTCTTCCTGATGGGAAAATAGAGTGACCTGTGCCTGTCCCAACACCAAGAGCTAGTCTCTCATTGGTTCCCCGTCTTCCCGTTCATCCTCAGGACAAATTGCAACCTGTACGGAACAGGAGGTTAAAGGTGCTGAGGCTCCAAGTAGGGAGATTGCTAGTAAAGTGGCTGGAATGGCGAACCCGAGCACAAGGAGATGAGAAATGAGGTGCGTTTTAGAAACCTTTCCCCATCACACGGTGTACCATCTTCTGGGTTTCTCATGCATGTTTTCGATGTAGGAAGATGCCCTTGAACCTGGAGATTTGGGACCCATGCGATGGGTAGCACGCAGTATTACTTTAAAGGGTCTGCGTTTGCTCACCCAACCTCACCAAACCTCTCAGCCCCAAGAGTGTCCACCCTTATGTCTCATCCAGCTGTGGGTCTAGATATGGTCAATCCAGGTTGCATCACAGCCCTTGAACGAATTGTGTAAGAATTTCTCTCTCTTTCCCTGTCTTTGTTTCATGGGTTTTTAAAAGTAATTTATTTTTAGAATGGGGTTTAGCTGCTTTTCACGGCTGTGTTTATGCCGCTTTACACCCACTTGACACACTAACAGAGAGATATCAATACATAGGTTTTAAGATTATTACTAGTCAGATATATTCTTGTGCGGTGAATCGGGCGTGTTGAGTCCAGTTCTCTGAGCAAGGAGTAGGTCTTGTCTATTACATATTGGGTTTATGGAACGGTATCTGAGCTAATTTGAAACTCTTGTTTTATGTATCACCCCACCTCACCTTTCCCGTTAAGCAGCCATAGTGTGTTTTCTGCATGTGTGACTCTGTTCTGTTTTGTAATTCAGTTCAAGTGTAACGGTTTTTACATTCCCTCTATAAGTGACACCTTATGAGAAGTGTCCTTTTCTGTGTGACTTATTTCACTTAGAATCGTCTTACCTAAATCCACTCATCATGCTGCTACTAGCCTTATGACATTGATTTCATGGCTGAGTGATATTCCATTGTACATAAGGACCACAACTTTTTTATCCATTTTTCGCTTTCCTGGGATATTTAAGGTGGAATGAAGTGGAGGTCCTTGTCAACAGAGCAGCCCTAAACTTTGGGGTGCTTGTGTCTTGCTGATTTTCAATTTTCCCACTTTATCCCCCCATGCGTGGAAGTGCCCTATGCTCTCTAAGCTGTGTTTTTTAGATGTTTCAGGACACACCGTACACTTCTCCAGAGTGGCTGTTGGCAATTTACATCCCGCCCATCAGTGTAGCAAGGCTCCCATTTCTCCATGGCCTGTCCTGCATTTCTGGTTTTGACACTTTTTTCAGCATGGCCCTTTTGACCGATGGGAAGCGAGACTTCTTTGTAGCGCTGATTTGCCTTTCCAGGTTGCTTGGTTGGCCAAAAAGGGCGTATGCGTTTTTTCCTGAATATATTCAGGAAAAAACGCATACGCCCTTTTTGGCCAAGGGCATCATTGTCAACGTTTTGCCGCTTTTCACGTGCTTTAAAGGCGATTCGAATCTACCTCCTGAAATCTGTTTCCTGCAATTCTGCCTTGATTTCAAATCCTCTTCTTTGCCTTCCCTCAATATATTTGTGGACGAGAGTTATCATTTATAACTCTGCAGGTTTGTGAATTGCAGTGCCCAGAAGCTCCATTTTACAAGTCGCTTTTTTGGGAGCTGGCCGCAAAAGCGCAGGATGGCTTCAGGCCCTGTTCTGGTTCCGGGGGGCAGGCTGAGCCTGTGGTTAATTCTTCTTCCTGATGGGAAAATAGAGTGACCTGTGCCTGTCCCAACACCAAGAGCTAGTCTCTCATTGGTTCCCCGTCTTCCCGTTCATCCTCAGGACAAATTGCAACCTGTACGGAACAGGAGGTTAAAGGTGCTGATGCTCCAAGTAGGGAGGTTGCTAGTAAAGTGGCTGGAATGGCGAACCCGAGCACAAGGAGATGAGAAATGAGGTGCGTTTTAGAAACCTTTCCCCATCACACGGTGTACCATCTTCTGGGATTCTCATGCATGTTTTCGATGTAGGAAGATGCCCTTGAACCTGGAGATTTGGGACCCATGCGATGGGTAGCACGCAGTATTACTTTAAAGGGTCTGCGTTTGCTCACCCAACCTCACCAAACCTCTCAGCCCCAAGAGTGTCCACCCTTATGTCTCATCCAGCTGTGGGTCTAGATATGGTCAATCCAGGTTGCATCACAGCCCCTGAACGAATTGTGTAAGAATTTCTCTCTCTTTCCCTGTCTTTGTTTCATGGGTTTTTAAAAGTAATTTATTTTTAGAATGGGGTTTAGCTGCTTTTCACGGCTGTGTTTATGCCGCTTTACACCCACTTGACACACTAACAGAGAGATATCAATAAATAGGTTTTAAGATTATTGCTAGTCAGATATATTCTTGTGCGGTGAATCGGGCGTGTTGAGTCCAGTTCTCTGAGCAAGGAGTAGGTCTTGTCTATTACATATTGGGTTTATGGAACGGTATCTGAGCTAATTTGAAACTCTTGTTTTATGTATCACCCCACCTCACCTTTCCCGTTAAGCAGCCATAGTGTGTTTTCTGCATGTGTGACTCTGTTCTGTTTTGTAATTCAGTTCAAGTGTAACGGTTTTTACATTCCCTCTATAAGTGACACCTTATGAGAAGTGTCCTTTTCTGTGTGACTTATTTCACTTAGAATCGTCTTACCTAAATCCACTCATCATGCTGCTACTAGCCTTATGACATTGATTTCATGGCTGAGTGATATTCCATTGTACATAAGGACCACAACTTTTTGATCCATTTTTCGCTGTCCTGGGATATTTAAGGTGGAATGAAGTGGAGGTCCTTGTCAACAGAGCAGCCCTAAACTTTGGGGTGCTTGTGTCTTGCTGATTTTCAATTTTCCCACTTTATCCCCCCATGCGTGGAAGTGCCCTATGCTCTCTAAGCTGTGTTTTTTAGATGTTTCAGGACACACCGTACACTTCTCCAGAGTGGCTGTTGGCAATTTACATCCCGCCCATCAGTGTAGCAAGGCTCCCATTTCTCCATGGCCTGTCCTGCATTTCTGGTTTTGACACTTTTTTCAGCATGGCCCTTTTGACCGATGGGAAGCGAGACTTCTTTGTAGCGCTGATTTGCCTTTCCAGGTTGTTTGGTTGGCCAAAAAGGGCGTATGCGTTTTTTCCTGAATATATTCAGGAAAAAACGCATACGCCCTTTTTGGCCAAGGGCATCATTGTCAACGTTTTGCCGCTTTTCACGTGCTTTAAAGGCGATTCGAATCTACCTCCTGAAATCTGTTTCCTGCAATTCTGCCTTGATTTCAAATCCTCTTCTTTGCCTTCCCTCAATATATTTGTGGACGAGAGTTATCATTTATAACTCTGCAGGTTTGTGAATTGCAGTGCCCTGAAGCTCCATTTTACAACTCGCTTTTTTGGGAGCTGGCCGCAAAAGCGCAGGATGGCTTCAGGCCCTGTTCTGGTTCTGGGGGGCAGGCTGAGCCTGTGGTTAATTCTTCTTCCTGATGGGAAAATAGACTGACCTGTGCCTGTCCCAACACCAAGAGCTAGTCTCTCATTGGTTCCCCGTCTTCCCGTTCATCCTCAGGACAAATTGCAACCTGTACGGAACAGGAGGTTAAAGGTGCTGATGCTCCAAGTAGGGAGGTTGCTAGTAAAGTGGCTGGAATGGCGAACCCGAGCACAAGGAGATGAGAAATGAGGTGCGTTTTAGAAACCTTTCCCCATCACACGGTGTACCGTCTTCTGGGATTCTCATGCATGTTTTCGATGTAGGAAGATGCCCTTGAACCCGGAGATTTGGGACCCATGCGATGGGTAGCACGCAGTATTACTTTAAAGGGTCTGCGTTTGCTCACCCAACCTCACCAAACCTCTCAGCCCCAAGAGTGTCCACCCTTATGTCTCATCCAGCTGTGGGTCTAGATATGGTCAATCCAGGTTGCATCACAGCCCCTGAACGAATTGTGTAAGAATTTCTCTCTCTTTCCCTGTCTTTGTTTCATGGGTTTTTAAAAGTAATTTATTTTTAGAATGGGGTTTAGCTGCTTTTCACGGCTGTGTTTATGCCGCTTTACACCCACTTGACACACTAACAGAGAGATATCAATAAATAGGTTTTAAGATTATTGCTAGTCAGATATATTCTTGTGCGGTGAATCGGGCGTGTTGAGTCCAGTTCTCTGAGCAAGGAGTAGGTCTTGTCTATTACATATTGGGTTTATGGAACGGTATCTGAGCTAATTTGAAACTCTTGTTTTATGTATCACCCCACCTCACCTTTCCCGTTAAGCAGCCATAGTGTGTTTTCTGCATGTGTGACTCTGTTCTGTTTTGTAATTCAGTTCAAGTGTAACGGTTTTTACATTCCCTCTATAAGTGACACCTTATGAGAAGTGTCCTATTCTGTGTGACTTATTTCACTTAGAATCGTCTTACCTATATCCACTCATCATGCTGCTACTAGCCTTATGACATTGATTTCATGGCTGAGTGATATTCCATTGTACATAAGGACCACAACTTTTTTATCCATTTTTCGCTTTCCTGGGATATTTAAGGTGGAATGAAGTGGAGGTCCTTGTCAACAGAGCAGCCCTAAACTTTGGGGTGCTTGTGTCTTGCTGATTTTCAATTTTCCCACTTTATCCCCCCATGCGTGGAAGTGCCCTATGCTCTCTAAGCTGTGTTTTTTAGATGTTTCAGGACACACCGTACACTTCTCCAGAGTGGCTGTTGGCAATTTACATCCCGCCCATCAGTGTAGCAAGGCTCCCATTTCTCCATGGCCTGTCCTGCATTTCTGGTTTTGACACTTTTTTCAGCATGGCCCTTTTGACCGATTGGAAGCGAGACTTCTTTGTAGCGCTGATTTGCCTTTCCAGGTTGCTTGGTTGGCCAAAAAGGGCGTATGCGTTTTTTCCTGAATATATTCAGGAAAAAACGCATACGCCCTTTTTGGCCAAGGGCATCATTGTCAACGTTTTGCCGCTTTTCACGTGCTTTAAAGGCGATTCGAATCTACCTCCTGAAATCTGTTTCCTGCAATTCTGCCTTGATTTCAAATCCTCTTCTTTGCCTTCCCTCAATATATTTGTGGACGAGAGTTATCATTTATAACTCTGCAGGTTTGTGAATTGCAGTGCCCAGAAGCTCCATTTTACAAGTCGCTTTTTTGGGAGCTGGCCGCAAAAGCGCAGGATGGCTTCAGGCCCTGTTCTGGTTCCGGGGGGCAGGCGGAGCCTGTGGTTAATTCTTCTTCCTGATGGGAAAATAGAGTGACCTGTGCCTGTCCCAACACCAAGAGCTAGTCTCTCATTGGTTCCCCGTCTTCCCGTTCATCCTCAGGACAAATTGCAACCTGTACGGAACAGGAGGTTAAAGGTGCTGAGGCTCCAAGTAGGGAGATTGCTAGTAAAGTGGCTGGAATGGCGAACCCGAGCACAAGGAGATGAGAAATGAGGTGCGTTTTAGAAACCTTTCCCCATCACACGGTGTACCATCTTCTGGGTTTCTCATGCATGTTTTCGATGTAGGAAGATGCCCTTGAACCTGGAGATTTGGGACCCATGCGATGGGTAGCACGCAGTATTACTTTAAAGGGTCTGCGTTTGCTCACCCAACCTCACCAAACCTCTCAGCCCCAAGAGTGTCCACCCTTATGTCTCATCCAGCTGTGGGTCTAGATATGGTCAATCCAGGTTGCATCACAGCCCCTGAACGAATTGTGTAAGAATTTCTCTCTCTTTCCCTGTCTTTGTTTCATGGGTTTTTAAAAGTAATTTATTTTTAGAATGGGGTTTAGCTGCTTTTCACGGCTGTGTTTATGCCGCTTTACACCCACTTGACACACTAACAGAGAGATATCAATAAATAGGTTTTAAGATTATTGCTAGTCAGATATATTCTTGTGCGGTGAATCGGGCGTGTTGAGTCCAGTTCTCTGAGCAAGGAGTAGGTCTTGTCTATTACATATTGGGTTTATGGAACGGTATCTGAGCTAATTTGAAACTCTTGTTTTATGTATCACCCCACCTCACCTTTCCCGTTAAGCAGCCATAGTGTGTTTTCTGCATGTGTGACTCTGTTCTGTTTTGTAATTCAGTTCAAGTGTAACGGTTTTTACATTCCCTCTATAAGTGACACCTTATGAGAAGTGTCCTTTTCTGTGTGACTTATTTCACTTAGAATCGTCTTACCTAAATCCACTCATCATGCTGCTACTAGCCTTATGACATTGATTTCATGGCTGAGTGATATTCCATTGTACATAAGGACCACAACTTTTTTATCCATTTTTCGCTTTCCTGGGATATTTAAGGTGGAATGAAGTGGAGGTCCTTGTCAACAGAGCAGCCCTAAACTTTGGGGTGCTTGTGTCTTGCTGATTTTCAATTTTCCCACTTTATCCCCCCATGCGTGGAAGTGCCCTATGCTCTCTAAGCTGTGTTTTTTAGATGTTTCAGGACACACCGTACACTTCTCCAGAGTGGCTGTTGGCAATTTACATCCCGCCCATCAGTGTAGCAAGGCTCCCATTTCTCCATGGCCTGTCCTGCATTTCTGGTTTTGACACTTTTTTCAGCATGGCCCTTTTGACCGATGGGAAGCGAGACTTCTTTGTAGCGCTGATTTGCCTTTCCAGGTTGCTTGGTTGGCCAAAAAGGGCGTATGCGTTTTTTCCTGAATATATTCAGGAAAAAACGCATACGCCCTTTTTGGCCAAGGGCATCATTGTCAACGTTTTGCCGCTTTTCACGTGCTTTAAAGGCGATTCGAATCTACCTCCTGAAATCTGTTTCCTGCAATTCTGCCTTGATTTCAAATCCTCTTCTTTGCCTTCCCTCAATATATTTGTGGACGAGAGTTATCATTTATAACTGTGCAGGTTTGTGAATTGCAGTGCCCAGAAGCTCCATTTTACAAGTCGCTTTTTTGGGAGCTGGCCGCAAAAGCGCAGGATGGCTTCAGGCCCTGTTCTGGTTCCGGGGGGCAGGCTGAGCCTGTGGTTAATTCTTCTTCCTGATGGGAAAATAGAGTGACCTGTGCCTGTCCCAACACCAAGAGCTAGTCTCTCATTGGTTCCCCGTCTTCCCGTTCATCCTCAGGACAAATTGCAACCTGTACGGAACAGGAGGTTAAAGGTGCTGAGGCTCCAAGTAGGGAGATTGCTAGTAAAGTGGCTGGAATGGCGAACCCGAGCACAAGGAGATGAGAAATGAGGTGCGTTTTAGAAACCTTTCCCCATCACACGGTGTACCATCTTCTGGGTTTCTCATGCATGTTTTCGATGTAGGAAGATGCCCTTGAACCTGGAGATTTGGGACCCATGCGATGGGTAGCACGCAGTATTACTTTAAAGGGTCTGCGTTTGCTCACCCAACCTCACCAAACCTCTCAGCCCCAAGAGTGTCCACCCTTATGTCTCATCCAGCTGTGGGTCTAGATATGGTCAATCCAGGTTGCATCACAGCCCTTGAACGAATTGTGTAAGAATTTCTCTCTCTTTCCCTGTCTTTGTTTCATGGGTTTTTAAAAGTAATTTATTTTTAGAATGGGGTTTAGCTGCTTTTCACGGCTGTGTTTATGCCGCTTTACACCCACTTGACACACTAACAGAGAGATATCAATACATAGGTTTTAAGATTATTACTAGTCAGATATATTCTTGTGCGGTGAATCGGGCGTGTTGAGTCCAGTTCTCTGAGCAAGGAGTAGGTCTTGTCTATTACATATTGGGTTTATGGAACGGTATCTGAGCTAATTTGAAACTCTTGTTTTATGTATCACCCCACCTCACCTTTCCCGTTAAGCAGCCATAGTGTGTTTTCTGCATGTGTGACTCTGTTCTGTTTTGTAATTCAGTTCAAGTGTAACGGTTTTTACATTCCCTCTATAAGTGACACCTTATGAGAAGTGTCCTTTTCTGTGTGACTTATTTCACTTAGAATCGTCTTACCTAAATCCACTCATCATGCTGCTACTAGCCTTATGACATTGATTTCATGGCTGAGTGATATTCCATTGTACATAAGGACCACAACTTTTTTATCCATTTTTCGCTTTCCTGGGATATTTAAGGTGGAATGAAGTGGAGGTCCTTGTCAACAGAGCAGCCCTAAACTTTGGGGTGCTTGTGTCTTGCTGATTTTCAATTTTCCCACTTTATCCCCCCATGCGTGGAAGTGCCCTATGCTCTCTAAGCTGTGTTTTTTAGATGTTTCAGGACACACCGTACACTTCTCCAGAGTGGCTGTTGGCAATTTACATCCCGCCCATCAGTGTAGCAAGGCTCCCATTTCTCCATGGCCTGTCCTGCATTTCTGGTTTTGACACTTTTTTCAGCATGGCCCTTTTGACCGATGGGAAGTGAGACTTCTTTGTAGCGCTGATTTGCCTTTCCAGGTTGTTTGGTTGGCTAAAAAGGGCGTATGCGTTTTTTCCTGAATATATTCAGGAAAAAACGCATACGCCCTTTTTGGCCAAGGGCATCATTGTCAACGTTTTGCCGCTTTTCACGTGCTTTAAAGGCGATTCGAATCTACCTCCTGAAATCTGTTTCCTGCAATTCTGCCTTGATTTCAAATCCTCTTCTTTGCCTTCCCTCAATATATTTGTGGACGAGAGTTATCATTTATAACTCTGCAGGTTTGTGAATTGCAGTGCCCAGAAGCTCCATTTTACAAGTCGCTTTTTTGGGAGCTGGCCGCAAAAGCGCAGGATGGCTTCAGGCCCTGTTCTGGTTCTGGGGGGCAGGCTGAGCCTGTGGTTAATTCTTCTTCCTGATGGGAAAATAGAGTGACCTGTGCCTGTCCCAACACCAAGAGCTAGTCTCTCATTGGTTCCCCGTCTTCCCGTTCATCCTCAGGACAAATTGCAACCTGTACGGAACAGGAGGTTAAAGGTGCTGATGCTCCAAGTAGGGAGGTTGCTAGTAAAGTGGCTGGAATGGCGAACCCGAGCACAAGGAGATGAGAAATGAGGTGCGTTTCAGAAACCTTTCCCCATCACACGGTGTACCATCTTCTGGGATTCTCATGCATGTTTTCGATGTAGGAAGATGCCCTTGAACCCGGAGATTTGGGACCCATGCGATGGGTAGCACGCAGTATTACTTTAAAGGGTCTGCGTTTGCTCACCCAACCTCACCAAACCTCTCAGCCCCAAGAGTGTCCACCCTTATGTCTCATCCAGCTGTGGGTCTAGATATGGTCAATCCAGGTTGCATCACAGCCCCTGAACGAATTGTGTAAGAATTTCTCTCTCTTTCCCTGTCTTTGTTTCATGGGTTTTTAAAAGTAATTTATTTTTAGAATGGGGTTTAGCTGCTTTTCACGGCTGTGTTTATGCCGCTTTACACCCACTTGACACACTAACAGAGAGATATCAATAAATAGGTTTTAAGATTATTGCTAGTCAGATATATTCTTGTGCGGTGAATCGGGCGTGTTGAGTCCAGTTCTCTGAGCAAGGAGTAGGTCTTGTCTATTACATATTGGGTTTATGGAACGGTATCTGAGCTAATTTGAAACTCTTGTTTTATGTATCACCCCACCTCACCTTTCCCGTTAAGCAGCCATAGTGTGTTTTCTGCATGTGTGACTCTGTTCTGTTTTGTAATTCAGTTCAAGTGTAACGGTTTTTACATTCCCTCTATAAGTGACACCTTATGAGAAGTGTCCTATTCTGTGTGACTTATTTCACTTAGAATCGTCTTACCTATATCCACTCATCATGCTGCTACTAGCCTTATGACATTGATTTCATGGCTGAGTGATATTCCATTGTACATAAGGACCACAACTTTTTTATCCATTTTTCGCTTTCCTGGGATATTTAAGGTGGAATGAAGTGGAGGTCCTTGTCAACAGAGCAGCCCTAAACTTTGGGGTGCTTGTGTCTTGCTGATTTTCAATTTTCCCACTTTATCCCCCCATGCGTGGAAGTGCCCTATGCTCTCTAAGCTGTGTTTTTTAGATGTTTCAGGACACACCGTACACTTCTCCAGAGTGGCTGTTGGCAATTTACATCCCGCCCATCAGTGTAGCAAGGCTCCCATTTCTCCATGGCCTGTCCTGCATTTCTGGTTTTGACACTTTTTTCAGCATGGCCCTTTTGACCGATGGGAAGCGAGACTTCTTTGTAGCGCTGATTTGCCTTTCCAGGTTGCTTGGTTGGCCAAAAAGGGCGTATGCGTTTTTTCCTGAATATATTCAGGAAAAAACGCATACGCCCTTTTTGGCCAAGGGCATCATTGTCAACGTTTTGCCGCTTTTCACGTGCTTTAAAGGCGATTCGAATCTACCTCCTGAAATCTGTTTCCTGCAATTCTGCCTTGATTTCAAATCCTCTTCTTTGCCTTCCCTCAATATATTTGTGGACGAGAGTTATCATTTATAACTCTGCAGGTTTGTGAATTGCAGTGCCCAGAAGCTCCATTTTACAAGTCGCTTTTTTGGGAGCTGGCCGCAAAAGCGCAGGATGGCTTCAGGCCCTGTTCTGGTTCCGGGGGGCAGGCTGAGCCTGTGGTTAATTCTTCTTCCTGATGGGAAAATAGAGTGACCTGTGCCTGTCCCAACACCAAGAGCTAGTCTCTCATTGGTTCCCCGTCTTCCCGTTCATCCTCAGGACAAATTGCAACCTGTACGGAACAGGAGGTTAAAGGTGCTGATGCTCCAAGTAGGGAGGTTGCTAGTAAAGTGGCTGGAATGGCGAACCCGAGCACAAGGAGATGAGAAATGAGGTGCGTTTTAGAAACCTTTCCCCATCACACGGTGTACCATCTTCTGGGATTCTCATGCATGTTTTCGATGTAGGAAGATGCCCTTGAACCTGGAGATTTGGGACCCATGCGATGGGTAGCACGCAGTATTACTTTAAAGGGTCTGCGTTTGCTCACCCAACCTCACCAAACCTCTCAGCCCCAAGAGTGTCCACCCTTATGTCTCATCCAGCTGTGGGTCTAGATATGGTCAATCCAGGTTGCATCACAGCCCCTGAACGAATTGTGTAAGAATTTCTCTCTCTTTCCCTGTCTTTGTTTCATGGGTTTTTAAAAGTAATTTATTTTTAGAATGGGGTTTAGCTGCTTTTCACGGCTGTGTTTATGCCGCTTTACACCCACTTGACACACTAACAGAGAGATATCAATAAATAGGTTTTAAGATTATTGCTAGTCAGATATATTCTTGTGCGGTGAATCGGGCGTGTTGAGTCCAGTTCTCTGAGCAAGGAGTAGGTCTTGTCTATTACATATTGGGTTTATGGAACGGTATCTGAGCTAATTTGAAACTCTTGTTTTATGTATCACCCCACCTCACCTTTCCCGTTAAGCAGCCATAGTGTGTTTTCTGCATGTGTGACTCTGTTCTGTTTTGTAATTCAGTTCAAGTGTAACGGTTTTTACATTCCCTCTATAAGTGACACCTTATGAGAAGTGTCCTTTTCTGTGTGACTTATTTCACTTAGAATCGTCTTACCTAAATCCACTCATCATGCTGCTACTAGCCTTATGACATTGATTTCATGGCTGAGTGATATTCCATTGTACATAAGGACCACAACTTTTTTATCCATTTTTCGCTTTCCTGGGATATTTAAGGTGGAATGAAGTGGAGGTCCTTGTCAACAGAGCAGCCCTAAACTTTGGGGTGCTTGTGTCTTGCTGATTTTCAATTTTCCCACTTTATCCCCCCATGCGTGGAAGTGCCCTATGCTCTCTAAGCTGTGTTTTTTAGATGTTTCAGGACACACCGTACACTTCTCCAGAGTGGCTGTTGGCAATTTACATCCCGCCCATCAGTGTAGCAAGGCTCCCATTTCTCCATGGCCTGTCCTGCATTTCTGGTTTTGACACTTTTTTCAGCATGGCCCTTTTGACCGATGGGAAGCGAGACTTCTTTGTAGCGCTGATTTGCCTTTCCAGGTTGCTTGGTTGGCCAAAAAGGGCGTATGCGTTTTTTCCTGAATATATTCAGGAAAAAACGCATACGCACTTTTTGGCCAAGGGCATCATTGTCAACGTTTTGCCGCTTTTCATGTGCTTTAAAGGCGATTCGAATCTACCTCCTGAAATCTGTTTCCTGCAATTCTGCCTTGATTTCAATTCCTCGTCTTTGCCTTCCCTCAATATATTTGTGGACGAGAGTTATCATTTATAACTGTGCAGGTTTGTGAATTGCAGTGCCCTGAAGCTCCATTTTACAAGTCGCTTTTTCGGGAGCTGGCCGCAAAAGCGCAGGATGGCTTCAGGCCCTGTTCTGGTTCCGGGGGGCAGGCTGAGCCTGTGGTTAATTCTTCTTCCTGATGGGAAAATAGAGTGACCTGTGCCTGTCCCAACACCAAGAGCTAGTCTCTCATTGGTTCCCCGTCTTCCCGTTCATCCTCAGGACAAATTGCAACCTGTACGGAACAGGAGGTTAAAGGTGCTGAGGCTCCAAGTAGGGAGATTGCTAGTAAAGTGGCTGGAATGGCGAACCCGAGCACAAGGAGATGAGAAATGAGGTGCGTTTTAGAAACCTTTCCCCATCACACGGTGTACCATCTTCTGGGTTTCTCATGCATGTTTTCGATGTAGGAAGATGCCCTTGAACCTGGAGATTTGGGACCCATGCGATGGGTAGCACGCAGTATTACTTTAAAGGGTCTGCGTTTGCTCACCCAACCTCACCAAACCTCTCAGCCCCAAGAGTGTCCACCCTTATGTCTCATCCAGCTGTGGGTCTAGATATGGTCAATCCAGGTTGCATCACAGCCCCTGAACGAATTGTGTAAGAATTTCTCTCTCTTTCCCTGTCTTTGTTTCATGGGTTTTTAAAAGTAATTTATTTTTAGAATGGGGTTTAGCTGCTTTTCACGGCTGTGTTTATGCCGCTTTACACCCACTTGACACACTAACAGAGAGATATCAATACATAGGTTTTAAGATTATTACTAGTCAGATATATTCTTGTGCGGTGAATCGGGCGTGTTGAGTCCAGTTCTCTGAGCAAGGAGTAGGTCTTGTCTATTACATATTGGGTTTATGGAACGGTATCTGAGCTAATTTGAAACTCTTGTTTTATGTATCACCCCACCTCACCTTTCCCGTTAAGCAGCCATAGTGTGTTTTCTGCATGTGTGACTCTGTTCTGTTTTGTAATTCAGTTCAAGTGTAACGGTTTTTACATTCCCTCTATAAGTGACACCTTATGAGAAGTGTCCTTTTCTGTGTGACTTATTTCACTTAGAATCGTCTTACCTAAATCCACTCATCATGCTGCTACTAGCCTTATGACATTGATTTCATGGCTGAGTGATATTCCATTGTACATAAGGACCACAACTTTTTTATCCATTTTTCGCTTTCCTGGGATATTTAAGGTGGAATGAAGTGGAGGTCCTTGTCAACAGAGCAGCCCTAAACTTTGGGGTGCTTGTGTCTTGCTGATTTTCAATTTTCCCACTTTATCCCCCCATGCGTGGAAGTGCCCTATGCTCTCTAAGCTGTGTTTTTTAGATGTTTCAGGACACACCGTACACTTCTCCAGAGTGGCTGTTGGCAATTTACATCCCGCCCATCAGTGTAGCAAGGCTCCCATTTCTCCATGGCCTGTCCTGCATTTCTGGTTTTGACACTTTTTTCAGCATGGCCCTTTTGACCGATGGGAAGCGAGACTTCTTTGTAGCGATGATTTGCCTTTCCAGGTTGCTTGGTTGGCCAAAAAGGGCGTATGCGTTTTTTCCTGAATATATTCAGGAAAAAACGCATACGCCCTTTTTGGCCAAGGGCATCATTGTCAACGTTTTGCCGCTTTTCATGTGCTTTAAAGGCGATTCGAATCTACCTCCTGAAATCTGTTTCCTGCAATTCTGCCTTGATTTCAATTCCTCGTCTTTGCCTTCCCTCAATATATTTGTGGACGAGAGTTATCATTTATAACTGTGCAGGTTTGTGAATTGCAGTGCCCTGAAGCTCCATTTTACAAGTCGCTTTTTCGGGAGCTGGCCGCAAAAGCGCAGGATGGCTTCAGGCCCTGTTCTGGTTCCGGGGGGCAGGCTGAGCCTGTGGTTAATTCTTCTTCCTGATGGGAAAATAGAGTGACCTGTGCCTGTCCCAACACCAAGAGCTAGTCTCTCATTGGTTCCCCGTCTTCCCGTTCATCCTCAGGACAAATTGCAACCTGTACGGAACAGGAGGTTAAAGGTGCTGAGGCTCCAAGTAGGGAGATTGCTAGTAAAGTGGCTGGAATGGCGAACCCGAGCACAAGGAGATGAGAAATGAGGTGCGTTTTAGAAACCTTTCCCCATCACACGGTGTACCATCTTCTGGGTTTCTCATGCATGTTTTCGATGTAGGAAGATGCCCTTGAACCTGGAGATTTGGGACCCATGCGATGGGTAGCACGCAGTATTACTTTAAAGGGTCTGCGTTTGCTCACCCAACCTCACCAAACCTCTCAGCCCCAAGAGTGTCCACCCTTATGTCTCATCCAGCTGTGGGTCTAGATATGGTCAATCCAGGTTGCATCACAGCCCCTGAACGAATTGTGTAAGAATTTCTCTCTCTTTCCCTGTCTTTGTTTCATGGGTTTTTAAAAGTAATTTATTTTTAGAATGGGGTTTAGCTGCTTTTCACGGCTGTGTTTATGCCGCTTTACACCCACTTGACACACTAACAGAGAGATATCAATAAATAGGTTTTAAGATTATTGCTAGTCAGATATATTCTTGTGCGGTGAATCGGGCGTGTTGAGTCCAGTTCTCTGAGCAAGGAGTAGGTCTTGTCTATTACATATTGGGTTTATGGAACGGTATCTGAGCTAATTTGAAACTCTTGTTTTATGTATCACCCCACCTCACCTTTCCCGTTAAGCAGCCATAGTGTGTTTTCTGCATGTGTGACTCTGTTCTGTTTTGTAATTCAGTTCAAGTGTAACGGTTTTTACATTCCCTCTATAAGTGACACCTTATGAGAAGTGTCCTTTTCTGTGTGACTTATTTCACTTAGAATCGTCTTACCTAAATCCACTCATCATGCTGCTACTAGCCTTATGACATTGATTTCATGGCTGAGTGATATTCCATTGTACATAAGGACCACAACTTTTTTATCCATTTTTCGCTTTCCTGGGATATTTAAGGTGGAATGAAGTGGAGGTCCTTGTCAACAGAGCAGCCCTAAACTTTGGGGTGCTTGTGTCTTGCTGATTTTCAATTTTCCCACTTTATCCCCCCATGCGTGGAAGTGCCCTATGCTCTCTAAGCTGTGTTTTTTAGATGTTTCAGGACACACCGTACACTTCTCCAGAGTGGCTGTTGGCAATTTACATCCCGCCCATCAGTGTAGCAAGGCTCCCATTTCTCCATGGCCTGTCCTGCATTTCTGGTTTTGACACTTTTTTCAGCATGGCCCTTTTGACCGATGGGAAGCGAGACTTCTTTGTAGCGCTGATTTGCCTTTCCAGGTTGCTTGGTTGGCCAAAAAGGGCGTATGCGTTTTTTCCTGAATATATTCAGGAAAAAACGCATACGCCCTTTTTGGCCAAGGGCATCATTGTCAACGTTTTGCCGCTTTTCACGTGCTTTAAAGGCGATTCGAATCTACCTCCTGAAATCTGTTTCCTGCAATTCTGCCTTGATTTCAAATCCTCTTCTTTGCCTTCCCTCAATATATTTGTGGACGAGAGTTATCATTTATAACTGTGCAGGTTTGTGAATTGCAGTGCCCAGAAGCTCCATTTTACAAGTCGCTTTTTTGGGAGCTGGCCGCAAAAGCGCAGGATGGCTTCAGGCCCTGTTCTGGTTCCGGGGGGCAGGCTGAGCCTGTGGTTAATTCTTCTTCCTGATGGGAAAATAGAGTGACCTGTGCCTGTCCCAACACCAAGAGCTAGTCTCTCATTGGTTCCCCGTCTTCCCGTTCATCCTCAGGACAAATTGCAACCTGTACGGAACAGGAGGTTAAAGGTGCTGAGGCTCCAAGTAGGGAGATTGCTAGTAAAGTGGCTGGAATGGCGAACCCGAGCACAAGGAGATGAGAAATGAGGTGCGTTTTAGAAACCTTTCCCCATCACACGGTGTACCATCTTCTGGGTTTCTCATGCATGTTTTCGATGTAGGAAGATGCCCTTGAACCTGGAGATTTGGGACCCATGCGATGGGTAGCACGCAGTATTACTTTAAAGGGTCTGCGTTTGCTCACCCAACCTCACCAAACCTCTCAGCCCCAAGAGTGTCCACCCTTATGTCTCATCCAGCTGTGGGTCTAGATATGGTCAATCCAGGTTGCATCACAGCCCTTGAACGAATTGTGTAAGAATTTCTCTCTCTTTCCCTGTCTTTGTTTCATGGGTTTTTAAAAGTAATTTATTTTTAGAATGGGGTTTAGCTGCTTTTCACGGCTGTGTTTATGCCGCTTTACACCCACTTGACACACTAACAGAGAGATATCAATACATAGGTTTTAAGATTATTACTAGTCAGATATATTCTTGTGCGGTGAATCGGGCGTGTTGAGTCCAGTTCTCTGAGCAAGGAGTAGGTCTTGTCTATTACATATTGGGTTTATGGAACGGTATCTGAGCTAATTTGAAACTCTT
This sequence comes from Balaenoptera physalus, assembly GCF_965194825.1. Lineage (NCBI taxonomy): Eukaryota > Metazoa > Chordata > Mammalia > Artiodactyla > Balaenopteridae > Balaenoptera > Balaenoptera physalus. Next base: position 951,319 of record NW_028126453.1, on the reverse strand, counting down.
GTTTTATGTATCACCCCACCTCACCTTTCCCGTTAAGCAGCCATAGTGTGTTTTCTGCATGTGTGACTCTGTTCTGTTTTGTAATTCAGTTCAAGTGTAACGGTTTTTACATTCCCTCTATAAGTGACACCTTATGAGAAGTGTCCTTTTCTGTGTGACTTATTTCACTTAGAATCGTCTTACCTAAATCCACTCATCATGCTGCTACTAGCCTTATGACATTGATTTCATGGCTGAGTGATATTCCATTGTACATAAGGACCACAACTTTTTTATCCATTTTTCGCTTTCCTGGGATATTTAAGGTGGAATGAAGTGGAGGTCCTTGTCAACAGAGCAGCCCTAAACTTTGGGGTGCTTGTGTCTTGCTGATTTTCAATTTTCCCACTTTATCCCCCCATGCGTGGAAGTGCCCTATGCTCTCTAAGCTGTGTTTTTTAGATGTTTCAGGACACACCGTACACTTCTCCAGAGTGGCTGTTGGCAATTTACATCCCGCCCATCAGTGTAGCAAGGCTCCCATTTCTCCATGGCCTGTCCTGCATTTCTGGTTTTGACACTTTTTTCAGCATGGCCCTTTTGACCGATGGGAAGCGAGACTTCTTTGTAGCGCTGATTTGCCTTTCCAGGTTGCTTGGTTGGCCAAAAAGGGCGTATGCGTTTTTTCCTGAATATATTCAGGAAAAAACGCATACGCCCTTTTTGGCCAAGGGCATCATTGTCAACGTTTTGCCGCTTTTCACGTGCTTTAAAGGCGATTCGAATCTACCTCCTGAAATCTGTTTCCTGCAATTCTGCCTTGATTTCAAATCCTCTTCTTTGCCTTCCCTCAATATATTTGTGGACGAGAGTTATCATTTATAACTCTGCAGGTTTGTGAATTGCAGTGCCCAGAAGCTCCATTTTACAAGTCGCTTTTTTGGGAGCTGGCCGCAAAAGCGCAGGATGGCTTCAGGCCCTGTTCTGGTTCCGGGGGGCAGGCTGAGCCTGTGGTTAATTCTTCTTCCTGATGGGAAAATAGAGTGACCTGTGCCTGTCCCAACACCAAGAGCTAGTCTCTCATTGGTTCCCCGTCTTCCCGTTCATCCTCAGGACAAATTGCAACCTGTACGGAACAGGAGGTTAAAGGTGCTGATGCTCCAAGTAGGGAGGTTGCTAGTAAAGTGGCTGGAATGGCGAACCCGAGCACAAGGAGATGAGAAATGAGGTGCGTTTTAGAAACCTTTCCCCATCACACGGTGTACCATCTTCTGGGATTCTCATGCATGTTTTCGATGTAGGAAGATGCCCTTGAACCTGGAGATTTGGGACCCATGCGATGGGTAGCACGCAGTATTACTTTAAAGGGTCTGCGTTTGCTCACCCAACCTCACCAAACCTCTCAGCCCCAAGAGTGTCCACCCTTATGTCTCATCCAGCTGTGGGTCTAGATATGGTCAATCCAGGTTGCATCACAGCCCCTGAACGAATTGTGTAAGAATTTCTCTCTCTTTCCCTGTCTTTGTTTCATGGGTTTTTAAAAGTAATTTATTTTTAGAATGGGGTTTAGCTGCTTTTCACGGCTGTGTTTATGCCGCTTTACACCCACTTGACACACTAACAGAGAGATATCAATAAATAGGTTTTAAGATTATTGCTAGTCAGATATATTCTTGTGCGGTGAATCGGGCGTGTTGAGTCCAGTTCTCTGAGCAAGGAGTAGGTCTTGTCTATTACATATTGGGTTTATGGAACGGTATCTGAGCTAATTTGAAACTCTTGTTTTATGTATCACCCCACCTCACCTTTCCCGTTAAGCAGCCATAGTGTGTTTTCTGCATGTGTGACTCTGTTCTGTTTTGTAATTCAGTTCAAGTGTAACGGTTTTTACATTCCCTCTATAAGTGACACCTTATGAGAAGTGTCCTTTTCTGTGTGACTTATTTCACTTAGAATCGTCTTACCTAAATCCACTCATCATGCTGCTACTAGCCTTATGACATTGATTTCATGGCTGAGTGATATTCCATTGTACATAAGGACCACAACTTTTTGATCCATTTTTCGCTGTCCTGGGATATTTAAGGTGGAATGAAGTGGAGGTCCTTGTCAACAGAGCAGCCCTAAACTTTGGGGTGCTTGTGTCTTGCTGATTTTCAATTTTCCCACTTTATCCCCCCATGCGTGGAAGTGCCCTATGCTCTCTAAGCTGTGTTTTTTAGATGTTTCAGGACACACCGTACACTTCTCCAGAGTGGCTGTTGGCAATTTACATCCCGCCCATCAGTGTAGCAAGGCTCCCATTTCTCCATGGCCTGTCCTGCATTTCTGGTTTTGACACTTTTTTCAGCATGGCCCTTTTGACCGATGGGAAGCGAGACTTCTTTGTAGCGCTGATTTGCCTTTCCAGGTTGTTTGGTTGGCCAAAAAGGGCGTATGCGTTTTTTCCTGAATATATTCAGGAAAAAACGCATACGCCCTTTTTGGCCAAGGGCATCATTGTCAACGTTTTGCCGCTTTTCACGTGCTTTAAAGGCGATTCGAATCTACCTCCTGAAATCTGTTTCCTGCAATTCTGCCTTGATTTCAAATCCTCTTCTTTGCCTTCCCTCAATATATTTGTGGACGAGAGTTATCATTTATAACTCTGCAGGTTTGTGAATTGCAGTGCCCTGAAGCTCCATTTTACAACTCGCTTTTTTGGGAGCTGGCCGCAAAAGCGCAGGATGGCTTCAGGCCCTGTTCTGGTTCTGGGGGGCAGGCTGAGCCTGTGGTTAATTCTTCTTCCTGATGGGAAAATAGACTGACCTGTGCCTGTCCCAACACCAAGAGCTAGTCTCTCATTGGTTCCCCGTCTTCCCGTTCATCCTCAGGACAAATTGCAACCTGTACGGAACAGGAGGTTAAAGGTGCTGATGCTCCAAGTAGGGAGGTTGCTAGTAAAGTGGCTGGAATGGCGAACCCGAGCACAAGGAGATGAGAAATGAGGTGCGTTTTAGAAACCTTTCCCCATCACACGGTGTACCGTCTTCTGGGATTCTCATGCATGTTTTCGATGTAGGAAGATGCCCTTGAACCCGGAGATTTGGGACCCATGCGATGGGTAGCACGCAGTATTACTTTAAAGGGTCTGCGTTTGCTCACCCAACCTCACCAAACCTCTCAGCCCCAAGAGTGTCCACCCTTATGTCTCATCCAGCTGTGGGTCTAGATATGGTCAATCCAGGTTGCATCACAGCCCCTGAACGAATTGTGTAAGAATTTCTCTCTCTTTCCCTGTCTTTGTTTCATGGGTTTTTAAAAGTAATTTATTTTTAGAATGGGGTTTAGCTGCTTTTCACGGCTGTGTTTATGCCGCTTTACACCCACTTGACACACTAACAGAGAGATATCAATAAATAGGTTTTAAGATTATTGCTAGTCAGATATATTCTTGTGCGGTGAATCGGGCGTGTTGAGTCCAGTTCTCTGAGCAAGGAGTAGGTCTTGTCTATTACATATTGGGTTTATGGAACGGTATCTGAGCTAATTTGAAACTCTTGTTTTATGTATCACCCCACCTCACCTTTCCCGTTAAGCAGCCATAGTGTGTTTTCTGCATGTGTGACTCTGTTCTGTTTTGTAATTCAGTTCAAGTGTAACGGTTTTTACATTCCCTCTATAAGTGACACCTTATGAGAAGTGTCCTATTCTGTGTGACTTATTTCACTTAGAATCGTCTTACCTATATCCACTCATCATGCTGCTACTAGCCTTATGACATTGATTTCATGGCTGAGTGATATTCCATTGTACATAAGGACCACAACTTTTTTATCCATTTTTCGCTTTCCTGGGATATTTAAGGTGGAATGAAGTGGAGGTCCTTGTCAACAGAGCAGCCCTAAACTTTGGGGTGCTTGTGTCTTGCTGATTTTCAATTTTCCCACTTTATCCCCCCATGCGTGGAAGTGCCCTATGCTCTCTAAGCTGTGTTTTTTAGATGTTTCAGGACACACCGTACACTTCTCCAGAGTGGCTGTTGGCAATTTACATCCCGCCCATCAGTGTAGCAAGGCTCCCATTTCTCCATGGCCTGTCCTGCATTTCTGGTTTTGACACTTTTTTCAGCATGGCCCTTTTGACCGATTGGAAGCGAGACTTCTTTGTAGCGCTGATTTGCCTTTCCAGGTTGCTTGGTTGGCCAAAAAGGGCGTATGCGTTTTTTCCTGAATATATTCAGGAAAAAACGCATACGCCCTTTTTGGCCAAGGGCATCATTGTCAACGTTTTGCCGCTTTTCACGTGCTTTAAAGGCGATTCGAATCTACCTCCTGAAATCTGTTTCCTGCAATTCTGCCTTGATTTCAAATCCTCTTCTTTGCCTTCCCTCAATATATTTGTGGACGAGAGTTATCATTTATAACTCTGCAGGTTTGTGAATTGCAGTGCCCAGAAGCTCCATTTTACAAGTCGCTTTTTTGGGAGCTGGCCGCAAAAGCGCAGGATGGCTTCAGGCCCTGTTCTGGTTCCGGGGGGCAGGCGGAGCCTGTGGTTAATTCTTCTTCCTGATGGGAAAATAGAGTGACCTGTGCCTGTCCCAACACCAAGAGCTAGTCTCTCATTGGTTCCCCGTCTTCCCGTTCATCCTCAGGACAAATTGCAACCTGTACGGAACAGGAGGTTAAAGGTGCTGAGGCTCCAAGTAGGGAGATTGCTAGTAAAGTGGCTGGAATGGCGAACCCGAGCACAAGGAGATGAGAAATGAGGTGCGTTTTAGAAACCTTTCCCCATCACACGGTGTACCATCTTCTGGGTTTCTCATGCATGTTTTCGATGTAGGAAGATGCCCTTGAACCTGGAGATTTGGGACCCATGCGATGGGTAGCACGCAGTATTACTTTAAAGGGTCTGCGTTTGCTCACCCAACCTCACCAAACCTCTCAGCCCCAAGAGTGTCCACCCTTATGTCTCATCCAGCTGTGGGTCTAGATATGGTCAATCCAGGTTGCATCACAGCCCCTGAACGAATTGTGTAAGAATTTCTCTCTCTTTCCCTGTCTTTGTTTCATGGGTTTTTAAAAGTAATTTATTTTTAGAATGGGGTTTAGCTGCTTTTCACGGCTGTGTTTATGCCGCTTTACACCCACTTGACACACTAACAGAGAGATATCAATAAATAGGTTTTAAGATTATTGCTAGTCAGATATATTCTTGTGCGGTGAATCGGGCGTGTTGAGTCCAGTTCTCTGAGCAAGGAGTAGGTCTTGTCTATTACATATTGGGTTTATGGAACGGTATCTGAGCTAATTTGAAACTCTTGTTTTATGTATCACCCCACCTCACCTTTCCCGTTAAGCAGCCATAGTGTGTTTTCTGCATGTGTGACTCTGTTCTGTTTTGTAATTCAGTTCAAGTGTAACGGTTTTTACATTCCCTCTATAAGTGACACCTTATGAGAAGTGTCCTTTTCTGTGTGACTTATTTCACTTAGAATCGTCTTACCTAAATCCACTCATCATGCTGCTACTAGCCTTATGACATTGATTTCATGGCTGAGTGATATTCCATTGTACATAAGGACCACAACTTTTTTATCCATTTTTCGCTTTCCTGGGATATTTAAGGTGGAATGAAGTGGAGGTCCTTGTCAACAGAGCAGCCCTAAACTTTGGGGTGCTTGTGTCTTGCTGATTTTCAATTTTCCCACTTTATCCCCCCATGCGTGGAAGTGCCCTATGCTCTCTAAGCTGTGTTTTTTAGATGTTTCAGGACACACCGTACACTTCTCCAGAGTGGCTGTTGGCAATTTACATCCCGCCCATCAGTGTAGCAAGGCTCCCATTTCTCCATGGCCTGTCCTGCATTTCTGGTTTTGACACTTTTTTCAGCATGGCCCTTTTGACCGATGGGAAGCGAGACTTCTTTGTAGCGCTGATTTGCCTTTCCAGGTTGCTTGGTTGGCCAAAAAGGGCGTATGCGTTTTTTCCTGAATATATTCAGGAAAAAACGCATACGCCCTTTTTGGCCAAGGGCATCATTGTCAACGTTTTGCCGCTTTTCACGTGCTTTAAAGGCGATTCGAATCTACCTCCTGAAATCTGTTTCCTGCAATTCTGCCTTGATTTCAAATCCTCTTCTTTGCCTTCCCTCAATATATTTGTGGACGAGAGTTATCATTTATAACTGTGCAGGTTTGTGAATTGCAGTGCCCAGAAGCTCCATTTTACAAGTCGCTTTTTTGGGAGCTGGCCGCAAAAGCGCAGGATGGCTTCAGGCCCTGTTCTGGTTCCGGGGGGCAGGCTGAGCCTGTGGTTAATTCTTCTTCCTGATGGGAAAATAGAGTGACCTGTGCCTGTCCCAACACCAAGAGCTAGTCTCTCATTGGTTCCCCGTCTTCCCGTTCATCCTCAGGACAAATTGCAACCTGTACGGAACAGGAGGTTAAAGGTGCTGAGGCTCCAAGTAGGGAGATTGCTAGTAAAGTGGCTGGAATGGCGAACCCGAGCACAAGGAGATGAGAAATGAGGTGCGTTTTAGAAACCTTTCCCCATCACACGGTGTACCATCTTCTGGGTTTCTCATGCATGTTTTCGATGTAGGAAGATGCCCTTGAACCTGGAGATTTGGGACCCATGCGATGGGTAGCACGCAGTATTACTTTAAAGGGTCTGCGTTTGCTCACCCAACCTCACCAAACCTCTCAGCCCCAAGAGTGTCCACCCTTATGTCTCATCCAGCTGTGGGTCTAGATATGGTCAATCCAGGTTGCATCACAGCCCTTGAACGAATTGTGTAAGAATTTCTCTCTCTTTCCCTGTCTTTGTTTCATGGGTTTTTAAAAGTAATTTATTTTTAGAATGGGGTTTAGCTGCTTTTCACGGCTGTGTTTATGCCGCTTTACACCCACTTGACACACTAACAGAGAGATATCAATACATAGGTTTTAAGATTATTACTAGTCAGATATATTCTTGTGCGGTGAATCGGGCGTGTTGAGTCCAGTTCTCTGAGCAAGGAGTAGGTCTTGTCTATTACATATTGGGTTTATGGAACGGTATCTGAGCTAATTTGAAACTCTTGTTTTATGTATCACCCCACCTCACCTTTCCCGTTAAGCAGCCATAGTGTGTTTTCTGCATGTGTGACTCTGTTCTGTTTTGTAATTCAGTTCAAGTGTAACGGTTTTTACATTCCCTCTATAAGTGACACCTTATGAGAAGTGTCCTTTTCTGTGTGACTTATTTCACTTAGAATCGTCTTACCTAAATCCACTCATCATGCTGCTACTAGCCTTATGACATTGATTTCATGGCTGAGTGATATTCCATTGTACATAAGGACCACAACTTTTTTATCCATTTTTCGCTTTCCTGGGATATTTAAGGTGGAATGAAGTGGAGGTCCTTGTCAACAGAGCAGCCCTAAACTTTGGGGTGCTTGTGTCTTGCTGATTTTCAATTTTCCCACTTTATCCCCCCATGCGTGGAAGTGCCCTATGCTCTCTAAGCTGTGTTTTTTAGATGTTTCAGGACACACCGTACACTTCTCCAGAGTGGCTGTTGGCAATTTACATCCCGCCCATCAGTGTAGCAAGGCTCCCATTTCTCCATGGCCTGTCCTGCATTTCTGGTTTTGACACTTTTTTCAGCATGGCCCTTTTGACCGATGGGAAGCGAGACTTCTTTGTAGCGCTGATTTGCCTTTCCAGGTTGCTTGGTTGGCCAAAAAGGGCGTATGCGTTTTTTCCTGAATATATTCAGGAAAAAACGCATACGCCCTTTTTGGCCAAGGGCATCATTGTCAACGTTTTGCCGCTTTTCACGTGCTTTAAAGGCGATTCGAATCTACCTCCTGAAATCTGTTTCCTGCAATTCTGCCTTGATTTCAAATCCTCTTCTTTGCCTTCCCTCAATATATTTGTGGACGAGAGTTATCATTTATAACTCTGCAGGTTTGTGAATTGCAGTGCCCAGAAGCTCCATTTTACAAGTCGCTTTTTTGGGAGCTGGCCGCAAAAGCGCAGGATGGCTTCAGGCCCTGTTCTGGTTCCGGGGGGCAGGCTGAGCCTGTGGTTAATTCTTCTTCCTGATGGGAAAATAGAGTGACCTGTGCCTGTCCCAACACCAAGAGCTAGTCTCTCATTGGTTCCCCGTCTTCCCGTTCATCCTCAGGACAAATTGCAACCTGTACGGAACAGGAGGTTAAAGGTGCTGATGCTCCAAGTAGGGAGGTTGCTAGTAAAGTGGCTGGAATGGCGAACCCGAGCACAAGGAGATGAGAAATGAGGTGCGTTTTAGAAACCTTTCCCCATCACACGGTGTACCATCTTCTGGGATTCTCATGCATGTTTTCGATGTAGGAAGATGCCCTTGAACCTGGAGATTTGGGACCCATGCGATGGGTAGCACGCAGTATTACTTTAAAGGGTCTGCGTTTGCTCACCCAACCTCACCAAACCTCTCAGCCCCAAGAGTGTCCACCCTTATGTCTCATCCAGCTGTGGGTCTAGATATGGTCAATCCAGGTTGCATCACAGCCCCTGAACGAATTGTGTAAGAATTTCTCTCTCTTTCCCTGTCTTTGTTTCATGGGTTTTTAAAAGTAATTTATTTTTAGAATGGGGTTTAGCTGCTTTTCACGGCTGTGTTTATGCCGCTTTACACCCACTTGACACACTAACAGAGAGATATCAATAAATAGGTTTTAAGATTATTGCTAGTCAGATATATTCTTGTGCGGTGAATCGGGCGTGTTGAGTCCAGTTCTCTGAGCAAGGAGTAGGTCTTGTCTATTACATATTGGGTTTATGGAACGGTATCTGAGCTAATTTGAAACTCTTGTTTTATGTATCACCCCACCTCACCTTTCCCGTTAAGCAGCCATAGTGTGTTTTCTGCATGTGTGACTCTGTTCTGTTTTGTAATTCAGTTCAAGTGTAACGGTTTTTACATTCCCTCTATAAGTGACACCTTATGAGAAGTGTCCTTTTCTGTGTGACTTATTTCACTTAGAATCGTCTTACCTAAATCCACTCATCATGCTGCTACTAGCCTTATGACATTGATTTCATGGCTGAGTGATATTCCATTGTACATAAGGACCACAACTTTTTGATCCATTTTTCGCTGTCCTGGGATATTTAAGGTGGAATGAAGTGGAGGTCCTTGTCAACAGAGCAGCCCTAAACTTTGGGGTGCTTGTGTCTTGCTGATTTTCAATTTTCCCACTTTATCCCCCCATGCGTGGAAGTGCCCTATGCTCTCTAAGCTGTGTTTTTTAGATGTTTCAGGACACACCGTACACTTCTCCAGAGTGGCTGTTGGCAATTTACATCCCGCCCATCAGTGTAGCAAGGCTCCCATTTCTCCATGGCCTGTCCTGCATTTCTGGTTTTGACACTTTTTTCAGCATGGCCCTTTTGACCGATGGGAAGCGAGACTTCTTTGTAGCGCTGATTTGCCTTTCCAGGTTGTTTGGTTGGCCAAAAAGGGCGTATGCGTTTTTTCCTGAATATATTCAGGAAAAAACGCATACGCCCTTTTTGGCCAAGGGCATCATTGTCAACGTTTTGCCGCTTTTCACGTGCTTTAAAGGCGATTCGAATCTACCTCCTGAAATCTGTTTCCTGCAATTCTGCCTTGATTTCAAATCCTCTTCTTTGCCTTCCCTCAATATATTTGTGGACGAGAGTTATCATTTATAACTCTGCAGGTTTGTGAATTGCAGTGCCCTGAAGCTCCATTTTACAACTCGCTTTTTTGGGAGCTGGCCGCAAAAGCGCAGGATGGCTTCAGGCCCTGTTCTGGTTCCGGGGGGCAGGCTGAGCCTGTGGTTAATTCTTCTTCCTGATGGGAAAATAGACTGACCTGTGCCTGTCCCAACACCAAGAGCTAGTCTCTCATTGGTTCCCCGTCTTCCCGTTCATCCTCAGGACAAATTGCAACCTGTACGGAACAGGAGGTTAAAGGTGCTGATGCTCCAAGTAGGGAGGTTGCTAGTAAAGTGGCTGGAATGGCGAACCCGAGCACAAGGAGATGAGAAATGAGGTGCGTTTTAGAAACCTTTCCCCATCACACGGTGTACCGTCTTCTGGGATTCTCATGCATGTTTTCGATGTAGGAAGATGCCCTTGAACCCGGAGATTTGGGACCCATGCGATGGGTAGCACGCAGTATTACTTTAAAGGGTCTGCGTTTGCTCACCCAACCTCACCAAACCTCTCAGCCCCAAGAGTGTCCACCCTTATGTCTCATCCAGCTGTGGGTCTAGATATGGTCAATCCAGGTTGCATCACAGCCCCTGAACGAATTGTGTAAGAATTTCTCTCTCTTTCCCTGTCTTTGTTTCATGGGTTTTTAAAAGTAATTTATTTTTAGAATGGGGTTTAGCTGCTTTTCACGGCTGTGTTTATGCCGCTTTACACCCACTTGACACACTAACAGAGAGATATCAATAAATAGGTTTTAAGATTATTGCTAGTCAGATATATTCTTGTGCGGTGAATCGGGCGTGTTGAGTCCAGTTCTCTGAGCAAGGAGTAGGTCTTGTCTATTACATATTGGGTTTATGGAACGGTATCTGAGCTAATTTGAAACTCTTGTTTTATGTATCACCCCACCTCACCTTTCCCGTTAAGCAGCCATAGTGTGTTTTCTGCATGTGTGACTCTGTTCTGTTTTGTAATTCAGTTCAAGTGTAACGGTTTTTACATTCCCTCTATAAGTGACACCTTATGAGAAGTGTCCTATTCTGTGTGACTTATTTCACTTAGAATCGTCTTACCTATATCCACTCATCATGCTGCTACTAGCCTTATGACATTGATTTCATGGCTGAGTGATATTCCATTGTACATAAGGACCACAACTTTTTTATCCATTTTTCGCTTTCCTGGGATATTTAAGGTGGAATGAAGTGGAGGTCCTTGTCAACAGAGCAGCCCTAAACTTTGGGGTGCTTGTGTCTTGCTGATTTTCAATTTTCCCACTTTATCCCCCCATGCGTGGAAGTGCCCTATGCTCTCTAAGCTGTGTTTTTTAGATGTTTCAGGACACACCGTACACTTCTCCAGAGTGGCTGTTGGCAATTTACATCCCGCCCATCAGTGTAGCAAGGCTCCCATTTCTCCATGGCCTGTCCTGCATTTCTGGTTTTGACACTTTTTTCAGCATGGCCCTTTTGACCGATTGGAAGCGAGACTTCTTTGTAGCGCTGATTTGCCTTTCCAGGTTGCTTGGTTGGCCAAAAAGGGCGTATGCGTTTTTTCCTGAATATATTCAGGAAAAAACGCATACGCCCTTTTTGGCCAAGGGCATCATTGTCAACGTTTTGCCGCTTTTCACGTGCTTTAAAGGCGATTCGAATCTACCTCCTGAAATCTGTTTCCTGCAATTCTGCCTTGATTTCAAATCCTCTTCTTTGCCTTCCCTCAATATATTTGTGGACGAGAGTTATCATTTATAACTCTGCAGGTTTGTGAATTGCAGTGCCCAGAAGCTCCATTTTACAAGTCGCTTTTTTGGGAGCTGGCCGCAAAAGCGCAGGATGGCTTCAGGCCCTGTTCTGGTTCCGGGGGGCAGGCGGAGCCTGTGGTTAATTCTTCTTCCTGATGGGAAAATAGAGTGACCTGTGCCTGTCCCAACACCAAGAGCTAGTCTCTCATTGGTTCCCCGTCTTCCCGTTCATCCTCAGGACAAATTGCAACCTGTACGGAACAGGAGGTTAAAGGTGCTGATGCTCCAAGTAGGGAGGTTGCTAGTAAAGTGGCTGGAATGGCGAACCCGAGCACAAGGAGATGAGAAATGAGGTGCGTTTTAGAAACCTTTCCCCATCACACGGTGTACCATCTTCTGGGATTCTCATGCATGTTTTCGATGTAGGAAGATGCCCTTGAACCTGGAGATTTGGGACCCATGCGATGGGTAGCACGCAGTATTACTTTAAAGGGTCTGCGTTTGCTCACCCAACCTCACCAAACCTCTCAGCCCCAAGAGTGTCCACCCTTATGTCTCATCCAGCTGTGGGTCTAGATATGGTCAATCCAGGTTGCATCACAGCCCCTGAACGAATTGTGTAAGAATTTCTCTCTCTTTCCCTGTCTTTGTTTCATGGGTTTTTAAAAGTAATTTATTTTTAGAATGGGGTTTAGCTGCTTTTCACGGCTGTGTTTATGCCGCTTTACACCCACTTGACACACTAACAGAGAGATATCAATAAATAGGTTTTAAGATTATTGCTAGTCAGATATATTCTTGTGCGGTGAATCGGGCGTGTTGAGTCCAGTTCTCTGAGCAAGGAGTAGGTCTTGTCTATTACATATTGGGTTTATGGAACGGTATCTGAGCTAATTTGAAACTCTTGTTTTATGTATCACCCCACCTCACCTTTCCCGTTAAGCAGCCATAGTGTGTTTTCTGCATGTGTGACTCTGTTCTGTTTTGTAATTCAGTTCAAGTGTAACGGTTTTTACATTCCCTCTATAAGTGACACCTTATGAGAAGTGTCCTTTTCTGTGTGACTTATTTCACTTAGAATCGTCTTACCTAAATCCACTCATCATGCTGCTACTAGCCTTATGACATTGATTTCATGGCTGAGTGATATTCCATTGTACATAAGGACCACAACTTTTTTATCCATTTTTCGCTTTCCTGGGATATTTAAGGTGGAATGAAGTGGAGGTCCTTGTCAACAGAGCAGCCCTAAACTTTGGGGTGCTTGTGTCTTGCTGATTTTCAATTTTCCCACTTTATCCCCCCATGCGTGGAAGTGCCCTATGCTCTCTAAGCTGTGTTTTTTAGATGTTTCTGGACACACCGTACACTTCTCCAGAGTGGCTGTTGGCAATTTACATCCCGCCCATCAGTGTAGCAAGGCTCCCATTTCTCCATGGCCTGTCCTGCATTTCTGGTTTTGACACTTTTTTCAGCATGGCCCTTTTGACCGATGGGAAGCGAGACTTCTTTGTAGCGCTGATTTGCCTTTCCAGGTTGCTTGGTTGGCCAAAAAGGGCGTATGCGTTTTTTCCTGAATATATTCAGGAAAAAACGCATACGCACTTTTTGGCCAAGGGCATCATTGTCAACGTTTTGCCGCTTTTCATGTGCTTTAAAGGCGATTCGAATCTACCTCCTGAAATCTGTTTCCTGCAATTCTGCCTTGATTTCAATTCCTCGTCTTTGCCTTCCCTCAATATATTTGTGGACGAGAGTTATCATTTATAACTGTGCAGGTTTGTGAATTGCAGTGCCCTGAAGCTCCATTTTACAAGTCGCTTTTTCGGGAGCTGGCCGCAAAAGCGCAGGATGGCTTCAGGCCCTGTTCTGGTTCCGGGGGGCAGGCTGAGCCTGTGGTTAATTCTTCTTCCTGATGGGAAAATAGAGTGACCTGTGCCTGTCCCAACACCAAGAGCTAGTCTCTCATTGGTTCCCCGTCTTCCCGTTCATCCTCAGGACAAATTGCAACCTGTACGGAACAGGAGGTTAAAGGTGCTGAGGCTCCAAGTAGGGAGATTGCTAGTAAAGTGGCTGGAATGGCGAACCCGAGCACAAGGAGATGAGAAATGAGGTGCGTTTTAGAAACCTTTCCCCATCACACGGTGTACCATCTTCTGGGTTTCTCATGCATGTTTTCGATGTAGGAAGATGCCCTTGAACCTGGAGATTTGGGACCCATGCGATGGGTAGCACGCAGTATTACTTTAAAGGGTCTGCGTTTGCTCACCTAACCTCACCAAACCTCTCAGCCCCAAGAGTGTCCACCCTTATGTCTCATCCAGCTGTGGGTCTAGATATGGTCAATCCAGGTTGCATCACAGCCCCTGAACGAATTGTGTAAGAATTTCTCTCTCTTTCCCTGTCTTTGTTTCATGGGTTTTTTAAAGTAATTTATTTTTAGAATGGGGTTTAGCTGCTTTTCACGGCTGTGTTTATGCCGCTTTACACCCACTTGACACACTAACAGAGAGATATCAATACATAGGTTTTAAGATTATTACTAGTCAGATATATTCTTGTGCGGTGAATCGGGCGTGTTGAGTCCAGTTCTCTGAGCAAGGAGTAGGTCTTGTCTATTACATATTGGGTTTATGGAACGGTATCTGAGCTAATTTGAAACTCTTGTTTTATGTATCACCCCACCTCACCTTTCCCGTTAAGCAGCCATAGTGTGTTTTCTGCATGTGTGACTCTGTTCTGTTTTGTAATTCAGTTCAAGTGTAACGGTTTTTACATTCCCTCTATAAGTGACACCTTATGAGAAGTGTCCTTTTCTGTGTGACTTATTTCACTTAGAATCGTCTTACCTAAATCCACTCATCATGCTGCTACTAGCCTTATGACATTGATTTCATGGCTGAGTGATATTCCATTGTACATAAGGACCACAACTTTTTTATCCATTTTTCGCTTTCCTGGGATATTTAAGGTGGAATGAAGTGGAGGTCCTTGTCAACAGAGCAGCCCTAAACTTTGGGGTGCTTGTGTCTTGCTGATTTTCAATTTTCCCACTTTATCCCCCCATGCGTGGAAGTGCCCTATGCTCTCTAAGCTGTGTTTTTTAGATGTTTCAGGACACACCGTACACTTCTCCAGAGTGGCTGTTGGCAATTTACATCCCGCCCATCAGTGTAGCAAGGCTCCCATTTCTCCATGGCCTGTCCTGCATTTCTGGTTTTGACACTTTTTTCAGCATGGCCCTTTTGACCGATGGGAAGCGAGACTTCTTTGTAGCGCTGATTTGCCTTTCCAGGTTGCTTGGTTGGCCAAAAAGGGCGTATGCGTTTTTTCCTGAATATATTCAGGAAAAAACGCATACGCCCTTTTTGGCCAAGGGCATCATTGTCAACGTTTTGCCGCTTTTCATGTGCTTTAAAGGCGATTCGAATCTACCTCCTGAAATCTGTTTCCTGCAATTCTGCCTTGATTTCAATTCCTCGTCTTTGCCTTCCCTCAATATATTTGTGGACGAGAGTTATCATTTATAACTGTGCAGGTTTGTGAATTGCAGTGCCCTGAAGCTCCATTTTACAAGTCGCTTTTTCGGGAGCTGGCCGCAAAAGCGCAGGATGGCTTCAGGCCCTGTTCTGGTTCCGGGGGGCAGGCTGAGCCTGTGGTTAATTCTTCTTCCTGATGGGAAAATAGAGTGACCTGTGCCTGTCCCAACACCAAGAGCTAGTCTCTCATTGGTTCCCCGTCTTCCCGTTCATCCTCAGGACAAATTGCAACCTGTACGGAACAGGAGGTTAAAGGTGCTGAGGCTCCAAGTAGGGAGATTGCTAGTAAAGTGGCTGGAATGGCGAACCCGAGCACAAGGAGATGAGAAATGAGGTGCGTTTTAGAAACCTTTCCCCATCACACGGTGTACCATCTTCTGGGTTTCTCATGCATGTTTTCGATGTAGGAAGATGCCCTTGAACCTGGAGATTTGGGACCCATGCGATGGGTAGCACGCAGTATTACTTTAAAGGGTCTGCGTTTGCTCACCCAACCTCACCAAACCTCTCAGCCCCAAGAGTGTCCACCCTTATGTCTCATCCAGCTGTGGGTCTAGATATGGTCAATCCAGGTTGCATCACAGCCCCTGAACGAATTGTGTAAGAATTTCTCTCTCTTTCCCTGTCTTTGTTTCATGGGTTTTTAAAAGTAATTTATTTTTAGAATGGGGTTTAGCTGCTTTTCACGGCTGTGTTTATGCCGCTTTACACCCACTTGACACACTAACAGAGAGATATCAATACATAGGTTTTAAGATTATTACTAGTCAGATATATTCTTGTGCGGTGAATCGGGCGTGTTGAGTCCAGTTCTCTGAGCAAGGAGTAGGTCTTGTCTATTACATATTGGGTTTATGGAACGGTATCTGAGCTAATTTGAAACTCTTGTTTTATGTATCACCCCACCTCACCTTTCCCGTTAAGCAGCCATAGTGTGTTTTCTGCATGTGTGACTCTGTTCTGTTTTGTAATTCAGTTCAAGTGTAACGGTTTTTACATTCCCTCTATAAGTGACACCTTATGAGAAGTGTCCTTTTCTGTGTGACTTATTTCACTTAGAATCGTCTTACCTAAATCCACTCATCATGCTGCTACTAGCCTTATGACATTGATTTCATGGCTGAGTGATATTCCATTGTACATAAGGACCACAACTTTTGTATCCATTTTTCGCTTTCCTGGGATATTTAAGGTGGAATGAAGTGGAGGTCCTTGTCAACAGAGCAGCCCTAAACTTTGGGGTGCTTGTGTCTTGCTGATTTTCAATTTTCCCACTTTATCCCCCCATGCGTGGAAGTGCCCTATGCTCTCTAAGCTGTGTTTTTTAGATGTTTCAGGACACACCGTACACTTCTCCAGAGTGGCTGTTGGCAATTTACATCCCGCCCATCAGTGTAGCAAGGCTCCCATTTCTCCATGGCCTGTCCTGCATTTCTGGTTTTGACACTTTTTTCAGCATGGCCCTTTTGACCGATGGGAAGCGAGACTTCTTTGTAGCGCTGATTTGCCTTTCCAGGTTGCTTGGTTGGCCAAAAAGGGCGTATGCGTTTTTTCCTGAATATATTCAGGAAAAAACGCATACGCCCTTTTTGGCCAAGGGCATCATTGTCAACGTTTTGCCGCTTTTCATGTGCTTTAAAGGCGATTCGAATCTACCTCCTGAAATCTGTTTCCTGCAATTCTGCCTTGATTTCAAATCCTCTTCTTTGCCTTCCCTCAATATATTTGTGGACGAGAGTTATCATTTATAACTCTGCAGGTTTGTGAATTGCAGTGCCCAGAAGCTCCATTTTACAAGTCGCTTTTTTGGGAGCTGGCCGCAAAAGCGCAGGATGGCTTCAGGCCCTGTTCTGCTTCCGGGGGGCAGGCTGAGCCTGTGGTTAATTCTTCTTCCTGATGGGAAAATAGAGTGACCTGTGCCTGTCCCAACACCAAGAGCTAGTCTCTCATTGGTTCCCCGTCTTCCCGTTCATCCTCAGGACAAATTGCAACCTGTACGGAACAGGAGGTTAAAGGTGTTGATGCTCCAAGTAGGGAGGTTGCTAGTAAAGTGGCTGGAATGGCGAACCCGAGCACAAGGAGATGAGAAATGAGGTGCGTTTTAGAAACCTTTCCCCATCACACGGTGTACCATCTTCTGGGATTCTCATGCATGTTTTCGATGTAGGAAGATGCCCTTGAACCTGGAGATTTGGGACCCATGCGATGGGTAGCACGCAGTATTACTTTAAAGGGTCTGCGTTTGCTCACCCAACCTCACCAAACCTCTCAGCCCCAAGAGTGTCCACCCTTATGTCTCATCCAGCTGTGGGTCTAGATATGGTCAATCCAGGTTGCATCACAGCCCCTGAACGAATTGTGTAAGAATTTCTCTCTCTTTCCCTGTCTTTGTTTCATGGGTTTTTAAAAGTAATTTATTTTTAGAATGGGGTTTAGCTGCTTTTCACGGCTGTGTTTATGCCGCTTTACACCCACTTGACACACTAACAGAGAGATATCAATACATAGGTTTTAAGATTATTACTAGTCAGATATATTCTTGTGCGGTGAATCGGGCGTGTTGAGTCCAGTTCTCTGAGCAAGGAGTAGGTCTTGTCTATTACATATTGGGTTTATGGAACGGTATCTGAGCTAATTTGAAACTCTTGTTTTATGTATCACCCCACCTCACCTTTCCCGTTAAGCAGCCATAGTGTGTTTTCTGCATGTGTGACTCTGTTCTGTTTTGTAATTCAGTTCAAGTGTAACGGTTTTTACATTCCCTCTATAAGTGACACCTTATGAGAAGTGTCCTTTTCTGTGTGACTTATTTCACTTAGAATCGTCTTACCTAAATCCACTCATCATGCTGCTACTAGCCTTATGACATTGATTTCATGGCTGAGTGATATTCCATTGTACATAAGGACCACAACTTTTTTATCCATTTTTCGCTTTCCTGGGATATTTAAGGTGGAATGAAGTGGAGGTCCTTGTCAACAGAGCAGCCCTAAACTTTGGGGTGCTTGTGTCTTGCTGATTTTCAATTTTCCCACTTTATCCCCCCATGCGTGGAAGTGCCCTATGCTCTCTAAGCTGTGTTTTTTAGATGTTTCAGGACACACCGTACACTTCTCCAGAGTGGCTGTTGACAATTTACATCCCGCCCATCAGTGTAGCAAGGCTCCCATTTCTCCATGGCCTGTCCTGCATTTCTGGTTTTGACACTTTTTTCAGCATGGCCCTTTTGACCGATGGGAAGCGAGACTTCTTTGTAGCGCTGATTTGCCTTTCCAGGTTGCTTGGTTGGCCAAAAAGGGCGTATGCGTTTTTTCCTGAATATATTCAGGAAAAAACGCATACGCCCTTTTTGGCCAAGGGCATCATTGTCAACGTTTTGCCGCTTTTCATGTGCTTTAAAGGCGATTCGAATCTACCTCCTGAAATCTGTTTCCTGCAATTCTGCCTTGATTTCAAATCCTCTTCTTTGCCTTCCCTCAATATATTTGTGGACGAGAGTTATCATTTATAACTCTGCAGGTTTGTGAATTGCAGTGCCCAGAAGCTCCATTTTACAAGTCGCTTTTTTGGGAGCTGGCCGCAAAAGCGCAGGATGGCTTCAGGCCCTGTTCTGGTTCCGGGGGGCAGGCTGAGCCTGTGGTTAATTCTTCTTCCTGATGGGAAAATAGAGTGACCTGTGCCTGTCCCAACACCAAGAGCTAGTCTCTCATTGGTTCCCCGTCTTCCCGTTCATCCTCAGGACAAATTGCAACCTGTACGGAACAGGAGGTTAAAGGTGTTGATGCTCCAAGTAGGGAGGTTGCTAGTAAAGTGGCTGGAATGGCGAACCCGAGCACAAGGAGATGAGAAATGAGGTGCGTTTTAGAAACCTTTCCCCATCACACGGTGTACCATCTTCTGGGATTCTCATGCATGTTTTCGATGTAGGAAGATGCCCTTGAACCTGGAGATTTGGGACCCATGCGATGGGTAGCACGCAGTATTACTTTAAAGGGTCTGCGTTTGCTCACCCAACCTCACCAAACCTCTCAGCCCCAAGAGTGTCCACCCTTATGTCTCATCCAGCTGTGGGTCTAGATATGGTCAATCCAGGTTGCATCACAGCCCCTGAACGAATTGTGTAAGAATTTCTCTCTCTTTCCCTGTCTTTGTTTCATGGGTTTTTAAAAGTAATTTATTTTTATAATGGGGTTTAGCTGCTTTTCACGGCTGTGTTTATGCCGCTTTACACCCACTTGACACACTAACAGAGAGATATCAATACATAGGTTTTAAGATTATTACTAGTCAGATATATTCTTGTGCGGTGAATCGGGCGTGTTGAGTCCAGTTCTCTGAGCAAGGAGTAGGTCTTGTCTATTACATATTGGGTTTATGGAACGGTATCTGAGCTAATTTGAAACTCTTGTTTTATGTATCACCCCACCTCACCTTTCCCGTTAAGCAGCCATAGTGTGTTTTCTGCATGTGTGACTCTGTTCTGTTTTGTAATTCAGTTCAAGTGTAACGGTTTTTACATTCCCTCTATAAGTGACACCTTATGAGAAGTGTCCTTTTCTGTGTGACTTATTTCACTTAGAATCGTCTTACCTAAATCCACTCATCATGCTGCTACTAGCCTTATGACATTGATTTCATGGCTGAGTGATATTCCATTGTACATAAGGACCACAACTTTTTTATCCATTTTTCGCTTTCCTGGGATATTTAAGGTGGAATGAAGTGGAGGTCCTTGTCAACAGAGCAGCCCTAAACTTTGGGGTGCTTGTGTCTTGCTGATTTTCAATTTTCCCACTTTATCCCCCCATGCGTGGAAGTGCCCTATGCTCTCTAAGCTGTGTTTTTTAGATGTTTCAGGACACACCGTACACTTCTCCAGAGTGGCTGTTGGCAATTTACATCCCGCCCATCAGTGTAGCAAGGCTCCCATTTCTCCATGGCCTGTCCTGCATTTCTGGTTTTGACACTTTTTTCAGCATGGCCCTTTTGACCGATGGGAAGCGAGACTTCTTTGTAGCGCTGATTTGCCTTTCCAGGTTGCTTGGTTGGCCAAAAAGGGCGTATGCATTTTTTCCTGAATATATTCAGGAAAAAACGCATACGCCCTTTTTGGCCAAGGGCATCATTGTCAACGTTTTGCCGCTTTTCACGTGCTTTAAAGGCGATTCGAATCTACCTCCTGAAATCTGTTTCCTGCAATTCTGCCTTGATTTCAAATCCTCTTCTTTGCCTTCCCTCAATATATTTGTGGACGAGAGTTATCATTTATAACTCTGCAGGTTTGTGAATTGCAGTGCCCAGAAGCTCCATTTTACAAGTCGCTTTTTTGGGAGCTGGCCGCAAAAGCGCAGGATGGCTTCAGGCCCTGTTCTGGTTCCGGGGGGCAGGCTGAGCCTGTGGTTAATTCTTCTTCCTGATGGGAAAATAGAGTGACCTGTGCCTGTCCCAACACCAAGAGCTAGTCTCTCATTGGTTCCCCGTCTTCCCGTTCATCCTCAGGACAAATTGCAACCTGTACGGAACAGGAGGTTAAAGGTGCTGATGCTCCAAGTAGGGAGGTTGCTAGTAAAGTGGCTGGAATGGCGAACCCGAGCACAAGGAGATGAGAAATGAGGTGCGTTTTAGAAACCTTTCCCCATCACACGGTGTACCATCTTCTGGGATTCTCATGCATGTTTTCGATGTAGGAAGATGCCCTTGAACCTGGAGATTTGGGACCCATGCGATGGGTAGCACGCAGTATTACTTTAAAGGGTCTGCGTTTGCTCACCCAACCTCACCAAACCTCTCAGCCCCAAGAGTGTCCACCCTTATGTCTCATCCAGCTGTGGGTCTAGATATGGTCAATCCAGGTTGCATCACAGCCCCTGAACGAATTGTGTAAGAATTTCTCTCTCTTTCCCTGTCTTTGTTTCATGGGTTTTTAAAAGTAATTTATTTTTATAATGGGGTTTAGCTGCTTTTCACGGCTGTGTTTATTCCGCTTTACACCCACTTGACACACTAACAGAGAGATATCAATACATAGGTTTTAAGATTATTACTAGTCAGATATATTCTTGTGCGGTGAATCGGGCGTGTTGAGTCCAGTTCTCTGAGCAAGGAGTAGGTCTTGTCTATTACATATTGGGTTTATGGAACGGTATCTGAGCTAATTTGAAACTCTTGTTTTATGTATCACCCCACCTCACCTTTCCCGTTAAGCAGCCATAGTGTGTTTTCTGCATGTGTGACTCTGTTCTGTTTTGTAATTCAGTTCAAGTGTAACGGTTTTTACATTCCCTCTATAAGTGACACCTTATGAGAAGTGTCCTTTTCTGTGTGACTTATTTCACTTAGAATCGTCTTACCTAAATCCACTCATCATGCTGCTACTAGCCTTATGACATTGATTTCATGGCTGAGTGATATTCCATTGTACATAAGGACCACAACTTTTTTATCCATTTTTCGCTTTCCTGGGATATTTAAGGTGGAATGAAGTGGAGGTCCTTGTCAACAGAGCAGCCCTAAACTTTGGGGTGCTTGTGTCTTGCTGATTTTCAATTTTCCCACTTTATCCCCCCATGCGTGGAAGTGCCCTATGCTCTCTAAGCTGTGTTTTTTAGATGTTTCAGGACACACCGTACACTTCTCCAGAGTGGCTGTTGGCAATTTACATCCCGCCCATCAGTGTAGCAAGGCTCCCATTTCTCCATGGCCTGTCCTGCATTTCTGGTTTTGACACTTTTTTCAGCATGGCCCTTTTGACAGATGGGAAGCGAGACTTCTTTGTAGCGCTGATTTGCCTTTCCAGGTTGCTTGGTTGGCCAAAAAGGGCGTATGCGTTTTTTCCTGAATATATTCAGGAAAAAACGCATACGCCCTTTTTGGCCAAGGGCATCATTGTCAACGTTTTGCCGCTTTTCACGTGCTTTAAAGGCGATTCGAATCTACCTCCTGAAATCTGTTTCCTGCAATTCTGCCTTGATTTCAAATCCTCTTCTTTGCCTTCCCTCAATATATTTGTGGACGAGAGTTATCATTTATAACTCTGCAGGTTTGTGAATTGCAGTGCCCAGAAGCTCCATTTTACAAGTCGCTTTTTTGGGAGCTGGCCGCAAAAGCGCAGGATGGCTTCAGGCCCTGTTCTGGTTCCGGGGGGCAGGCTGAGCCTGTGGTTAATTCTTCTTCCTGATGGGAAAATAGAGTGACCTGTGCCTGTCCCAACACCAAGAGCTAGTCTCTCATTGGTTCCCCGTCTTCCCGTTCATCCTCAGGACAAATTGCAACCTGTACGGAACAGGAGGTTAAAGGTGCTGATGCTCCAAGTAGGGAGGTTGCTAGTAAAGTGGCTGGAATGGCGAACCCGAGCACAAGGAGATGAGAAATGAGGTGCGTTTTAGAAACCTTTCCCCATCACACGGTGTACCATCTTCTGGGATTCTCATGCATGTTTTCGATGTAGGAAGATGCCCTTGAACCTGGAGATTTGGGACCCATGCGATGGGTAGCACGCAGTATTACTTTAAAGGGTCTGCGTTTGCTCACCCAACCTCACCAAACCTCTCAGCCCCAAGAGTGTCCACCCTTATGTCTAATCCAGCTGTGGGTCTAGATATGGTCAATCCAGGTTGCATCACAGCCCCTGAACGAATTGTGTAAGAATTTCTCTCTCTTTCCCTGTCTTTGTTTCATGGGTTTTTAAAAGTAATTTATTTTTAGAATGGGGTTTAGCTGCTTTTCACGGCTGTGTTTATGCCGCTTTACACCCACTTGACACACTAACAGAGAGATATCAATAAATAGGTTTTAAGATTATTGCTAGTCAGATATATTCTTGTGCGGTGAATCGGGCGTGTTGAGTCCAGTTCTCTGAGCAAGGAGTAGGTCTTGTCTATTACATATTGGGTTTATGGAACGGTATCTGAGCTAATTTGAAACTCTTGTTTTATGTATCACCCCACCTCACCTTTCCCGTTAAGCAGCCATAGTGTGTTTTCTGCATGTGTGACTCTGTTCTGTTTTGTAATTCAGTTCAAGTGTAACGGTTTTTACATTCCCTCTATAAGTGACACCTTATGAGAAGTGTCCTATTCTGTGTGACTTATTTCACTTAGAATCGTCTTACCTAAATCCACTCATCATGCTGCTACTAGCCTTATGACATTGATTTCATGGCTGAGTGATATTCCATTGTACATAAGGACCACAACTTTTTTATCCAGTTTTCGCTTTCCTGGGATATTTAAGGTGGAATGAAGTGGAGGTCCTTGTCAACAGAGCAGCCCTAAACTTTGGGGTGCTTGTGTCTTGCGGATTTTCAATTTTCCCACTTTATCCCCCCATGCGTGGAAGTGCCCTATGCTCTCTAAGCTGTGTTTTTTAGATGTTTCAGGACACACCGTACACTTCTCCAGAGTGGCTGTTGGCAATTTACATCCCGCCCATCAGTGTAGCAAGGCTCCCATTTCTCCATGGCCTGTCCTGCATTTCTGGTTTTGACACTTTTTTCAGCATGGCCCTTTTGACCGATGGGAAGCGAGACTTCTTTGTAGCGCTGATTTGCCTTTCCACGTTGCTTGGTTGGCCAAAAAGGGCGTATGCGTTTTTTCCTGAATATATTCAGGAAAAAACGCATACGCCCTTTTTGGCCAAGGGCATCATTGTCAACGTTTTGCCGCTTTTCACGTGCTTTAAAGGCGATTCGAATCTACCTCCTGAAATCTGTTTCCTGCAATTCTGCCTTGATTTCAAATCCTCTTCTTTGCCTTCCCTCAATATATTTGTGGACGAGAGTTATCATTTATAACTCTGCAGGTTTGTGAATTGCAGTGCCCAGAAGCTCCATTTTACAAGTCGCTTTTTTGGGAGCTGGCCGCAAAAGCGCAGGATGGCTTCAGGCCCTGTTCTGGTTCCGGGGGGCAGGCTGAGCCTGTGGTTAATTCTTCTTCCTGATGGGAAAATAGAGTGACCTGTGCCTGTCCCAACACCAAGAGCTAGTCTCTCATTGGTTCCCCGTCTTCCCGTTCATCCTCAGGACAAATTGCAACCTGTACGGAACAGGAGGTTAAAGGTGCTGATGCTCCAAGTAGGGAGGTTGCTAGTAAAGTGGCTGGAATGGCGAACCCGAGCACAAGGAGATGAGAAATGAGGTGCGTTTTAGAAACCTTTCCCCATCACACGGTGTACCATCTTCTGGGATTCTCATGCATGTTTTCGATGTAGGAAGATGCCCTTGAACCTGGAGATTTGGGACCCATGCGATGGGTAGCACGCAGTATTACTTTAAAGGGTCTGCGTTTGCTCACCCAACCTCACCAAACCTCTCAGCCCCAAGAGTGTCCACCCTTATGTCTCATCCAGCTGTGGGTCTAGATATGGTCAATCCAGGTTGCATCACAGCCCCTGAACGAATTGTGTAAGAATTTCTCTCTCTTTCCCTGTCTTTGTTTCATGGGTTTTTAAAAGTAATTTATTTTTAGAATGGGGTTTAGCTGCTTTTCACGGCTGTGTTTATGCCGCTTTACACCCACTTGACACACTAACAGAGAGATATCAATAAATAGGTTTTAAGATTATTGCTAGTCAGATATATTCTTGTGCGGTGAATCGGGCGTGTTGAGTCCAGTTCTCTGAGCAAGGAGTAGGTCTTGTCTATTACATATTGGGTTTATGGAACGGTATCTGAGCTAATTTGAAACTCTTGTTTTATGTATCACCCCACCTCACCTTTCCCGTTAAGCAGCCATAGTGTGTTTTCTGCATGTGTGACTCTGTTCTGTTTTGTAATTCAGTTCAAGTGTAACGGTTTTTACATTCCCTCTATAAGTGACACCTTATGAGAAGTGTCCTTTTCTGTGTGACTTATTTCACTTAGAATCGTCTTACCTAAATCCACTCATCATGCTGCTACTAGCCTTATGACATTGATTTCATGGCTGAGTGATATTCCATTGTACATAAGGACCACAACTTTTTTATCCATTTTTCGCTTTCCTGGGATATTTAAGGTGGAATGAAGTGGAGGTCCTTGTCAACAGAGCAGCCCTAAACTTTGGGGTGCTTGTGTCTTGCTGATTTTCAATTTTCCCACTTTATCCCCCCATGCGTGGAAGTGCCCTATGCTCTCTAAGCTGTGTTTTTTAGATGTTTCAGGACACACCGTACACTTCTCCAGAGTGGCTGTTGGCAATTTACATCCCGCCCATCAGTGTAGCAAGGCTCCCATTTCTCCATGGCCTGTCCTGCATTTCTGGTTTTGACACTTTTTTCAGCATGGCCCTTTTGACCGATGGGAAGCGAGACTTCTTTGTAGCGCTGATTTGCCTTTCCAGGTTGCTTGGTTGGCCAAAAAGGGCGTATGCGTTTTTTCCTGAATATATTCAGGAAAAAACGCATACGCACTTTTTGGCCAAGGGCATCATTGTCAACGTTTTGCCGCTTTTCATGTGCTTTAAAGGCGATTCGAATCTACCTCCTGAAATCTGTTTCCTGCAATTCTGCCTTGATTCCAATTCCTCGTCTTTGCCTTCCCTCAATATATTTGTGGACGAGAGTTATCATTTATAACTGTGCAGGTTTGTGAATTGCAGTGCCCTGAAGCTCCATTTTACAAGTCGCTTTTTCGGGAGCTGGCCGCAAAAGCGCAGGATGGCTTCAGGCCCTGTTCTGGTTCCGGGGGGCAGGCTGAGCCTGTGGTTAATTCTTCTTCCTGATGGGAAAATAGAGTGACCTGTGCCTGTCCCAACACCAAGAGCTAGTCTCTCATTGGTTCCCCGTCTTCCCGTTCATCCTCAGGACAAATTGCAACCTGTACGGAACAGGAGGTTAAAGGTGCTGAGGCTCCAAGTAGGGAGATTGCTAGTAAAGTGGCTGGAATGGCGAACCCGAGCACAAGGAGATGAGAAATGAGGTGCGTTTTAGAAACCTTTCCCCATCACACGGTGTACCATCTTCTGGGTTTCTCATGCATGTTTTCGATGTAGGAAGATGCCCTTGAACCTGGAGATTTGGGACCCATGCGATGGGTAGCACGCAGTATTACTTTAAAGGGTCTGCGTTTGCTCACCTAACCTCACCAAACCTCTCAGCCCCAAGAGTGTCCACCCTTATGTCTCATCCAGCTGTGGGTCTAGATATGGTCAATCCAGGTTGCATCACAGCCCCTGAACGAATTGTGTAAGAATTTCTCTCTCTTTCCCTGTCTTTGTTTCATGGGTTTTTTAAAGTAATTTATTTTTATAATGGGGTTTAGCTGCTTTTCACGGCTGTGTTTATGCCGCTTTACACCCACTTGACACACTAACAGAGAGATATCAATACATAGGTTTTAAGATTATTACTAGTCAGATATATTCTTGTGCGGTGAATCGGGCGTGTTGAGTCCAGTTCTCTGAGCAAGGAGTAGGTCTTGTCTATTACATATTGGGTTTATGGAACGGTATCTGAGCTAATTTGAAACTCTTGTTTTATGTATCACCCCACCTCACCTTTCCCGTTAAGCAGCCATAGTGTGTTTTCTGCATGTGTGACTCTGTTCTGTTTTGTAATTCAGTTCAAGTGTAACGGTTTTTACATTCCCTCTATAAGTGACACCTTATGAGAAGTGTCCTTTTCTGTGTGACTTATTTCACTTAGAATCGTCTTACCTAAATCCACTCATCATGCTGCTACTAGCCTTATGACATTGATTTCATGGCTGAGTGATATTCCATTGTACATAAGGACCACAACTTTTTTATCCATTTTTCGCTTTCCTGGGATATTTAAGGTGGAATGAAGTGGAGGTCCTTGTCAACAGAGCAGCCCTAAACTTTGGGGTGCTTGTGTCTTGCTGATTTTCAATTTTCCCACTTTATCCCCCCATGCGTGGAAGTGCCCTATGCTCTCTAAGCTGTGTTTTTTAGATGTTTCAGGACACACCGTACACTTCTCCAGAGTGGCTGTTGGCAATTTACATCCCGCCCATCAGTGTAGCAAGGCTCCCATTTCTCCATGGCCTGTCCTGCATTTCTGGTTTTGACACTTTTTTCAGCATGGCCCTTTTGACCGATGGGAAGCGAGACTTCTTTGTAGCGCTGATTTGCCTTTCCAGGTTGCTTGGTTGGCCAAAAAGGGCGTATGCGTTTTTTCCTGAATATATTCAGGAAAAAACGCATACGCCCTTTTTGGCCAAGGGCATCATTGTCAACGTTTTGCCGCTTTTCATGTGCTTTAAAGGCGATTCGAATCTACCTCCTGAAATCTGTTTCCTGCAATTCTGCCTTGATTTCAATTCCTCGTCTTTGCCTTCCCTCAATATATTTGTGGACGAGAGTTATCATTTATAACTGTGCAGGTTTGTGAATTGCAGTGCCCTGAAGCTCCATTTTACAAGTCGCTTTTTCGGGAGCTGGCCGCAAAAGCGCAGGATGGCTTCAGGCCCTGTTCTGGTTCCGGGGGGCAGGCTGAGCCTGTGGTTAATTCTTCTTCCTGATGGGAAAATAGAGTGACCTGTGCCTGTCCCAACACCAAGAGCTAGTCTCTCATTGGTTCCCCGTCTTCCCGTTCATCCTCAGGACAAATTGCAACCTGTACGGAACAGGAGGTTAAAGGTGCTGAGGCTCCAAGTAGGGAGATTGCTAGTAAAGTGGCTGGAATGGCGAACCCGAGCACAAGGAGATGAGAAATGAGGTGCGTTTTAGAAACCTTTCCCCATCACACGGTGTACCATCTTCTGGGTTTCTCATGCATGTTTTCGATGTAGGAAGATGCCCTTGAACCTGGAGATTTGGGACCCATGCGATGGGTAGCACGCAGTATTACTTTAAAGGGTCTGCGTTTGCTCACCCAACCTCACCAAACCTCTCAGCCCCAAGAGTGTCCACCCTTATGTCTCATCCAGCTGTGGGTCTAGATATGGTCAATCCAGGTTGCATCACAGCCCCTGAACGAATTGTGTAAGAATTTCTCTCTCTTTCCCTGTCTTTGTTTCATGGGTTTTTAAAAGTAATTTATTTTTAGAATGGGGTTTAGCTGCTTTTCACGGCTGTGTTTATGCCGCTTTACACCCACTTGACACACTAACAGAGAGATATCAATACATAGGTTTTAAGATTATTACTAGTCAGATATATTCTTGTGCGGTGAATCGGGCGTGTTGAGTCCAGTTCTCTGAGCAAGGAGTAGGTCTTGTCTATTACATATTGGGTTTATGGAACGGTATCTGAGCTAATTTGAAACTCTTGTTTTATGTATCACCCCACCTCACCTTTCCCGTTAAGCAGCCATAGTGTGTTTTCTGCATGTGTGACTCTGTTCTGTTTTGTAATTCAGTTCAAGTGTAACGGTTTTTACATTCCCTCTATAAGTGACACCTTATGAGAAGTGTCCTTTTCTGTGTGACTTATTTCACTTAGAATCGTCTTACCTAAATCCACTCATCATGCTGCTACTAGCCTTATGACATTGATTTCATGGCTGAGTGATATTCCATTGTACATAAAGACCACAACTTTTGTATCCATTTTTCGCTTTCCTGGGATATTTAAGGTGGAATGAAGTGGAGGTCCTTGTCAACAGAGCAGCCCTAAACTTTGGGGTGCTTGTGTCTTGCTGATTTTCAATTTTCCCACTTTATCCCCCCATGCGTGGAAGTGCCCTATGCTCTCTAAGCTGTGTTTTTTAGATGTTTCAGGACACACCGTACACTTCTCCAGAGTGGCTGTTGGCAATTTACATCCCGCCCATCAGTGTAGCAAGGCTCCCATTTCTCCATGGCCTGTCCTGCATTTCTGGTTTTGACACTTTTTTCAGCATGGCCCTTTTGACCGATGGGAAGCGAGACTTCTTTGTAGCGCTGATTTGCCTTTCCAGGTTGCTTGGTTGGCCAAAAAGGGCGTATGCGTTTTTTCCTGAATATATTCAGGAAAAAACGCATACGCCCTTTTTGGCCAAGGGCATCATTGTCAACGTTTTGCCGCTTTTCATGTGCTTTAAAGGCGATTCGAATCTACCTCCTGAAATCTGTTTCCTGCAATTCTGCCTTGATTTCAAATCCTCTTCTTTGCCTTCCCTCAATATATTTGTGGACGAGAGTTATCATTTATAACTCTGCAGGTTTGTGAATTGCAGTGCCCAGAAGCTCCATTTTACAAGTCGCTTTTTTGGGAGCTGGCCGCAAAAGCGCAGGATGGCTTCAGGCCCTGTTCTGGTTCCGGGGGGCAGGCTGAGCCTGTGGTTAATTCTTCTTCCTGATGGGAAAATAGAGTGACCTGTGCCTGTCCCAACACCAAGAGCTAGTCTCTCATTGGTTCCCCGTCTTCCCGTTCATCCTCAGGACAAATTGCAACCTGTACGGAACAGGAGGTTAAAGGTGTTGATGCTCCAAGTAGGGAGGTTGCTAGTAAAGTGGCTGGAATGGCGAACCCGAGCACAAGGAGATGAGAAATGAGGTGCGTTTTAGAAACCTTTCCCCATCACACGGTGTACCATCTTCTGGGATTCTCATGCATGTTTTCGATGTAGGAAGATGCCCTTGAACCTGGAGATTTGGGACCCATGCGATGGGTAGCACGCAGTATTACTTTAAAGGGTCTGCGTTTGCTCACCCAACCTCACCAAACCTCTCAGCCCCAAGAGTGTCCACCCTTATGTCTCATCCAGCTGTGGGTCTAGATATGGTCAATCCAGGTTGCATCACAGCCCCTGAACGAATTGTGTAAGAATTTCTCTCTCTTTCCCTGTCTTTGTTTCATGGGTTTTTAAAAGTAATTTATTTTTATAATGGGGTTTAGCTGCTTTTCACGGCTGTGTTTATGCCGCTTTACACCCACTTGACACACTAACAGAGAGATATCAATACATAGGTTTTAAGATTATTACTAGTCAGATATATTCTTGTGCGGTGAATCGGGCGTGTTGAGTCCAGTTCTCTGAGCAAGGAGTAGGTCTTGTCTATTACATATTGGGTTTATGGAACGGTATCTGAGCTAATTTGAAACTCTTGTTTTATGTATCACCCCACCTCACCTTTCCCGTTAAGCAGCCATAGTGTGTTTTCTGCATGTGTGACTCTGTTCTGTTTTGTAATTCAGTTCAAGTGTAACGGTTTTTACATTCCCTCTATAAGTGACACCTTATGAGAAGTGTCCTTTTCTGTGTGACTTATTTCACTTAGAATCGTCTTACCTAAATCCACTCATCATGCTGCTACTAGCCTTATGACATTGATTTCATGGCTGAGTGATATTCCATTGTACATAAGGACCACAACTTTTTTATCCATTTTTCGCTTTCCTGGGATATTTAAGGTGGAATGAAGTGGAGGTCCTTGTCAACAGAGCAGCCCTAAACTTTGGGGTGCTTGTGTCTTGCTGATTTTCAATTTTCCCACTTTATCCCCCCATGCGTGGAAGTGCCCTATGCTCTCTAAGCTGTGTTTTTTAGATGTTTCAGGACACACCGTACACTTCTCCAGAGTGGCTGTTGGCAATTTACATCCCGCCCATCAGTGTAGCAAGGCTCCCATTTCTCCATGGCCTGTCCTGCATTTCTGGTTTTGACACTTTTTTCAGCATGGCCCTTTTGACCGATGGGAAGCGAGACTTCTTTGTAGCGCTGATTTGCCTTTCCAGGTTGCTTGGTTGGCCAAAAAGGGCGTATGCGTTTTTTCCTGAATATATTCAGGAAAAAACGCATACGCCCTTTTTGGCCAAGGGCATCATTGTCAACGTTTTGCCGCTTTTCATGTGCTTTAAAGGCGATTCGAATCTACCTCCTGAAATCTGTTTCCTGCAATTCTGCCTTGATTTCAAATCCTCTTCTTTGCCTTCCCTCAATATATTTGTGGACGAGAGTTATCATTTATAACTCTGCAGGTTTGTGAATTGCAGTGCCCAGAAGCTCCATTTTACAAGTCGCTTTTTTGGGAGCTGGCCGCAAAAGCGCAGGATGGCTTCAGGCCCTGTTCTGGTTCCGGGGGGCAGGCTGAGCCTGTGGTTAATTCTTCTTCCTGATGGGAAAATAGAGTGACCTGTGCCTGTCCCAACACCAAGAGCTAGTCTCTCATTGGTTCCCCGTCTTCCCGTTCATCCTCAGGACAAATTGCAACCTGTACGGAACAGGAGGTTAAAGGTGTTGATGCTCCAAGTAGGGAGGTTGCTAGTAAAGTGGCTGGAATGGCGAACCCGAGCACAAGGAGATGAGAAATGAGGTGCGTTTTAGAAACCTTTCCCCATCACACGGTGTACCATCTTCTGGGATTCTCATGCATGTTTTCGATGTAGGAAGATGCCCTTGAACCTGGAGATTTGGGACCCATGCGATGGGTAGCACGCAGTATTACTTTAAAGGGTCTGCGTTTGCTCACCCAACCTCACCAAACCTCTCAGCCCCAAGAGTGTCCACCCTTATGTCTCATCCAGCTGTGGGTCTAGATATGGTCAATCCAGGTTGCATCACAGCCCCTGAACGAATTGTGTAAGAATTTCTCTCTCTTTCCCTGTCTTTGTTTCATGGGTTTTTAAAAGTAATTTATTTTTATAATGGGGTTTAGCTGCTTTTCACGGCTGTGTTTATGCCGCTTTACACCCACTTGACACACTAACAGAGAGATATCAATACATAGGTTTTAAGATTATTACTAGTCAGATATATTCTTGTGCGGTGAATCGGGCGTGTTGAGTCCAGTTCTCTGAGCAAGGAGTAGGTCTTGTCTATTACATATTGGGTTTATGGAACGGTATCTGAGCTAATTTGAAACTCTTGTTTTATGTATCACCCCACCTCACCTTTCCCGTTAAGCAGCCATAGTGTGTTTTCTGCATGTGTGACTCTGTTCTGTTTTGTAATTCAGTTCAAGTGTAACGGTTTTTACATTCCCTCTATAAGTGACACCTTATGAGAAGTGTCCTTTTCTGTGTGACTTATTTCACTTAGAATCGTCTTACCTAAATCCACTCATCATGCTGCTACTAGCCTTATGACATTGATTTCATGGCTGAGTGATATTCCATTGTACATAAGGACCACAACTTTTTTATCCATTTTTCGCTTTCCTGGGATATTTAAGGTGGAATGAAGTGGAGGTCCTTGTCAACAGAGCAGCCCTAAACTTTGGGGTGCTTGTGTCTTGCTGATTTTCAATTTTCCCACTTTATCCCCCCATGCGTGGAAGTGCCCTATGCTCTCTAAGCTGTGTTTTTTAGATGTTTCAGGACACACCGTACACTTCTCCAGAGTGGCTGTTGGCAATTTACATCCCGCCCATCAGTGTAGCAAGGCTCCCATTTCTCCATGGCCTGTCCTGCATTTCTGGTTTTGACACTTTTTTCAGCATGGCCCTTTTGACCGATGGGAAGCGAGACTTCTTTGTAGCGCTGATTTGCCTTTCCAGGTTGCTTGGTTGGCCAAAAAGGGCGTATGCATTTTTTCCTGAATATATTCAGGAAAAAACGCATACGCCCTTTTTGGCCAAGGGCATCATTGTCAACGTTTTGCCGCTTTTCACGTGCTTTAAAGGCGATTCGAATCTACCTCCTGAAATCTGTTTCCTGCAATTCTGCCTTGATTTCAAATCCTCTTCTTTGCCTTCCCTCAATATATTTGTGGACGAGAGTTATCATTTATAACTCTGCAGGTTTGTGAATTGCAGTGCCCAGAAGCTCCATTTTACAAGTCGCTTTTTTGGGAGCTGGCCGCAAAAGCGCAGGATGGCTTCAGGCCCTGTTCTGGTTCCGGGGGGCAGGCTGAGCCTGTGGTTAATTCTTCTTCCTGATGGGAAAATAGAGTGACCTGTGCCTGTCCCAACACCAAGAGCTAGTCTCTCATTGGTTCCCCGTCTTCCCGTTCATCCTCAGGACAAATTGCAACCTGTACGGAACAGGAGGTTAAAGGTGCTGATGCTCCAAGTAGGGAGGTTGCTAGTAAAGTGGCTGGAATGGCGAACCCGAGCACAAGGAGATGAGAAATGAGGTGCGTTTTAGAAACCTTTCCCCATCACACGGTGTACCATCTTCTGGGATTCTCATGCATGTTTTCGATGTAGGAAGATGCCCTTGAACCTGGAGATTTGGGACCCATGCGATGGGTAGCACGCAGTATTACTTTAAAGGGTCTGCGTTTGCTCACCCAACCTCACCAAACCTCTCAGCCCCAAGAGTGTCCACCCTTATGTCTCATCCAGCTGTGGGTCTAGATATGGTCAATCCAGGTTGCATCACAGCCCCTGAACGAATTGTGTAAGAATTTCTCTCTCTTTCCCTGTCTTTGTTTCATGGGTTTTTAAAAGTAATTTATTTTTATAATGGGGTTTAGCTGCTTTTCACGGCTGTGTTTATGCCGCTTTACACCCACTTGACACACTAACAGAGAGATATCAATACATAGGTTTTAAGATTATTACTAGTCAGATATATTCTTGTGCGGTGAATCGGGCGTGTTGAGTCCAGTTCTCTGAGCAAGGAGTAGGTCTTGTCTATTACATATTGGGTTTATGGAACGGTATCTGAGCTAATTTGAAACTCTTGTTTTATGTATCACCCCACCTCACCTTTCCCGTTAAGCAGCCATAGTGTGTTTTCTGCATGTGTGACTCTGTTCTGTTTTGTAATTCAGTTCAAGTGTAACGGTTTTTACATTCCCTCTATAAGTGACACCTTATGAGAAGTGTCCTTTTCTGTGTGACTTATTTCACTTAGAATCGTCTTACCTAAATCCACTCATCATGCTGCTACTAGCCTTATGACATTGATTTCATGGCTGAGTGATATTCCATTGTACATAAGGACCACAACTTTTTTATCCATTTTTCGCTTTCCTGGGATATTTAAGGTGGAATGAAGTGGAGGTCCTTGTCAACAGAGCAGCCCTAAACTTTGGGGTGCTTGTGTCTTGCTGATTTTCAATTTTCCCACTTTATCCCCCCATGCGTGGAAGTGCCCTATGCTCTCTAAGCTGTGTTTTTTAGATGTTTCAGGACACACCGTACACTTCTCCAGAGTGGCTGTTGGCAATTTACATCCCGCCCATCAGTGTAGCAAGGCTCCCATTTCTCCATGGCCTGTCCTGCATTTCTGGTTTTGACACTTTTTTCAGCATGGCCCTTTTGACCGATGGGAAGCGAGACTTCTTTGTAGCGCTGATTTGCCTTTCCAGGTTGCTTGGTTGGCCAAAAAGGGCGTATGCGTTTTTTCCTGAATATATTCAGGAAAAAACGCATACGCCCTTTTTGGCCAAGGGCATCATTGTCAACGTTTTGCCGCTTTTCACGTGCTTTAAAGGCGATTCGAATCTACCTCCTGAAATCTGTTTCCTGCAATTCTGCCTTGATTTCAAATCCTCTTCTTTGCCTTCCCTCAATATATTTGTGGACGAGAGTTATCATTTATAACTCTGCAGGTTTGTGAATTGCAGTGCCCAGAAGCTCCATTTTACAAGTCGCTTTTTTGGGAGCTGGCCGCAAAAGCGCAGGATGGCTTCAGGCCCTGTTCTGGTTCCGGGGGGCAGGCTGAGCCTGTGGTTAATTCTTCTTCCTGATGGGAAAATAGAGTGACCTGTGCCTGTCCCAACACCAAGAGCTAGTCTCTCATTGGTTCCCCGTCTTCCCGTTCATCCTCAGGACAAATTGCAACCTGTACGGAACAGGAGGTTAAAGGTGCTGATGCTCCAAGTAGGGAGGTTGCTAGTAAAGTGGCTGGAATGGCGAACCCGAGCACAAGGAGATGAGAAATGAGGTGCGTTTTAGAAACCTTTCCCCATCACACGGTGTACCATCTTCTGGGATTCTCATGCATGTTTTCGATGTAGGAAGATGCCCTTGAACCTGGAGATTTGGGACCCATGCGATGGGTAGCACGCAGTATTACTTTAAAGGGTCTGCGTTTGCTCACCCAACCTCACCAAACCTCTCAGCCCCAAGAGTGTCCACCCTTATGTCTAATCCAGCTGTGGGTCTAGATATGGTCAATCCAGGTTGCATCACAGCCCCTGAACGAATTGTGTAAGAATTTCTCTCTCTTTCCCTGTCTTTGTTTCATGGGTTTTTAAAAGTAATTTATTTTTAGAATGGGGTTTAGCTGCTTTTCACGGCTGTGTTTATGCCGCTTTACACCCACTTGACACACTAACAGAGAGATATCAATAAATAGGTTTTAAGATTATTGCTAGTCAGATATATTCTTGTGCGGTGAATCGGGCATGTTGAGTCCAGTTCTCTGAGCAAGGAGTAGGTCTTGTCTATTACATATTGGGTTTATGGAACGGTATCTGAGCTAATTTGAAACTCTTGTTTTATGTATCACCCCACCTCACCTTTCCCGTTAAGCAGCCATAGTGTGTTTTCTGCATGTGTGACTCTGTTCTGTTTTGTAATTCAGTTCAAGTGTAACGGTTTTTACATTCCCTCTATAAGTGACACCTTATGAGAAGTGTCCTATTCTGTGTGACTTATTTCACTTAGAATCGTCTTACCTAAATCCACTCATCATGCTGCTACTAGCCTTATGACATTGATTTCATGGCTGAGTGATATTCCATTGTACATAAGGACCACAACTTTTTTATCCAGTTTTCGCTTTCCTGGGATATTTAAGGTGGAATGAAGTGGAGGTCCTTGTCAACAGAGCAGCCCTAAACTTTGGGGTGCTTGTGTCTTGCGGATTTTCAATTTTCCCACTTTATCCCCCCATGCGTGGAAGTGCCCTATGCTCTCTAAGCTGTGTTTTTTAGATGTTTCAGGACACACCGTACACTTCTCCAGAGTGGCTGTTGGCAATTTACATCCCGCCCATCAGTGTAGCAAGGCTCCCATTTCTCCATGGCCTGTCCTGCATTTCTGGTTTTGACACTTTTTTCAGCATGGCCCTTTTGACCGATGGGAAGCGAGACTTCTTTGTAGCGCTGATTTGCCTTTCCACGTTGCTTGGTTGGCCAAAAAGGGCGTATGCGTTTTTTCCTGAATATATTCAGGAAAAAACGCATACGCCCTTTTTGGCCAAGGGCATCATTGTCAACGTTTTGCCGCTTTTCACGTGCTTTAAAGGCGATTCGAATCTACCTCCTGAAATCTGTTTCCTGCAATTCTGCCTTGATTTCAAATCCTCTTCTTTGCCTTCCCTCAATATATTTGTGGACGAGAGTTATCATTTATAACTCTGCAGGTTTGTGAATTGCAGTGCCCAGAAGCTCCATTTTACAAGTCGCTTTTTTGGGAGCTGGCCGCAAAAGCGCAGGATGGCTTCAGGCCCTGTTCTGGTTCCGGGGGGCAGGCTGAGCCTGTGGTTAATTCTTCTTCCTGATGGGAAAATAGAGTGACCTGTGCCTGTCCCAACACCAAGAGCTAGTCTCTCATTGGTTCCCCGTCTTCCCGTTCATCCTCAGGACAAATTGCAACCTGTACGGAACAGGAGGTTAAAGGTGCTGATGCTCCAAGTAGGGAGGTTGCTAGTAAAGTGGCTGGAATGGCGAACCCGAGCACAAGGAGATGAGAAATGAGGTGCGTTTTAGAAACCTTTCCCCATCACACGGTGTACCATCTTCTGGGATTCTCATGCATGTTTTCGATGTAGGAAGATGCCCTTGAACCTGGAGATTTGGGACCCATGCGATGGGTAGCACGCAGTATTACTTTAAAGGGTCTGCGTTTGCTCACCCAACCTCACCAAACCTCTCAGCCCCAAGAGTGTCCACCCTTATGTCTCATCCAGCTGTGGGTCTAGATATGGTCAATCCAGGTTGCATCACAGCCCCTGAACGAATTGTGTAAGAATTTCTCTCTCTTTCCCTGTCTTTGTTTCATGGGTTTTTAAAAGTAATTTATTTTTAGAATGGGGTTTAGCTGCTTTTCACGGCTGTGTTTATGCCGCTTTACACCCACTTGACACACTAACAGAGAGATATCAATAAATAGGTTTTAAGATTATTGCTAGTCAGATATATTCTTGTGCGGTGAATCGGGCGTGTTGAGTCCAGTTCTCTGAGCAAGGAGTAGGTCTTGTCTATTACATATTGGGTTTATGGAACGGTATCTGAGCTAATTTGAAACTCTTGTTTTATGTATCACCCCACCTCACCTTTCCCGTTAAGCAGCCATAGTGTGTTTTCTGCATGTGTGACTCTGTTCTGTTTTGTAATTCAGTTCAAGTGTAACGGTTTTTACATTCCCTCTATAAGTGACACCTTATGAGAAGTGTCCTTTTCTGTGTGACTTATTTCACTTAGAATCGTCTTACCTAAATCCACTCATCATGCTGCTACTAGCCTTATGACATTGATTTCATGGCTGAGTGATATTCCATTGTACATAAGGACCACAACTTTTTTATCCATTTTTCGCTTTCCTGGGATATTTAAGGTGGAATGAAGTGGAGGTCCTTGTCAACAGAGCAGCCCTAAACTTTGGGGTGCTTGTGTCTTGCTGATTTTCAATTTTCCCACTTTATCCCCCCATGCGTGGAAGTGCCCTATGCTCTCTAAGCTGTGTTTTTTAGATGTTTCAGGACACACCGTACACTTCTCCAGAGTGGCTGTTGGCAATTTACATCCCGCCCATCAGTGTAGCAAGGCTCCCATTTCTCCATGGCCTGTCCTGCATTTCTGGTTTTGACACTTTTTTCAGCATGGCCCTTTTGACCGATGGGAAGCGAGACTTCTTTGTAGCGCTGATTTGCCTTTCCAGGTTGCTTGGTTGGCCAAAAAGGGCGTATGCGTTTTTTCCTGAATATATTCAGGAAAAAACGCATACGCCCTTTTTGGCCAAGGGCATCATTGTCAACGTTTTGCCGCTTTTCACGTGCTTTAAAGGCGATTCGAATCTACCTCCTGAAATCTGTTTCCTGCAATTCTGCCTTGATTTCAAATCCTCTTCTTTGCCTTCCCTCAATATATTTGTGGACGAGAGTTATCATTTATAACTCTGCAGGTTTGTGAATTGCAGTGCCCAGAAGCTCCATTTTACAAGTCGCTTTTTTGGGAGCTGGCCGCAAAAGCGCAGGATGGCTTCAGGCCCTGTTCTGGTTCCGGGGGGCAGGCTGAGCCTGTGGTTAATTCTTCTTCCTGATGGGAAAATAGAGTGACCTGTGCCTGTCCCAACACCAAGAGCTAGTCTCTCATTGGTTCCCCGTCTTCCCGTTCATCCTCAGGACAAATTGCAACCTGTACGGAACAGGAGGTTAAAGGTGCTGATGCTCCAAGTAGGGAGGTTGCTAGTAAAGTGGCTGGAATGGCGAACCCGAGCACAAGGAGATGAGAAATGAGGTGCGTTTTAGAAACCTTTCCCCATCACACGGTGTACCATCTTCTGGGATTCTCATGCATGTTTTCGATGTAGGAAGATGCCCTTGAACCTGGAGATTTGGGACCCATGCGATGGGTAGCACGCAGTATTACTTTAAAGGGTCTGCGTTTGCTCACCCAACCTCACCAAACCTCTCAGCCCCAAGAGTGTCCACCCTTATGTCTAATCCAGCTGTGGGTCTAGATATGGTCAATCCAGGTTGCATCACAGCCCCTGAACGAATTGTGTAAGAATTTCTCTCTCTTTCCCTGTCTTTGTTTCATGGGTTTTTAAAAGTAATTTATTTTTAGAATGGGGTTTAGCTGCTTTTCACGGCTGTGTTTATGCCGCTTTACACCCACTTGACACACTAACAGAGAGATATCAATAAATAGGTTTTAAGATTATTGATAGTCAGATATATTCTTGTGCGGTGAATCGGGCATGTTGAGTCCAGTTCTCTGAGCAAGGAGTAGGTCTTGTCTATTACATATTGGGTTTATGGAACGGTATCTGAGCTAATTTGAAACTTTTGTTTTATGTATCACCCCACCTCACCTTTCCCGTTACGCAGCCATAGTGTGTTTTCTGCATGTGTGACTCTGTTCTGTTTTGTAATTCAGTTCAAGTGTAACGGTTTTTACATTCCCTCTATAAGTGACACCTTATGAGAAGTGTCCTATTCTGTGTGACTTATTTCACTTAGAATCGTCTTACCTAAATCCACTCATCATGCTGCTACTAGCCTTATGACATTGATTTCATGGCTGAGTGATATTCCATTGTACATAAGGACCACAACTTTTTTATCCATTTTTCGCTTTCCTGGGATATTTAAGGTGGAATGAAGTGGAGGTCCTTGTCAACAGAGCAGCCCTAAACTTTGGGGTGCTTGTGTCTTGCTGATTTTCAATTTTCCCACTTTATCCCCCCATGCGTGGAAGTGCCCTATGCTCTCTAAGCTGTGTTTTTTAGATGTTTCAGGACACACCGTACACTTCTCCAGAGTGGCTGTTGGCAATTTACATCCCGCCCATCAGTGTAGCAAGGCTCCCATTTCTCCATGGCCTGTCCTGCATTTCTGGTTTTGACACTTTTTTCAGCATGGCCCTTTTGACCGATGGGAAGCGAGACTTCTTTGTAGCGCTGATTTGCCTTTCCAGGTTGCTTGGTTGGCCAAAAAGGGCGTATGCGTTTTTTCCTGAATATATTCAGGAAAAAACGCATACGCCCTTTTTGGCCAAGGGCATCATTGTCAACGTTTTGCCGCTTTTCACGTGCTTTAAAGGCGATTCGAATCTACCTCCTGAAATCTGTTTCCTGCAATTCTGCCTTGATTTCAAATCCTCTTCTTTGCCTTCCCTCAATATATTTGTGGACGAGAGTTATCATTTATAACTCTGCAGGTTTGTGAATTGCAGTGCCCAGAAGCTCCATTTTACAAGTCGCTTTTTTGGGAGCTGGCCGCAAAAGCGCAGGATGGCTTCAGGCCCTGTTCTGGTTCCGGGGGGCAGGCGGAGCCTGTGGTTAATTCTTCTTCCTGATGGGAAAATAGAGTGACCTGTGCCTGTCCCAACACCAAGAGCTAGTCTCTCATTGGTTCCCCGTCTTCCCGTTCATCCTCAGGACAAATTGCAACCTGTACGGAACAGGAGGTTAAAGGTGCTGATGCTCCAAGTAGGGAGGTTGCTAGTAAAGTGGCTGGAATGGCGAACCCGAGCACAAGGAGATGAGAAATGAGGTGCGTTTTAGAAACCTTTCCCCATCACACGGTGTACCATCTTCTGGGATTCTCATGCATGTTTTCGATGTAGGAAGATGCCCTTGAACCTGGATATTTGGGACCCATGCGATGGGTAGCACGCAGTATTACTTTAAAGGGTCTGCGTTTGCTCACCCAACCTCACCAAACCTCTCAGCCCCAAGAGTGTCCACCCTTATGTCTCATCCAGCTGTGGGTCTAGATATGGTCAATCCAGGTTGCATCACAGCCCCTGAACGAATTGTGTAAGAATTTCTCTCTCTTTCCCTGTCTTTGTTTCATGGGTTTTTAAAAGTAATTTATTTTTAGAATGGGGTTTAGCTGCTTTTCACGGCTGTGTTTATGCCGCTTTACACCCACTTGACACACTAACAGAGAGATATCAATAAATAGGTTTTAAGATTATTGCTAGTCAGATATATTCTTGTGCGGTGAATCGGGCGTGTTGAGTCCAGTTCTCTGAGCAAGGAGTAGGTCTTGTCTATTACATATTGGGTTTATGGAACGGTATCTGAGCTAATTTGAAACTCTTGTTTTATGTATCACCCCACCTCACCTTTCCCGTTAAGCAGCCATAGTGTGTTTTCTGCATGTGTGACTCTGTTCTGTTTTGTAATTCAGTTCAAGTGTAACGGTTTTTACATTCCCTCTATAAGTGACACCTTATGAGAAGTGTCCTTTTCTGTGTGACTTATTTCACTTAGAATCGTCTTACCTAAATCCACTCATCATGCTGCTACTAGCCTTATGACATTGATTTCATGGCTGAGTGATATTCCATTGTACATAAGGACCACAACTTTTTTATCCATTTTTCGCTTTCCTGGGATATTTAAGGTGGAATGAAGTGGAGGTCCTTGTCAACAGAGCAGCCCTAAACTTTGGGGTGCTTGTGTCTTGCTGATTTTCAATTTTCCCACTTTATCCCCCCATGCGTGGAAGTGCCCTATGCTCTCTAAGCTGTGTTTTTTAGATGTTTCAGGACACACCGTACACTTCTCCAGAGTGGCTGTTGGCAATTTACATCCCGCCCATCAGTGTAGCAAGGCTCCCATTTCTCCATGGCCTGTCCTGCATTTCTGGTTTTGACACTTTTTTCAGCATGGCCCTTTTGACCGATGGGAAGCGAGACTTCTTTGTAGCGCTGATTTGCCTTTCCACGTTGCTTGGTTGGCCAAAAAGGGCGTATGCGTTTTTTCCTGAATATATTCAGGAAAAAACGCATACGCCCTTTTTGGCCAAGGGCATCATTGTCAACGTTTTGCCGCTTTTCATGTGCTTTAAAGGCGATTCGAATCTACCTCCTGAAATCTGTTTCCTGCAATTCTGCCTTGATTTCAATTCCTCGTCTTTGCCTTCCCTCAATATATTTGTGGACGAGAGTTATCATTTATAACTGTGCAGGTTTGTGAATTGCAGTGCCCTGAAGCTCCATTTTACAAGTCGCTTTTTCGGGAGCTGGCCGCAAAAGCGCAGGATGGCTTCAGGCCCTGTTCTGGTTCCGGGGGGCAGGCTGAGCCTGTGGTTAATTCTTCTTCCTGATGGGAAAATAGAGTGACCTGTGCCTGTCCCAACACCAAGAGCTAGTCTCTCATTGGTTCCCCGTCTTCCCGTTCATCCTCAGGACAAATTGCAACCTGTACGGAACAGGAGGTTAAAGGTGCTGAGGCTCCAAGTAGGGAGATTGCTAGTAAAGTGGCTGGAATGGCGAACCCGAGCACAAGGAGATGAGAAATGAGGTGCGTTTTAGAAACCTTTCCCCATCACACGGTGTACCATCTTCTGGGTTTCTCATGCATGTTTTCGATGTAGGAAGATGCCCTTGAACCTGGAGATTTGGGACCCATGCGATGGGTAGCACGCAGTATTACTTTAAAGGGTCTGCGTTTGCTCACCTAACCTCACCAAACCTCTCAGCCCCAAGAGTGTCCACCCTTATGTCTCATCCAGCTGTGGGTCTAGATATGGTCAATCCAGGTTGCATCACAGCCCCTGAACGAATTGTGTAAGAATTTCTCTCTCTTTCCCTGTCTTTGTTTCATGGGTTTTTTAAAGTAATTTATTTTTAGAATGGGGTTTAGCTGCTTTTCACGGCTGTGTTTATGCCGCTTTACACCCACTTGACACACTAACAGAGAGATATCAATACATAGGTTTTAAGATTATTACTAGTCAGATATATTCTTGTGCGGTGAATCGGGCGTGTTGAGTCCAGTTCTCTGAGCAAGGAGTAGGTCTTGTCTATTACATATTGGGTTTATGGAACGGTATCTGAGCTAATTTGAAACTCTTGTTTTATGTATCACCCCACCTCACCTTTCCCGTTAAGCAGCCATAGTGTGTTTTCTGCATGTGTGACTCTGTTCTGTTTTGTAATTCAGTTCAAGTGTAACGGTTTTTACATTCCCTCTATAAGTGACACCTTATGAGAAGTGTCCTTTTCTGTGTGACTTATTTCACTTAGAATCGTCTTACCTAAATCCACTCATCATGCTGCTACTAGCCTTATGACATTGATTTCATGGCTGAGTGATATTCCATTGTACATAAGGACCACAACTTTTTTATCCATTTTTCGCTTTCCTGGGATATTTAAGGTGGAATGAAGTGGAGGTCCTTGTCAACAGAGCAGCCCTAAACTTTGGGGTGCTTGTGTCTTGCTGATTTTCAATTTTCCCACTTTATCCCCCCATGCGTGGAAGTGCCCTATGCTCTCTAAGCTGTGTTTTTTAGATGTTTCAGGACACACCGTACACTTCTCCAGAGTGGCTGTTGGCAATTTACATCCCGCCCATCAGTGTAGCAAGGCTCCCATTTCTCCATGGCCTGTCCTGCATTTCTGGTTTTGACACTTTTTTCAGCATGGCCCTTTTGACCGATGGGAAGCGAGACTTCTTTGTAGCGCTGATTTGCCTTTCCAGGTTGCTTGGTTGGCCAAAAAGGGCGTATGCGTTTTTTCCTGAATATATTCAGGAAAAAACGCATACGCCCTTTTTGGCCAAGGGCATCATTGTCAACGTTTTGCCGCTTTTCATGTGCTTTAAAGGCGATTCGAATCTACCTCCTGAAATCTGTTTCCTGCAATTCTGCCTTGATTTCAATTCCTCGTCTTTGCCTTCCCTCAATATATTTGTGGACGAGAGTTATCATTTATAACTGTGCAGGTTTGTGAATTGCAGTGCCCTGAAGCTCCATTTTACAAGTCGCTTTTTCGGGAGCTGGCCGCAAAAGCGCAGGATGGCTTCAGGCCCTGTTCTGGTTCCGGGGGGCAGGCTGAGCCTGTGGTTAATTCTTCTTCCTGATGGGAAAATAGAGTGACCTGTGCCTGTCCCAACACCAAGAGCTAGTCTCTCATTGGTTCCCCGTCTTCCCGTTCATCCTCAGGACAAATTGCAACCTGTACGGAACAGGAGGTTAAAGGTGCTGAGGCTCCAAGTAGGGAGATTGCTAGTAAAGTGGCTGGAATGGCGAACCCGAGCACAAGGAGATGAGAAATGAGGTGCGTTTTAGAAACCTTTCCCCATCACACGGTGTACCATCTTCTGGGTTTCTCATGCATGTTTTCGATGTAGGAAGATGCCCTTGAACCTGGAGATTTGGGACCCATGCGATGGGTAGCACGCAGTATTACTTTAAAGGGTCTGCGTTTGCTCACCCAACCTCACCAAACCTCTCAGCCCCAAGAGTGTCCACCCTTATGTCTCATCCAGCTGTGGGTCTAGATATGGTCAATCCAGGTTGCATCACAGCCCCTGAACGAATTGTGTAAGAATTTCTCTCTCTTTCCCTGTCTTTGTTTCATGGGTTTTTAAAAGTAATTTATTTTTAGAATGGGGTTTAGCTGCTTTTCACGGCTGTGTTTATGCCGCTTTACACCCACTTGACACACTAACAGAGAGATATCAATACATAGGTTTTAAGATTATTACTAGTCAGATATATTCTTGTGCGGTGAATCGGGCGTGTTGAGTCCAGTTCTCTGAGCAAGGAGTAGGTCTTGTCTATTACATATTGGGTTTATGGAACGGTATCTGAGCTAATTTGAAACTCTTGTTTTATGTATCACCCCACCTCACCTTTCCCGTTAAGCAGCCATAGTGTGTTTTCTGCATGTGTGACTCTGTTCTGTTTTGTAATTCAGTTCAAGTGTAACGGTTTTTACATTCCCTCTATAAGTGACACCTTATGAGAAGTGTCCTTTTCTGTGTGACTTATTTCACTTAGAATCGTCTTACCTAAATCCACTCATCATGCTGCTACTAGCCTTATGACATTGATTTCATGGCTGAGTGATATTCCATTGTACATAAGGACCACAACTTTTGTATCCATTTTTCGCTTTCCTGGGATATTTAAGGTGGAATGAAGTGGAGGTCCTTGTCAACAGAGCAGCCCTAAACTTTGGGGTGCTTGTGTCTTGCTGATTTTCAATTTTCCCACTTTATCCCCCCATGCGTGGAAGTGCCCTATGCTCTCTAAGCTGTGTTTTTTAGATGTTTCAGGACACACCGTACACTTCTCCAGAGTGGCTGTTGGCAATTTACATCCCGCCCATCAGTGTAGCAAGGCTCCCATTTCTCCATGGCCTGTCCTGCATTTCTGGTTTTGACA
The DNA here is from genome assembly GCF_965194825.1 of Balaenoptera physalus. NCBI lineage: Eukaryota > Metazoa > Chordata > Mammalia > Artiodactyla > Balaenopteridae > Balaenoptera > Balaenoptera physalus. The sequence continues at coordinate 906,760 of NW_028126453.1, read as the reverse complement.
CTTTTTTCAGCATGGCCCTTTTGACCGATGGGAAGCGAGACTTCTTTGTAGCGCTGATTTGCCTTTCCAGGTTGCTTGGTTGGCCAAAAAGGGCGTATGCGTTTTTTCCTGAATATATTCAGGAAAAAACGCATACGCCCTTTTTGGCCAAGGGCATCATTGTCAACGTTTTGCCGCTTTTCATGTGCTTTAAAGGCGATTCGAATCTACCTCCTGAAATCTGTTTCCTGCAATTCTGCCTTGATTTCAAATCCTCTTCTTTGCCTTCCCTCAATATATTTGTGGACGAGAGTTATCATTTATAACTCTGCAGGTTTGTGAATTGCAGTGCCCAGAAGCTCCATTTTACAAGTCGCTTTTTTGGGAGCTGGCCGCAAAAGCGCAGGATGGCTTCAGGCCCTGTTCTGGTTCCGGGGGGCAGGCTGAGCCTGTGGTTAATTCTTCTTCCTGATGGGAAAATAGAGTGACCTGTGCCTGTCCCAACACCAAGAGCTAGTCTCTCATTGGTTCCCCGTCTTCCCGTTCATCCTCAGGACAAATTGCAACCTGTACGGAACAGGAGGTTAAAGGTGTTGATGCTCCAAGTAGGGAGGTTGCTAGTAAAGTGGCTGGAATGGCGAACCCGAGCACAAGGAGATGAGAAATGAGGTGCGTTTTAGAAACCTTTCCCCATCACACGGTGTACCATCTTCTGGGATTCTCATGCATGTTTTCGATGTAGGAAGATGCCCTTGAACCTGGAGATTTGGGACCCATGCGATGGGTAGCACGCAGTATTACTTTAAAGGGTCTGCGTTTGCTCACCCAACCTCACCAAACCTCTCAGTCCCAAGAGTGTCCACCCTTATGTCTCATCCAGCTGTGGGTCTAGATATGGTCAATCCAGGTTGCATCACAGCCCCTGAACGAATTGTGTAAGAATTTCTCTCTCTTTCCCTGTCTTTGTTTCATGGGTTTTTAAAAGTAATTTATTTTTATAATGGGGTTTAGCTGCTTTTCACGGCTGTGTTTATGCCGCTTTACACCCACTTGACACACTAACAGAGAGATATCAATACATAGGTTTTAAGATTATTACTAGTCAGATATATTCTTGTGCGGTGAATCGGGCGTGTTGAGTCCAGTTCTCTGAGCAAGGAGTAGGTCTTGTCTATTACATATTGGGTTTATGGAACGGTATCTGAGCTAATTTGAAACTCTTGTTTTATGTATCACCCCACCTCACCTTTCCCGTTAAGCAGCCATAGTGTGTTTTCTGCATGTGTGACTCTGTTCTGTTTTGTAATTCAGTTCAAGTGTAACGGTTTTTACATTCCCTCTATAAGTGACACCTTATGAGAAGTGTCCTTTTCTGTGTGACTTATTTCACTTAGAATCGTCTTACCTAAATCCACTCATCATGCTGCTACTAGCCTTATGACATTGATTTCATGGCTGAGTGATATTCCATTGTACATAAGGACCACAACTTTTTTATCCATTTTTCGCTTTCCTGGGATATTTAAGGTGGAATGAAGTGGAGGTCCTTGTCAACAGAGCAGCCCTAAACTTTGGGGTGCTTGTGTCTTGCTGATTTTCAATTTTCCCACTTTATCCCCCCATGCGTGGAAGTGCCCTATGCTCTCTAAGCTGTGTTTTTTAGATGTTTCAGGACACACCGTACACTTCTCCAGAGTGGCTGTTGGCAATTTACATCCCGCCCATCAGTGTAGCAAGGCTCCCATTTCTCCATGGCCTGTCCTGCATTTCTGGTTTTGACACTTTTTTCAGCATGGCCCTTTTGACCGATGGGAAGCGAGACTTCTTTGTAGCGCTGATTTGCCTTTCCAGGTTGCTTGGTTGGCCAAAAAGGGCGTATGCGTTTTTTCCTGAATATATTCAGGAAAAAACGCATACGCCCTTTTTGGCCAAGGGCATCATTGTCAACGTTTTGCCGCTTTTCATGTGCTTTAAAGGCGATTCGAATCTACCTCCTGAAATCTGTTTCCTGCAATTCTGCCTTGATTTCAAATCCTCTTCTTTGCCTTCCCTCAATATATTTGTGGACGAGAGTTATCATTTATAACTCTGCAGGTTTGTGAATTGCAGTGCCCAGAAGCTCCATTTTACAAGTCGCTTTTTTGGGAGCTGGCCGCAAAAGCGCAGGATGGCTTCAGGCCCTGTTCTGGTTCCGGGGGGCAGGCTGAGCCTGTGGTTAATTCTTCTTCCTGATGGGAAAATAGAGTGACCTGTGCCTGTCCCAACACCAAGAGCTAGTCTCTCATTGGTTCCCCGTCTTCCCGTTCATCCTCAGGACAAATTGCAACCTGTACGGAACAGGAGGTTAAAGGTGTTGATGCTCCAAGTAGGGAGGTTGCTAGTAAAGTGGCTGGAATGGCGAACCCGAGCACAAGGAGATGAGAAATGAGGTGCGTTTTAGAAACCTTTCCCCATCACACGGTGTACCATCTTCTGGGATTCTCATGCATGTTTTCGATGTAGGAAGATGCCCTTGAACCTGGAGATTTGGGACCCATGCGATGGGTAGCACGCAGTATTACTTTAAAGGGTCTGCGTTTGCTCACCCAACCTCACCAAACCTCTCAGCCCCAAGAGTGTCCACCCTTATGTCTCATCCAGCTGTGGGTCTAGATATGGTCAATCCAGGTTGCATCACAGCCCCTGAACGAATTGTGTAAGAATTTCTCTCTCTTTCCCTGTCTTTGTTTCATGGGTTTTTAAAAGTAATTTATTTTTATAATGGGGTTTAGCTGCTTTTCACGGCTGTGTTTATGCCGCTTTACACCCACTTGACACACTAACAGAGAGATATCAATACATAGGTTTTAAGATTATTACTAGTCAGATATATTCTTGTGCGGTGAATCGGGCGTGTTGAGTCCAGTTCTCTGAGCAAGGAGTAGGTCTTGTCTATTACATATTGGGTTTATGGAACGGTATCTGAGCTAATTTGAAACTCTTGTTTTATGTATCACCCCACCTCACCTTTCCCGTTAAGCAGCCATAGTGTGTTTTCTGCATGTGTGACTCTGTTCTGTTTTGTAATTCAGTTCAAGTGTAACGGTTTTTACATTCCCTCTATAAGTGACACCTTATGAGAAGTGTCCTTTTCTGTGTGACTTATTTCACTTAGAATCGTCTTACCTAAATCCACTCATCATGCTGCTACTAGCCTTATGACATTGATTTCATGGCTGAGTGATATTCCATTGTACATAAGGACCACAACTTTTTTATCCATTTTTCGCTTTCCTGGGATATTTAAGGTGGAATGAAGTGGAGGTCCTTGTCAACAGAGCAGCCCTAAACTTTGGGGTGCTTGTGTCTTGCTGATTTTCAATTTTCCCACTTTATCCCCCCATGCGTGGAAGTGCCCTATGCTCTCTAAGCTGTGTTTTTTAGATGTTTCAGGACACACCGTACACTTCTCCAGAGTGGCTGTTGGCAATTTACATCCCGCCCATCAGTGTAGCAAGGCTCCCATTTCTCCATGGCCTGTCCTGCATTTCTGGTTTTGACACTTTTTTCAGCATGGCCCTTTTGACCGATGGGAAGCGAGACTTCTTTGTAGCGCTGATTTGCCTTTCCAGGTTGCTTGGTTGGCCAAAAAGGGCGTATGCGTTTTTTCCTGAATATATTCAGGAAAAAACGCATACGCCCTTTTTGGCCAAGGGCATCATTGTCAACGTTTTGCCGCTTTTCACGTGCTTTAAAGGCGATTCGAATCTACCTCCTGAAATCTGTTTCCTGCAATTCTGCCTTGATTTCAAATCCTCTTCTTTGCCTTCCCTCAATATATTTGTGGACGAGAGTTATCATTTATAACTCTGCAGGTTTGTGAATTGCAGTGCCCAGAAGCTCCATTTTACAAGTCGCTTTTTTGGGAGCTGGCCGCAAAAGCGCAGGATGGCTTCAGGCCCTGTTCTGGTTCCGGGGGGCAGGCTGAGCCTGTGGTTAATTCTTCTTCCTGATGGGAAAATAGAGTGACCTGTGCCTGTCCCAACACCAAGAGCTAGTCTCTCATTGGTTCCCCGTCTTCCCGTTCATCCTCAGGACAAATTGCAACCTGTACGGAACAGGAGGTTAAAGGTGCTGATGCTCCAAGTAGGGAGGTTGCTAGTAAAGTGGCTGGAATGGCGAACCCGAGCACAAGGAGATGAGAAATGAGGTGCGTTTTAGAAACCTTTCCCCATCACACGGTGTACCATCTTCTGGGATTCTCATGCATGTTTTCGATGTAGGAAGATGCCCTTGAACCTGGAGATTTGGGACCCATGCGATGGGTAGCACGCAGTATTACTTTAAAGGGTCTGCGTTTGCTCACCCAACCTCACCAAACCTCTCAGCCCCAAGAGTGTCCACCCTTATGTCTCATCCAGCTGTGGGTCTAGATATGGTCAATCCAGGTTGCATCACAGCCCCTGAACGAATTGTGTAAGAATTTCTCTCTCTTTCCCTGTCTTTGTTTCATGGGTTTTTAAAAGTAATTTATTTTTATAATGGGGTTTAGCTGCTTTTCACGGCTCTGTTTATTCCGCTTTACACCCACTTGACACACTAACAGAGAGATATCAATACATAGGTTTTAAGATTATTACTAGTCAGATATATTCTTGTGCGGTGAATCGGGCGTGTTGAGTCCAGTTCTCTGAGCAAGGAGTAGGTCTTGTCTATTACATATTGGGTTTATGGAACGGTATCTGAGCTAATTTGAAACTCTTGTTTTATGTATCACCCCACCTCACCTTTCCCGTTAAGCAGCCATAGTGTGTTTTCTGCATGTGTGACTCTGTTCTGTTTTGTAATTCAGTTCAAGTGTAACGGTTTTTACATTCCCTCTATAAGTGACACCTTATGAGAAGTGTCCTTTTCTGTGTGACTTATTTCACTTAGAATCGTCTTACCTAAATCCACTCATCATGCTGCTACTAGCCTTATGACATTGATTTCATGGCTGAGTGATATTCCATTGTACATAAGGACCACAACTTTTTTATCCATTTTTCGCTTTCCTGGGATATTTAAGGTGGAATGAAGTGGAGGTCCTTGTCAACAGAGCAGCCCTAAACTTTGGGGTGCTTGTGTCTTGCTGATTTTCAATTTTCCCACTTTATCCCCCCATGCGTGGAAGTGCCCTATGCTCTCTAAGCTGTGTTTTTTAGATGTTTCAGGACACACCGTACACTTCTCCAGAGTGGCTGTTGGCAATTTACATCCCGCCCATCAGTGTAGCAAGGCTCCCATTTCTCCATGGCCTGTCCTGCATTTCTGGTTTTGACACTTTTTTCAGCATGGCCCTTTTGACCGATGGGAAGCGAGACTTCTTTGTAGCGCTGATTTGCCTTTCCAGGTTGCTTGGTTGGCCAAAAAGGGCGTATGCGTTTTTTCCTGAATATATTCAGGAAAAAACGCATACGCCCTTTTTGGCCAAGGGCATCATTGTCAACGTTTTGCCGCTTTTCACGTGCTTTAAAGGCGATTCGAATCTACCTCCTGAAATCTGTTTCCTGCAATTCTGCCTTGATTTCAAATCCTCTTCTTTGCCTTCCCTCAATATATTTGTGGACGAGAGTTATCATTTATAACTCTGCAGGTTTGTGAATTGCAGTGCCCAGAAGCTCCATTTTACAAGTCGCTTTTTTGGGAGCTGGCCGCAAAAGCGCAGGATGGCTTCAGGCCCTGTTCTGGTTCCGGGGGGCAGGCTGAGCCTGTGGTTAATTCTTCTTCCTGATGGGAAAATAGAGTGACCTGTGCCTGTCCCAACACCAAGAGCTAGTCTCTCATTGGTTCCCCGTCTTCCCGTTCATCCTCAGGACAAATTGCAACCTGTACGGAACAGGAGGTTAAAGGTGCTGATGCTCCAAGTAGGGAGGTTGCTAGTAAAGTGGCTGGAATGGCGAACCCGAGCACAAGGAGATGAGAAATGAGGTGCGTTTTAGAAACCTTTCCCCATCACACGGTGTACCATCTTCTGGGATTCTCATGCATGTTTTCGATGTAGGAAGATGCCCTTGAACCTGGAGATTTGGGACCCATGCGATGGGTAGCACGCAGTATTACTTTAAAGGGTCTGCGTTTGCTCACCCAACCTCACCAAACCTCTCAGCCCCAAGAGTGTCCACCCTTATGTCTAATCCAGCTGTGGGTCTAGATATGGTCAATCCAGGTTGCATCACAGCCCCTGAACGAATTGTGTAAGAATTTCTCTCTCTTTCCCTGTCTTTGTTTCATGGGTTTTTAAAAGTAATTTATTTTTAGAATGGGGTTTAGCTGCTTTTCACGGCTGTGTTTATGCCGCTTTACACCCACTTGACACACTAACAGAGAGATATCAATAAATAGGTTTTAAGATTATTGCTAGTCAGATATATTCTTGTGCGGTGAATCGGGCATGTTGAGTCCAGTTCTCTGAGCAAGGAGTAGGTCTTGTCTATTACATATTGGGTTTATGGAACGGTATCTGAGCTAATTTGAAACTCTTGTTTTATGTATCACCCCACCTCACCTTTCCCGTTAAGCAGCCATAGTGTGTTTTCTGCATGTGTGACTCTGTTCTGTTTTGTAATTCAGTTCAAGTGTAACGGTTTTTACATTCCCTCTATAAGTGACACCTTATGAGAAGTGTCCTATTCTGTGTGACTTATTTCACTTAGAATCGTCTTACCTAAATCCACTCATCATGCTGCTACTAGCCTTATGACATTGATTTCATGGCTGAGTGATATTCCATTGTACATAAGGACCACAACTTTTTTATCCATTTTTCGCTTTCCTGGGATATTTAAGGTGGAATGAAGTGGAGGTCCTTGTCAACAGAGCAGCCCTAAACTTTGGGGTGCTTGTGTCTTGCTGATTTTCAATTTTCCCACTTTATCCCCCCATGCGTGGAAGTGCCCTATGCTCTCTAAGCTGTGTTTTTTAGATGTTTCAGGACACACCGTACACTTCTCCAGAGTGGCTGTTGGCAATTTACATCCCGCCCATCAGTGTAGCAAGGCTCCCATTTCTCCATGGCCTGTCCTGCATTTCTGGTTTTGACACTTTTTTCAGCATGGCCCTTTTGACCGATGGGAAGCGAGACTTCTTTGTAGCGCTGATTTGCCTTTCCAGGTTGCTTGGTTGGCCAAAAAGGGCGTATGCGTTTTTTCCTGAATATATTCAGGAAAAAACGCATACGCCCTTTTTGGCCAAGGGCATCATTGTCAACGTTTTGCCGCTTTTCACGTGCTTTAAAGGCGATTCGAATCTACCTCCTGAAATCTGTTTCCTGCAATTCTGCCTTGATTTCAAATCCTCTTCTTTGCCTTCCCTCAATATATTTGTGGACGAGAGTTATCATTTATAACTCTGCAGGTTTGTGAATTGCAGTGCCCAGAAGCTCCATTTTACAAGTCGCTTTTTTGGGAGCTGGCCGCAAAAGCGCAGGATGGCTTCAGGCCCTGTTCTGGTTCCGGGGGGCAGGCTGAGCCTGTGGTTAATTCTTCTTCCTGATGGGAAAATAGAGTGACCTGTGCCTGTCCCAACACCAAGAGCTAGTCTCTCATTGGTTCCCCGTCTTCCCGTTCATCCTCAGGACAAATTGCAACCTGTACGGAACAGGAGGTTAAAGGTGCTGATGCTCCAAGTAGGGAGGTTGCTAGTAAAGTGGCTGGAATGGCGAACCCGAGCACAAGGAGATGAGAAATGAGGTGCGTTTTAGAAACCTTTCCCCATCACACGGTGTACCATCTTCTGGGATTCTCATGCATGTTTTCGATGTAGGAAGATGCCCTTGAACCTGGAGATTTGGGACCCATGTGATGGGTAGCACGCAGTATTACTTTAAAGGGTCTGCGTTTGCTCACCCAACCTCACCAAACCTCTCAGCCCCAAGAGTGTCCACCCTTATGTCTCATCCAGCTGTGGGTCTAGATATGGTCAATCCAGGTTGCATCACAGCCCCTGAACGAATTGTGTAAGAATTTCTCTCTCTTTCCCTGTCTTTGTTTCATGGGTTTTTAAAAGTAATTTATTTTTAGAATGGGGTTTAGCTGCTTTTCACGGCTGTGTTTATGCCGCTTTACACCCACTTGACACACTAACAGAGAGATATCAATAAATAGGTTTTAAGATTATTGCTAGTCAGATATATTCTTGTGCGGTGAATCGGGCGTGTTGAGTCCAGTTCTCTGAGCAAGGAGTAGGTCTTGTCTATTACATATTGGGTTTATGGAACGGTATCTGAGCTAATTTGAAACTCTTGTTTTATGTATCACCCCACCTCACCTTTCCCGTTAAGCAGCCATAGTGTGTTTTCTGCATGTGTGACTCTGTTCTGTTTTGTAATTCAGTTCAAGTGTAACGGTTTTTACATTCCCTCTATAAGTGACACCTTATGAGAAGTGTCCTTTTCTGTGTGACTTATTTCACTTAGAATCGTCTTACCTAAATCCACTCATCATGCTGCTACTAGCCTTATGACATTGATTTCATGGCTGAGTGATATTCCATTGTACATAAGGACCACAACTTTTTTATCCATTTTTCGCTTTCCTGGGATATTTAAGGTGGAATGAAGTGGAGGTCCTTGTCAACAGAGCAGCCCTAAACTTTGGGGTGCTTGTGTCTTGCTGATTTTCAATTTTCCCACTTTATCCCCCCATGCGTGGAAGTGCCCTATGCTCTCTAAGCTGTGTTTTTTAGATGTTTCAGGACACACCGTACACTTCTCCAGAGTGGCTGTTGGCAATTTACATCCCGCCCATCAGTGTAGCAAGGCTCCCATTTCTCCATGGCCTGTCCTGCATTTCTGGTTTTGACACTTTTTTCAGCATGGCCCTTTTGACCGATGGGAAGCGAGACTTCTTTGTAGCGCTGATTTGCCTTTCCAGGTTGCTTGGTTGGCCAAAAAGGGCGTATGCGTTTTTTCCTGAATATATTCAGGAAAAAACGCATACGCCCTTTTTGGCCAAGGGCATCATTGTCAACGTTTTGCCGCTTTTCACGTGCTTTAAAGGCGATTCGAATCTACCTCCTGAAATCTGTTTCCTGCAATTCTGCCTTGATTTCAAATCCTCTTCTTTGCCTTCCCTCAATATATTTGTGGACGAGAGTTATCATTTATAACTCTGCAGGTTTGTGAATTGCAGTGCCCAGAAGCTCCATTTTACAAGTCGCTTTTTTGGGAGCTGGCCGCAAAAGCGCAGGATGGCTTCAGGCCCTGTTCTGGTTCCGGGGGGCAGGCTGAGCCTGTGGTTAATTCTTCTTCCTGATGGGAAAATAGAGTGACCTGTGCCTGTCCCAACACCAAGAGCTAGTCTCTCATTGGTTCCCCGTCTTCCCGTTCATCCTCAGGACAAATTGCAACCTGTACGGAACAGGAGGTTAAAGGTGCTGATGCTCCAAGTAGGGAGGTTGCTAGTAAAGTGGCTGGAATGGCGAACCCGAGCACAAGGAGATGAGAAATGAGGTGCGTTTTAGAAACCTTTCCCCATCACACGGTGTACCATCTTCTGGGATTCTCATGCATGTTTTCGATGTAGGAAGATGCCCTTGAACCTGGAGATTTGGGACCCATGCGATGGGTAGCACGCAGTATTACTTTAAAGGGTCTGCGTTTGCTCACCCAACCTCACCAAACCTCTCAGCCCCAAGAGTGTCCACCCTTATGTCTCATCCAGCTGTGGGTCTAGATATGGTCAATCCAGGTTGCATCACAGCCCCTGAACGAATTGTGTAAGAATTTCTCTCTCTTTCCCTGTCTTTGTTTCATGGGTTTTTAAAAGTAATTTATTTTTAGAATGGGGTTTAGCTGCTTTTCACGGCTGTGTTTATGCCGCTTTACACCCACTTGACACACTAACAGAGAGATATCAATACATAGGTTTTAAGATTATTACTAGTCAGATATATTCTTGTGCGGTGAATCGGGCGTGTTGAGTCCAGTTCTCTGAGCAAGGAGTAGGTCTTGTCTATTACATATTGGGTTTATGGAACGGTATCTGAGCTAATTTGAAACTCTTGTTTTATGTATCACCCCACCTCACCTTTCCCGTTAAGCAGCCATAGTGTGTTTTCTGCATGTGTGACTCTGTTCTGTTTTGTAATTCAGTTCAAGTGTAACGGTTTTTACATTCCCTCTATAAGTGACACCTTATGAGAAGTGTCCTTTTCTGTGTGACTTATTTCACTTAGAATCGTCTTACCTAAATCCACTCATCATGCTGCTACTAGCCTTATGACATTGATTTCATGGCTGAGTGTTATTCCATTGTACATAAGGACCACAACTTTTTTATCCATTTTTCGCTTTCCTGGGATATTTAAGGTGGAATGAAGTGGAGGTCCTTGTCAACAGAGCAGCCCTAAACTTTGGGGTGCTTGTGTCTTGCTGATTTTCAATTTTCCCACTTTATCCCCCCATGCGTGGAAGTGCCCTATGCTCTCTAAGCTGTGTTTTTTAGATGTTTCAGGACACACCGTACACTTCTCCAGAGTGGCTGTTGGCAATTTACATCCCGCCCATCAGTGTAGCAAGGCTCCCATTTCTCCATGGCCTGTCCTGCATTTCTGGTTTTGACACTTTTTTCAGCATGGCCCTTTTGACCGATGGGAAGCGAGACTTCTTTGTAGCGCTGATTTGCCTTTCCAGGTTGCTTGGTTGGCCAAAAAGGGCGTATGCGTTTTTTCCTGAATATATTCAGGAAAAAACGCATACGCCCTTTTTGGCCAAGGGCATCATTGTCAACGTTTTGCCGCTTTTCACGTGCTTTAAAGGCGATTCGAATCTACCTCCTGAAATCTGTTTCCTGCAATTCTGCCTTGATTTCAAATCCTCTTCTTTGCCTTCCCTCAATATATTTGTGGACGAGAGTTATCATTTATAACTCTGCAGGTTTGTGAATTGCAGTGCCCAGAAGCTCCATTTTACAAGTCGCTTTTTTGGGAGCTGGCCGCAAAAGCGCAGGATGGCTTCAGGCCCTGTTCTGGTTCCGGGGGGCAGGCTGAGCCTGTGGTTAATTCTTCTTCCTGATGGGAAAATAGAGTGACCTGTGCCTGTCCCAACACCAAGAGCTAGTCTCTCATTGGTTCCCCGTCTTCCCGTTCATCCTCAGGACAAATTGCAACCTGTACGGAACAGGAGGTTAAAGGTGCTGATGCTCCAAGTAGGGAGGTTGCTAGTAAAGTGGCTGGAATGGCGAACCCGAGCACAAGGAGATGAGAAATGAGGTGCGTTTTAGAAACCTTTCCCCATCACACGGTGTACCATCTTCTGGGATTCTCATGCATGTTTTCGATGTAGGAAGATGCCCTTGAACCTGGAGATTTGGGACCCATGCGATGGGTAGCACGCAGTATTACTTTAAAGGGTCTGTGTTTGCTCACCCAACCTCACCAAACCTCTCAGCCCCAAGAGTGTCCACCCTTATGTCTCATCCAGCTGTGGGTCTAGATATGGTCAATCCAGGTTGCATCACAGCCCCTGAACGAATTGTGTAAGAATTTCTCTCTCTTTCCCTGTCTTTGTTTCATGGGTTTTTAAAAGTAATTTATTTTTAGAATGGGGTTTAGCTGCTTTTCACGGCTGTGTTTATGCCGCTTTACACCCACTTGACACACTAACAGAGAGATATCAATAAATAGGTTTTAAGATTATTACTAGTCAGATATATTCTTGTGCGGTGAATCGGGCGTGTTGAGTCCAGTTCTCTGAGCAAGGAGTAGGTTTTGTCTATTACATATTGGGTTTATGGAACGGTATCTGAGCTAATTTGAAACTCTTGTTTTATGTATCACCCCACCTCACCTTTCCCGTTAAGCAGCCATAGTGTGTTTTCTGCATGTGTGACTCTGTTCTGTTTTGTAATTCAGTTCAAGTGTAACGGTTTTTACATTCCCTCTATAAGTGACACCTTATGAGAAGTGTCCTTTTCTGTGTGACTTATTTCACTTAGAATCGTCTTACCTAAATCCACTCATCATGCTGCTACTAGCCTTATGACATTGATTTCATGGCTGAGTGATATTCCATTGTACATAAGGACCACAACTTTTTTATCCATTTTTCGCTTTCCTGGGATATTTAAGGTGGAATGAAGTGGAGGTCCTTGTCAACAGAGCAGCCCTAAACTTTGGGGTGCTTGTGTCTTGCTGATTTTCAATTTTCCCACTTTATCCCCCCATGCGTGGAAGTGCCCTATGCTCTCTAAGCTGTGTTTTTTAGATGTTTCAGGACACACCGTATACTTCTCCAGAGTGGCTGTTGGCAATTTACATCCCGCCCATCAGTGTAGCAAGGCTCCCATTTCTCCATGGCCTGTCCTGCATTTCTGGTTTTGACACTTTTTTCAGCATGGCCCTTTTGACCGATGGGAAGCGAGACTTCTTTGTAGCGCTGATTTGCCTTTCCAGGTTGCTTGGTTGGCCAAAAAGGGCGTATGCGTTTTTTCCTGAATATATTCAGGAAAAAACGCATACGCCCTTTTTGGCCAAGGGCATCATTGTCAACGTTTTGCCGCTTTTCACGTGCTTTAAAGGCGATTCGAATCTACCTCCTGAAATCTGTTTCCTGCAATTCTGCCTTGATTTCAAATCCTCTTCTTTGCCTTCCCTCAATATATTTGTGGACGAGAGTTATCATTTATAACTCTGCAGGTTTGTGAATTGCAGTGCCCAGAAGCTCCATTTTACAAGTCGCTTTTTTGGGAGCTGGCCGCAAAAGCGCAGGATGGCTTCAGGCCCTGTTCTGGTTCCGGGGGGCAGGCTGAGCCTGTGGTTAATTCTTCTTCCTGATGGGAAAATAGAGTGACCTGTGCCTGTCCCAACACCAAGAGCTAGTCTCTCATTGGTTCCCCGTCTTCCCGTTCATCCTCAGGACAAATTGCAACCTGTACGGAACAGGAGGTTAAAGGTGCTGATGCTCCAAGTAGGGAGGTTGCTAGTAAAGTGGCTGGAATGGCGAACCCGAGCACAAGGAGATGAGAAATGAGGTGCGTTTTAGAAACCTTTCCCCATCACACGGTGTACCATCTTCTGGGATTCTCATGCATGTTTTCGATGTAGGAAGATGCCCTTGAACCTGGAGATTTGGGACCCATGCGATGGGTAGCACGCAGTATTACTTTAAAGGGTCTGCGTTTGCTCACCCAACCTCACCAAACCTCTCAGCCCCAAGAGTGTCCACCCTTATGTCTCATCCAGCTGTGGGTCTAGATATGGTCAATCCAGGTTGCATCACAGCCCCTGAACGAATTGTGTAAGAATTTCTCTCTCTTTCCCTGTCTTTGTTTCATGGGTTTTTAAAAGTAATTTATTTTTAGAATGGGGTTTAGCTGCTTTTCACGGCTGTGTTTATGCCGCTTTACACCCACTTGACACACTAACAGAGAGATATCAATACATAGGTTTTAAGATTATTACTAGTCAGATATATTCTTGTGCGGTGAATCGGGCGTGTTGAGTCCAGTTCTCTGAGCAAGGAGTAGGTCTTGTCTATTACATATTGGGTTTATGGAACGGTATCTGAGCTAATTTGAAACTCTTGTTTTATGTATCACCCCACCTCACCTTTCCCGTTAAGCAGCCATAGTGTGTTTTCTGCATGTGTGACTCTGTTCTGTTTTGTAATTCAGTTCAAGTGTAACGGTTTTTACATTCCCTCTATAAGTGACACCTTATGAGAAGTGTCCTTTTCTGTGTGACTTATTTCACTTAGAATCGTCTTACCTAAATCCACTCATCATGCTGCTACTAGCCTTATGACATTGATTTCATGGCTGAGTGATATTCCATTGTACATAAGGACCACAACTTTTTTATCCATTTTTCGCTTTCCTGGGATATTTAAGGTGGAATGAAGTGGAGGTCCTTGTCAACAGAGCAGCCCTAAACTTTGGGGTGCTTGTGTCTTGCTGATTTTCAATTTTCCCACTTTTTCCCCCATGCGTGGAAGTGCCCTATGCTCTCTAAGCTGTGTTTTTTAGATGTTTCAGGACACACCGTACACTTCTCCAGAGTGGCTGTTGGCAATTTACATCCCGCCCATCAGTGTAGCAAGGCTCCCATTTCTCCATGGCCTGTCCTGCATTTCTGGTTTTGACACTTTTTTCAGCATGGCCCTTTTGACCGATGGGAAGCGAGACTTCTTTGTAGCGCTGATTTGCCTTTCCAGGTTGCTTGGTTGGCCAAAAAGGGCGTATGCGTTTTTTCCTGAATATATTCAGGAAAAAACGCATACGCCCTTTTTGGCCAAGGGCATCATTGTCAACGTTTTGCCGCTTTTCACGTGCTTTAAAGGCGATTCGAATCTACCTCCTGAAATCTGTTTCCTGCAATTCTGCCTTGATTTCAAATCCTCTTCTTTGCCTTCCCTCAATATATTTGTGGACGAGAGTTATCATTTATAACTCTGCAGGTTTGTGAATTGCAGTGCCCAGAAGCTCCATTTTACAAGTCGCTTTTTTGGGAGCTGGCCGCAAAAGCGCAGGATGGCTTCAGGCCCTGTTCTGGTTCCGGGGGGCAGGCTGAGCCTGTGGTTAATTCTTCTTCCTGATGGGAAAATAGAGTGACCTGTGCCTGTCCCAACACCAAGAGCTAGTCTCTCATTGGTTCCCCGTCTTCCCGTTCATCCTCAGGACAAATTGCAACCTGTACGGAACAGGAGGTTAAAGGTGCTGAGGCTCCAAGTAGGGAGATTGCTAGTAAAGTGGCTGGAATGGCGAACCCGAGCACAAGGAGATGAGAAATGAGGTGCGTTTTAGAAACCTTTCCCCATCACACGGTGTACCATCTTCTGGGTTTCTCATGCATGTTTTCGATGTAGGAAGATGCCCTTGAACCTGGAGATTTGGGACCCATGCGATGGGTAGCACGCAGTATTACTTTAAAGGGTCTGCGTTTGCTCACCCAACCTCACCAAACCTCTCAGCCCCAAGAGTGTCCACCCTTATGTCTCATCCAGCTGTGGGTCTAGATATGGTCAATCCAGGTTGCATCACAGCCCCTGAACGAATTGTGTAAGAATTTCTCTCTCTTTCCCTGTCTTTGTTTCATGGGTTTTTAAAAGTAATTTATTTTTATAATGGGGTTTAGCTGCTTTTCACGGCTGTGTTTATGCCGCTTTACACCCACTTGACACACTAACAGAGAGATATCAATACATAGGTTTTAAGATTATTACTAGTCAGATATATTCTTGTGCGGTGAATCGGGCGTGTTGAGTCCAGTTCTCTGAGCAAGGAGTAGGTCTTGTCTATTACATATTGGGTTTATGGAACGGTATCTGAGCTAATTTGAAACTCTTGTTTTATGTATCACCCCACCTCACCTTTCCCGTTAAGCAGCCATAGTGTGTTTTCTGCATGTGTGACTCTGTTCTGTTTTGTAATTCAGTTCAAGTGTAACGGTTTTTACATTCCCTCTATAAGTGACACCTTATGAGAAGCGTCCTTTTCTGTGTGACTTATTTCACTTAGAATCGTCTTACCTAAATCCACTCATCATGCTGCTACTAGCCTTATGACATTGATTTCATGGCTGAGTGATATTCCATTGTACATAAGGACCACAACTTTTTTATCCATTTTTCGCTTTCCTGGGATATTTAAGGTGGAATGAAGTGGAGGTCCTTGTCAACAGAGCAGCCCTAAACTTTGGGGTGCTTGTGTCTTGCTGATTTTCAATTTTCCCACTTTTTCCCCCATGCGTGGAAGTGCCCTATGCTCTCTAAGCTGTGTTTTTTAGATGTTTCAGGACACACCGTACACTTCTCCAGAGTGGCTGTTGGCAATTTACATCCCGCCCATCAGTGTAGCAAGGCTCCCATTTCTCCATGGCCTGTCCTGCATTTCTGGTTTTGACACTTTTTTCAGCATGGCCCTTTTGACCGATGGGAAGCGAGACTTCTTTGTAGCGCTGATTTGCCTTTCCAGGTTGCTTGGTTGGCCAAAAAGGGCGTATGCGTTTTTTCCTGAATATATTCAGGAAAAAACGCATACGCCCTTTTTGGCCAAGGGCATCATTGTCAACGTTTTGCCGCTTTTCACGTGCTTTAAAGGCGATTCGAATCTACCTCCTGAAATCTGTTTCCTGCAATTCTGCCTTGATTTCAAATCCTCTTCTTTGCCTTCCCTCAATATATTTGTGGACGAGAGTTATCATTTATAACTCTGCAGGTTTGTGAATTGCAGTGCCCAGAAGCTCCATTTTACAAGTCGCTTTTTTGGGAGCTGGCCGCAAAAGCGCAGGATGGCTTCAGGCCCTGTTCTGCTTCCGGGGGGCAGGCTGAGCCTGTGGTTAATTCTTCTTCCTGATGGGAAAATAGAGTGACCTGTGCCTGTCCCAACACCAAGAGCTAGTCTCTCATTGGTTCCCCGTCTTCCCGTTCATCCTCAGGACAAATTGCAACCTGTACGGAACAGGAGGTTAAAGGTGCTGAGGCTCCAAGTAGGGAGATTGCTAGTAAAGTGGCTGGAATGGCGAACCCGAGCACAAGGAGATGAGAAATGAGGTGCGTTTTAGAAACCTTTCCCCATCACACGGTGTACCATCTTCTGGGTTTCTCATGCATGTTTTCGATGTAGGAAGATGCCCTTGAACCTGGAGATTTGGGACCCATGCGATGGGTAGCACGCAGTATTACTTTAAAGGGTCTGCGTTTGCTCACCCAACCTCACCAAACCTCTCAGCCCCAAGAGTGTCCACCCTTATGTCTCATCCAGCTGTGGGTCTAGATATGGTCAATCCAGGTTGCATCACAGCCCCTGAACGAATTGTGTAAGAATTTCTCTCTCTTTCCCTGTCTTTGTTTCATGGGTTTTTAAAAGTAATTTATTTTTAGAATGGGGTTTAGCTGCTTTTCACGGCTGTGTTTATGCCGCTTTACACCCACTTGACACACTAACAGAGAGATATCAATAAATAGGTTTTAAGATTATTGCTAGTCAGATATATTCTTGTGCGGTGAATCGGGCGTGTTGAGTCCAGTTCTCTGAGCAAGGAGTAGGTCTTGTCTATTACATATTGGGTTTATGGAACGGTATCTGAGCTAATTTGAAACTCTTGTTTTATGTATCACCCCACCTCACCTTTCCCGTTAAGCAGCCATAGTGTGTTTTCTGCATGTGTGACTCTGTTCTGTTTTGTAATTCAGTTCAAGTGTAACGGTTTTTACATTCCCTCTATAAGTGACACCTTATGAGAAGTGCCCTTTTCTGTGTGACTTATTTCACTTAGAATCGTCTTACCTAAATCCACTCATCATGCTGCTACTAGCCTTATGACATTGATTTCATGGCTGAGTGATATTCCATTGTACATAAGGACCACAACTTTTTTATCCATTTTTCGCTTTCCTGGGATATTTAAGGTGGAATGAAGTGGAGGTCCTTGTCAACAGAGCAGCCCTAAACTTTGGGGTGCTTGTGTCTTGCTGATTTTCAATTTTCCCACTTTATCCCCCCATGCGTGGAAGTGCCCTATGCTCTCTAAGCTGTGTTTTTTAGATGTTTCAGGACACACCGTACACTTCTCCAGAGTGGCTGTTGGCAATTTACATCCCGCCCATCAGTGTAGCAAGGCTCCCATTTCTCCATGGCCTGTCCTGCATTTCTGGTTTTGACACTTTTTTCAGCATGGCCCTTTTGACTGATGGGAAGCGAGACTTCTTTGTAGCGCTGATTTGCCTTTCCAGGTTGCTTGGTTGGCCAAAAAGGGCGTATGCGTTTTTTCCTGAATATATTCAGGAAAAAACGCATACGCCCTTTTTGGCCAAGGGCATCATTGTCAACGTTTTGCCGCTTTTCACGTGCTTTAAAGGCGATTCGAATCTACCTCCTGAAATCTGTTTCCTGCAATTCTGCCTTGATTTCAAATCCTCTTCTTTGCCTTCCCTCAATATATTTGTGGACGAGAGTTATCATTTATAACTCTGCAGGTTTGTGAATTGCAGTGCCCAGAAGCTCCATTTTACAAGTCGCTTTTTTGGGAGCTGGCCGCAAAAGCGCAGGATGGCTTCAGGCCCTGTTCTGGTTCCTTGGGTCAGGCTGAGCCTGTGGTTAATTCTTCTTCCTGATGGGAAAATAGAGTGACCTGTGCCTGTCCCAACACCAAGAGCTAGTCTCTCATTGGTTCCCCGTCTTCCCGTTCATCCTCAGGACAAATTGCAACCTGTACGGAACAGGAGGTTAAAGGTGCTGAGGCTCCAAGTAGGGAGATTGCTAGTAAAGTGGCTGGAATGGCGAACCCGAGCACAAGGAGATGAGAAATGAGGTGCGTTTTAGAAACCTTTCCCCATCAAACGGTGTACCATCTTCTGGGTTTCTCATGCATGTTTTCGATGTAGGAAGATGCCCTTGAACCTGGAGATTTGGGACCCATGCGATGGGTAGCACGCAGTATTACTTTAAAGGGTCTGCGTTTGCTCACCCAAACTCACCAAACCTCTCAGCCCCAAGAGTGTCCACCCTTATGTCTCATCCAGCTGTGGGTCTAGATATGGTCAATCCAGGTTGCATCACAGCCCCTGAACGAATTGTGTAAGAATTTCTCTCTCTTTCCCTGTCTTTGTTTCATGGGTTTTTAAAAGTAATTTATTTTTAGAATGGGGTTTAGCTGCTTTTCACGGCTGTGTTTATGCCGCTTTACACCCACTTGACACACTAACAGAGAGATATCAATAAATAGGTTTTAAGATTATTGCTAGTCAGATATATTCTTGTGCGGTGAATCGGGCGTGTTGAGTCCAGTTCTCTGAGCAAGGAGTAGGTCTTGTCTATTACATATTGGGTTTATGGAACGGTATCTGAGCTAATTTGAAACTCTTGTTTTATGTATCACCCCACCTCACCTTTCCCTTTAAGCAGCCATAGTGTGTTTTCTGCATGTGTGACTCTGTTCTGTTTTGTAATTCAGTTCAAGTGTAACGGTTTTTACATTCCCTCTATAAGTGACACCTTATGAGAAGTGTCCTTTTCTGTGTGACTTATTTCACTTAGAATCGTCTTACCTAAATCCACTCATCATGCTGCTACTAGCCTTATGACATTGATTTCATGGCTGAGTGATATTCCATTGTACATAAGGACCACAACTTTTTTATCCATTTTTCGCTTTCCTGGGATATTTAAGGTGGAATGAAGTGGAGGTCCTTGTCAACAGAGCAGCCCTAAACTTTGGGGTGCTTGTGTCTTGCTGATTTTCAATTTTCCCACTTTATCCCCCCATGCGTGGAAGTGCCCTATGCTCTCTAAGCTGTGTTTTTTAGATGTTTCAGGACACACCGTACACTTCTCCAGAGTGGCTGTTGGCAATTTACATCCCGCCCATCAGTGTAGCAAGGCTCCCATTTCTCCATGGCCTGTCCTGCATTTCTGGTTTTGACACTTTTTTCAGCATGGCCCTTTTGACCGATGGGAAGCGAGACTTCTTTGTAGCGCTGATTTGCCTTTCCAGGTTGCTTGGTTGGCCAAAAAGGGCGTATGCGTTTTTTCCTGAATATATTCAGGAAAAAACGCATACGCCCTTTTTGGCCAAGGGCATCATTGTCAACGTTTTGCCGCTTTTCACGTGCTTTAAAGGCGATTCGAATCTACCTCCTGAAATCTGTTTCCTGCAATTCTGCCTTGATTTCAATTCCTCGTCTTTGCCTTCCCTCAATATATTTGTGGACGAGAGTTATCATTTATAACTGTGCAGGTTTGTGAATTGCAGTGCCCTGAAGCTCCATTTTACAAGTCGCTTTTTTGGGAGCTGGCCGCAAAAGCGCAGGATGGCTTCAGGCCCTGTTCTGGTTCCGCGGGTCAGGCTGAGCCTGTGGTTAATTCTTCTTCCTGATGGGAAAATAGAGTGACCTGTGCCTGTCCCAACACCAAGAGCTAGTCTCTCATTGGTTCCCCGTCTTCCCGTTCATCCTCAGGACAAATTGCAACCTGTACGGAACAGGAGGTTAAAGGTGCTGAGGCTCCAAGTAGGGAGATTGCTAGTAAAGTGGCTGGAATGGCGAACCCGAGCACAAGGAGATGAGAAATGAGGTGCGTTTTAGAAACCTTTCCCCATCACACGGTGTACCATCTTCTGGGTTTCTCATGCATGTTTTCGATGTAGGAAGATGCCCTTGAACCTGGAGATTTGGGACCCATGCGATGGGTAGCACGCAGTATTACTTTAAAGGGTCTGCGTTTGCTCACCCAACCTCACCAAACCTCTCAGCCCCAAGAGTGTCCACCCTTATGTCTCATCCAGCTGTGGGTCTAGATATGGTCAATCCAGGTTGCATCACAGCCCCTGAACGAATTGTGTAAGAATTTCTCTCTCTTTCCCTGTCTTTGTTTCATGGGTTTTTAAAAGTAATTTATTTTTAGAATGGGGTTTAGCTGCTTTTCACGGCTGTGTTTATGCCGCTTTACACCCACTTGACACACTAACAGAGAGATATCAATACATAGGTTTTAAGATTATTACTAGTCAGATATATTCTTGTGCGGTGAATCGGGCGTGTTGAGTCCAGTTCTCTGAGCAAGGAGTAGGTCTTGTCTATTACATATTGGGTTTATGGAACGGTATCTGAGCTAATTTGGAACTCTTGTTTTATGTATCACCCCACCTCACCTTTCCCGTTAAGCAGCCATAGTGTTTTCTGCATGTGTGACTCTGTTCTGTTTTGTAATTCAGTTCAAGTGTAACGGTTTTTACATTCCCTCTATAAGTGACACCTTATGAGAAGTGTCCTTTTCTGTGTGACTTATTTCACTTAGAATCGTCTTACCTAAATCCACTCATCATGCTGCTACTAGCCTTATGACATTGATTTCATGGCTGAGTGATATTCCATTGTACATAAGGACCACAACTTTTTTATCCATTTTTCGCTTTCCTGGGATATTTAAGGTGGAATGAAGTGGAGGTCCTTGTCAACAGAGCAGCCCTAAACTTTGGGGTGCTTGTGTCTTGCTGATTTTCAATTTTTCCACTTTATCCCCCCATGCGTGGAAGTGCCCTATGCTCTCTAAGCTGTGTTTTTTAGATGTTTCAGGACACACCGTACACTTCTCCAGAGTGGCTGTTGGCAATTTACATCCCGCCCATCAGTGTAGCAAGGCTCCCATTTCTCCATGGCCTGTCCTGCATTTCTGGTTTTGACACTTTTTTCAGCATGGCCCTTTTGACCGATGGGAAGCGAGACTTTTTGTAGCGCTGATTTGCCTTTCCAGGTTGCTTGGTTGGCCAAAAAGGGCGTATGCGTTTTTTCCTGAATATATTCAGGAAAAAACGCATACGCCCTTTTTGGCCAAGGGCATCATTGTCAACGTTTTGCCGCTTTTCACGTGCTTTAAAGGCGATTCGAATCTACCTCCTGAAATCTGTTTCCTGCAATTCTGCCTTGATTTCAAATCCTCTTCTTTGCCTTCCCTCAATATATTTGTGGACGAGAGTTATCATTTATAACTCTGCAGGTTTGTGAATTGCAGTGCCCAGAAGCTCCATTTTACAAGTCGCTTTTTTGGGAGCTGGCCGCAAAAGCGCAGGATGGCTTCTGGCCCTGTTCTGGTTCCGCGGGTCAGGCTGAGCCTGTGGTTAATTCTTCTTCCTGATGGGAAAATAGAGTGACCTGTGCCTGTCCCAACACCAAGAGCTAGTCTCTCATTGGTTCCCCGTCTTCCCGTTCATCCTCAGGACAAATTGCAACCTGTACGGAACAGGAGGTTAAAGGTGCTGAGGCTCCAAGTAGGGAGATTGCTAGTAAAGTGGCTGGAATGGCGAACCCGAGCACAAGGAGATGAGAAATGAGGTGCGTTTTAGAAACCTTTCCCCATCACACGATGTACCATCTTCTGGGTTTCTCATGCATGTTTTCGATGTAGGAAGATGCCCTTGAACCTGGAGATTTGGGACCCATGCGATGGGTAGCACGCAGTATTACTTTAAAGGGTCTGCGTTTGCTCACCCAACCTCACGAAACCTCTCAGCCCCAAGAGTGTCCACCCTTATGTCTCATCCAGCTGTGGGTCTAGATATGGTCAATCCAGGTTGCATCACAGCCCCTGAACGAATTGTGTAAGAATTTCTCTCTCTTTCCCTGTCTTTGTTTCATGGGTTTTTAAAAGTAATTTATTTTTAGAATGGGGTTTAGCTGCTTTTCACGGCTGTGTTTATGCCGCTTTACACCCACTTGACACACTAACAGAGAGATATCAATAAATAGGTTTTAAGATTATTGCTAGTCAGATATATTCTTGTGCGGTGAATCGGGCGTGTTGAGTCCAGTTCTCTGAGCAAGGAGTAGGTCTTGTCTATTACATATTGGGTTTATGGAACGGTATCTGAGCTAATTTGAAACTCTTGTTTTATGTATCACCCCACCTCACCTTTCCCGTTAAGCAGCCATAGTGTGTTTTCTGCATGTGTGACTCTGTTCTGTTTTGTAATTCAGTTCAAGTGTAACGGTTTTTACATTCCCTCTATAAGTGACACCTTATGAGAAGTGTCCTTTTCTGTGTGACTTATTTCACTTAGAATCGTCTTACCTAAATCCACTCATCATGCTGCTACTAGCCTTATGACATTGATTTCATGGCTGAGTGATATTCCATTGTACATAAGGACCACAACTTTTTTATCCATTTTTCGCTTTCCTGGGATATTTAAGGTGGAATGAAGTGGAGGTCCTTGTCAACAGAGCAGCCCTAAACTTTGGGGTGCTTGTGTCTTGCTGATTTTCAATTTTCCCACTTTATCCCCCCATGCGTGGAAGTGCCCTATGCTCTCTAAGCTGTGTTTTTTAGATGTTTCAGGACACACCGTACACTTCTCCAGAGTGGCTGTTGGCAATTTACATCCCGCCCATCAGTGTAGCAAGGCTCCCATTTCTCCATGGCCTGTCCTGCATTTCTGGTTTTGACACTTTTTTCAGCATGGCCCTTTTGACCGATGGGAAGCGAGACTTCTTTGTAGCGCTGATTTGCCTTTCCAGGTTGCTTGGTTGGCCAAAAAGGGCGTATGCGTTTTTTCCTGAATATATTCAGGAAAAAACGCATACGCCCTTTTTGGCCAAGGGCATCATTGTCAACGTTTTGCCGCTTTTCATGTGCTTTAAAGGCGATTCGAATCTACCTCCTGAAATCTGTTTCCTGCAATTCTGCCTTGATTTCAATTCCTCGTCTTTGCCTTCCCTCAATATATTTGTGGACGAGAGTTATCATTTATAACTGTGCAGGTTTGTGAATAGCAGTGCCCTGAAGCTCCATTTTACAACTCGCTTTTTCGGGAGCTGGCCGCAAAAGCGCAGGATGGCTTCAGGCCCTGTTCTGGTTCCGGGGGGCAGGCTGAGCCTGTGGTTAATTCTTCTTCCTGATGGGAAAATAGAGTGACCTGTGCCTGTCCCAACACCAAGAGCTAGTCTCTCATTGGTTCCCCGTCTTCCCGTTCATCCTCAGGACAAATTGCAACCTGTACGGAACAGGAGGTTAAAGGTGCTGAGGCTCCAAGTAGGGAGATTGCTAGTAAAGTGGCTGGAATGGCGAACCCGAGCACAAGGAGATGAGAAATGAGGTGCGTTTTAGAAACCTTTCCCCATCACACGGTGTACCATCTTCTGGGTTTCTCATGCATGTTTTCGATGTAGGAAGATGCCCTTGAACCTGGAGATTTGGGACCCATGCGATGGGTAGCACGCAGTATTACTTTAAAGGGTCTGCGTTTGCTCACCCAACCTCACCAAACCTCTCAGCCCCAAGAGTGTCCACCCTTATGTCTCATCCAGCTGTGGGTCTAGATATGGTCAATCCAGGTTGCATCACAGCCCCTGAACGAATTGTGTAAGAATTTCTCTCTCTTTCCCTGTCTTTGTTTCATGGGTTTTTAAAAGTAATTTATTTTTAGAATGGGGTTTAGCTGCTTTTCACGGCTGTGTTTATGCCGCTTTACACCCACTTGACACACTAACAGAGAGATATCAATACATAGGTTTTAAGATTATTACTAGTCAGATATATTCTTGTGCGGTGAATCGGGCGTGTTGAGTCCAGTTCTCTGAGCAAGGAGTAGGTCTTGTCTATTACATATTGGGTTTATGGAACGGTATCTGAGCTAATTTGAAACTCTTGTTTTATGTATCACCCCACCTCACCTTTCCCGTTAAGCAGCCATAGTGTGTTTTCTGCATGTGTGACTCTGTTCTGTTTTGTAATTCAGTTCAAGTGTAACGGTTTTTACATTCCCTCTATAAGTGACACCTTATGAGAAGTGTCCTTTTCTGTGTGACTTATTTCACTTAGAATCGTCTTACCTAAATCCACTCATCATGCTGCTACTAGCCTTATGACATTGATTTCATGGCTGAGTGATATTCCATTGTACATAAGGACCACAACTTTTTTATCCATTTTTCGCTTTCCTGGGATATTTAAGGTGGAATGAAGTGGAGGTCCTTGTCAACAGAGCAGCCCTAAACTTTGGGGTGCTTGTGTCTTGCTGATTTTCAATTTTCCCACTTTATCCCCCCATGCGTGGAAGTGCCCTATGCTCTCTAAGCTGTGTTTTTTAGATGTTTCAGGACACACCGTACACTTCTCCAGAGTGGCTGTTGGCAATTTACATCCCGCCCATCAGTGTAGCAAGGCTCCCATTTCTCCATGGCCTGTCCTGCATTTCTGGTTTTGACACTTTTTTCAGCATGGCCCTTTTGACCGATGGGAAGCGAGACTTCTTTGTAGCGCTGATTTGCCTTTCCAGGTTGCTTGGTTGGCCAAAAAGGGCGTATGCGTTTTTTCCTGAATATATTCAGGAAAAAACGCATACGCCCTTTTTGGCCAAGGGCATCATTGTCAACGTTTTGCCGCTTTTCACGTGCTTTAAAGGCGATTCGAATCTACCTCCTGAAATCTGTTTCCTGCAATTCTGCCTTGATTTCAAATCCTCTTCTTTGCCTTCCCTCAATATATTTGTGGACGAGAGTTATCATTTATAACTCTGCAGGTTTGTGAATTGCAGTGCCCAGAAGCTCCATTTTACAAGTCGCTTTTTTGGGAGCTGGCCGCAAAAGCGCAGGATGGCTTCAGGCCCTGTTCTGGTTCCGCGGGTCAGGCTGAGCCTGTGGTTAATTCTTCTTCCTGATGGGAAAATAGAGTGACCTGTGCCTGTCCCAACACCAAGAGCTAGTCTCTCATTGGTTCCCCGTCTTCCCGTTCATCCTCAGGACAAATTGCAACCTGTACGGAACAGGAGGTTAAAGGTGCTGAGGCTCCAAGTAGGGAGATTGCTAGTAAAGTGGCTGGAATGGCGAACCCGAGCACAAGGAGATGAGAAATGAGGTGCGTTTTAGAAACCTTTCCCCATCACACGGTGTACCATCTTCTGGGTTTCTCATGCATGTTTTCGATGTAGGAAGATGCCCTTGAACCTGGAGATTTGGGACCCATGCGATGGGTAGCACGCAGTATTACTTTAAAGGGTCTGCGTTTGCTCACCCAACCTCACCAAACCTCTCAGCCCCAAGAGTGTCCACCCTTATGTCTCATCCAGCTGTGGGTCTAGATATGGTCAATCCAGGTTGCATCACAGCCCCTGAACGAATTGTGTAAGAATTTCTCTCTCTTTCCCTGTCTTTGTTTCATGGGTTTTTAAAAGTAATTTATTTTTAGAATGGGGTTTAGCTGCTTTTCACGGCTGTGTTTATGCCGCTTTACACCCACTTGACACACTAACAGAGAGATATCAATACATAGGTTTTAAGATTATTACTAGTCAGATATATTCTTGTGCGGTGAATCGGGCGTGTTGAGTCCAGTTCTCTGAGCAAGGAGTAGGTCTTGTCTATTACATATTGGGTTTATGGAACGGTATCTGAGCTAATTTGGAACTCTTGTTTTATGTATCACCCCACCTCACCTTTCCCGTTAAGCAGCCATAGTGTGTTTTCTGCATGTGTGACTCTGTTCTGTTTTGTAATTCAGTTCAAGTGTAACGGTTTTTACATTCCCTCTATAAGTGACACCTTATGAGAAGTGTCCTTTTCTGTGTGACTTATTTCACTTAGAATCGTCTTACCTAAATCCACTCATCATGCTGCTACTAGCCTTATGACATTGATTTCATGGCTGAGTGATATTCCATTGTACATAAGGACCACAACTTTTTTATCCATTTTTCGCTTTCCTGGGATATTTAAGGTGGAATGAAGTGGAGGTCCTTGTCAACAGAGCAGCCCTAAACTTTGGGGTGCTTGTGTCTTGCTGATTTTCAATTTTTCCACTTTATCCCCCCATGCGTGGAAGTGCCCTATGCTCTCTAAGCTGTGTTTTTTAGATGTTTCAGGACACACCGTACACTTCTCCAGAGTGGCTGTTGGCAATTTACATCCCGCCCATCAGTGTAGCAAGGCTCCCATTTCTCCATGGCCTGTCCTGCATTTCTGGTTTTGACACTTTTTTCAGCATGGCCCTTTTGACCGATGGGAAGCGAGACTTCTTTGTAGCGCTGATTTGCCTTTCCAGGTTGCTTGGTTGGCCAAAAAGGGCGTATGCGTTTTTTCCTGAATATATTCAGGAAAAAACGCATACGCCCTTTTTGGCCAAGGGCATCATTGTCAACGTTTTGCCGCTTTTCACGTGCTTTAAAGGCGATTCGAATCTACCTCCTGAAATCTGTTTCCTGCAATTCTGCCTTGATTTCAAATCCTCTTCTTTGCCTTCCCTCAATATATTTGTGGACGAGAGTTATCATTTATAACTCTGCAGGTTTGTGAATTGCAGTGCCCAGAAGCTCCATTTTACAAGTCGCTTTTTTGGGAGCTGGCCGCAAAAGCGCAGGATGGCTTCAGGCCCTGTTCTGGTTCCGCGGGTCAGGCTGAGCCTGTGGTTAATTCTTCTTCCTGATGGGAAAATAGAGTGACCTGTGCCTGTCCCAACACCAAGAGCTAGTCTCTCATTGGTTCCCCGTCTTCCCGTTCATCCTCAGGACAAATTGCAACCTGTACGGAACAGGAGGTTAAAGGTGCTGAGGCTCCAAGTAGGGAGATTGCTAGTAAAGTGGCTGGAATGGCGAACCCGAGCACAAGGAGATGAGAAATGAGGTGCGTTTTAGAAACCTTTCCCCATCACACGATGTACCATCTTCTGGGTTTCTCATGCATGTTTTCGATGTAGGAAGATGCCCTTGAACCTGGAGATTTGGGACCCATGCGATGGGTAGCACGCAGTATTACTTTAAAGGGTCTGCGTTTGCTCACCCAACCTCACCAAACCTCTCAGCCCCAAGAGTGTCCACCCTTATGTCTCATCCAGCTGTGGGTCTAGATATGGTCAATCCAGGTTGCATCACAGCCCCTGAACGAATTGTGTAAGAATTTCTCTCTCTTTCCCTGTCTTTGTTTCATGGGTTTTTAAAAGTAATTTATTTTTAGAATGGGGTTTAGCTGCTTTTCACGGCTGTGTTTATGCCGCTTTACACCCACTTGACACACTAACAGAGAGATATCAATAAATAGGTTTTAAGATTATTGCTAGTCAGATATATTCTTGTGCGGTGAATCGGGCGTGTTGAGTCCAGTTCTCTGAGCAAGGAGTAGGTCTTGTCTATTACATATTGGGTTTATGGAACGGTATCTGAGCTAATTTGAAACTCTTGTTTTATGTATCACCCCACCTCACCTTTCCCGTTAAGCAGCCATAGTGTGTTTTCTGCATGTGTGACTCTGTTCTGTTTTGTAATTCAGTTCAAGTGTAACGGTTTTTACATTCCCTCTATAAGTGACACCTTATGAGAAGTGTCCTTTTCTGTGTGACTTATTTCACTTAGAATCGTCTTACCTAAATCCACTCATCATGCTGCTACTAGCCTTATGACATTGATTTCATGGCTGAGTGATATTCCATTGTACATAAGGACCACAACTTTTTTATCCATTTTTCGCTTTCCTGGGATATTTAAGGTGGAATGAAGTGGAGGTCCTTGTCAACAGAGCAGCCCTAAACTTTGGGGTGCTTGTGTCTTGCTGATTTTCAATTTTCCCACTTTATCCCCCCATGCGTGGAAGTGCCCTATGCTCTCTAAGCTGTGTTTTTTAGATGTTTCAGGACACACCGTACACTTCTCCAGAGTGGCTCTTGGCAATTTACATCCCGCCCATCAGTGTAGCAAGGCTCCCATTTCTCCATGGCCTGTCCTGCATTTCTGGTTTTGACACTTTTTTCAGCATGGCCCTTTTGACCGATGGGAAGCGAGACTTCTTTGTAGCGCTGATTTGCCTTTCCAGGTTGCTTGGTTGGCCAAAAAGGGCGTATGCGTTTTTTCCTGAATATATTCAGGAAAAAACGCATACGCCCTTTTTGGCCAAGGGCATCATTGTCAACGTTTTGCCGCTTTTCACGTGCTTTAAAGGCGATTCGAATCTACCTCCTGAAATCTGTTTCCTGCAATTCTGCCTTGATTTCAAATCCTCTTCTTTGCCTTCCCTCAATATATTTGTGGACGAGAGTTATCATTTATAACTCTGCAGGTTTGTGAATTGCAGTGCCCAGAAGCTCCATTTTACAAGTCGCTTTTTTGGGAGCTGGCCGCAAAAGCGCAGGATGGCTTCAGGCCCTGTTCTCGTTCCGCGGGTCAGGCTGAGCCTGTGGTTAATTCTTCTTCCTGATGGGAAAATAGAGTGACCTGTGCCTGTCCCAACACCAAGAGCTAGTCTCTCATTGGTTCCCCGTCTTCCCGTTCATCCTCAGGACAAATTGCAACCTGTACGGAACAGGAGGTTAAAGGTGCTGAGGCTCCAAGTAGGGAGATTGCTAGTAAAGTGGCTGGAATGGCGAACCCGAGCACAAGGAGATGAGAAATGAGGTGCGTTTTAGAAACCTTTCCCCATCACACGGTGTACCATCTTCTGGGTTTCTCATGCATGTTTTCGATGTAGGAAGATGCCCTTGAACCTGGAGATTTGGGACCCATGCGATGGGTAGCACGCAGTATTACTTTAAAGGGTCTGCGTTTGCTCACCCAACCTCACCAAACCTCTCAGCCCCAAGAGTGTCCACCCTTATGTCTCATCCAGCTGTGGGTCTAGATATGGTCAATCCAGGTTGCATCACAGCCCCTGAACGAATTGTGTAAGAATTTCTCTCTCTTTCCCTGTCTTTGTTTCATGGGTTTTTAAAAGTAATTTATTTTTAGAATGGGGTTTAGCTGCTTTTCACGGCTGTGTTTATGCCGCTTTACACCCACTTGACACATTAACAGAGAGATATCAATACATAGGTTTTAAGATTATTACTAGTCAGATATATTCTTGTGCGGTGAATCGGGCGTGTTGAGTCCAGTTCTCTGAGCAAGGAGTAGGTCTTGTCTATTACATATTGGGTTTATGGAACGGTATCTGAGCTAATTTGGAACTCTTGTTTTATGTATCACCCCACCTCACCTTTCCCGTTAAGCAGCCATAGTGTGTTTTCTGCATGTGTGTCTCTGTTCTGTTTTGTAATTCAGTTCAAGTGTAACGGTTTTTACATTCCCTCTATAAGTGACACCTTATGAGAAGTGTCCTTTTCTGTGTGACTTATTTCACTTAGAATCGTCTTACCTAAATCCACTCATCATGCTGCTACTAGCCTTATGACATTGATTTCATGGCTGAGTGATATTCCATTGTACATAAGGACCACAACTTTTTTATCCATTTTTCGCTTTCCTGGGATATTTAAGGTGGAATGAAGTGGAGGTCCTTGTCAACAGAGCAGCCCTAAACTTTGGGGTGCTTGTGTCTTGCTGATTTTCAATTTTCCCACTTTATCCCCCCATGCGTGGAAGTGCCCTATGCTCTCTAAGCTGTGTTTTTTAGATGTTTCAGGACACACCGTACACTTCTCCAGAGTGGCTGTTGGCAATTTACATCCCGCCCATCAGTGTAGCAAGGCTCCCATTTCTCCATGGCCTGTCCTGCATTTCTGGTTTTGACACTTTTTTCAGCATGGCCCTTTTGACCGATGGGAAGCGAGACTTCTTTGTAGCGCTGATTTGCCTTTCCAGGTTGCTTGGTTGGCCAAAAAGGGCGTATGCGTTTTTTCCTGAATATATTCAGGAAAAAACGCATACGCCCTTTTTGGCCAAGGGCATCATTGTCAACGTTTTGCCGCTTTTCACGTGCTTTAAAGGCGATTCGAATCTACCTCCTGAAATCTGTTTCCTGCAATTCTGCCTTGATTTCAAATCCTCTTCTTTGCCTTCCCTCAATATATTTGTGGACGAGAGTTATCATTTATAACTCTGCAGGTTTGTGAATTGCAGTGCCCAGAAGCTCCATTTTACAAGTCGCTTTTTTGGGAGCTGGCCGCAAAAGCGCAGGATGGCTTCAGGCCCTGTTCTGGTTCCGGGGGGCAGGCTGAGCCTGTGGTTAATTCTTCTTCCTGATGGGAAAATAGAGTGACCTGTGCCTGTCCCAACACCAAGAGCTAGTCTCTCATTGGTTCCCCGTCTTCCCGTTCATCCTCAGGACAAATTGCAACCTGTACGGAACAGGAGGTTAAAGGTGCTGAGGCTCCAAGTAGGGAGGTTGCTAGTAAAGTGGCTGGAATGGCGAACCCGAGCACAAGGAGATGAGAAATGAGGTGCGTTTTAGAAACCTTTCCCCATCACACGGTGTACCATCTTCTGGGTTTCTCATGCATGTTTTCGATGTAGGAAGATGCCCTTGAACCTGGAGATTTGGGACCCATGCGATGGGTAGCACGCAGTATTACTTTAAAGGGTCTGCGTTTGCTCACCCAACCTCACCAAACCTCTCAGCCCCAAGAGTGTCCACCCTTATGTCTCATCCAGCTGTGGGTCTAGATATGGTCAATCCAGGTTGCATCACAGCCCCTGAACGAATTGTGTAAGAATTTCTCTGTCTTTCCCTGTCTTTGTTTCATGGGTTTTTAAAAGTAATTTATTTTTAGAATGGGGTTTAGCTGCTTTTCACGGCTGTGTTTATGCCGCTTTACACCCACTTGACACACTAACAGAGAGATATCAATACATAGGTTTTAAGATTATTACTAGTCAGATATATTCTTGTGCGGTGAATCGGGCGTGTTGAGTCCAGTTCTCTGAGCAAGGAGTAGGTCTTGTCTATTACATATTGGGTTTATGGAACGGTATCTGAGCTAATTTGAAACTCTTGTTTTATGTATCACCCCACCTCACCTTTCCCGTTAAGCAGCCATAGTGTGTTTTCTGCATGTGTGACTCTGTTCTGTTTTGTAATTCAGTTCAAGTGTAACGGTTTTTACATTCCCTCTATAAGTGACACCTTATGAGAAGTGTCCTTTTCTGTGTGACTTATTTCACTTAGAATCGTCTTACCTAAATCCACTCATCATGCTGCTACTAGCCTTATGACATTGATTTCATGGCTGAGTGATATTCCATTGTACATAAGGACCACAACTTTTTTATCCATTTTTCGCTTTCCTGTGATATTTAAGGTGGAATGAAGTGGAGGTCCTTGTCAACAGAGCAGCCCTAAACTTTGGGGTGCTTGTGTCTTGCTGATTTTCAATTTTCCCACTTTATCCCCCCATGCGTGGAAGTGCCCTATGCTCTCTAAGCTGTGTTTTTTAGATGTTTCAGGACACACCGTACACTTCTCCAGAGTGGCTCTTGGCAATTTACATCCCGCCCATCAGTGTAGCAAGGCTCCCATTTCTCCATGGCCTGTCCTGCATTTCTGGTTTTGACACTTTTTTCAGCATGGCCCTTTTGACCGATGGGAAGCGAGACTTCTTTGTAGCGCTGATTTGCCTTTCCAGGTTGCTTGGTTGGCCAAAAAGGGCGTATGCGTTTTTTCCTGAATATATTCAGGAAAAAACGCATACGCCCTTTTTGGCCAAGGGCATCATTGTCAACGTTTTGCCGCTTTTCACGTGCTTTAAAGGCGATTCGAATCTACCTCCTGAAATCTGTTTCCTGCAATTCTGCCTTGATTTCAAATCCTCTTCTTTGCCTTCCCTCAATATATTTGTGGACGAGAGTTATCATTTATAACTCTGCAGGTTTGTGAATTGCAGTGCCCAGAAGCTCCATTTTACAAGTCGCTTTTTTGGGAGCTGGCCGCAAAAGCGCAGGATGGCTTCAGGCCCTGTTCTGGTTCCGGGGGGCAGGCTGAGCCTGTGGTTAATTCTTCTTCCTGATGGGAAAATAGAGTGACCTGTGCCTGTCCCAACACCAAGAGCTAGTCTCTCATTGGTTCCCCGTCTTCCCGTTCATCCTCAGGACAAATTGCAACCTGTACGGAACAGGAGGTTAAAGGTGCTGAGGCTCCAAGTAGGGAGGTTGCTAGTAAAGTGGCTGGAATGGCGAACCCGAGCACAAGGAGATGAGAAATGAGGTGCGTTTTAGAAACCTTTCCCCATCACACGGTGTACCATCTTCTGGGTTTCTCATGCATGTTTTCGATGTAGGAAGATGCCCTTGAACCTGGAGATTTGGGACCCATGCGATGGGTAGCACGCAGTATTACTTTAAAGGGTCTGCGTTTGCTCACCCAACCTCACCAAACCTCTCAGCCCCAAGAGTGTCCACCCTTATGTCTCATCCAGCTGTGGGTCTAGATATGGTCAATCCAGGTTGCATCACAGCCCCTGAACGAATTGTGTAAGAATTTCTCTCTCTTTCCCTGTCTTTGTTTCATGGGTTTTTAAAAGTAATTTATTTTTATAATGGGGTTTAGCTGCTTTTCACGGCTGTGTTTATGCCGCTTTACACCCACTTGACACACTAACAGAGAGATATCAATACATAGGTTTTAAGATTATTGCTAGTCAGATATATTCTTGTGCGGTGAATCGGGCGTGTTGAGTCCAGTTCTCTGAGCAAGGAGTAGGTCTTGTCTATTACATATTGGGTTTATGGAACGGTATCTGAGCTAATTTGAAACTCTTGTTTTATGTATCACCCCACCTCACCTTTCCCGTTAAGCAGCCATAGTGTGTTTTCTGCATGTGTGACTCTGTTCTGTTTTGTAATTCAGTTCAAGTGTAACGGTTTTTACATTCCCTCTATAAGTGACACCTTATGAGAAGTGTCCTTTTCTGTGTGACTTATTTCACTTAGAATCGTCTTACCTAAATCCACTCATCATGCTGCTACTAGCCTTATGACATTGATTTCATGGCTGAGTGATATTCCATTGTACATAAGGACCACAACTTTTTTATCCATTTTTCGCTTTCCTGGGATATTTAAGGTGGAATGAAGTGGAGGTCCTTGTCAACAGAGCAGCCCTAAACTTTGGGGTGCTTGTGTCTTGCTGATTTTCAATTTTCCCACTTTATCCCCCCATGCGTGGAAGTGCCCTATGCTCTCTAAGCTGTGTTTTTTAGATGTTTCAGGACACACCGTACACTTCTCCAGAGTGGCTGTTGGCAATTTACATCCCGCCCATCAGTGTAGCAAGGCTCCCATTTCTCCATGGCCTGTCCTGCATTTCTGGTTTTGACACTTTTTTCAGCATGGCCCTTTTGACCGATGGGAAGCGAGACTTCTTTGTAGCGCTGATTTGCCTTTCCAGGTTGCTTGGTTGGCCAAAAAGGGCGTATGCGTTTTTTCCTGAATATATTCAGGAAAAAACGCATACGCCCTTTTTGGCCAAGGGCATCATTGTCAACGTTTTGCCGCTTTTCATGTGCTTTAAAGGCGATTCGAATCTACCTCCTGAAATCTGTTTCCTGCAATTCTGCCTTGATTTCAATTCCTCGTCTTTGCCTTCCCTCAATATATTTGTGGACGAGAGTTATCATTTATAACTGTGCAGGTTTGTGAATAGCAGTGCCCTGAAGCTCCATTTTACAACTCGCTTTTTCGGGAGCTGGCCGCAAAAGCGCAGGATGGCTTCAGGCCCTGTTCTGGTTCCGGGGGGCAGGCTGAGCCTGTGGTTAATTCTTCTTCCTGATGGGAAAATAGAGTGACCTGTGCCTGTCCCAACACCAAGAGCTAGTCTCTCATTGGTTCCCCGTCTTCCCGTTCATCCTCAGGACAAATTGCAACCTGTACGGAACAGGAGGTTAAAGGTGCTGAGGCTCCAAGTAGGGAGATTGCTAGTAAAGTGGCTGGAATGGCGAACCCGAGCACAAGGAGATGAGAAATGAGGTGCGTTTTAGAAACCTTTCCCCATCACACGGTGTACCATCTTCTGGGTTTCTCATGCATGTTTTCGATGTAGGAAGATGCCCTTGAACCTGGAGATTTGGGACCCATGCGATGGGTAGCACGCAGTATTACTTTAAAGGGTCTGCGTTTGCTCACCCAACCTCACCAAACCTCTCAGCCCCAAGAGTGTCCACCCTTATGTCTCATCCAGCTGTGGGTCTA
This sequence comes from Balaenoptera physalus, assembly GCF_965194825.1. Lineage (NCBI taxonomy): Eukaryota > Metazoa > Chordata > Mammalia > Artiodactyla > Balaenopteridae > Balaenoptera > Balaenoptera physalus. Next base: position 872,455 of record NW_028126453.1, on the reverse strand, counting down.
GATATGGTCAATCCAGGTTGCATCACAGCCCCTGAACGAATTGTGTAAGAATTTCTCTCTCTTTCCCTGTCTTTGTTTCATGGGTTTTTAAAAGTAATTTATTTTTAGAATGGGGTTTAGCTGCTTTTCACGGCTGTGTTTATGCCGCTTTACACCCACTTGACACACTAACAGAGAGATATCAATACATAGGTTTTAAGATTATTACTAGTCAGATATATTCTTGTGCGGTGAATCGGGCGTGTTGAGTCCAGTTCTCTGAGCAAGGAGTAGGTCTTGTCTATTACATATTGGGTTTATGGAACGGTATCTGAGCTAATTTGAAACTCTTGTTTTATGTATCACCCCACCTCACCTTTCCCGTTAAGCAGCCATAGTGTGTTTTCTGCATGTGTGACTCTGTTCTGTTTTGTAATTCAGTTCAAGTGTAACGGTTTTTACATTCCCTCTATAAGTGACACCTTATGAGAAGTGTCCTTTTCTGTGTGACTTATTTCACTTAGAATCGTCTTACCTAAATCCACTCATCATGCTGCTACTAGCCTTATGACATTGATTTCATGGCTGAGTGATATTCCATTGTACATAAGGACCACAACTTTTTTATCCATTTTTCGCTTTCCTGGGATATTTAAGGTGGAATGAAGTGGAGGTCCTTGTCAACAGAGCAGCCCTAAACTTTGGGGTGCTTGTGTCTTGCTGATTTTCAATATTCCCACTTTATCCCCCCATGCGTGGAAGTGCCCTATGCTCTCTAAGCTGTGTTTTTTAGATGTTTCAGGACACACCGTACACTTCTCCAGAGTGGCTGTTGGCAATTTACATCCCGCCCATCAGTGTAGCAAGGCTCCCATTTCTCCATGGCCTGTCCTGCATTTCTGGTTTTGACACTTTTTTCAGCATGGCCCTTTTGACCGATGGGAAGCGAGACTTCTTTGTAGCGCTGATTTGCCTTTCCAGGTTGCTTGGTTGGCCAAAAAGGGCGTATGCGTTTTTTCCTGAATATATTCAGGAAAAAACGCATACGCCCTTTTTGGCCAAGGGCATCATTGTCAACGTTTTGCCGCTTTTCACGTGCTTTAAAGGCGATTCGAATCTACCTCCTGAAATCTGTTTCCTGCAATTCTGCCTTGATTTCAAATCCTCTTCTTTGCCTTCCCTCAATATATTTGTGGACGAGAGTTATCATTTATAACTCTGCAGGTTTGTGAATTGCAGTGCCCAGAAGCTCCATTTTACAAGTCGCTTTTTTGGGAGCTGGCCGCAAAAGCGCAGGATGGCTTCAGGCCCTGTTCTGGTTCCGCGGGTCAGGCTGAGCCTGTGGTTAATTCTTCTTCCTGATGGGAAAATAGAGTGACCTGTGCCTGTCCCAACACCAAGAGCTAGTCTCTCATTGGTTCCCCGTCTTCCCGTTCATCCTCAGGACAAATTGCAACCTGTACGGAACAGGAGGTTAAAGGTGCTGAGGCTCCAAGTAGGGAGATTGCTAGTAAAGTGGCTGGAATGGCGAACCCGAGCACAAGGAGATGAGAAATGAGGTGCGTTTTAGAAACCTTTCCCCATCACACGGTGTACCATCTTCTGGGTTTCTCATGCATGTTTTCGATGTAGGAAGATGCCCTTGAACCTGGAGATTTGGGACCCATGCGATGGGTAGCACGCAGTATTACTTTAAAGGGTCTGCGTTTGCTCACCCAACCTCACCAAACCTCTCAGCCCCAAGAGTGTCCACCCTTATGTCTCATCCAGCTGTGGGTCTAGATATGGTCAATCCAGGTTGCATCACAGCCCCTGAACGAATTGTGTAAGAATTTCTCTCTCTTTCCCTGTCTTTGTTTCATGGGTTTTTAAAAGTAATTTATTTTTAGAATGGGGTTTAGCTGCTTTTCACGGCTGTGTTTATGCCGCTTTACACCCACTTGACACACTAACAGAGAGATATCAATACATAGGTTTTAAGATTATTACTAGTCAGATATATTCTTGTGCGGTGAATCGGGCGTGTTGAGTCCAGTTCTCTGAGCAAGGAGTAGGTCTTGTCTATTACATATTGGGTTTATGGAACGGTATCTGAGCTAATTTGGAACTCTTGTTTTATGTATCACCCCACCTCACCTTTCCCGTTAAGCAGCCATAGTGTGTTTTCTGCATGTGTGACTCTGTTCTGTTTTGTAATTCAGTTCAAGTGTAACGGTTTTTACATTCCCTCTATAAGTGACACCTTATGAGAAGTGTCCTTTTCTGTGTGACTTATTTCACTTAGAATCGTCTTACCTAAATCCACTCATCATGCTGCTACTAGCCTTATGACATTGATTTCATGGCTGAGTGATATTCCATTGTACATAAGGACCACAACTTTTTTATCCATTTTTCGCTTTCCTGGGATATTTAAGGTGGAATGAAGTGGAGGTCCTTGTCAACAGAGCAGCCCTAAACTTTGGGGTGCTTGTGTCTTGCTGATTTTCAATTTTTCCACTTTATCCCCCCATGCGTGGAAGTGCCCTATGCTCTCTAAGCTGTGTTTTTTAGATGTTTCAGGACACACCGTACACTTCTCCAGAGTGGCTGTTGGCAATTTACATCCCGCCCATCAGTGTAGCAAGGCTCCCATTTCTCCATGGCCTGTCCTGCATTTCTGGTTTTGACACTTTTTTCAGCATGGCCCTTTTGACCGATGGGAAGCGAGACTTCTTTGTAGCGCTGATTTGCCTTTCCAGGTTGCTTGGTTGGCCAAAAAGGGCGTATGCGTTTTTTCCTGAATATATTCAGGAAAAAACGCATACGCCCTTTTTGGCCAAGGGCATCATTGTCAATGTTTTGCCGCTTTTCACGTGCTTTAAAGGCGATTCGAATCTACCTCCTGAAATCTGTTTCCTGCAATTCTGCCTTGATTTCAAATCCTCTTCTTTGCCTTCCCTCAATATATTTGTGGACGAGAGTTATCATTTATAACTCTGCAGGTTTGTGAATTGCAGTGCCCAGAAGCTCCATTTTACAAGTCGCTTTTTTGGGAGCTGGCCGCAAAAGCGCAGGATGGCTTCAGGCCCTGTTCTGGTTCCGCGGGTCAGGCTGAGCCTGTGGTTAATTCTTCTTCCTGATGGGAAAATAGAGTGACCTGTGCCTGTCCCAACACCAAGAGCTAGTCTCTCATTGGTTCCCCGTCTTCCCGTTCATCCTCAGGACAAATTGCAACCTGTACGGAACAGGAGGTTAAAGGTGCTGAGGCTCCAAGTAGGGAGATTGCTAGTAAAGTGGCTGGAATGGCGAACCCGAGCACAAGGAGATGAGAAATGAGGTGCGTTTTAGAAACCTTTCCCCATCACACGATGTACCATCTTCTGGGTTTCTCATGCATGTTTTCGATGTAGGAAGATGCCCTTGAACCTGGAGATTTGGGACCCATGCGATGGGTAGCACGCAGTATTACTTTAAAGGGTCTGCGTTTGCTCACCCAACCTCACCAAACCTCTCAGCCCCAAGAGTGTCCACCCTTATGTCTCATCCAGCTGTGGGTCTAGATATGGTCAATCCAGGTTGCATCACAGCCCCTGAACGAATTGTGTAAGAATTTCTCTCTCTTTCCCTGTCTTTGTTTCATGGGTTTTTAAAAGTAATTTATTTTTAGAATGGGGTTTAGCTGCTTTTCACGGCTGTGTTTATGCCGCTTTACACCCACTTGACACACTAACAGAGAGATATCAATAAATAGGTTTTAAGATTATTGCTAGTCAGATATATTCTTGTGCGGTGAATCGGGCGTGTTGAGTCCAGTTCTCTGAGCAAGGAGTAGGTCTTGTCTATTACATATTGGGTTTATGGAACGGTATCTGAGCTAATTTGAAACTCTTGTTTTATGTATCACCCCACCTCACCTTTCCCGTTAAGCAGCCATAGTGTGTTTTCTGCATGTGTGACTCTGTTCTGTTTTGTAATTCAGTTCAAGTGTAACGGTTTTTACATTCCCTCTATAAGTGACACCTTATGAGAAGTGTCCTTTTCTGTGTGACTTATTTCACTTAGAATCGTCTTACCTAAATCCACTCATCATGCTGCTACTAGCCTTATGACATTGATTTCATGGCTGAGTGATATTCCATTGTACATAAGGACCACAACTTTTTTATCCATTTTTCGCTTTCCTGGGATATTTAAGGTGGAATGAAGTGGAGGTCCTTGTCAACAGAGCAGCCCTAAACTTTGGGGTGCTTGTGTCTTGCTGATTTTCAATTTTCCCACTTTATCCCCCCATGCGTGGAAGTGCCCTATGCTCTCTAAGCTGTGTTTTTTAGATGTTTCAGGACACACCGTACACTTCTCCAGAGTGGCTCTTGGCAATTTACATCCCGCCCATCAGTGTAGCAAGGCTCCCATTTCTCCATGGCCTGTCCTGCATTTCTGGTTTTGACACTTTTTTCAGCATGGCCCTTTTGACCGATGGGAAGCGAGACTTCTTTGTAGCGCTGATTTGCCTTTCCAGGTTGCTTGGTTGGCCAAAAAGGGCGTATGCGTTTTTTCCTGAATATATTCAGGAAAAAACGCATACGCCCTTTTTGGCCAAGGGCATCATTGTCAACGTTTTGCCGCTTTTCACGTGCTTTAAAGGCGATTCGAATCTACCTCCTGAAATCTGTTTCCTGCAATTCTGCCTTGATTTCAAATCCTCTTCTTTGCCTTCCCTCAATATATTTGTGGACGAGAGTTATCATTTATAACTCTGCAGGTTTGTGAATTGCAGTGCCCAGAAGCTCCATTTTACAAGTCGCTTTTTTGGGAGCTGGCCGCAAAAGCGCAGGATGGCTTCAGGCCCTGTTCTCGTTCCGCGGGTCAGGCTGAGCCTGTGGTTAATTCTTCTTCCTGATGGGAAAATAGAGTGACCTGTGCCTGTCCCAACACCAAGAGCTAGTCTCTCATTGGTTCCCCGTCTTCCCGTTCATCCTCAGGACAAATTGCAACCTGTACGGAACAGGAGGTTAAAGGTGCTGAGGCTCCAAGTAGGGAGATTGCTAGTAAAGTGGCTGGAATGGCGAACCCGAGCACAAGGAGATGAGAAATGAGGTGCGTTTTAGAAACCTTTCCCCATCACACGGTGTACCATCTTCTGGGTTTCTCATGCATGTTTTCGATGTAGGAAGATGCCCTTGAACCTGGAGATTTGGGACCCATGCGATGGGTAGCACGCAGTATTACTTTAAAGGGTCTGCGTTTGCTCACCCAACCTCACCAAACCTCTCAGCCCCAAGAGTGTCCACCCTTATGTCTCATCCAGCTGTGGGTCTAGATATGGTCAATCCAGGTTGCATCACAGCCCCTGAACGAATTGTGTAAGAATTTCTCTCTCTTTCCCTGTCTTTGTTTCATGGGTTTTTAAAAGTAATTTATTTTTAGAATGGGGTTTAGCTGCTTTTCACGGCTGTGTTTATGCCGCTTTACACCCACTTGACACACTAACAGAGAGATATCAATACATAGGTTTTAAGATTATTACTAGTCAGATATATTCTTGTGCGGTGAATCGGGCGTGTTGAGTCCAGTTCTCTGAGCAAGGAGTAGGTCTTGTCTATTACATATTGGGTTTATGGAACGGTATCTGAGCTAATTTGGAACTCTTGTTTTATGTATCACCCCACCTCACCTTTCCCGTTAAGCAGCCATAGTGTGTTTTCTGCATGTGTGTCTCTGTTCTGTTTTGTAATTCAGTTCAAGTGTAACGGTTTTTACATTCCCTCTATAAGTGACACCTTATGAGAAGTGTCCTTTTCTGTGTGACTTATTTCACTTAGAATCGTCTTACCTAAATCCACTCATCATGCTGCTACTAGCCTTATGACATTGATTTCATGGCTGAGTGATATTCCATTGTACATAAGGACCACAACTTTTTTATCCATTTTTCGCTTTCCTGGGATATTTAAGGTGGAATGAAGTGGAGGTCCTTGTCAACAGAGCAGCCCTAAACTTTGGGGTGCTTGTGTCTTGCTGATTTTCAATTTTCCCACTTTATCCCCCCATGCGTGGAAGTGCCCTATGCTCTCTAAGCTGTGTTTTTTAGATGTTTCAGGACACACCGTACACTTCTCCAGAGTGGCTGTTGGCAATTTACATCCCGCCCATCAGTGTAGCAAGGCTCCCATTTCTCCATGGCCTGTCCTGCATTTCTGGTTTTGACACTTTTTTCAGCATGGCCCTTTTGACCGATGGGAAGCGAGACTTCTTTGTAGCGCTGATTTGCCTTTCCAGGTTGCTTGGTTGGCCAAAAAGGGCGTATGCGTTTTTTCCTGAATATATTCAGGAAAAAACGCATACGCCCTTTTTGGCCAAGGGCATCATTGTCAACGTTTTGCCGCTTTTCACGTGCTTTAAAGGCGATTCGAATCTACCTCCTGAAATCTGTTTCCTGCAATTCTGCCTTGATTTCAAATCCTCTTCTTTGCCTTCCCTCAATATATTTGTGGACGAGAGTTATCATTTATAACTCTGCAGGTTTGTGAATTGCAGTGCCCAGAAGCTCCATTTTACAAGTCGCTTTTTTGGGAGCTGGCCGCAAAAGCGCAGGATGGCTTCAGGCCCTGTTCTGGTTCCGGGGGGCAGGCTGAGCCTGTGGTTAATTCTTCTTCCTGATGGGAAAATAGAGTGACCTGTGCCTGTCCCAACACCAAGAGCTAGTCTCTCATTGGTTCCCCGTCTTCCCGTTCATCCTCAGGACAAATTGCAACCTGTACGGAACAGGAGGTTAAAGGTGCTGAGGCTCCAAGTAGGGAGGTTGCTAGTAAAGTGGCTGGAATGGCGAACCCGAGCACAAGGAGATGAGAAATGAGGTGCGTTTTAGAAACCTTTCCCCATCACACGGTGTACCATCTTCTGGGTTTCTCATGCATGTTTTCGATGTAGGAAGATGCCCTTGAACCTGGAGATTTGGGACCCATGCGATGGGTAGCACGCAGTATTACTTTAAAGGGTCTGCGTTTGCTCACCCAACCTCACCAAACCTCTCAGCCCCAAGAGTGTCCACCCTTATGTCTCATCCAGCTGTGGGTCTAGATATGGTCAATCCAGGTTGCATCACAGCCCCTGAACGAATTGTGTAAGAATTTCTCTGTCTTTCCCTGTCTTTGTTTCATGGGTTTTTAAAAGTAATTTATTTTTAGAATGGGGTTTAGCTGCTTTTCACGGCTGTGTTTATGCCGCTTTACACCCACTTGACACACTAACAGAGAGATATCAATACATAGGTTTTAAGATTATTACTAGTCAGATATATTCTTGTGCGGTGAATCGGGCGTGTTGAGTCCAGTTCTCTGAGCAAGGAGTAGGTCTTGTCTATTACATATTGGGTTTATGGAACGGTATCTGAGCTAATTTGAAACTCTTGTTTTATGTATCACCCCACCTCACCTTTCCCGTTAAGCAGCCATAGTGTGTTTTCTGCATGTGTGACTCTGTTCTGTTTTGTAATTCAGTTCAAGTGTAACGGTTTTTACATTCCCTCTATAAGTGACACCTTATGAGAAGTGTCCTTTTCTGTGTGACTTATTTCACTTAGAATCGTCTTACCTAAATCCACTCATCATGCTGCTACTAGCCTTATGACATTGATTTCATGGCTGAGTGATATTCCATTGTACATAAGGACCACAACTTTTTTATCCATTTTTCGCTTTCCTGTGATATTTAAGGTGGAATGAAGTGGAGGTCCTTGTCAACAGAGCAGCCCTAAACTTTGGGGTGCTTGTGTCTTGCTGATTTTCAATTTTCCCACTTTATCCCCCCATGCGTGGAAGTGCCCTATGCTCTCTAAGCTGTGTTTTTTAGATGTTTCAGGACACACCGTACACTTCTCCAGAGTGGCTCTTGGCAATTTACATCCCGCCCATCAGTGTAGCAAGGCTCCCATTTCTCCATGGCCTGTCCTGCATTTCTGGTTTTGACACTTTTTTCAGCATGGCCCTTTTGACCGATGGGAAGCGAGACTTCTTTGTAGCGCTGATTTGCCTTTCCAGGTTGCTTGGTTGGCCAAAAAGGGCGTATGCGTTTTTTCCTGAATATATTCAGGAAAAAACGCATACGCCCTTTTTGGCCAAGGGCATCATTGTCAACGTTTTGCCGCTTTTCACGTGCTTTAAAGGCGATTCGAATCTACCTCCTGAAATCTGTTTCCTGCAATTCTGCCTTGATTTCAAATCCTCTTCTTTGCCTTCCCTCAATATATTTGTGGACGAGAGTTATCATTTATAACTCTGCAGGTTTGTGAATTGCAGTGCCCAGAAGCTCCATTTTACAAGTCGCTTTTTTGGGAGCTGGCCGCAAAAGCGCAGGATGGCTTCAGGCCCTGTTCTGGTTCCGGGGGGCAGGCTGAGCCTGTGGTTAATTCTTCTTCCTGATGGGAAAATAGAGTGACCTGTGCCTGTCCCAACACCAAGAGCTAGTCTCTCATTGGTTCCCCGTCTTCCCGTTCATCCTCAGGACAAATTGCAACCTGTACGGAACAGGAGGTTAAAGGTGCTGAGGCTCCAAGTAGGGAGGTTGCTAGTAAAGTGGCTGGAATGGCGAACCCGAGCACAAGGAGATGAGAAATGAGGTGCGTTTTAGAAACCTTTCCCCATCACACGGTGTACCATCTTCTGGGTTTCTCATGCATGTTTTCGATGTAGGAAGATGCCCTTGAACCTGGAGATTTGGGACCCATGCGATGGGTAGCACGCAGTATTACTTTAAAGGGTCTGCGTTTGCTCACCCAACCTCACCAAACCTCTCAGCCCCAAGAGTGTCCACCCTTATGTCTCATCCAGCTGTGGGTCTAGATATGGTCAATCCAGGTTGCATCACAGCCCCTGAACGAATTGTGTAAGAATTTCTCTCTCTTTCCCTGTCTTTGTTTCATGGGTTTTTAAAAGTAATTTATTTTTATAATGGGGTTTAGCTGCTTTTCACGGCTGTGTTTATGCCGCTTTACACCCACTTGACACACTAACAGAGAGATATCAATACATAGGTTTTAAGATTATTACTAGTCAGATATATTCTTGTGCGGTGAATCGGGCGTGTTGAGTCCAGTTCTCTGAGCAAGGAGTAGGTCTTGTCTATTACATATTGGGTTTATGGAACGGTATCTGAGCTAATTTGAAACTCTTGTTTTATGTATCACCCCACCTCACCTTTCCCGTTAAGCAGCCATAGTGTGTTTTCTGCATGTGTGACTCTGTTCTGTTTTGTAATTCAGTTCAAGTGTAACGGTTTTTACATTCCCTCTATAAGTGACACCTTATGAGAAGTGTCCTTTTCTGTGTGACTTATTTCACTTAGAATCGTCTTACCTAAATCCACTCATCATGCTGCTACTAGCCTTATGACATTGATTTCATGGCTGAGTGATATTCCATTGTACATAAGGACCACAACTTTTTTATCCATTTTTCGCTTTCCTGGGATATTTAAGGTGGAATGAAGTGGAGGTCCTTGTCAACAGAGCAGCCCTAAACTTTGGGGTGCTTGTGTCTTGCTAATTTTCAATTTTCCCACTTTATCCCCCCATGCGTGGAAGTGCCCTATGCTCTCTAAGCTGTGTTTTTTAGATGTTTCAGGACACACCGTACAATTCTCCAGAGTGGCTGTTGGCAATTTACATCCCGCCCATCAGTGTAGCAAGGCTCCCATTTCTCCATGGCCTGTCCTGCATTTCTGGTTTTGACACTTTTTTCAGCATGGCCCCTTTGACCGATGGGAAGCGAGACTTCTTTGTAGCGCTGATTTGCCTTTCCAGGTTGCTTGGTTGGCCAAAAAGGGCGTATGCGTTTTTTCCTGAATATATTCAGGAAAAAACGCATACGCCCTTTTTGACCAAGGGCATCATTGTCAACGTTTTGCCGCTTTTCACGTGCTTTAAAGGCGATTCGAATCTACCTCCTGAAATCTGTTTCCTGCAATTCTGCCTTGATTTCAAATCCCCTTCTTTGCCTTCCCTCAATATATTTGTGGACGAGAGTTATCATTTATAACTCTGCAGGTTTGTGAATTGCAGTGCCCAGAAGCTCCATTTTACAAGTCGCTTTTTTGGGAGCTGGCCGCAAAAGCGCAGGATGGCTTCAGGCCCTGTTCTGGTTCCGCGGGTCAGGCTGAGCCTGTGGTTAATTCTTCTTCCTGATGGGAAAATAGAGTGACCTGTGCCTGTCCCAACACCAAGAGCTAGTCTCTCATTGGTTCCCCGTCTTCCCGTTCATCCTCAGGACAAATTGCAACCTGTACGGAACAGGAGGTTAAAGGTGCTGAGGCTCCAAGTAGGGAGATTGCTAGTAAAGTGGCTGGAATGGCGAACCCGAGCACAAGGAGATGAGAAATGAGGTGCGTTTTAGAAACCTTTCCCCATCACACGGTGTACCATCTTCTGGGTTTCTCATGCATGTTTTCGATGTAGGAAGATGCCCTTGAACCTGGAGATTTGGGACCCATGCGATGGGTAGCACGCAGTATTACTTTAAAGGGTCTGCGTTTGCTCACCCAACCTCACCAAACCTCTCAGCCCCAAGAGTGTCCACCCTTATGTCTCATCCAGCTGTGGGTCTAGATATGGTCAATCCAGGTTGCATCACAGCCCCTGAACGAATTGTGTAAGAATTTCTCTCTCTTTCCCTGTCTTTGTTTCATGGGTTTTTAAAAGTAATTTATTTTTAGAATGGGGTTTAGCTGCTTTTCACGGCTGTGTTTATGCCGCTTTACACCCACTTGACACACTAACAGAGAGATATCAATACATAGGTTTTAAGATTATTGCTAGTCAGATATATTCTTGTGCGGTGAATCGGGCGTGTTGAGTCCAGTTCTCTGAGCAAGGAGTAGGTCTTGTCTATTACATATTGGGTTTATGGAACGGTATCTGAGCTAATTTGAAACTCTTGTTTTATGTATCACCCCACCTCACCTTTCCCGTTAAGCAGCCATAGTGTGTTTTCTGCATGTGTGACTCTGTTCTGTTTTGTAATTCAGTTCAAGTGTAACGGTTTTTACATTCCCTCTATAAGTGACACCTTATGAGAAGTGTCCTTTTCTGTGTGACTTATTTCACTTAGAATCGTCTTACCTAAATCCACTCATCATGCTGCTACTAGCCTTATGACATTGATTTCATGGCTGAGTGATATTCCATTGTACATAAGGACCACAACTTTTTTATCCATTTTTCGCTTTCCTGGGATATTTAAGGTGGAATGAAGTGGAGGTCCTTGTCAACAGAGCAGCCCTAAACTTTGGGGTGCTTGTGTCTTGCTGATTTTCAATTTTCCCACTTTATCCCCCCATGCGTGGAAGTGCCCTATGCTCTCTAAGCTGTGTTTTTTAGATGTTTCAGGACACACCGTACACTTCTCCAGAGTGGCTGTTGGCAATTTACATCCCGCCCATCAGTGTAGCAAGGCTCCCATTTCTCCATGGCCTGTCCTGCATTTCTGGTTTTGACACTTTTTTCAGCATGGCCCTTTTGACCGATGGGAAGCGAGACTTCTTTGTAGCGCTGATTTGCCTTTCCAGGTTGCTTGGTTGGCCAAAAAGGGCGTATGCGTTTTTTCCTGAATATATTCAGGAAAAAACGCATACGCCCTTTTTGGCCAAGGGCATCATTGTCAACGTTTTGCCGCTTTTCATGTGCTTTAAAGGGGATTCGAATCTACCTCCTGAAATCTGTTTCCTGCAATTCTGCCTTGATTTCAAATCCTCTTCTTTGCCTTCCCTCAATATATTTGTGGACGAGAGTTATCATTTATAACTATGCAGGTTTGTGAATTGCAGTGCCCTGAAGCTCCATTTTACAAGTCGCTTTTCTGGGAGCTGGCCGCAAAAGCGCAGGATGGCGTCAGGCCCTGTTCTGGTTCCGCGGGGCAGGCTGAGCCTGTGGTTAATTCTTCTTCCTGATGGGAAAATAGAGTGACCTGTGCCTGTCCCAACACCAAGAGCTAGTCTCTCATTGGTTCCCCGTCTTCCCGTTCATCCTCAGGACAAATTGCAACCTGTACGGAACAGGAGGTTAAAGGTGCTGAGGCTCCAAGTAGGGAGATTGCTAGTAAAGTGGCTGGAATGGCGAACCCGAGCACAAGGAGATGAGAAATGAGGTGCGTTTTAGAAACCTTTCCCCATCACACGGTGTACCATCTTCTGGGTTTCTCATGCATGATTTCGATGTAGGAAGATGCCCTTGAACCTCGAGATTTGGGACCCATGCGATGGGTAGCACGCAGTATTACTTTAAAGGGTCTGCGTTTGCTCACCCAACCTCACCAAACCTCTCAGCCCCAAGAGTGTCCACCCTTATGTCTCATCCAGCTGTGGGTCTAGATATGGTCAATCCAGGTTGCATCACAGCCCCTGAACGAATTGTGTAAGAATTTCTCTCTCTTTCCCTGTCTTTGTTTCATGGGTTTTTAAAAGTAATTTATTTTTAGAATGGGGTTTAGCTGCTTTTCACGGCTGTGTTTATGCCGCTTTACACCCACTTGACACACTAACAGAGAGATATCAATAAATAGGTTTTAAGATTATTGCTAGTCAGATATATTCTTGTGCGGTGAATCGGGCGTGTTGAGTCCAGTTCTCTGAGCAAGGAGTAGGTCTTGTCTATTACATATTGGGTTTATGGAACGGTATCTGAGCTAATTTGAAACTCTTGTTTTATGTATCACCCCACCTCACCTTTCCCGTTAAGCAGCCATAGTGTGTTTTCTGCATGTGTGACTCTGTTCTGTTTTGTAATTCAGTTCAAGTGTAACGGTTTTTACATTCCCTCTATAAGTGACACCTTATGAGAAGTGTCCTTTTCTGTGTGACTTATTTCACTTAGAATCGTCTTACCTAAATCCACTCATCATGCTGCTACTAGCCTTATGACATTGATTTCATGGCTGAGTGATATTCCATTGTACATAAGGACCACAACTTTTTTATCCATTTTTCGCTTTCCTGGGATATTTAAGGTGGAATGAAGTGGAGGTCCTTGTCAACAGAGCAGCCCTAAACTTTGGGGTGCTTGTGTCTTGCTGATTTTCAATTTTCCCACTTTATCCCCCCATGCGTGGAAGTGCCCTATGCTCTCTAAGCTGTGTTTTTTAGATGTTTCAGGACACACCGTACACTTCTCCAGAGTGGCTGTTGGCAATTTACATCCCGCCCATCAGTGTAGCAAGGCTCCCATTTCTCCATGGCCTGTCCTGCATTTCTGGTTTTGACACTTTTTTCAGCATGGCCCTTTTGACCGATGGGAAGCGAGACTTCTTTGTAGCGCTGATTTGCCTTTCCAGGTTGCTTGGTTGGCCAAAAAGGGCGTATGCGTTTTTTCCTGAATATATTCAGGAAAAAACGCATACGCCCTTTTTGGCCAAGGGCATCATTGTCAACGTTTTGCCGCTTTTCATGTGCTTTAAAGGGGATTCGAATCTACCTCCTGAAATCTGTTTCCTGCAATTCTGCCTTGATTTCAAATCCTCTTCTTTGCCTTCCCTCAATATATTTGTGGACGAGAGTTATCATTTATAACTGTGCAGGTTTGTGAATTGCAGTGCCCAGAAGCTCCATTTTACAAGTCGCTTTTTTGGGAGCTGGCCGCAAAAGCGCAGGATGGCTTCAGGACCTGTTCTGGTTCCGCGGGGCAGGCTGAGCCTGTGGTTAATTCTTCTTCCTGATGGGAAAATAGAGTGACCTGTGCCTGTCCCAACACCAAGAGCTAGTCTCTCATTGGTTCCCCGTCTTCCCGTTCATCCTCAGGACAAATTGCAACCTGTACGGAACAGGAGGTTAAAGGTGCTGAGGTTCCAAGTAGGGAGATTGCTAGTAAAGTGGCTGGAATGGCGAACCCGAGCACAAGGAGATGAGAAATGAGGTGCGTTTTAGAAACCTTTCCCCATCACACGGTGTACCATCTTCTGGGTTTCTCATGCATGTTTTCGATGTAGGAAGATGCCCTTGAACCTGGAGATTTGGGACCCATGCGATGGGTAGCACGCATTATTACTTTAAAGGGTCTGCGTTTGCTCACCCAACCTCACCAAACCTCTCAGCCCCAAGAGTGTCCACCCTTATGTCTCATCCAGCTGTGGGTCTAGATATGGTCAATCCAGGTTGCATCACAGCCCCTGAACGAATTGTGTAAGAATTTCTCTCTCTTTCCCTGTCTTTGTTTCATGGGTTTTTAAAAGTAATTTATTTTTAGAATGGGGTTTAGCTGCTTTTCACGGCTGTGTTTATGCCGCTTTACACCCACTTGACACACTAACAGAGAGATATCAATACATAGGTTTTAAGATTATTACTAGTCAGATATATTCTTGTGCGGTGAATCGGGCGTGTTGAGTCCAGTTCTCTGAGCAAGGAGTAGGTCTTGTCTATTACATATTGGGTTTATGGAACGGTATCTGAGCTAATTTGAAACTCTTGTTTTATGTATCACCCCACCTCACCTTTCCCGTTAAGCAGCCATAGTGTGTTTTCTGCATGTGTGACTCTGTTCTGTTTTGTAATTCAGTTCAAGTGTAACGGTTTTTACATTCCCTCTATAAGTGACACCTTATGAGAAGTGTCCTTTTCTGTGTGACTTATTTCACTTAGAATCGTCTTACCTAAATCCACTCATCATGCTGCTACTAGCCTTATGACATTGATTTCATGGCTGAGTGATATTCCATTGTACATAAGGACCACAACTTTTTTATCCATTTTTCGCTTTCCTGGGATATTTAAGGTGGAATGAAGTGGAGGTCCTTGTCAACAGAGCAGCCCTAAACTTTGGGGTGCTTGTGTCTTGCTGATTTTCAATTTTCCCACTTTATCCCCCCATGCGTGGAAGTGCCCTATGCTCTCTAAGCTGTGTTTTTTAGATGTTTCAGGACACACCGTACACTTCTCCAGAGTGGCTGTTGGCAATTTACATCCCGCCCATCAGTGTAGCAAGGCTCCCATTTCTCCATGGCCTGTCCTGCATTTCTGGTTTTGACACTTTTTTCAGCATGGCCCTTTTGACCGATGGGAAGCGAGACTTCTTTGTAGCGCTGATTTGCCTTTCCAGGTTGCTTGGTTGGCCAAAAAGGGCGTATGCGTTTTTTCCTGAATATATTCAGGAAAAAACGCATACGCCCTTTTTGGCCAAGGGCATCATTGTCAACGTTTTGCCGCTTTTCATGTGCTTTAAAGGCGATTCGAATCTACCTCCTGAAATCTGTTTCCTGCAATTCTGCCTTGATTTCAAATCCTCTTCTTTGCCTTCCCTCAATATATTTGTGGACGAGAGTTATCATTTATAACTCTGCAGGTTTGTGAATTGCAGTGCCCAGAAGCTCCATTTTACAAGTCGCTTTTTTGGGAGCTGGCCGCAAAAGCGCAGGATGGCTTCAGGCCCTGTTCTGGTTCCGGGGGGCAGGCTGAGCCTGTGGTTAATTCTTCTTCCTGATGGGAAAATAGAGTGACCTGTGCCTGTCCCAACACCAAGAGCTAGTCTCTCATTGGTTCCCCGTCTTCCCGTTCATCCTCAGGACAAATTGCAACCTGTACGGAACAGGAGGTTAAAGGTGCTGAGGCTCCAAGTAGGGAGATTGCTAGTAAAGTGGCTGGAATGGCGAACCCGAGCACAAGGAGATGAGAAATGAGGTGCGTTTTAGAAACCTTTCCCCATCACACGGTGTACCATCTTCTGGGTTTCTCATGCATGATTTCGATGTAGGAAGATGCCCTTGAACCTGGAGATTTGGGACCCATGCGATGGGTAGCACGCAGTATTACTTTAAAGGGTCTGCGTTTGCTCACCCAACCTCACCAAACCTCTCAGCCCCAAGAGTGTCCACCCTTATGTCTCATCCAGCTGTGGGTCTAGATATGGTCAATCCAGGTTGCATCACAGCCCCTGAACGAATTGTGTAAGAATTTCTCTCTCTTTCCCTGTCTTTGTTTCATGGGTTTTTAAAAGTAATTTATTTTTAGAATGGGGTTTAGCTGCTTTTCACGGCTGTGTTTATGCCGCTTTACACCCACTTGACACACTAACAGAGAGATATCAATACATAGGTTTTAAGATTATTACTAGTCAGATATATTCTTGTGCGGTGAATCGGGCGTGTTGAGTCCAGTTCTCTGAGCAAGGAGTAGGTCTTGTCTATTACATATTGGGTTTATGGAACGGTATCTGAGCTAATTTGAAACTCTTGTTTTATGTATCACCCCACCTCACCTTTCCCGTTAAGCAGCCATAGTGTGTTTTCTGCATGTGTGACTCTGTTCTGTTTTGTAATTCAGTTCAAGTGTAACGGTTTTTACATTCCCTCTATAAGTGACACCTTATGAGAAGTGTCCTTTTCTGTGTGACTTATTTCACTTAGAATCGTCTTACCTAAATCCACTCATCATGCTGCTACTAGCCTTATGACATTGATTTCATGGCTGAGTGATATTCCATTGTACATAAGGACCACAACTTTTTTATCCATTTTTCGCTTTCCTGGGATATTTAAGGTGGAATGAAGTGGAGGTCCTTGTCAACAGAGCAGCCCTAAACTTTGGGGTGCTTGTGTCTTGCTGATTTTCAATTTTCCCACTTTATCCCCCCATGCGTGGAAGTGCCCTATGCTCTCTAAGCTGTGTTTTTTAGATGTTTCAGGACACACCGTACACTTCTCCAGAGTGGCTGTTGGCAATTTACATCCCGCCCATCAGTGTAGCAAGGCTCCCATTTCTCCATGGCCTGTCCTGCATTTCTGGTTTTGACACTTTTTTCAGCATGGCCCCTTTGACCGATGGGAAGCGAGACTTCTTTGTAGCGCTGATTTGCCTTTCCAGGTTGCTTGGTTGGCCAAAAAGGGCGTATGCGTTTTTTCCTGAATATATTCAGGAAAAAACGCATACGCCCTTTTTGGCCAAGGGCATCATTGTCAACGTTTTGCCGCTTTTCACGTGCTTTAAAGGGGATTCGAATCTACCTCCTGAAATCTGTTTCCTGCAATTCTGCCTTGATTTCAAATCCTCTTCTTTGCCTTCCCTCAATATATTTGTGGACGAGAGTTATCATTTATAACTGTGCAGGTTTGTGAATTGCAGTGCCCAGAAGCTCCATTTTACAAGTCGCTTTTTTGGGAGCTGGCCGCAAAAGCGCAGGATGGCTTCAGGCCCTGTTCTGGTTCCGCGGGGCAGGCTGAGCCTGTGGTTAATTCTTCTTCCTGATGGGAAAATAGAGTGACCTGTGCCTGTCCCAACACCAAGAGCTAGTCTCTCATTGGTTCCCCGTATTCCCGTTCATCCTCAGGACAAATTGCAACCTGTACGGAACAGGAGGTTAAAGGTGCTGAGGCTCCAAGTAGGGAGATTGCTAGTAAAGTGGCTGGAATGGCGAACCCGAGCACAAGGAGATGAGAAATGAGGTGCGTTTTAGAAACCTTTCCCCATCACACGGTGTACCATCTTCTGGGTTTCTCATGCATGTTTTCGATGTAGGAAGATGCCCTTGAACCTGGAGATTTGGGACCCATGCGATGGGTAGCACGCAGTATTACTTTAAAGGGTCTGCGTTTGCTCACCCAACCTCACCAAACCTCTCAGCCCCAAGAGTGTCCACCCTTATGTCTCATCCAGCTGTGGGTCTAGATATGGTCAATCCAGGTTGCATCACAGCCCCTGAACGAATTGTGTAAGAATTTCTCTCTCTTTCCCTGTCTTTGTTTCATGGGTTTTTAAAAGTAATTTATTTTTAGAATGGGGTTTAGCTGCTTTTCACGGCTGTGTTTATGCCGCTTTACACCCACTTGACACACTAACAGAGAGATATCAATACATAGGTTTTAAGATTATTACTAGTCAGATATATTCTTGTGCGGTGAATCGGGCGTGTTGAGTCCAGTTCTCTGAGCAAGGAGTAGGTCTTGTCTATTACATATTGGGTTTATGGAACGGTATCTGAGCTAATTTGGAACTCTTGTTTTATGTATCACCCCACCTCACCTTTCCCGTTAAGCAGCCATAGTGTGTTTTCTGCATGTGTGACTCTGTTCTGTTTTGTAATTCAGTTCAAGTGTAACGGTTTTTACATTCCCTCTATAAGTGACACCTTATGAGAAGTGTCCTTTTCTGTGTGACTTATTTCACTTAGAATCGTCTTACCTAAATCCACTCATCATGCTGCTACTAGCCTTATGACATTGATTTCATGGCTGAGTGATATTCCATTGTACATAAGGACCACAACTTTTTTATCCATTTTTCGCTTTCCTGGGATATTTAAGGTGGAATGAAGTGGAGGTCCTTGTCAACAGAGCAGCCCTAAACTTTGGGGTGCTTGTGTCTTGCTGATTTTCAATTTTCCCACTTTATCCCCCCATGCGTGGAAGTGCCCTATGCTCTCTAAGCTGTGTTTTTTAGATGTTTCAGGACACACCGTACACTTCTCCAGAGTGGCTGTTGGCAATTTACATCCCGCCCATCAGTGTAGCAAGGCTCCCATTTCTCCATGGCCTGTCCTGCATTTCTGGTTTTGACACTTTTTTCAGCATGGCCCTTTTGACCGATGGGAAGCGAGACTTCTTTGTAGCGCTGATTTGCCTTTCCAGGTTGCTTGGTTGGCCAAAAAGGGCGTATGCGTTTTTTCCTGAATATATTCAGGAAAAAACGCATACGCCCTTTTTGGCCAAGGGCATCATTGTCAACGTTTTGCCGCTGTTCATGTGCTTTAAAGGCGATTCGAATCTACCTCCTGAAATCTGTTTCCTGCAATTCTGCCTTGATTTCAAATCCTCTTCTTTGCCTTCCCTCAATATATTTGTGGACGAGAGTTATCATTTATAACTTTGCAGGTTTGTGAATTGCAGTGCCCTGAAGCTCCATTTTACAAGTCGCTCTTTTGGGAGCTGGCCGCAAAAGCGCAGGATGGCTTCAGGCCCTGTTCTGGTTCCGCGGGGCAGGCTGAGCCTGTGGTTAATTCTTCTTCCTGATGGGAAAATAGAGTGACCTGTGCCTGTCCCAACACCAAGAGCTAGTCTCTCATTGGTTCCCCGTCTTCCCGTTCATCCTCAGGACAAATTGCAACCTGTACGGAACAGGAGGTTAAAGGTGCTGAGGCTCCAAGTAGGGAGATTGCTAGTAAAGTGGCTGGAATGGCGAACCCGAGCACAAGGAGATGAGAAATGAGGTGTGTTTTAGAAACCTTTCCCCATCACACGGTGTACCATCTTCTGGGTTTCTCATGCATGTTTTCGATGTAGGAAGATGCCCTTGAACCTGGAGATTTGGGACCCATGCGATGGGTAGCACGCAGTATTACTTTAAAGGGTCTGCGTTTGCTCACCCAACCTCACCAAACCTCTCAGCCCCAAGAGTGTCCACCCTTATTTCTCATCCAGCTGTGGGTCTAGATATGGTCAATCCAGGTTGCATCACAGCCCCTGAACGAATTGTGTAAGAATTTCTCTCTCTTTCCCTGTCTTTGTTTCATGGGTTTTTAAAAGTAATTTATTTTTAGAATGGGGTTTAGCTGCTTTTCACGGCTGTGTTTATGCCGCTTTACACCCACTTGACACACTAAC
Organism: Balaenoptera physalus; assembly: GCF_965194825.1. Lineage (NCBI taxonomy): Eukaryota > Metazoa > Chordata > Mammalia > Artiodactyla > Balaenopteridae > Balaenoptera > Balaenoptera physalus. The sequence goes on along the minus strand of NW_028126453.1, from coordinate 852,923 downwards.
AGAGAGATATCAATACATAGGTTTTAAGATTATTACTAGTCAGATATATTCTTGTGCGGTGAATCGGGCGTGTTGAGTCCAGTTCTCTGAGCAAGGAGTAGGTCTTGTCTATTACATATTGGGTTTATGGAACGGTATCTGAGCTAATTTGAAACTCTTGTTTTATGTATCACCCCACCTCACCTTTCCCGTTAAGCAGCCATAGTGTGTTTTCTGCATGTGTGACTCTGTTCTGTTTTGTAATTCAGTTCAAGTGTAACGGTTTTTACATTCCCTCTATAAGTGACACCTTATGAGAAGTGTCCTTTTCTGTGTGACTTATTTCACTTAGAATCGTCTTACCTAAATCCACTCATCATGCTGCTACTAGCCTTATGACATTGATTTCATGGCTGAGTGATATTCCATTGTACATAAGGACCACAACTTTTTTATCCATTTTTCGCTTTCCTGGGATATTTAAGGTGGAATGAAGTGGAGGTCCTTGTCAACAGAGCAGCCCTAAACTTTGGGGTGCTTGTGTCTTGCTGATTTTCAATTTTCCCACTTTATCCCCCCATGCGTGGAAGTGCCCTATGCTCTCTAAGCTGTGTTTTTTAGATGTTTCAGGACACACCGTACACTTCTCCAGAGTGGCTGTTGGCAATTTACATCCCGCCCATCAGTGTAGCAAGGCTCCCATTTCTCCATGGCCTGTCCTGCATTTCTGGTTTTGACACTTTTTTCAGCATGGCCCTTTTGACCGATGGGAAGCGAGACTTCTTTGTAGCGCTGATTTGCCTTTCCAGGTTGCTTGGTTGGCCAAAAAGGGCGTATGCGTTTTTTCCTGAATATATTCAGGAAAAAACGCATACGCCCTTTTTGGCCAAGGGCATCATTGTCAACGTTTTGCCGCTTTTCATGTGCTTTAAAGGCGATTCGAATCTACCTCCTGAAATCTGTTTCCTGCAATTCTGCCTTGATTTCAATTCCTCTTCTTTGCCTTCCCTCAATATATTTGTGGACGAGAGTTATCATTTATAACTCTGCAGGTTTGTGAATTGCAGTGCCCTGAAGCTCCATTTTACAAGTCGCTTTTTTGGGAGCTGGCCGCAAAAGCGCAGGATGGCTTCAGGCCCTGTTCTGGTTCCGCGGGGCAGGCTGAGCCTGTGGTTAATTCTTCTTCCTGATGGGAAAATAGAGTGACCTGTGCCTGTCCCAACACCAAGAGCTAGTCTCTCATTGGTTCCCCGTCTTCCCGTTCATCCTCAGGACAAATTGCAACCTGTACGGAACAGGAGGTTAAAGGTGCTGAGGCTCCAAGTAGGGAGATTGCTAGTAAAGTGGCTGGAATGGCGAACCCGAGCACAAGGAGATGAGAAATGAGGTGCGTTTTAGAAACCTTTCCCCATCACACGGTGTACCATCTTCTGGGTTTCTCATGCATGTTTTCGATGTAGGAAGATGCCCTTGAACCTGGAGATTTGGGACCCATGCGATGGGTAGCACGCAGTATTACTTTAAAGGGTCTGCGTTTGCTCACCCAACCTCACCAAACCTCTCAGCCCCAAGAGTGTCCACCCTTATGTCTCATCCAGCTGTGGGTCTAGATATGGTCAATCCAGTTTGCATCACAGCCCCTGAACGAATTGTGTAAGAATTTCTCTCTCTTTCCCTGTCTTTGTTTCATGGGTTTTTAAAAGTAATTTATTTTTATAATGGGGTTTAGCTGCTTTTCACGGCTGTGTTTATGCCGCTTTACACCCACTTGACACACTAACAGAGAGATATCAATACATAAGTTTTAAGATTATTACTAGTCAGATATATTCTTGTGCGGTGAATCGGGCGTGTTGAGTCCAGTTCTCTGAGCAAGGAGTAGGTCTTGTCTATTACATATTGGGTTTATGGAACGGTATCTGAGCTAATTTGAAACTCTTGTTTTATGTATCACCCCACCTCACCTTTCCCGTTAAGCAGCCATAGTGTGTTTTCTGCATGTGTGACTCTGTTCTGTTTTGTAATTCAGTTCAAGTGTAACGGTTTTTACATTCCCTCTATAAGTGACACCTTATGAGAAGTGTCCTTTTCTGTGTGACTTATTTCACTTAGAATCGTCTTACCTAAATCCACTCATCATGCTGCTACTAGCCTTATGACATTGATTTCATGGCTGAGTGATATTCCATTGTACATAAGGACCACAACTTTTTTATCCATTTTTCGCTTTCCTGGGATATTTAAGGTGGAATGAAGTGGAGGTCCTTGTCAACAGAGCAGCCCTAAACTTTGGGGTGCTTGTGTCTTGCTGATTTTCAATTTTCCCACTTTATCCCCCCATGCGTGGAAGTGCCCTATGCTCTCTAAGCTGTGTTTTTTAGATGTTTCAGGACACACCGTACACTTCTCCAGAGTGGCTGTTGGCAATTTACATCCCGCCCATCAGTGTAGCAAGGCTCCCATTTCTCCATGGCCTGTCCTGCATTTCTGGTTTTGACACTTTTTTCAGCATGACCCCTTTGACCGATGGGAAGCGAGACTTCTTTGTAGCGCTGATTTGCCTTTCCAGGTTGCTTGGTTGGCCAAAAAGGGCGTATGCGTTTTTTCCTGAATATATTCAGGAAAAAACGCATACGCCCTTTTTGGCCAAGGGCATCATTGTCAACGTTTTGCCGCTTTTCACGTGCTTTAAAGGGGATTCGAATCTACCTCCTGAAATCTGTTTCCTGCAATTCTGCCTTGATTTCAAATCCTCTTCTTTGCCTTCCCTCAATATATTTGTGGACGAGAGTTATCATTTATAACTGTGCAGGTTTGTGAATTGCAGTGCCCAGAAGCTCCATTTTACAAGTCGCTTTTTTGGGAGCTGGCCGCAAAAGCGCAGGATGGCTTCAGGCCCTGTTCTGGTTCCGCGGGGCAGGCTGAGCCTGTGGTTAATTCTTCTTCCTGATGGGAAAATAGAGTGACCTGTGCCTGTCCCAACACCAAGAGCTAGTCTCTCATTGGTTCCCCGTATTCCCGTTCATCCTCAGGACAAATTGCAACCTGTACGGAACAGGAGGTTAAAGGTGCTGAGGCTCCAAGTAGGGAGATTGCTAGTAAAGTGGCTGGAATGGCGAACCCGAGCACAAGGAGATGAGAAATGAGGTGCGTTTTAGAAACCTTTCCCCATCACACGGTGTACCATCTTCTGGGTTTCTCATGCATGTTTTCGATGTAGGAAGATGCCCTTGAACCTGGAGATTTGGGACCCATGCGATGGGTAGCACGCAGTATTACTTTAAAGGGTCTGCGTTTGCTCACCCAACCTCACCAAACCTCTCAGCCCCAAGAGTGTCCACCCTTATGTCTCATCCAGCTGTGGGTCTAGATATGGTCAATCCAGGTTGCATCACAGCCCCTGAACGAATTGTGTAAGAATTTCTCTCTCTTTCCCTGTCTTTGTTTCATGGGTTTTTAAAAGTAATTTATTTTTAGAATGGGGTTTAGCTGCTTTTCACGGCTGTGTTTATGCCGCTTTACACCCACTTGACACACTAACAGAGAGATATCAATACATAGGTTTTAAGATTATTACTAGTCAGATATATTCTTGTGCGGTGAATCGGGCGTGTTGAGTCCAGTTCTCTGAGCAAGGAGTAGGTCTTGTCTATTACATATTGGGTTTATGGAACGGTATCTGAGCTAATTTGGAACTCTTGTTTTATGTATCACCCCACCTCACCTTTCCCGTTAAGCAGCCATAGTGTGTTTTCTGCATGTGTGACTCTGTTCTGTTTTGTAATTCAGTTCAAGTGTAACGGTTTTTACATTCCCTCTATAAGTGACACCTTATGAGAAGTGTCCTTTTCTGTGTGACTTATTTCACTTAGAATCGTCTTACCTAAATCCACTCATCATGCTGCTACTAGCCTTATGACATTGATTTCATGGCTGAGTGATATTCCATTGTACATAAGGACCACAACTTTTTTATCCATTTTTCGCTTTCCTGGGATATTTAAGGTGGAATGAAGTGGAGGTCCTTGTCAACAGAGCAGCCCTAAACTTTGGGGTGCTTGTGTCTTGCTGATTTTCAATTTTCCCACTTTATCCCCCCATGCGTGGAAGTGCCCTATGCTCTCTAAGCTGTGTTTTTTAGATGTTTCAGGACACACCGTACACTTCTCCAGAGTGGCTGTTGGCAATTTACATCCCGCCCATCAGTGTAGCAAGGCTCCCATTTCTCCATGGCCTGTCCTGCATTTCTGGTTTTGACACTTTTTTCAGCATGGCCCTTTTGACCGATGGGAAGCGAGACTTCTTTGTAGCGCTGATTTGCCTTTCCAGGTTGCTTGGTTGGCCAAAAAGGGCGTATGCGTTTTTTCCTGAATATATTCAGGAAAAAACGCATACGCCCTTTTTGGCCAAGGGCATCATTGTCAACGTTTTGCCGCTTTTCATGTGCTTTAAAGGCGATTCGAATCTACCTCCTGAAATCTGTTTCCTGCAATTCTGCCTTGATTTCAATTCCTCTTCTTTGCCTTCCCTCAATATATTTGTGGACGAGAGTTATCATTTATAACTCTGCAGGTTTGTGAATTGCAGTGCCCTGAAGCTCCATTTTACAAGTCGCTTTTTTGGGAGCTGGCCGCAAAAGCGCAGGATGGCTTCAGGCCCTGTTCTGGTTCCGCGGGGCAGGCTGAGCCTGTGGTTAATTCTTCTTCCTGATGGGAAAATAGAGTGACCTGTGCCTGTCCCAACACCAAGAGCTAGTCTCTCATTGGTTCCCAGTCTTCCCGTTCATCCTCAGGACAAATTGCAACCTGTACGGAACAGGAGGTTAAAGGTGCTGAGGCTCCAAGTAGGGAGATTGCTAGTAAAGTGGCTGGAATGGCGAACCCGAGCACAAGGAGATGAGAAATGAGGTGCGTTTTAGAAACCTTTCCCCATCACATGGTGTACCATCTTCTGGGTTTCTCATGCATGTTTTCGATGTAGGAAGATGCCCTTGAACCTGGAGATTTGGGACCCATGCGATGGGTAGCACGCAGTATTACTTTAAAGGGTCTGCGTTTGCTCACCCAACCTCACCAAACCTCTCAGCCCCAAGAGTGTCCACCCTTATGTCTCATCCAGCTGTGGGTCTAGATATGGTCAATCCAGTTTGCATCACAGCCCCTGAACGAATTGTGTAAGAATTTCTCTCTCTTTCCCTGTCTTTGTTTCATGGGTTTTTAAAAGTAATTTATTTTTATAATGGGGTTTAGCTGCTTTTCACGGCTGTGTTTATGCCGCTTTACACCCACTTGACACACTAACAGAGAGATATCAATACATAAGTTTTAAGATTATTACTAGTCAGATATATTCTTGTGCGGTGAATCGGGCGTGTTGAGTCCAGTTCTCTGAGCAAGGAGTAGGTCTTGTCTATTACATATTGGGTTTATGGAACGGTATCTGAGCTAATTTGAAACTCTTGTTTTATGTATCACCCCACCTCACCTTTCCCGTTAAGCAGCCATAGTGTGTTTTCTGCATGTGTGACTCTGTTCTGTTTTGTAATTCAGTTCAAGTGTAACGGTTTTTACATTCCCTCTATAAGTGACACCTTATGAGAAGTGTCCTTTTCTGTGTGACTTATTTCACTTAGAATCGTCTTACCTAAATCCACTCATCATGCTGCTACTAGCCTTATGACATTGATTTCATGGCTGAGTGATATTCCATTGTACATAAGGACCACAACTTTTTTATCCATTTTTCGCTTTCCTGGGATATTTAAGGTGGAATGAAGTGGAGGTCCTTGTCAACAGAGCAGCCCTAAACTTTGGGGTGCTTGTGTCTTGCTGATTTTCAATTTTCCCACTTTATCCCCCCATGCGTGGAAGTGCCCTATGCTCTCTAAGCTGTGTTTTTTAGATGTTTCAGGACACACCGTACACTTCTCCAGAGAGGCTGTTGGCAATTTACATCCCGCCCATCAGTGTAGCAAGGCTCCCATTTCTCCATGGCCTGTCCTGCATTTCTGGTTTTGACACTTTTTTCAGCATGGCCCTTTTGACCGATGGGAAGCGAGACTTCTTTGTAGCGCTGATTTGCCTTTCCAGGTTGCTTGGTTGGCCAAAAAGGGCGTATGCGTTTTTTCCTGAATATATTCAGGAAAAAACGCATACGCCCTTTTTGGCCAAGGGCATCATTGTCAACGTTTTGCCGCTTTTCATGTGCTTTAAAGGCGATTCGAATCTACCTCCTGAAATCTGTTTCCTGCAATTCTGCCTTGATTTCAAATCCTCTTCTTTGCCTTCCCTCAATATATTTGTGGACGAGAGTTATCATTTATAACTCTGCAGGTTTGTGAATTGCAGTGCCCTGAAGCTCCATTTTACAAGTCGCTTTTTTGGGAGCTGGCCGCAAAAGCGCAGGATGGCTTCAGGCCCTGTTCTGGTTCCGCGGGTCAGGCTGAGCCTGTGGTTAATTCTTCTTCCTGATGGGAAAATAGAGTGACCTGTGCCTGTCCCAACACCAAGAGCTAGTCTCTCATTGGTTCCCCGTCTTCCCGTTCATCCTCAGGACAAATTGCAACCTGTACGGAACAGGAGGTTAAAGGTGCTGAGGCTCCAAGTAGGGAGATTGCTAGTAAAGTGGCTGGAATGGCGAACCCGAGCGCAAGGAGATGAGAAAGAGGTGCGTTTTAGAAACCTTTCCCCATCACACGGTGTACCATCTTCTGGGTTTCTCATGCATGTTTTCGATGTAGGAAGATGCCCTTGAACCTGGAGATTTGGGACCCATGCGATGGGTAGCACGCAGTATTACTTTAAAGGGTCTGCGTTTGCTCACCCAACCTCACCAAACCTCTCAGCCCCAAGAGTGTCCACCCTTATGTCTCATCCAGCTGTGGGTCTAGATATGGTCAATCCAGGTTGCATCACAGCCCCTGAACGAATTGTGTAAGAATTTCTCTCTCTTTCCCTGTCTTTGTTTCATGGGTTTTTAAAAGTAATTTATTTTTATAATGGGGTTTAGCTGCTTTTCACGGCTGTGTTTATGCCGCTTTACACCCACTTGACACACTAACAGAGAGATATCAATACATAGGTTTTAAGATTATTACTAGTCAGATATATTCTTGTGCGGTGAATCGGGCATGTTGAGTCCAGTTCTCTGAGCAAGGAGTAGGTCTTGTCTATTACATATTGGGTTTATGGAACGGTATCTGAGCTAATTTGAAACTCTTGTTTTATGTATCACCCCACCTCACCTTTCCCGTTAAGCAGCCATAGTGTGTTTTCTGCATGTGTGACTCTGTTCTGTTTTGTAATTCAGTTCAAGTGTAACGGTTTTTACATTCCCTCTATAAGTGACACCTTATGAGAAGTGTCCTTTTCTGTGTGACTTATTTCACTTAGAATCGTCTTACCTAAATCCACTCATCATGCTGCTACTAGCCTTATGACATTGATTTCATGGCTGAGTGATATTCCATTGTACATAAGGACCACAACTTTTTTATCCATTTTTCGCTTTCCTTGGATATTTAAGGTGGAATGAAGTGGAGGTCCTTGTCAACAGAGCAGCCCTAAACTTTGGGGTGCTTGTGTCTTGCTGATTTTCAATTTTCCCACTTTATCCCCCCATGCGTGGAAGTGCCCTATGCTCTCTAAGCTGTGTTTTTTAGATGTTTCAGGACACACCGTACACTTCTCCAGAGTGGCTGTTGGCAATTTACATCCCGCCCATCAGTGTAGCAAGGCTCCCATTTCTCCATGGCCTGTCCTGCATTTCTGGTTTTGACACTTTTTTCAGCATGGCCCTTTTGACCGATGGGAAGCGAGACTTCTTTGTAGCGCTGATTTGCCTTTCCAGGTTGCTTGGTTGGCCAAAAAGGGCGTATGCGTTTTTTCCTGAATATATTCAGGAAAAAACGCATACGCCCTTTTTGGCCAAGGGCATCATTGTCAACGTTTTGCCGCTTTTCATGTGCTTTAAAGGCGATTCGAATCTACCTCCTGAAATCTGTTTCCTGCAATTCTGCCTTGATTTCAAATCCTCTTCTTTGCCTTCCCTCAATATATTTGTGGACGAGAGTTATCATTTATAACTCTGCAGGTTTGTGAATTGCAGTGCCCTGAAGCTCCATTTTACAAGTCGCTTTTTTGGGAGCTGGCCGCAAAAGCGCAGGATGGCTTCAGGCCCTGTTCTGGTTCCGCGGGGCAGGCTGAGCCTGTGGTTAATTCTTCTTCCTGATGGGAAAATAGAGTGACCTGTGCCTGTCCCAACACCAAGAGCTAGTCTCTCATTGGTTCCCCGTCTTCCCGTTCATCCTCAGGACAAATTGCAACCTGTACGGAACAGGAGGTTAAAGGTGCTGAGGCTCCAAGTAGGGAGATTGCTAGTAAAGTGGCTGGAATGGCGAACCCGAGCACAAGGAGATGAGAAATGAGGTGCGTTTTAGAAACCTTTCCCCATCACACGGTGTACCATCTTCTGGGTTTCTCATGCATGTTTTCGATGTAGGAAGATGCCCTTGAACCTGGAGATTTGGGACCCATGCGATGGGTAGCACGCAGTATTACTTTAACGGGTCTGCGTTTGCTCACCCAACCTCACCAAACCTCTCAGCCCCAAGAGTGTCCACCCTTATGTCTCATCCAGCTGTGGGTCTAGATATGGTCAATCCAGGTTGCATCACAGCCCCTGAACGAATTGTGTAAGAATTTCTCTCTCTTTCCCTGTCTTTGTTTCATGGGTTTTTAAAAGTAATTTATTTTTATAATGGGGTTTAGCTGCTTTTCACGGCTCTGTTTATGCCGCTTTACACCCACTTGACACACTAACAGAGAGATATCAATACATAGGTTTTAAGATTATTACTGGTCAGATATATTCTTGTGCGGTGAATCGGGCGTGTTGAGTCCAGTTCTCTGAGCAAGGAGTAGGTCTTGTCTATTACATATTGGGTTTATGGAACGGTATCTGAGCTAATTTGAAACTCTTGTTTTATGTATCACCCCACCTCACCTTTCCCGTTAAGCAGCCATAGTGTGTTTTCTGCATGTGTGACTCTGTTCTGTTTTGTAATTCAGTTCAAGTGTAACGGTTTTTACATTCCCTCTATAAGTGACACCTTATGAGAAGTGTCCTTTTCTGTGTGACTTATTTCACTTAGAATCGTCTTACCTAAATCCACTCATCATGCTGCTACTAGCCTTATGACATTGATTTCATGGCTGAGTGATATTCCATTGTACATAAGGACCACAACTTTTTTATCCATTTTTCGCTTTCCTGGGATATTTAAGGTGGAATGAAGTGGAGGTCCTTGTCAACAGAGCAGCCCTAAACTTTGGGGTGCTTGTGTCTTGCTGATTTTCAATTTTCCCACTTTATCCCCCCATGCGTGGAAGTGCCCTATGCTCTCTAAGCTGTGTTTTTTAGATGTTTCAGGACACACCGTACACTTCTCCAGAGTGGCTGTTGGCAATTTACATCCCGCCCATCAGTGTAGCAAGGCTCCCATTTCTCCATGGCCTGTCCTGCATTTCTGGTTTTGACACTTTTTTCAGCATGGCCCTTTTGACCGATGGGAAGCGAGACTTCTTTGTAGCGCTGATTTGCCTTTCCAGGTTGCTTGGTTGGCCAAAAAGGGCGTATGCGTTTTTTCCTGAATATATTCAGGAAAAAACGCATACGCCCTTTTTGGCCAAGGGCATCATTGTCAACGTTTTGCCGCTTTTCACGTGCTTTAAAGGGGATTCGAATCTACCTCCTGAAATCTGTTTCCTGCAATTCTGCCTTGATTTCAAATCCTCTTCTTTGCCTTCCCTCAATATATTTGTGGACGAGAGTTATCATTTATAACTGTGCAGGTTTGTGAATTGCAGTGCCCTGAAGCTCCATTTTACAAGTCGCTTTTTTGGGAGCTGGCCGCAAAAGCGCAGGATGGCTTCAGGCCCTGTTCTGGTTCCGGGGGGCAGGCTGAGCCTGTGGTTAATTCTTCTTCCTGATGAGAAAATAGAGTGACCTGTGCCTGTCCCAACACCAAGAGCTAGTCTCTCATTGGTTCCCCGTCTTCCCGTTCATCCTCAGGACAAATTGCAACCTGTACGGAACAGGAGGTTAAAGGTGCTGAGGCTCCAAGTAGGGAGATTGCTAGTAAAGTGGCTGAAATGGCGAACCCGAGCACAAGGAGATGAGAAATGAGGTGCGTTTTAGAAACCTTTCCCCATCACACGGTGTACCATCTTCTGGGTTTCTCATGCATGTTTTCGATGTAGGAAGATGCCCTTGAACCTGGAGATTTGGGACCCATGCGATGGGTAGCACGCAGTATTACTTTAAAGGGTCTGCGTTTGCTCACCCAACCTCACCAAACCTCTCAGCCCCAAGAGTGTCCACCCTTATGTCTCATCCAGCTGTGGGTCTAGATATGGTCAATCCAGGTTGCATCACAGCCCCTGAACGAATTGTGTAAGAATTTCTCTCTCTTTCCCTGTCTTTGTTTCATGGGTTTTTAAAAGTAATTTATTTTTATAATGGGGTTTAGCTGCTTTTCACGGCTCTGTTTATGCCGCTTTACACCCACTTGACACACTAACAGAGAGATATCAATACATAGGTTTTAAGATTATTACTGGTCAGATATATTCTTGTGCGGTGAATCGGGCGTGTTGAGTCCAGTTCTCTGAGCAAGGAGTAGGTCTTGTCTATTACATATTGGGTTTATGGAACGGTATCTGAGCTAATTTGAAACTCTTGTTTTATGTATCACCCCACCTCACCTTTCCCGTTAAGCAGCCATAGTGTGTTTTCTGCATGTGTGACTCTGTTCTGTTTTGTAATTCAGTTCAAGTGTAACGGTTTTTACATTCCCTCTATAAGTGACACCTTATGAGAAGTGTCCTTTTCTGTGTGACTTATTTCACTTAGAATCGTCTTACCTAAATCCACTCATCATGCTGCTACTAGCCTTATGACATTGATTTCATGGCTGAGTGATATTCCATTGTACATAAGGACCACAACTTTTTTATCCACTTTTCGCTTTCCTGGGATATTTAAGGTGGAATGAAGTGGAGGTCCTTGTCAACAGAGCAGCCCTAAACTTTGGGGTGCTTGTGTCTTGCTGATTTTCAATTTTCCCACTTTATCCCCCCATGCGTGGAAGTGCCCTATGCTCTCTAAGCTGTGTTTTTTAGATGTTTCAGGACACACCGTACACTTCTCCAGAGTGGCTGTTGGCAATTTACATCCCGCCCATCAGTGTAGCAAGGCTCCCATTTCTCCATGGCCTGTCCTGCATTTCTGGTTTTGACACTTTTTTCAGCATGGCCCTTTTGACCGATGGGAAGCGAGACTTCTTTGTAGCGCTGATTTGCCTTTCCAGGTTGCTTGGTTGGCCAAAAAGGGCGTATGCGTTTTTTCCTGAATATATTCAGGAAAAAACGCATACGCCCTTTTTGGCCAAGGGCATCATTGTCAACGTTTTGCCGCTTTTCATGTGCTTTAAAGGCGATTCGAATCTACCTCCTGAAATCTGTTTCCTGCAATTCTGCCTTGATTTCAAATCCTCTTCTTTGCCTTCCCTCAATATATTTGTGGACGAGAGTTATCATTTATAACTCTGCAGGTTTGTGAATTGCAGTGCCCTGAAGCTCCATTTTACAAGTCGCTTTTTTGGGAGCTGGCCGCAAAAGCGCAGGATGGCTTCAGGCCCTGTTCTGGTTCCGCGGGTCAGGCTGAGCCTGTGGTTAATTCTTCTTCCTGATGGGAAAATAGAGTGACCTGTGCCTGTCCCAACACCAAGAGCTAGTCTCTCATTGGTTCCCCGTCTTCCCGTTCATCCTCAGGACAAATTGCAACCTGTACGGAACAGGAGGTTAAAGGTGCTGAGGCTCCAAGTAGGGAGATTGCTAGTAAAGTGGCTGGAATGGCGAACCCGAGCACAAGGAGATGAGAAATGAGGTGCGTTTTAGAAACCTTTCCCCATCACACGGTGTACCATCTTCTGGGTTTCTCATGCATGTTTTCGATGTAGGAAGATGCCCTTGAACCTGGAGATTTGGGACCCATGCGATGGGTAGCACACAGTATTACTTTAAAGGGTCTGCGTTTGCTCACCCAACCTCACCAAACCTCTCAGCCCGAAGAGTGTCCACCCTTATGTCTCATCCAGCTGTGGGTCTAGATATGGTCAATCCAGGTTGCATCACAGCCCCTGAACGAATTGTGTAAAAATTTCTCTCTCTTTCACTGTCTTTGTTTCATGGGTTTTTAAAAGTAATTTATTTTTATAATGGGGTTTAGCTGCTTTTCACGGCTGTGTTTATGCCGCTTTACACCCACTTGACACACTAACAGAGAGATATCAATACATAGGTTTTAAGATTATTACTAGTCAGATATATTCTTGTGCGGTGAATCGGGCGTGTTGAGTCCAGTTCTCTGAGCAAGGAGTAGGTCTTGTCTATTACATATTGGGTTTATGGAACGGTATCTGAGCTAATTTGAAACTATTGTTTTATGTATCAACCCACCTCACCTTTCCCGTTAAGCAGCCATAGTGTGTTTTCTGCATGTGTGACTCTGTTCTGTTTTGTAATTCAGTTCAAGTGTAACGGTTTTTACATTCCCTCTATAAGTGACACCTTATGAGAAGTGTCCTTTTCTGTGTGACTTATTTCACTTAGAATCGTCTTACCTAAATCCACTCATCATGCTGCTACTAGCCTTATGACATTGATTTCATGGCTGAGTGATATTCCATTGTACATAAGGACCACAACTTTTTATCCATTTTTCGCTTTCCTGGGATATTTAAGGTGGAATGAAGTGGAGGTCCTTGTCAACAGAGCAGCCCTAAACTTTGGGGTGCTTGTGTCTTGCTGATTTTCAATTTTCCCACTTTATCCCCCCATGCGTGGAAGTGCCCTATGCTCTCTAAGCTGTGTTTTTTAGATGTTTCAGGACACACCGTACACTTCTCCAGAGTGGCTGTTGGCAATTTACATCCCGCCCATCAGTGTAGCAAGGCTCCCATTTCTCCATGGCCTGTCCTGCATTTCTGGTTTTGACACTTTTTTCAGCATGGCCCTTTTGACCGATGGGAAGCGAGACTTCTTTGTAGCGCTGATTTGCCTTTCCAGGTTGCTTGGTTGGCCAAAAAGGGCGTATGCGTTTTTTCCTGAATATATTCAGGAAAAAACGCATACGCCCTTTTTGGCCAAGGGCATCATTGTCAACGTTTTGCCGCTTTTCATGTGCTTTAAAGGCAATTCGAATCTACCTCCTGAAATCTGTTTCCTGCAATTCTGCCTTGATTTCAAATCCTCTTCTTTGCCTTCCCTCAATATATTTGTGGACGAGAGTTATCATTTATAACTCTGCAGGTTTGTGAATTGCAGTGCCCTGAAGCTCCATTTTACAAGTCGCTTTTTTGGGAGCTGGCCGCAAAAGCGCAGGATGGCTTCAGGCCCTGTTCTGGTTCCGGGGGGCAGGCTGAGCCTGTGGTTAATTCTTCTTCCTGATGGGAAAATAGAGTGACCTGTGCCTGTCCCAACACCAAGAGCTAGTCTCTCATTGGTTCCCCGTCTTCCCGTTCATCCTCAGGACAAATTGCAACCTGTACGGAACAGGAGGTTAAAGGTGCTGAGGCTCCAAGTAGGGAGATTGCTAGTAAAGTGGCTGAAATGGCGAACCCGAGCACAAGGAGATGAGAAATGAGGTGCGTTTTAGAAACCTTTCCCCATCACACGGTGTACCATCTTCTGGGTTTCTCATGCATGTTTTCGATGTAGGAAGATGCCCTTGAACCTGGAGATTTGGGACCCATGCGATGGGTAGCACGCAGTATTACTTTAAAGGGTCTGCGTTTGCTCACCCAACCTCACCAAACCTCTCAGCCCCAAGAGTGTCCACCCTTATGTCTCATCCAGCTGTGGGTCTAGATATGGTCAATCCAGGTTGCATCACAGCCCCTGAACGAATTGTGTAAGAATTTCTCTCTCTTTCCCTGTCTTTGTTTCATGGGTTTTTAAAAGTAATTTATTTTTATAATGGGGTTTAGCTGCTTTTCACGGCTCTGTTTATGCCGCTTTACACCCACTTGACACACTAACAGAGAGATATCAATACATAGGTTTTAAGATTATTACTGGTCAGATATATTCTTGTGCGGTGAATCGGGCGTGTTGAGTCCAGTTCTCTGAGCAAGGAGTAGGTCTTGTCTATTACATATTGGGTTTATGGAACGGTATCTGAGCTAATTTGAAACTCTTGTTTTATGTATCACCCCACCTCACCTTTCCCGTTAAGCAGCCATAGTGTGTTTTCTGCATGTGTGACTCTGTTCTGTTTTGTAATTCAGTTCAAGTGTAACGGTTTTTACATTCCCTCTATAAGTGACACCTTATGAGAAGTGTCCTTTTCTGTGTGACTTATTTCACTTAGAATCGTCTTACCTAAATCCACTCATCATGCTGCTACTAGCCTTATGACATTGATTTCATGGCTGAGTGATATTCCATTGTACATAAGGACCACAACTTTTTTATCCACTTTTCGCTTTCCTGGGATATTTAAGGTGGAATGAAGTGGAGGTCCTTGTCAACAGAGCAGCCCTAAACTTTGGGGTGCTTGTGTCTTGCTGATTTTCAATTTTCCCACTTTATCCCCCCATGCGTGGAAGTGCCCTATGCTCTCTAAGCTGTGTTTTTTAGATGTTTCAGGACACACCGTACACTTCTCCAGAGTGGCTGTTGGCAATTTACATCCCGCCCATCAGTGTAGCAAGGCTCCCATTTCTCCATGGCCTGTCCTGCATTTCTGGTTTTGACACTTTTTTCAGCATGGCCCTTTTGACCGATGGGAAGCGAGACTTCTTTGTAGCGCTGATTTGCCTTTCCAGGTTGCTTGGTTGGCCAAAAAGGGCGTATGCGTTTTTTCCTGAATATATTCAGGAAAAAACGCATACGCCCTTTTTGGCCAAGGGCATCATTGTCAACGTTTTGCCGCTTTTCATGTGCTTTAAAGGCGATTCGAATCTACCTCCTGAAATCTGTTTCCTGCAATTCTGCCTTGATTTCAAATCCTCTTCTTTGCCTTCCCTCAATATATTTGTGGACGAGAGTTATCATTTATAACTCTGCAGGTTTGTGAATTGCAGTGCCCTGAAGCTCCATTTTACAAGTCGCTTTTTGGGAGCTGGCCGCAAAAGCGCAGGATGGCTTCAGGCCCTGTTCTGGTTCCGCGGGTCAGGCTGAGCCTGTGGTTAATTCTTCTTCCTGATGGGAAAATAGAGTGACCTGTGCCTGTCCCAACACCAAGAGCTAGTCTCTCATTGGTTCCCCATCTTCCCGTTCATCCTCAGGACAAATTGCAACCTGTACGGAACAGGAGGTTAAAGGTGCTGATGCTCCAAGTAGGGAGATTGCTAGTAAAGTGGCTGGAATGGCGAACCCGAGCACAAGGAGATGAGAAATGAGGTGCGTTTTAGAAACCTTTCCCCATCACACGGTGTACCATCTTCTGGGTTTCTCATGCATGTTTTCGATGTAGGAAGATGCCCTTGAACCTGGAGATTTGGGACCCATGCGATGGGTAGCACGCAGTATTACTTTAAAGGGTCTGCGTTTGCTCACCCAACCTCACCAAACCTCTCAGCCCCAAGAGTGTCCACCCTTATGTCTCATCCAGCTGTGGGTCTAGATATGGTCAATCCAGGTTGCATCACAGCCCCTGAACGAATTGTGTAAGAATTTCTCTCTCTTTCCCTGTCTTTGTTTCATGGGTTTTTAAAAGTAATTTATTTTTATAATGGGGTTTAGCTGCTTTTCACGGCTCTGTTTATGCCGCTTTACACCCACTTGACACACTAACAGAGAGATATCAATACATAGGTTTTAAGATTATTACTGGTCAGATATATTCTTGTGCGGTGAATCGGGCGTGTTGAGTCCAGTTCTCTGAGCAAGGAGTAGGTCTTGTCTATTACATATTGGGTTTATGGAACGGTATCTGAGCTAATTTGAAACTCTTGTTTTATGTATCACCCCACCTCACCTTTCCCGTTAAGCAGCCATAGTGTGTTTTCTGCATGTGTGATTCTGTTCTGTTTTGTAATTCAGTTCAAGTGTAACGGTTTTTACATTCCCTCTATAAGTGACACCTTATGAGAAGTGTCCTTTTCTGTGTGACTTATTTCACTTAGAATCGTCTTACCTAAATCCACTCATCATGCTGCTACTAGCCTTATGACATTGATTTCATGGCTGAGTGATATTCCATTGTACATAAGGACCACAACTTTTTTATCCACTTTTCGCTTTCCTGGTATATTTAAGGTGGAATGAAGTGGAGGTCCTTGTCAACAGAGCAGCCCTAAACTTTGGGGTGCTTGTGTCTTGCTGATTTTCAATTTTCCCACTTTATCCCCCCATGCGTGGAAGTGCCCTATGCTCTCTAAGCTGTGTTTTTTAGATGTTTCAGGACACACCGTACACTTCTCCAGAGTGGCTGTTGGCAATTTACATCCCGCCCATCAGTGTAGCAAGGCTCCCATTTCTCCATGGCCTGTCCTGCATTTCTGGTTTTGACACTTTTTTCAGCATGGCCCTTTTGACCGATGGGAAGCGAGACTTCTTTGTAGCGCTGATTTGCCTTTCCAGGTTGCTTGGTTGGCCAAAAAGGGCGTATGCGTTTTTTCCTGAATATATTCAGGAAAAAACGCATACGCCCTTTTTGGCCAAGGGCATCATTGTCAACGTTTTGCCGCTTTTCATGTGCTTTAAAGGCGATTCGAATCTACCTCCTGAAATCTGTTTCCTGCAATTCTGCCTTGATTTCAAATCCTCTTCTTTGCCTTCCCTCAATATATTTGTGGACGAGAGTTATCATTTATAACTCTGCAGGTTTGTGAATTGCAGTGCCCTGAAACTCCATTTTACAAGTCGCTTTTTTGGGAGCTGGCCGCAAAAGCGCAGGATGGCTTCAGGCCCTGTTCTGGTTCCGCGGGTCAGGCTGAGCCTGTGGTTAATTCTTCTTCCTGATGGGAAAATAGAGTGACCTGTGCCTGTCCCAACACCAAGAGCTAGTCTCTCATTGGTTCCCCGTCTTCCCGTTCATCCTCAGGACAAATTGCAACCTGTACGGAACAGGAGGTTAAAGGTGCTGAGGCTCCAAGTAGGGAGATTGCTAGTAAAGTGGCTGGAATGGCGAACCCGAGCACAAGGAGATGAGAAATGAGGTGCGTTTTAGAAACCTTTCCCCATCACACGGTGTACCATCTTCTGGGTTTCTCATGCATGTTTTCGATGTAGGAAGATGCCCTTGAACCTGGAGATTTGGGACCCATGCGATGGGTAGCACACAGTATTACTTTAAAGGGTCTGCGTTTGCTCACCCAACCTCACCAAACCTCTCAGCCCGAAGAGTGTCCACCCTTATGTCTCATCCAGCTGTGGGTCTAGATATGGTCAATCCAGGTTGCATCACAGCCCCTGAACGAATTGTGTAAAAATTTCTCTCTCTTTCACTGTCTTTGTTTCATGGGTTTTTAAAAGTAATTTATTTTTATAATGGGGTTTAGCTGCTTTTCACGGCTGTGTTTATGCCGCTTTACACCCACTTGACACACTAACAGAGAGATATCAATACATAGGTTTTAAGATTATTACTAGTCAGATATATTCTTGTGCGGTGAATCGGGCGTGTTGAGTCCAGTTCTCTGAGCAAGGAGTAGGTCTTGTCTATTACATATTGGGTTTATGGAACGGTATCTGAGCTAATTTGAAACTATTGTTTTATGTATCAACCCACGTCACCTTTCCCGTTAAGCAGCCATAGTGTGTTTTCTGCATGTGTGACTCTGTTCTGTTTTGTAATTCAGTTCAAGTGTAACGGTTTTTACATTCCCTCTATAAGTGACACCTTATGAGAAGTGTCCTTTTCTGTGTGACTTATTTCACTTAGAATCGTCTTACCTAAATCCACTCATCATGCTGCTACTAGCCTTATGACATTGATTTCATGGCTGAGTGATATTCCATTGTACATAAGGACCACAACTTTTTATCCATTTTTCGCTTTCCTGGGATATTTAAGGTGGAATGAAGTGGAGGTCCTTGTCAACAGAGCAGCCCTAAACTTTGGGGTGCTTGTGTCTTGCTGATTTTCAATTTTCCCACTTTATCCCCCCATGCGTGGAAGTGCCCTATGCTCTCTAAGCTGTGTTTTTTAGATGTTTCAGGACACACCGTACACTTCTCCAGAGTGGCTGTTGGCAATTTACATCCCGCCCATCAGTGTAGCAAGGCTCCCATTTCTCCATGGCCTGTCCTGCATTTCTGGTTTTGACACTTTTTTCAGCATGGCCCTTTTGACCGATGGGAAGCGAGACTTCTTTGTAGCGCTGATTTGCCTTTCCAGGTTGCTTGGTTGGCCAAAAAGGGCGTATGCGTTTTTTCCTGAATATATTCAGGAAAAAACGCATACGCCCTTTTTGGCCAAGGGCATCATTGTCAACGTTTTGCCGCTTTTCATGTGCTTTAAAGGCAATTCGAATCTACCTCCTGAAATCTGTTTCCTGCAATTCTGCCTTGATTTCAAATCCTCTTCTTTGCCTTCCCTCAATATATTTGTGGACGAGAGTTATCATTTATAACTCTGCAGGTTTGTGAATTGCAGTGCCCTGAAGCTCCATTTTACAAGTCGCTTTTTTGGGAGCTGGCCGCAAAAGCGCAGGATGGCTTCAGGCCCTGTTCTGGTTCCGGGGGGCAGGCTGAGCCTGTGGTTAATTCTTTTTCCTGATGGGAAAATAGAGTGACCTGTGCCTGTCCCAACACCAAGAGCTAGTCTCTCATTGGTTCCCCGTCTTCCCGTTCATCCTCAGGACAAATTGCAACCTGTACGGAACAGGAGGTTAAAGGTGCTGAGGCTCCAAGTAGGGAGATTGCTAGTAAAGTGGCTGAAATGGCGAACCCGAGCACAAGGAGATGAGAAATGAGGTGCGTTTTAGAAACCTTTCCCCATCACACGGTGTACCATCTTCTGGGTTTCTCATGCATGTTTTCGATGTAGGAAGATGCCCTTGAACCTGGAGATTTGGGACCCATGCGATGGGTAGCACGCAGTATTACTTTAAAGGGTCTGCGTTTGCTCACCCAACCTCACCAAACCTCTCAGCCCCAAGAGTGTCCACCCTTATGTCTCATCCAGCTGTGGGTCTAGATATGGTCAATCCAGGTTGCATCACAGCCCCTGAACGAATTGTGTAAGAATTTCTCTCTCTTTCCCTGTCTTTGTTTCATGGGTTTTTAAAAGTAATTTATTTTTATAATGGGGTTTAGCTGCTTTTCACGGCTCTGTTTATGCCGCTTTACACCCACTTGACACACTAACAGAGAGATATCAATACATAGGTTTTAAGATTATTACTGGTCAGATATATTCTTGTGCGGTGAATCGGGCGTGTTGAGTCCAGTTCTCTGAGCAAGGAGTAGGTCTTGTCTATTACATATTGGGTTTATGGAACGGTATCTGAGCTAATTTGAAACTCTTGTTTTATGTATCACCCCACCTCACCTTTCCCGTTAAGCAGCCATAGTGTGTTTTCTGCATGTGTGACTCTGTTCTGTTTTGTAATTCAGTTCAAGTGTAACGGTTTTTACATTCCCTCTATAAGTGACACCTTATGAGAAGTGTCCTTTTCTGTGTGACTTATTTCACTTAGAATCGTCTTACCTAAATCCACTCATCATGCTGCTACTAGCCTTATGACATTGATTTCATGGCTGAGTGATATTCCATTGTACATAAGGACCACAACTTTTTTATCCACTTTTCGCTTTCCTGGGATATTTAAGGTGGAATGAAGTGGAGGTCCTTGTCAACAGAGCAGCCCTAAACTTTGGGGTGCTTGTGTCTTGCTGATTTTCAATTTTCCCACTTTATCCCCCCATGCGTGGAAGTGCCCTATGCTCTCTAAGCTGTGTTTTTTAGATGTTTCAGGACACACCGTACACTTCTCCAGAGTGGCTGTTGGCAATTTACATCCCGCCCATCAGTGTAGCAAGGCTCCCATTTCTCCATGGCCTGTCCTGCATTTCTGGTTTTGACACTTTTTTCAGCATGGCCCTTTTGACCGATGGGAAGCGAGACTTCTTTGTAGCGCTGATTTGCCTTTCCAGGTTGCTTGGTTGGCCAAAAAGGGCGTATGCGTTTTTTCCTGAATATATTCAGGAAAAAACGCATACGCCCTTTTTGGCCAAGGGCATCATTGTCAACGTTTTGCCGCTTTTCATGTGCTTTAAAGGCGATTCGAATCTACCTCCTGAAATCTGTTTCCTGCAATTCTGCCTTGATTTCAAATCCTCTTCTTTGCCTTCCCTCAATATATTTGTGGACGAGAGTTATCATTTATAACTCTGCAGGTTTGTGAATTGCAGTGCCCTGAAGCTCCATTTTACAAGTCGCTTTTTTGGGAGCTGGCCGCAAAAGCGCAGGATGGCTTCAGGCCCTGTTCTGGTTCCGCGGGTCAGGCTGAGCCTGTGGTTAATTCTTCTTCCTGATGGGAAAATAGAGTGACCTGTGCCTGTCCCAACACCAAGAGCTAGTCTCTCATTGGTTCCCCGTCTTCCCGTTCATCCTCAGGACAAATTGCAACCTGTACGGAACAGGAGGTTAAAGGTGCTGAGGCTCCAAGTAGGGAGATTGCTAGTAAAGTGGCTGGAATGGCGAACCCGAGCACAAGGAGATGAGAAATGAGGTGCGTTTTAGAAACCTTTCCCCATCACACGGTGTACCATCTTCTGGGTTTCTCATGCATGTTTTCGATGTAGGAAGATGCCCTTGAACCTGGAGATTTGGGACCCATGCGATGGGTAGCACACAGTATTACTTTAAAGGGTCTGCGTTTGCTCACCCAACCTCACCAAACCTCTCAGCCCGAAGAGTGTCCACCCTTATGTCTCATCCAGCTGTGGGTCTAGATATGGTCAATCCAGGTTGCATCACAGCCCCTGAACGAATTGTGTAAAAATTTCTCTCTCTTTCACTGTCTTTGTTTCATGGGTTTTTAAAAGTAATTTATTTTTATAATGGGGTTTAGCTGCTTTTCACGGCTGTGTTTATGCCGCTTTACACCCACTTGACACACTAACAGAGAGATATCAATACATAGGTTTTAAGATTATTACTAGTCAGATATATTCTTGTGCGGTGAATCGGGCGTGTTGAGTCCAGTTCTCTGAGCAAGGAGTAGGTCTTGTCTATTACATATTGGGTTTATGGAACGGTATCTGAGCTAATTTGAAACTATTGTTTTATGTATCAACCCACGTCACCTTTCCCGTTAAGCAGCCATAGTGTGTTTTCTGCATGTGTGACTCTGTTCTGTTTTGTAATTCAGTTCAAGTGTAACGGTTTTTACATTCCCTCTATAAGTGACACCTTATGAGAAGTGTCCTTTTCTGTGTGACTTATTTCACTTAGAATCGTCTTACCTAAATCCACTCATCATGCTGCTACTAGCCTTATGACATTGATTTCATGGCTGAGTGATATTCCATTGTACATAAGGACCACAACTTTTTTATCCACTTTTCGCTTTCCTGGGATATTTAAGGTGGAATGAAGTGGAGGTCCTTGTCAACAGAGCAGCCCTAAACTTTGGGGTGCTTGTGTCTTGCTGATTTTCAATTTTCCCACTTTATCCCCCCATGCGTGGAAGTGCCCTATGCTCTCTAAGCTGTGTTTTTTAGATGTTTCAGGACACACCGTACACTTCTCCAGAGTGGCTGTTGGCAATTTACATCCCGCCCATCAGTGTAGCAAGGCTCCCATTTCTCCATGGCCTGTCCTGCATTTCTGGTTTTGACACTTTTTTCAGCATGGCCCTTTTGACCGATGGGAAGCGAGACTTCTTTGTAGCGCTGATTTGCCTTTCCAGGTTGCTTGGTTGGCCAAAAAGGGCGTATGCGTTTTTTCCTGAATATATTCAGGAAAAAACGCATACGCCCTTTTTGGCCAAGGGCATCATTGTCAACGTTTTGCCGCTTTTCATGTGCTTTAAAGGCGATTCGAATCTACCTCCTGAAATCTGTTTCCTGCAATTCTGCCTTGATTTCAAATCCTCTTCTTTGCCTTCCCTCAATATATTTGTGGACGAGAGTTATCATTTATAACTCTGCAGGTTTGTGAATTGCAGTGCCCTGAAGCTCCATTTTACAAGTCGCTTTTTTGGGAGCTGGCCG
Source organism: Balaenoptera physalus (assembly GCF_965194825.1). Taxonomy (NCBI): domain Eukaryota; kingdom Metazoa; phylum Chordata; class Mammalia; order Artiodactyla; family Balaenopteridae; genus Balaenoptera; species Balaenoptera physalus. The sequence continues at coordinate 830,715 of NW_028126453.1, read as the reverse complement.
CAAAAGCGCAGGATGGCTTCAGGCCCTGTTCTGGTTCCGTGGGTCAGGCTGAGCCTGTGGTTAATTCTTCTTCCTGATGGGAAAATAGAGTGACCTGTGCCTGTCCCAACACCAAGAGCTAGTCTCTCATTGGTTCCCCGTCTTCCCGTTCATCCTCAGGACAAATTGCAACCTGTACGGAACAGGAGGTTAAAGGTGCTGAGGCTCCAAGTAGGGAGATTGCTAGTAAAGTGGCTGGAATGGCGAACCCGAGCACAAGGAGATGAGAAATGAGGTGCGTTTTAGAAACCTTTCCCCATCACACGGTGTACCATCTTCTGGGTTTCTCATGCATGTTTTCGATGTAGGAAGATGCCCTTGAACCTGGAGATTTGGGACCCATGCGATGGGTAGCACACAGTATTACTTTAAAGGGTCTGCGTTTGCTCACCCAACCTCACCAAACCTCTCAGCCCGAAGAGTGTCCACCCTTATGTCTCATCCAGCTGTGGGTCTAGATATGGTCAATCCAGGTTGCATCACAGCCCCTGAACGAATTGTGTAAAAATTTCTCTCTCTTTCACTGTCTTTGTTTCATGGGTTTTTAAAAGTAATTTATTTTTATAATGGGGTTTAGCTGCTTTTCACGGCTGTGTTTATGCCGCTTTACACCCACTTGACACACTAACAGAGAGATATCAATACATAGGTTTTAAGATTATTACTAGTCAGATATATTCTTGTGCGGTGAATCGGGCGTGTTGAGTCCAGTTCTCTGAGCAAGGAGTAGGTCTTGTCTATTACATATTGGGTTTATGGAACGGTATCTGAGCTAATTTGAAACTATTGTTTTATGTATCAACCCACCTCACCTTTCCCGTTTAGCAGCCATAGTGTGTTTTCTGCATGTGTGACTTTGTTCTGTTTTGTAATTCAGTTCAAGTGTAACGGTTTTTACATTCCCTCTATAAGTGACACCTTATGAGAAGTGTCCTTTTCTGTGTGACTTATTTCACTTAGAATCGTCTTACCTAAATCCACTCATCATGCTGCTACTAGCCTTATGACATTGATTTCATGGCTGAGTGATATTCCATTGTACATAAGGACCACAACTTTTTTATCCACTTTTCGCTTTCCTGGGATATTTAAGGTGGAATGAAGTGGAGGTCCTTGTCAACAGAGCAGCCCTAAACTTTGGGGTGCTTGTGTCTTGCTGATTTTCAATTTTCCCACTTTATCCCCCCATGCGTGGAAGTGCCCTATGCTCTCTAAGCTGTGTTTTTTAGATGTTTCAGGACACACCGTACACTTCTCCAGAGTGGCTGTTGGCAATTTACATCCCGCCCATCAGTGTAGCAAGGCTCCCATTTCTCCATGGCCTGTCCTGCATTTCTGGTTTTGACACTTTTTTCAGCATGGCCCTTTTGACCGATGGGAAGCGAGACTTCTTTGTAGCGCTGATTTGCCTTTCCAGGTTGCTTGGTTGGCCAAAAAGGGCGTATGCGTTTTTTCCTGAATATATTCAGGAAAAAACGCATACGCCCTTTTTGGCCAAGGGCATCATTGTCAACGTTTTGCCGCTTTTCATGTGCTTTAAAGGCGATTCGAATCTACCTCCTGAAATCTGTTTCCTGCAATTCTGCCTTGATTTCAAATCCTCTTCTTTGCCTTCCCTCAATATATTTGTGGACGAGAGTTATCATTTATAACTCTGCAGGTTTGTGAATTGCAGTGCCCTGAAACTCCATTTTACAAGTCGCTTTTTTGGGAGCTGGCCGCAAAAGCGCAGGATGGCTTCAGGCCCTGTTCTGGTTCCGCGGGTCAGGCTGAGCCTGTGGTTAATTCTTCTTCCTGATGGGAAAATAGAGTGACCTGTGCCTGTCCCAACACCAAGAGCTAGTCTCTCATTGGTTCCCCGTCTTCCCGTTCATCCTCAGGACAAATTGCAACCTGTACGGAACAGGAGGTTAAAGGTGCTGAGGCTCCAAGTAGGGAGATTGCTAGTAAAGTGGCTGGAATGGCGAACCCGAGCACAAGGAGATGAGAAATGAGGTGCGTTTTAGAAACCTTTCCCCATCACACGGTGTACCATCTTCTGGGTTTCTCATGCATGTTTTCGATGTAGGAAGATGCCCTTGAACCTGGAGATTTGGGACCCATGCGATGGGTAGCACACAGTATTACTTTAAAGGGTCTGCGTTTGCTCACCCAACCTCACCAAACCTCTCAGCCCGAAGAGTGTCCACCCTTATGTCTCATCCAGCTGTGGGTCTAGATATGGTCAATCCAGGTTGCATCACAGCCCCTGAACGAATTGTGTAAAAATTTCTCTCTCTTTCACTGTCTTTGTTTCATGGGTTTTTAAAAGTAATTTATTTTTATAATGGGGTTTAGCTGCTTTTCACGGCTGTGTTTATGCCGCTTTACACCCACTTGACACACTAACAGAGAGATATCAATACATAGGTTTTAAGATTATTACTAGTCAGATATATTCTTGTGCGGTGAATCGGGCGTGTTGAGTCCAGTTCTCTGAGCAAGGAGTAGGTCTTGTCTATTACATATTGGGTTTATGGAACGGTATCTGAGCTAATTTGAAACTATTGTTTTATGTATCAACCCACCTCACCTTTCCCGTTAAGCAGCCATAGTGTGTTTTCTGCATGTGTGACTCTGTTCTGTTTTGTAATTCAGTTCAAGTGTAACGGTTTTTACATTCCCTCTATAAGTGACACCTTATGAGAAGTGTCCTTTTCTGTGTGACTTATTTCACTTAGAATCGTCTTACCTAAATCCACTCATCATGCTGCTACTAGCCTTATGACATTGATTTCATGGCTGAGTGATATTCCATTGTACATAAGGACCACAACTTTTTATCCATTTTTCGCTTTCCTGGGATATTTAAGGTGGAATGAAGTGGAGGTCCTTGTCAACAGAGCAGCCCTAAACTTTGGGGTGCTTGTGTCTTGCTGATTTTCAATTTTCCCACTTTATCCCCCCATGCGTGGAAGTGCCCTATGCTCTCTAAGCTGTGTTTTTTAGATGTTTCAGGACACACCGTACACTTCTCCAGAGTGGCTGTTGGCAATTTACATCCCGCCCATCAGTGTAGCAAGGCTCCCATTTCTCCATGGCCTGTCCTGCATTTCTGGTTTTGACACTTTTTTCAGCATGGCCCTTTTGACCGATGGGAAGCGAGACTTCTTTGTAGCGCTGATTTGCCTTTCCAGGTTGCTTGGTTGGCCAAAAAGGGCGTATGCGTTTTTTCCTGAATATATTCAGGAAAAAACGCATACGCCCTTTTTGGCCAAGGGCATCATTGTCAACGTTTTGCCGCTTTTCATGTGCTTTAAAGGCAATTCGAATCTACCTCCTGAAATCTGTTTCCTGCAATTCTGCCTTGATTTCAAATCCTCTTCTTTGCCTTCCCTCAATATATTTGTGGACGAGAGTTATCATTTATAACTCTGCAGGTTTGTGAATTGCAGTGCCCTGAAGCTCCATTTTACAAGTCGCTTTTTTGGGAGCTGGCCGCAAAAGCGCAGGATGGCTTCAGGCCCTGTTCTGGTTCCGGGGGGCAGGCTGAGCCTGTGGTTAATTCTTTTTCCTGATGGGAAAATAGAGTGACCTGTGCCTGTCCCAACACCAAGAGCTAGTCTCTCATTGGTTCCCCGTCTTCCCGTTCATCCTCAGGACAAATTGCAACCTGTACGGAACAGGAGGTTAAAGGTGCTGAGGCTCCAAGTAGGGAGATTGCTAGTAAAGTGGCTGAAATGGCGAACCCGAGCACAAGGAGATGAGAAATGAGGTGCGTTTTAGAAACCTTTCCCCATCACACGGTGTACCATCTTCTGGGTTTCTCATGCATGTTTTCGATGTAGGAAGATGCCCTTGAACCTGGAGATTTGGGACCCATGCGATGGGTAGCACGCAGTATTACTTTAAAGGGTCTGCGTTTGCTCACCCAACCTCACCAAACCTCTCAGCCCCAAGAGTGTCCACCCTTATGTCTCATCCAGCTGTGGGTCTAGATATGGTCAATCCAGGTTGCATCACAGCCCCTGAACGAATTGTGTAAGAATTTCTCTCTCTTTCCCTGTCTTTGTTTCATGGGTTTTTAAAAGTAATTTATTTTTATAATGGGGTTTAGCTGCTTTTCACGGCTCTGTTTATGCCGCTTTACACCCACTTGACACACTAACAGAGAGATATCAATACATAGGTTTTAAGATTATTACTGGTCAGATATATTCTTGTGCGGTGAATCGGGCGTGTTGAGTCCAGTTCTCTGAGCAAGGAGTAGGTCTTGTCTATTACATATTGGGTTTATGGAACGGTATCTGAGCTAATTTGAAACTCTTGTTTTATGTATCACCCCACCTCTCCTTTCCCGTTAAGCAGCCATAGTGTGTTTTCTGCATGTGTGACTCTGTTCTGTTTTGTAATTCAGTTCAAGTGTAACGGTTTTTACATTCCCTCTATAAGTGACACCTTATGAGAAGTGTCCTTTTCTGTGTGACTTATTTCACTTAGAATCGTCTTACCTAAATCCACTCATCATGCTGCTACTAGCCTTATGACATTGATTTCATGGCTGAGTGATATTCCATTGTACATAAGGACCACAACTTTTTTATCCACTTTTCGCTTTCCTGGGATATTTAAGGTGGAATGAAGTGGAGGTCCTTGTCAACAGAGCAGCCCTAAACTTTGGGGTGCTTGTGTCTTGCTGATTTTCAATTTTCCCACTTTATCCCCCCATGCGTGGAAGTGCCCTATGCTCTCTAAGCTGTGTTTTTTAGATGTTTCAGGACACACCGTACACTTCTCCAGAGTGGCTGTTGGCAATTTACATCCCGCCCATCAGTGTAGCAAGGCTCCCATTTCTCCATGGCCTGTCCTGCATTTCTGGTTTTGACACTTTTTTCAGCATGGCCCTTTTGACCGATGGGAAGCGAGACTTCTTTGTAGCGCTGATTTGCCTTTCCAGGTTGCTTGGTTGGCCAAAAAGGGCGTATGCGTTTTTTCCTGAATATATTCAGGAAAAAACGCATACGCCCTTTTTGGCCAAGGGCATCATTGTCAACGTTTTGCCGCTTTTCATGTGCTTTAAAGGCGATTCGAATCTACCTCCTGAAATCTGTTTCCTGCAATTCTGCCTTGATTTCAAATCCTCTTCTTTGCCTTCCCTCAATATATTTGTGGACGAGAGTTATCATTTATAACTCTGCAGGTTTGTGAATTGCAGTGCCCTGAAGCTCCATTTTACAAGTCGCTTTTTTGGGAGCTGGCCGCAAAAGCGCAGGATGGCTTCAGGCCCTGTTCTGGTTCCGCGGGTCAGGCTGAGCCTGTGGTTAATTCTTCTTCCTGATGGGAAAATAGAGTGACCTGTGCCTGTCCCAACACCAAGAGCTAGTCTCTCATTGGTTCCCCGTCTTCCCGTTCATCCTCAGGACAAATTGCAACCTGTACGGAACAGGAGGTTAAAGGTGCTGAGGCTCCAAGTAGGGAGATTGCTAGTAAAGTGGCTGGAATGGCGAACCCGAGCACAAGGAGATGAGAAATGAGGTGCGTTTTAGAAACCTTTCCCCATCACACGGTGTACCATCTTCTGGGTTTCTCATGCATGTTTTCGATGTAGGAAGATGCCCTTGAACCTGGAGATTTGGGACCCATGCGATGGGTAGCACACAGTATTACTTTAAAGGGTCTGCGTTTGCTCACCCAACCTCACCAAACCTCTCAGCCCGAAGAGTGTCCACCCTTATGTCTCATCCAGCTGTGGGTCTAGATATGGTCAATCCAGGTTGCATCACAGCCCCTGAACGAATTGTGTAAAAATTTCTCTCTCTTTCACTGTCTTTGTTTCATGGGTTTTTAAAAGTAATTTATTTTTATAATGGGGTTTAGCTGCTTTTCACGGCTGTGTTTATGCCGCTTTACACCCACTTGACACACTAACAGAGAGATATCAATACATAGGTTTTAAGATTATTACTAGTCAGATATATTCTTGTGCGGTGAATCGGGCGTGTTGAGTCCAGTTCTCTGAGCAAGGAGTAGGTCTTGTCTATTACATATTGGGTTTATGGAACGGTATCTGAGCTAATTTGAAACTATTGTTTTATGTATCAACCCACCTCACCTTTCCCGTTAAGCAGCCATAGTGTGTTTTCTGCATGTGTGACTCTGTTCTGTTTTGTAATTCAGTTCAAGTGTAACGGTTTTTACATTCCCTCTATAAGTGACACCTTATGAGAAGTGTCCTTTTCTGTGTGACTTATTTCACTTAGAATCGTCTTACCTAAATCCACTCATCATGCTGCTACTAGCCTTATGACATTGATTTCATGGCTGAGTGATATTCCATTGTACATAAGGACCACAACTTTTTATCCATTTTTCGCTTTCCTGGGATATTTAAGGTGGAATGAAGTGGTGGTCCTTGTCAACAGAGCAGCCCTAAACTTTGGGGTGCTTGTGTCTTGCTGATTTTCAATTTTCCCACTTTATCCCCCCATGCGTGGAAGTGCCCTATGCTCTCTAAGCTGTGTTTTTTAGATGTTTCAGGACACACCGTACACTTCTCCAGAGTGGCTGTTGGCAATTTACATCCCGCCCATCAGTGTAGCAAGGCTCCCATTTCTCCATGGCCTGTCCTGCATTTCTGGTTTTGACACTTTTTTCAGCATGGCCCTTTTGACCGATGGGAAGCGAGACTTCTTTGTAGCGCTGATTTGCCTTTCCAGGTTGCTTGGTTGGCCAAAAAGGGCGTATGCGTTTTTTCCTGAATATATTCAGGAAAAAACGCATACGCCCTTTTTGGCCAAGGGCATCATTGTCAACGTTTTGCCGCTTTTCATGTGCTTTAAAGGCAATTCGAATCTACCTCCTGAAATCTGTTTCCTGCAATTCTGCCTTGATTTCAAATCCTCTTCTTTGCCTTCCCTCAATATATTTGTGGACGAGAGTTATCATTTATAACTCTGCAGGTTTGTGAATTGCAGTGCCCTGAAGCTCCATTTTACAAGTCGCTTTTTTGGGAGCTGGCCGCAAAAGCGCAGGATGGCTTCAGGCCCTGTTCTGGTTCCGCGGGTCAGGCTGAGCCTGTGGTTAATTCTTCTTCCTGATGGGAAAATAGAGTGACCTGTGCCTGTCCCAACACCAAGAGCTAGTCTCTCATTGGTTCCCCATCTTCCCGTTCATCCTCAGGACAAATTGCAACCTGTACGGAACAGGAGGTTAAAGGTGCTGATGCTCCAAGTAGGGAGATTGCTAGTAAAGTGGCTGGAATGGCGAACCCGAGCACAAGGAGATGAGAAATGAGGTGCGTTTTAGAAACCTTTCCCCATCACACGGTGTACCATCTTCTGGGTTTCTCATGCATGTTTTCGATGTAGGAAGATGCCCTTGAACCTGGAGATTTGGGACCCATGCGATGGGTAGCACGCAGTATTACTTTAAAGGGTCTGCGTTTGCTCACCCAACCTCACCAAACCTCTCAGCCCCAAGAGTGTCCACCCTTATGTCTCATCCAGCTGTGGGTCTAGATATGGTCAATCCAGGTTGCATCACAGCCCCTGAACGAATTGTGTAAGAATTTCTCTCTCTTTCCCTGTCTTTGTTTCATGGGTTTTTAAAAGTAATTTATTTTTATAATGGGGTTTAGCTGCTTTTCACGGCTCTGTTTATGCCGCTTTACACCCACTTGACACACTAACAGAGAGATATCAATACATAGGTTTTAAGATTATTACTGGTCAGATATATTCTTGTGCGGTGAATCGGGCGTGTTGAGTCCAGTTCTCTGAGCAAGGAGTAGGTCTTGTCTATTACATATTGGGTTTATGGAACGGTATCTGAGCTAATTTGAAACTATTGTTTTATGTATCAACCCACCTCACCTTTCCCGTTAAGCAGCCATAGTGTGTTTTCTGCATGTGTGACTCTGTTCTGTTTTGTAATTCAGTTCAAGTGTAACGGTTTTTACATTCCCTCTATAAGTGACACCTTATGAGAAGTGTCCTTTTCTGTGTGACTTATTTCACTTAGAATCGTCTTACCTAAATCCACTCATCATGCTGCTACTAGCCTTATGACATTGATTTCATGGCTGAGTGATATTCCATTGTACATAAGGACCACAACTTTTTATCCATTTTTCGCTTTCCTGGGATATTTAAGGTGGAATGAAGTGGAGGTCCTTGTCAACAGAGCAGCCCTAAACTTTGGGGTGCTTGTGTCTTGCTGATTTTCAATTTTCCCACTTTATCCCCCCATGCGTGGAAGTGCCCTATGCTCTCTAAGCTGTGTTTTTTAGATGTTTCAGGACACACCGTACACTTCTCCAGAGTGGCTGTTGGCAATTTACATCCCGCCCATCAGTGTAGCAAGGCTCCCATTTCTCCATGGCCTGTCCTGCATTTCTGGTTTTGACACTTTTTTCAGCATGGCCCTTTTGACCGATGGGAAGCGAGACTTCTTTGTAGCGCTGATTTGCCTTTCCAGGTTGCTTGGTTGGCCAAAAAGGGCGTATGCGTTTTTTCCTGAATATATTCAGGAAAAAACGCATAGGCCCTTTTTGGCCAAGGGCATCATTGTCAACGTTTTGCCGCTTTTCATGTGCTTTAAAGGCAATTCGAATCTACCTCCTGAAATCTGTTTCCTGCAATTCTGCCTTGATTTCAAATCCTCTTCTTTGCCTTCCCTCAATATATTTGTGGACGAGAGTTATCATTTATAACTCTGCAGGTTTGTGAATTGCAGTGCCCTGAAGCTCCATTTTACAAGTCGCTTTTTTGGGAGCTGGCCGCAAAAGCGCAGGATGGCTTCAGGCCCTGTTCTGGTTCCGCGGGTCAGGCTGAGCCTGTGGTTAATTCTTCTTCCTGATGGGAAAATAGAGTGACCTGTGCCTGTCCCAACACCAAGAGCTAGTCTCTCATTGGTTCCCCATCTTCCCGTTCATCCTCAGGACAAATTGCAACCTGTACGGAACAGGAGGTTAAAGGTGCTGATGCTCCAAGTAGGGAGATTGCTAGTAAAGTGGCTGGAATGGCGAACCCGAGCACAAGGAGATGAGAAATGAGGTGCGTTTTAGAAACCTTTCCCCATCACACGGTGTACCATCTTCTGGGTTTCTCATGCATGTTTTCGATGTAGGAAGATGCCCTTGAACCTGGAGATTTGGGACCCATGCGATGGGTAGCACGCAGTATTACTTTAAAGGGTCTGCGTTTGCTCACCCAACCTCACCAAACCTCTCAGCCCCAAGAGTGTCCACCCTTATGTCTCATCCAGCTGTGGGTCTAGATATGGTCAATCCAGGTTGCATCACAGCCCCTGAACGAATTGTGTAAGAATTTCTCTCTCTTTCCCTGTCTTTGTTTCATGGGTTTTTAAAAGTAATTTATTTTTATAATGGGGTTTAGCTGCTTTTCACGGCTCTGTTTATGCCGCTTTACACCCACTTGACACACTAACAGAGAGATATCAATACATAGGTTTTAAGATTATTACTGGTCAGATATATTCTTGTGCGGTGAATCGGGCGTGTTGAGTCCAGTTCTCTGAGCAAGGAGTAGGTCTTGTCTATTACATATTGGGTTTATGGAACGGTATCTGAGCTAATTTGAAACTATTGTTTTATGTATCAACCCACCTCACCTTTCCCGTTAAGCAGCCATAGTGTGTTTTCTGCATGTGTGACTCTGTTCTGTTTTGTAATTCAGTTCAAGTGTAACGGTTTTTACATTCCCTCTATAAGTGACACCTTATGAGAAGTGTCCTTTTCTGTGTGACTTATTTCACTTAGAATCGTCTTACCTAAATCCACTCATCATGCTGCTACTAGCCTTATGACATTGATTTCATGGCTGAGTGATATTCCATTGTACATAAGGACCACAACTTTTTATCCATTTTTCGCTTTCCTGGGATATTTAAGGTGGAATGAAGTGGAGGTCCTTGTCAACAGAGCAGCCCTAAACTTTGGGGTGCTTGTGTCTTGCTGATTTTCAATTTTCCCACTTTATCCCCCCATGCGTGGAAGTGCCCTATGCTCTCTAAGCTGTGTTTTTTAGATGTTTCAGGACACACCGTACACTTCTCCAGAGTGGCTGTTGGCAATTTACATCCCGCCCATCAGTGTAGCAAGGCTCCCATTTCTCCATGGCCTGTCCTGCATTTCTGGTTTTGACACTTTTTTCAGCATGGCCCTTTTGACCGATGGGAAGCGAGACTTCTTTGTAGCGCTGATTTGCCTTTCCAGGTTGCTTGGTTGGCCAAAAAGGGCGTATGCGTTTTTTCCTGAATATATTCAGGAAAAAACGCATACGCCCTTTTTGGCCAAGGGCATCATTGTCAACGTTTTGCCGCTTTTCATGTGCTTTAAAGGCAATTCGAATCTACCTCCTGAAATCTGTTTCCTGCAATTCTGCCTTGATTTCAAATCCTCTTCTTTGCCTTCCCTCAATATATTTGTGGACGAGAGTTATCATTTATAACTCTGCAGGTTTGTGAATTGCAGTGCCCTGAAGCTCCATTTTACAAGTCGCTTTTTTGGGAGCTGGCCGCAAAAGCGCAGGATGGCTTCAGGCCCTGTTCTGGTTCCGCGGGTCAGGCTGAGCCTGTGGTTAATTCTTCTTCCTGATGGGAAAATAGAGTGACCTGTGCCTGTCCCAACACCAAGAGCTAGTCTCTCATTGGTTCCCCATCTTCCCGTTCATCCTCAGGACAAATTGCAACCTGTACGGAACAGGAGGTTAAAGGTGCTGATGCTCCAAGTAGGGAGATTGCTAGTAAAGTGGCTGGAATGGCGAACCCGAGCACAAGGAGATGAGAAATGAGGTGCGTTTTAGAAACCTTTCCCCATCACACGGTGTACCATCTTCTGGGTTTCTCATGCATGTTTTCGATGTAGGAAGATGCCCTTGAACCTGGAGATTTGGGACCCATGCGATGGGTAGCACGCAGTATTACTTTAAAGGGTCTGCGTTTGCTCACCCAACCTCACCAAACCTCTCAGCCCCAAGAGTGTCCACCCTTATGTCTCATCCAGCTGTGGGTCTAGATATGGTCAATCCAGGTTGCATCACAGCCCCTGAACGAATTGTGTAAGAATTTCTCTCTCTTTCCCTGTCTTTGTTTCATGGGTTTTTAAAAGTAATTTATTTTTATAATGGGGTTTAGCTGCTTTTCACGGCTCTGTTTATGCCGCTTTACACCCACTTGACACACTAACAGAGAGATATCAATACATAGGTTTTAAGATTATTACTGGTCAGATATATTCTTGTGCGGTGAATCGGGCGTGTTGAGTCCAGTTCTCTGAGCAAGGAGTAGGTCTTGTCTATTACATATTGGGTTTATGGAACGGTATCTGAGCTAATTTGAAACTCTTGTTTTATGTATCACCCCACCTCACCTTTCCCGTTAAGCAGCCATAGTGTGTTTTCTGCATGTGTGACTCTGTTCTGTTTTGTAATTCAGTTCAAGTGTAACGGTTTTTACATTCCCTCTATAAGTGACACCTTATGAGAAGTGTCCTTTTCTGTGTGACTTATTTCACTTAGAATCGTCTTACCTAAATCCACTCATCATGCTGCTACTAGCCTTATGACATTGATTTCATGGCTGAGTGATATTCCATTGTACATAAGGACCACAACTTTTTTATCCACTTTTCGCTTTCCTGGGATATTTAAGGTGGAATGAAGTGGAGGTCCTTGTCAACAGAGCAGCCCTAAACTTTGGGGTGCTTGTGTCTTGCTGATTTTCAATTTTCCCACTTTATCCCCCCATGCGTGGAAGTGCCCTATGCTCTCTAAGCTGTGTTTTTTAGATGTTTCAGGACACACCGTACACTTCTCCAGAGTGGCTGTTGGCAATTTACATCCCGCCCATCAGTGTAGCAAGGCTCCCATTTCTCCATGGCCTGTCCTGCATTTCTGGTTTTGACACTTTTTTCAGCATGGCCCTTTTGACCGATGGGAAGCGAGACTTCTTTGTAGCGCTGATTTGCCTTTCCAGGTTGCTTGGTTGGCCAAAAAGGGCGTATGCGTTTTTTCCTGAATATATTCAGGAAAAAACGCATACGCCCTTTTTGGCCAAGGGCATCATTGTCAACGTTTTGCCGCTTTTCATGTGCTTTAAAGGCGATTCGAATCTACCTCCTGAAATCTGTTTCCTGCAATTCTGCCTTGATTTCAAATCCTCTTCTTTGCCTTCCCTCAATATATTTGTGGACGAGAGTTATCATTTATAACTCTGCAGGTTTGTGAATTGCAGTGCCCTGAAGCTCCATTTTACAAGTCGCTTTTTTGGGAGCTGGCCGCAAAAGCGCAGGATGGCTTCAGGCCCTGTTCTGGTTCCGCGGGTCAGGCTGAGCCTGTGGTTAATTCTTCTTCCTGATGGGAAAATAGAGTGACCTGTGCCTGTCCCAACACCAAGAGCTAGTCTCTCATTGGTTCCCCGTCTTCCCGTTCATCCTCAGGACAAATTGCAACCTGTACGGAACAGGAGGTTAAAGGTGCTGAGGCTCCAAGTAGGGAGATTGCTAGTAAAGTGGCTGGAATGGCGAACCCGAGCACAAGGAGATGAGAAATGAGGTGCGTTTTAGAAACCTTTCCCCATCACACGGTGTACCATCTTCTGGGTTTCTCATGCATGTTTTCGATGTAGGAAGATGCCCTTGAACCTGGAGATTTGGGACCCATGCGATGGGTAGCACACAGTATTACTTTAAAGGGTCTGCGTTTGCTCACCCAACCTCACCAAACCTCTCAGCCCGAAGAGTGTCCACCCTTATGTCTCATCCAGCTGTGGGTCTAGATATGGTCAATCCAGGTTGCATCACAGCCCCTGAACGAATTGTGTAAAAATTTCTCTCTCTTTCACTGTCTTTGTTTCATGGGTTTTTAAAAGTAATTTATTTTTATAATGGGGTTTAGCTGCTTTTCACGGCTGTGTTTATGCCGCTTTACACCCACTTGACACACTAACAGAGAGATATCAATACATAGGTTTTAAGATTATTACTAGTCAGATATATTCTTGTGCGGTGAATCGGGCGTGTTGAGTCCAGTTCTCTGAGCAAGGAGTAGGTCTTGTCTATTACATATTGGGTTTATGGAACGGTATCTGAGCTAATTTGAAACTATTGTTTTATGTATCAACCCACCTCACCTTTCCCGTTAAGCAGCCATAGTGTGTTTTCTGCATGTGTGACTCTGTTCTGTTTTGTAATTCAGTTCAAGTGTAACGGTTTTTACATTCCCTCTATAAGTGACACCTTATGAGAAGTGTCCTTTTCTGTGTGACTTATTTCACTTAGAATCGTCTTACCTAAATCCACTCATCATGCTGCTACTAGCCTTATGACATTGATTTCATGGCTGAGTGATATTCCATTGTACATAAGGACCACAACTTTTTATCCATTTTTCGCTTTCCTGGGATATTTAAGGTGGAATGAAGTGGAGGTCCTTGTCAACAGAGCAGCCCTAAACTTTGGGGTGCTTGTGTCTTGCTGATTTTCAATTTTCCCACTTTATCCCCCCATGCGTGGAAGTGCCCTATGCTCTCTAAGCTGTGTTTTTTAGATGTTTCAGGACACACCGTACACTTCTCCAGAGTGGCTGTTGGCAATTTACATCCCGCCCATCAGTGTAGCAAGGCTCCCATTTCTCCATGGCCTGTCCTGCATTTCTGGTTTTGACACTTTTTTCAGCATGGCCCTTTTGACCGATGGGAAGCGAGACTTCTTTGTAGCGCTGATTTGCCTTTCCAGGTTGCTTGGTTGGCCAAAAAGGGCGTATGCGTTTTTTCCTGAATATATTCAGGAAAAAACGCATACGCCCTTTTTGGCCAAGGGCATCATTGTCAACGTTTTGCCGCTTTTCATGTGCTTTAAAGGCAATTCGAATCTACCTCCTGAAATCTGTTTCCTGCAATTCTGCCTTGATTTCAAATCCTCTTCTTTGCCTTCCCTCAATATATTTGTGGACGAGAGTTATCATTTATAACTCTGCAGGTTTGTGAATTGCAGTGCCCTGAAGCTCCATTTTACAAGTCGCTTTTTTGGGAGCTGGCCGCAAAAGCGCAGGATGGCTTCAGGCCCTGTTCTGGTTCCGGGGGGCAGGCTGAGCCTGTGGTTAATTCTTCTTCCTGATGGGAAAATAGAGTGACCTGTGCCTGTCCCAACACCAAGAGCTAGTCTCTCATTGGTTCCCCGTCTTCCCGTTCATCCTCAGGACAAATTGCAACCTGTACGGAACAGGAGGTTAAAGGTGCTGAGGCTCCAAGTAGGGAGATTGCTAGTAAAGTGGCTGAAATGGCGAACCCGAGCACAAGGAGATGAGAAATGAGGTGCGTTTTAGAAACCTTTCCCCATCACACGGTGTACCATCTTCTGGGTTTCTCATGCATGTTTTCGATGTAGGAAGATGCCCTTGAACCTGGAGATTTGGGACCCATGCGATGGGTAGCACGCAGTATTACTTTAAAGGGTCTGCGTTTGCTCACCCAACCTCACCAAACCTCTCAGCCCCAAGAGTGTCCACCCTTATGTCTCATCCAGCTGTGGGTCTAGATATGGTCAATCCAGGTTGCATCACAGCCCCTGAACGAATTGTGTAAGAATTTCTCTCTCTTTCCCTGTCTTTGTTTCATGGGTTTTTAAAAGTAATTTATTTTTATAATGGGGTTTAGCTGCTTTTCACGGCTCTGTTTATGCCGCTTTACACCCACTTGACACACTAACAGAGAGATATCAATACATAGGTTTTAAGATTATTACTGGTCAGATATATTCTTGTGCGGTGAATCGGGCGTATTGAGTCCAGTTCTCTGAGCATGGAGTAGGTCTTGTCTATTACATATTGGGTTTATGGAACGGTATCTGAGCTAATTTGAAACTCTTGTTTTATGTATCACCCCACCTCACCTTTCCCGTTAAGCAGCCATAGTGTGTTTTCTGCATGTGTGACTCTGTTCTGTTTTGTAATTCAGTTCAAGTGTAACGGTTTTTACATTCCCTCTATAAGTGACACCTTATGAGAAGTGTCCTTTTCTGTGTGACTTATTTCACTTAGAATCGTCTTACCTAAATCCACTCATCATGCTGCTACTAGCCTTATGACATTGATTTCATGGCTGAGTGATATTCCATTGTACATAAGGACCACAACTTTTTTATCCACTTTTCGCTTTCCTGGGATATTTAAGGTGGAATGAAGTGGAGGTCCTTGTCAACAGAGCAGCCCTAAACTTTGGGGTGCTTGTGTCTTGCTGATTTTCAATTTTCCCACTTTATCCCCCCATGCGTGGAAGTGCCCTATGCTCTCTAAGCTGTGTTTTTTAGATGTTTCAGGACACACCGTACACTTCTCCAGAGTGGCTGTTGGCAATTTACATCCCGCCCATCAGTGTAGCAAGGCTCCCATTTCTCCATGGCCTGTCCTGCATTTCTGGTTTTGACACTTTTTTCAGCATGGCCCTTTTGACCGATGGGAAGCGAGACTTCTTTGTAGCGCTGATTTGCCTTTCCAGGTTGCTTGGTTGGCCAAAAAGGGCGTATGCGTTTTTTCCTGAATATATTCAGGAAAAAACGCATACGCCCTTTTTGGCCAAGGGCATCATTGTCAACGTTTTGCCGCTTTTCATGTGCTTTAAAGGCGATTCGAATCTACCTCCTGAAATCTGTTTCCTGCAATTCTGCCTTGATTTCAAATCCTCTTCTTTGCCTTCCCTCAATATATTTGTGGACGAGAGTTATCATTTATAACTCTGCAGGTTTGTGAATTGCAGTGCCCTGAAGCTCCATTTTACAAGTCGCTTTTTTGGGAGCTGGCCGCAAAAGCGCAGGATGGCTTCAGGCCCTGTTCTGGTTCCGCGGGTCAGGCTGAGCCTGTGGTTAATTCTTCTTCCTGATGGGAAAATAGAGTGACCTGTGCCTGTCCCAACACCAAGAGCTAGTCTCTCATTGGTTCCCCGTCTTCCCGTTCATCTTCAGGACAAATTGCAACCTGTACGGAACAGGAGGTTAAAGGTGCTGAGGCTCCAAGTAGGGAGATTGCTAGTAAAGTGGCTGGAATGGCGAACCCGAGCACAAGGAGATGAGAAATGAGGTGCGTTTTAGAAACCTTTCCCCATCACACGGTGTACCATCTTCTGGGTTTCTCATGCATGTTTTCGATGTAGGATGATGCCCTTGAACCTGGAGATTTGGGACCCATGCGATGGGTAGCACACAGTATTACTTTAAAGGGTCTGCGTTTGCTCACCCAACCTCACCAAACCTCTCAGCCCGAAGAGTGTCCACCCTTATGTCTCATCCAGCTGTGGGTCTAGATATGGTCAATCCAGGTTGCATCACAGCCCCTGAACGAATTGTGTAAAAATTTCTCTCTCTTTCACTGTCTTTGTTTCATGGGTTTTTAAAAGTAATTTATTTTTATAATGGGGTTTAGCTGCTTTTCACGGCTGTGTTTATGCCGCTTTACACCCACTTGACACACTAACAGAGAGATATCAATACATAGGTTTTAAGATTATTACTAGTCAGATATATTCTTGTGCGGTGAATCGGGCGTGTTGAGTCCAGTTCTCTGAGCAAGGAGTAGGTCTTGTCTATTACATATTGGGTTTATGGAACGGTATCTGAGCTAATTTGAAACTATTGTTTTATGTATCAACCCACCTCACCTTTCCCGTTAAGCAGCCATAGTGTGTTTTCTGCATGTGTGACTCTGTTCTGTTTTGTAATTCAGTTCAAGTGTAACGGTTTTTACATTCCCTCTATAAGTGACACCTTATGAGAAGTGTCCTTTTCTGTGTGACTTATTTCACTTAGAATCGTCTTACCTAAATCCACTCATCATGCTGCTACTAGCCTTATGACATTGATTTCATGGCTGAGTGATATTCCATTGTACATAAGGACCACAACTTTTTATCCATTTTTCGCTTTCCTGGGATATTTAAGGTGGAATGAAGTGGAGGTCCTTGTCAACAGAGCAGCCCTAAACTTTGGGGTGCTTGTGTCTTGCTGATTTTCAATTTTCCCACTTTATCCCCCCATGCGTGGAAGTGCCCTATGCTCTCTAAGCTGTGTTTTTTAGATGTTTCAGGACACACCGTACACTTCTCCAGAGTGGCTGTTGGCAATTTACATCCCGCCCATCAGTGTAGCAAGGCTCCCATTTCTCCATGGCCTGTCCTGCATTTCTGGTTTTGACACTTTTTTCAGCATGGCCCTTTTGACCGATGGGAAGCGAGACTTCTTTGTAGCGCTGATTTGCCTTTCCAGGTTGCTTGGTTGGCCAAAAAGGGCGTATGCGTTTTTTCCTGAATATATTCAGGAAAAAACGCATACGCCCTTTTTGGCCAAGGGCATCATTGTCAACGTTTTGCCGCTTTTCATGTGCTTTAAAGGCAATTCGAATCTACCTCCTGAAATCTGTTTCCTGCAATTCTGCCTTGATTTCAAATCCTCTTCTTTGCCTTCCCTCAATATATTTGTGGACGAGAGTTATCATTTATAACTCTGCAGGTTTGTGAATTGCAGTGCCCTGAAGCTCCATTTTACAAGTCGCTTTTTTGGGAGCTGGCCGCAAAAGCGCAGGATGGCTTCAGGCCCTGTTCTGGTTCCGGGGGGCAGGCTGAGCCTGTGGTTAATTCTTCTTCCTGATGGGAAAATAGAGTGACCTGTGCCTGTCCCAACACCAAGAGCTAGTCTCTCATTGGTTCCCCGTCTTCCCGTTCATCCTCAGGACAAATTGCAACCTGTACGGAACAGGAGGTTAAAGGTGCTGAGGCTCCAAGTAGGGAGATTGCTAGTAAAGTGGCTGAAATGGCGAACCCGAGCACAAGGAGATGAGAAATGAGGTGCGTTTTAGAAACCTTTCCCCATCACACGGTGTACCATCTTCTGGGTTTCTCATGCATGTTTTCGATGTAGGAAGATGCCCTTGAACCTGGAGATTTGGGACCCATGCGATGGGTAGCACGCAGTATTACTTTAAAGGGTCTGCGTTTGCTCACCCAACCTCACCAAACCTCTCAGCCCCAAGAGTGTCCACCCTTATGTCTCATCCAGCTGTGGGTCTAGATATGGTCAATCCAGGTTGCATCACAGCCCCTGAACGAATTGTGTAAGAATTTCTCTCTCTTTCCCTGTCTTTGTTTCATGGGTTTTTAAAAGTAATTTATTTTTATAATGGGGTTTAGCTGCTTTTCACGGCTCTGTTTATGCCGCTTTACACCCACTTGACACACTAACAGAGAGATATCAATACATAGGTTTTAAGATTATTACTGGTCAGATATATTCTTGTGCGGTGAATCGGGCGTATTGAGTCCAGTTCTCTGAGCATGGAGTAGGTCTTGTCTATTACATATTGGGTTTATGGAACGGTATCTGAGCTAATTTGAAACTCTTGTTTTATGTATCACCCCACCTCACCTTTCCCGTTAAGCAGCCATAGTGTGTTTTCTGCATGTGTGACTCTGTTCTGTTTTGTAATTCAGTTCAAGTGTAACGGTTTTTACATTCCCTCTATAAGTGACACCTTATGAGAAGTGTCCTTTTCTGTGTGACTTATTTCACTTAGAATCGTCTTACCTAAATCCACTCATCATGCTGCTACTAGCCTTATGACATTGATTTCATGGCTGAGTGATATTCCATTGTACATAAGGACCACAACTTTTTTATCCACTTTTCGCTTTCCTGGGATATTTAAGGTGGAATGAAGTGGAGGTCCTTGTCAACAGAGCAGCCCTAAACTTTGGGGTGCTTGTGTCTTGCTGATTTTCAATTTTCCCACTTTATCCCCCCATGCGTGGAAGTGCCCTATGCTCTCTAAGCTGTGTTTTTTAGATGTTTCAGGACACACCGTACACTTCTCCAGAGTGGCTGTTGGCAATTTACATCCCGCCCATCAGTGTAGCAAGGCTCCCATTTCTCCATGGCCTGTCCTGCATTTCTGGTTTTGACACTTTTTTCAGCATGGCCCTTTTGACCGATGGGAAGCGAGACTTCTTTGTAGCGCTGATTTGCCTTTCCAGGTTGCTTGGTTGGCCAAAAAGGGCGTATGCGTTTTTTCCTGAATATATTCAGGAAAAAACGCATACGCCCTTTTTGGCCAAGGGCATCATTGTCAACGTTTTGCCGCTTTTCATGTGCTTTAAAGGCGATTCGAATCTACCTCCTGAAATCTGTTTCCTGCAATTCTGCCTTGATTTCAAATCCTCTTCTTTGCCTTCCCTCAATATATTTGTGGACGAGAGTTATCATTTATAACTCTGCAGGTTTGTGAATTGCAGTGCCCTGAAGCTCCATTTTACAAGTCGCTTTTTTGGGAGCTGGCCGCAAAAGCGCAGGATGGCTTCAGGCCCTGTTCTGGTTCCGCGGGTCAGGCTGAGCCTGTGGTTAATTCTTCTTCCTGATGGGAAAATAGAGTGACCTGTGCCTGTCCCAACACCAAGAGCTAGTCTCTCATTGGTTCCCCGTCTTCCCGTTCATCTTCAGGACAAATTGCAACCTGTACGGAACAGGAGGTTAAAGGTGCTGAGGCTCCAAGTAGGGAGATTGCTAGTAAAGTGGCTGGAATGGCGAACCCGAGCACAAGGAGATGAGAAATGAGGTGCGTTTTAGAAACCTTTCCCCATCACACGGTGTACCATCTTCTGGGTTTCTCATGCATGTTTTCGATGTAGGAAGATGCCCTTGAACCTGGAGATTTGGGACCCATGCGATGGGTAGCACACAGTATTACTTTAAAGGGTCTGCGTTTGCTCACCCAACCTCACCAAACCTCTCAGCCCGAAGAGTGTCCACCCTTATGTCTCATCCAGCTGTGGGTCTAGATATGGTCAATCCAGGTTGCATCACAGCCCCTGAACGAATTGTGTAAAAATTTCTCTCTCTTTCACTGTCTTTGTTTCATGGGTTTTTAAAAGTAATTTATTTTTATAATAGGGTTTAGCTGCTTTTCACGGCTGTGTTTATGCCGCTTTACACCCACTTGACACACTAACAGAGAGATATCAATACATAGGTTTTAAGATTATTACTAGTCAGATATATTCTTGTGCGGTGAATCGGGCGTGTTGAGTCCAGTTCTCTGAGCAAGGAGTAGGTCTTGTCTATTACATATTGGGTTTATGGAACGGTATCTGAGCTAATTTGAAACTATTGTTTTATGTATCAACCCACCTCACCTTTCCCGTTAAGCAGCCATAGTGTGTTTTCTGCATGTGTGACTCTGTTCTGTTTTGTAATTCAGTTCAAGTGTAACGGTTTTTACATTCCCTCTATAAGTGACACCTTATGAGAAGTGTCCTTTTCTGTGTGACTTATTTCACTTAGAATCGTCTTACCTAAATCCACTCATCATGCTGCTACTAGCCTTATGACATTGATTTCATGGCTGAGTGATATTCCATTGTACATAAGGACCACAACTTTTTATCCATTTTTCGCTTTCCTGGGATATTTAAGGTGGAATGAAGTGGAGGTCCTTGTCAACAGAGCAGCCCTAAACTTTGGGGTGCTTGTGTCTTGCTGATTTTCAATTTTCCCACTTTATCCCCCCATGCGTGGAAGTGCCCTATGCTCTCTAAGCTGTGTTTTTTAGATGTTTCAGGACACACCGTACACTTCTCCAGAGTGGCTGTTGGCAATTTACATCCCGCCCATCAGTGTAGCAAGGCTCCCATTTCTCCATGGCCTGTCCTGCATTTCTGGTTTTGACACTTTTTTCAGCATGGCCCTTTTGACCGATGGGAAGCGAGACTTCTTTGTAGCGCTGATTTGCCTTTCCAGGTTGCTTGGTTGGCCAAAAAGGGCGTATGCGTTTTTTCCTGAATATATTCAGGAAAAAACGCATACGCCCTTTTTGGCCAAGGGCATCATTGTCAACGTTTTGCCGCTTTTCATGTGCTTTAAAGGCAATTCGAATCTACCTCCTGAAATCTGTTTCCTGCAATTCTGCCTTGATTTCAAATCCTCTTCTTTGCCTTCCCTCAATATATTTGTGGACGAGAGTTATCATTTATAACTCTGCAGGTTTGTGAATTGCAGTGCCCTGAAGCTCCATTTTACAAGTCGCTTTTTTGGGAGCTGGCCGCAAAAGCGCAGGATGGCTTCAGGCCCTGTTCTGGTTCCGCGGGTCAGGCTGAGCCTGTGGTTAATTCTTCTTCCTGATGGGAAAATAGAGTGACCTGTGCCTGTCCCAACACCAAGAGCTAGTCTCTCATTGGTTCCCCATCTTCCCGTTCATCCTCAGGACAAATTGCAACCTGTACGGAACAGGAGGTTAAAGGTGCTGATGCTCCAAGTAGGGAGATTGCTAGTAAAGTGGCTGGAATGGCGAACCCGAGCACAAGGAGATGAGAAATGAGGTGCGTTTTAGAAACCTTTCCCCATCACACGGTGTACCATCTTCTGGGTTTCTCATGCATGTTTTCGATGTAGGAAGATGCCCTTGAACCTGGAGATTTGGGACCCATGCGATGGGTAGCACGCAGTATTACTTTAAAGGGTCTGCGTTTGCTCACCCAACCTCACCAAACCTCTCAGCCCCAAGAGTGTCCACCCTTATGTCTCATCCAGCTGTGGGTCTAGATATGGTCAATCCAGGTTGCATCACAGCCCCTGAACGAATTGTGTAAGAATTTCTCTCTCTTTCCCTGTCTTTGTTTCATGGGTTTTTAAAAGTAATTTATTTTTATAATGGGGTTTAGCTGCTTTTCACGGCTCTGTTTATGCCGCTTTACACCCACTTGACACACTAACAGAGAGATATCAATACATAGGTTTTAAGATTATTACTGGTCAGATATATTCTTGTGCGGTGAATCGGGCGTGTTGAGTCCAGTTCTCTGAGCAAGGAGTAGGTCTTGTCTATTACATATTGGGTTTATGGAACGGTATCTGAGCTAATTTGAAACTCTTGTTTTATGTATCACCCCACCTCACCTTTCCCGTTAAGCAGCCATAGTGTGTTTTCTGCATGTGTGACTCTGTTCTGTTTTGTAATTCAGTTCAAGTGTAACGGTTTTTACATTCCCTCTATAAGTGACACCTTATGAGAAGTGTCCTTTTCTGTGTGACTTATTTCACTTAGAATCGTCTTACCTAAATCCACTCATCATGCTGCTACTAGCCTTATGACATTGATTTCATGGCTGAGTGATATTCCATTGTACATAAGGACCACAACTTTTTTATCCACTTTTCGCTTTCCTGGGATATTTAAGGTGGAATGAAGTGGAGGTCCTTGTCAACAGAGCAGCCCTAAACTTTGGGGTGCTTGTGTCTTGCTGATTTTCAATTTTCCCACTTTATCCCCCCATGCGTGGAAGTGCCCTATGCTCTCTAAGCTGTGTTTTTTAGATGTTTCAGGACACACCGTACACTTCTCCAGAGTGGCTGTTGGCAATTTACATCCCGCCCATCAGTGTAGCAAGGCTCCCATTTCTCCATGGCCTGTCCTGCATTTCTGGTTTTGACACTTTTTTCAGCATGGCCCTTTTGACCGATGGGAAGCGAGACTTCTTTGTAGCGCTGATTTGCCTTTCCAGGTTGCTTGGTTGGCCAAAAAGGGCGTATGCGTTTTTTCCTGAATATATTCAGGAAAAAACGCATACGCCCTTTTTGGCCAAGGGCATCATTGTCAACGTTTTGCCGCTTTTCATGTGCTTTAAAGGCGATTCGAATCTACCTCCTGAAATCTGTTTCCTGCAATTCTGCCTTGATTTCAAATCCTCTTCTTTGCCTTCCCTCAATATATTTGTGGACGAGAGTTATCATTTATAACTCTGCAGGTTTGTGAATTGCAGTGCCCTGAAGCTCCATTTTACAAGTCGCTTTTTTGGGAGCTGGCCGCAAAAGCGCAGGATGGCTTCAGGCCCTGTTCTGGTTCCGCGGGTCAGGCTGAGCCTGTGGTTAATTCTTCTTCCTGATGGGAAAATAGAGTGACCTGTGCCTGTCCCAACACCAAGAGCTAGTCTCTCATTGGTTCCCCGTCTTCCCGTTCATCCTCAGGACAAATTGCAACCTGTACGGAACAGGAGGTTAAAGGTGCTGAGGCTCCAAGTAGGGAGATTGCTAGTAAAGTGGCTGGAATGGCGAACCCGAGCACAAGGAGATGAGAAATGAGGTGCGTTTTAGAAACCTTTCCCCATCACACGGTGTACCATCTTCTGGGTTTCTCATGCATGTTTTCGATGTAGGAAGATGCCCTTGAACCTGGAGATTTGGGACCCATGCGATGGGTAGCACGCAGTATTACTTTAAAGGGTCTGCGTTTGCTCACCCAACCTCACCAAACCTCTCAGCCCGAAGAGTGTCCACCCTTATGTCTCATCCAGCTGTGGGTCTAGATATGGTCAATCCAGGTTGCATCACAGCCCCTGAACGAATTGTGTAAAAATTTCTCTCTCTTTCACTGTCTTTGTTTCATGGGTTTTTAAAAGTAATTTATTTTTATAATGGGGTTTAGCTGCTTTTCACGGCTGTGTTTATGCCGCTTTACACCCACTTGACACACTAACAGAGAGATATCAATACATAGGTTTTAAGATTATTACTAGTCAGATATATTCTTGTGCGGTGAATCGGGCGTGTTGAGTCCAGTTCTCTGAGCAAGGAGTAGGTCTTGTCTATTACATATTGGGTTTATGGAACGGTATCTGAGCTAATTTGAAACTATTGTTTTATGTATCAACCCACCTCACCTTTCCCGTTAAGCAGCCATAGTGTGTTTTCTGCATGTGTGACTCTGTTCTGTTTTGTAATTCAGTTCAAGTGTAACGGTTTTTACATTCCCTCTATAAGTGACACCTTATGAGAAGTGTCCTTTTCTGTGTGACTTATTTCACTTAGAATCGTCTTACCTAAATCCACTCATCATGCTGCTACTAGCCTTATGACATTGATTTCATGGCTGAGTGATATTCCATTGTACATAAGGACCACAACTTTTTATCCATTTTTCGCTTTCCTGGGATATTTAAGGTGGAATGAAGTGGAGGTCCTTGTCAACAGAGCAGCCCTAAACTTTGGGGTGCCTGTGTCTTGCTGATTTTCAATTTTCCCACTTTATCCCCCCATGCGTGGAAGTGCCCTATGCTCTCTAAGCTGTGTTTTTTAGATGTTTCAGGACACACCATACACTTCTCCAGAGTGGCTGTTGGCAATTTACATCCCGCCCATCAGTGTAGCAAGGCTCCCATTTCTCCATGGCCTGTCCTGCATTTCTGGTTTTGACACTTTTTTCAGCATGGCCCTTTTGACCGATGGGAAGCGAGACTTCTTTGTAGCGCTGATTTGCCTTTCCAGGTTGCTTGGTTGGCCAAAAAGGGCGTAGGCGTTTTTTCCTGAATATATTCAGGAAAAAACGCCTACGCCCTTTTTGGCCAAGGGCATCATTGTCAACGTTTTGCCGCTTTTCACGTGCTTTAAAGGCGATTCGAATCTACCTCCTGAAATCTGTTTCCTGCAATTCTGCCTTGATTTCAAATCCTCTTCTTTGCCTTCCCTCAATATATTTGTGGACGAGAGTTATCATTTATAACTCTGCAGGTTTGTGAATTGCAGTGCCCTGAAGCTCCATTTTACAAGTCGCTTTTTTGGGAGCTGGCCGCAAAAGCGCAGGATGGCTTCAGGCCCTGTTCTAGTTCCGCGGGTCAGGCTGAGCCTGTGGTTAATTCTTCTTCCTGATGGGAAAATAGAGTGACCTGTGCCTGTCCCAACACCAAGAGCTAGTCTCTCATTGGTTCCCCATCTTCCCGTTCATGCTCAGGACAAATTGCAACCTGTACGGAACAGGAGGTTAAAGGTGCTGATGCTCCAAGTAGGGAGATTGCTAGTAAAGTGGCTGGAATGGCGAACCCGAGCACAAGGAGATGAGAAATGAGGTGCGTTTTAGAAACATTTCCCCATCACACGGTGTACCATCTTCTGGGATTATCATGCATGTTTTCGATGTAGGAAGATGCCCTTGAACCTGGAGATTTGGGACCCATGCGATGGGTAGCACGCAGTATTACTTTAAAGGGTCTGCGTTTGCTCACCCAACCTCACCAAACCTCTCAGCCCCAAGAGTGTCCACCCTTATGTCTCATCCAGCTGTGGGTCTAGATATGGTCAATCCAGGTTGCATCACAGCCCCTGAACGAATTGTGTAAGAATTTCTCTCTCTTTCCCTGTCTTTGTTTCATGGGTTTTTAAAAGTAATTTATTTTTATAATGGGGTTTAGCTGCTTTTCACGGCTCTGTTTATGCCGCTTTACACCCACTTGACACACTAACAGAGAGATATCAATACATAGGTTTTAAGATTATTACTAGTCAGATATATTCTTGTCCGGTGAATCGGGCGTGTTGAGTCCAGTTCTCTGAGCAAGGAGGAGGTCTTGTCTAATACATATTGGGTTTATGGAACGGTATCTGAGCTAATTTGAAACTCTTGTTTTATGTATCACCCCACCTCACCTTTCCCGTTAAGCAGCCATAGTGTGTTTTCTGCATGTGTGACTTTGTTCTGTTTTGTAATTCAGTTCAAGTGTAACGGTTTTTACATTCCCTCTATAAGTGACACCTTATGAGAAGTGTCCTTTTCTGTGTGACTTATTTCACTTAGAATCATCGTACCTAAATCCACTCATCATGCTGCTACTAGCCTTATGACATTGATTTCATGGCTGAGTGATATTCCATTGTACATAAGGACCACAACTTTTTTATCCATTTTTCGCTTTCCTGGGATATTTAAGGTGGAATGAAGTGGAGGTCCTTGTCAACAGAGCAGCCCTAAACTTTGGGGTGCCTGTGTCTTGCTGATTTTCAATTTTCCCACTTTATCCCCCCATGCGTGGAAGTGCCCTATGCTCTCTAAGCTGTGTTTTTTAGATGTTTCAGGACACACTGTACACTTCTCCAGAGTGGCTGTTGGCAATTTACATCCCGCCCATCAGTGTAGCAAGGCTCCCATTTCTCCATGGCCTGTCCTGCATTTCTGGTTTTGACACTTTTTTCAGCATGGCCCTTTTGACCGATGGGAAGCGAGACTTCTTTGTAGCGCTGATTTGCCTTTCCAGGTTGCTTGGTTGGCCAAAAAGGGCGTATGCGTTTTTTCCTGAATATATTCAGGAAAAAACGCCTACGCCCTTTTTGGCCAAGGGCATCATTGTCAACGTTTTGCCGCTTTTCACGTGCTTTAAAGGCGATTCGAATCTACCTCCTGAAATCTGTTTCCTGCAATTCTGCCTTGATTTCAAATCCTCTTCTTTGCCTTCCCTCAATATATTTGTGGACGAGAGTTATCATTTATAACTCTGCAGGTTTGTGAATTGCAGTGCCCTGAAACTCCATTTTACAAGTCGCTTTTTTGGGAGCTGGCCGCAAAAGCGCAGGATGGCTTCAGGCCCTGTTCTGGTTCCGTGGGTCAGGCTGAGGCTGTGGTTAATTCTTCTTCCTGATGGGAAAATAGAGTGACCTGTGCCTGTCCCAACACCAAGAGCTAGTCTCTCATTGGTTCCCCGTCTTCCCGTTCATCCTCAGGACAAATTGCAACCTGTACGGAACAGGAGGTTAAAGGTGCTGAGGCTCCAAGTAGGGAGATTGCTAGTAAAGTGGCTGGAATGGCGAACCCGAGCACAAGGAGATGAGAAATGAGGTGCGTTTTAGAAACCTTTCCCCATCACACGGTGTACCATCTTCTGGGTTTCTCATGCATGTTTTTGATGTAGGAAGATGCCCTTGAACCTGGAGATTTGGGACCCATGCAATGGGTAGCACGCAGTATTACTTTAAAGGGTCTGCGTTTGCTCACCCAACCTCACCAAACCTCTCAGCCCCAAGAGTGTCCACCCTTATGTCTCATCCAGCTGTGGGTCTAGATATGGTCAATCCAGGTTGCATCACAGCCCCTGAACGAATTGTGTAAGAATTTCTCTCTCTTTCCCTGTCTTTGTTTCATGGGTTTTTAAAAGTAATTTATTTTTATAATGGGGTTTAGCTGCTTTTCACGGCTGTGTTTATGCCGCTTTACACCCACTTGACACACTAACAGAGAGATATCAATACATAGGTTTTAAGATTATTACTAGTCAGATATATTCTTGTCCGGTGAATCGGGCGTGTTGAGTCCAGTTCTCTGAGCAAGGAGTAGGTCTTGTCTAATACATATTGGGTTTATGGAACGGTATCTGAGCTAATTTGAAACTCTTGTTTTATGTATCACCCCACCTCACCTTTCCCGTTAAGCAGCCATAGTGTGTTTTCTGCATGTGTGACTTTGTTCTGTTTTGTAATTCAGTTCAAGTGTAACGGTTTTTACATTCCCTCTATAAGTGACACCTTATGAGAAGTGTCCTTTTCTGTGTGACTTATTTCACTTAGAATCATCGTACCTAAATCCACTCATCATGCTGCTACTAGCCTTATGACATTGATTTCATGGCTGAGTGATATTCCATTGTACATAAGGACCACAACTTTTTTATCCATTTTTCGCTTTCCTGGGATATTTAAGGTGGAATGAAGTGGAGGTCCTTGTCAACAGAGCAGCCCTAAACTTTGGGGTGCCTGTGTCTTGCTGATTTTCAATTTTCCCACTTTATCCCCCCATGCGTGGAAGTGCCCTATGCTCTCTAAGCTGTGTTTTTTAGATGTTTCAGGACACACCATACACTTCTCCAGAGTGGCTGTTGGCAATTTACATCCCGCCCATCAGTGTAGCAAGGCTCCCATTTCTCCATGGCCTGTCCTGCATTTCTGGTTTTGACACTTTTTTCAGCATGGCCCTTTTGACCGATGGGAAGCGAGACTTCTTTGTAGCGCTGATTTGCCTTTCCAGGTTGCTTGGTTGGCCAAAAAGGGCGTATGCGTTTTTTCCTGAATATATTCAGGAAAAAACGCATACGCCCTTTTTGGCCAAGGGCATCATTGTCAACGTTTTGCCGCTTTTCATGTGCTTTAAAGGCGATTCGAATCTACCTCCTGAAATCTGTTTCCTGCAATTCTGCCTTGATTTCAAATCCTCTTCTTTGCCTTCCCTCAATATATTTGTGGACGAGAGTTATCATTTATAACTCTGCAGGTTTGTGAATTGCAGTGCCCTGAAACTCCATTTTACAAGTCGCTTTTTTGGGAGCTGGCCGCAAAAGCGCAGGATGGCTTCAGGCCCTGTTCTGGTTCCGTGGGTCAGGCTGAGGCTGTGGTTAATTCTTCTTCCTGATGGGAAAATAGAGTGACCTGTGCCTGTCCCAACACCAAGAGCTAGTCTCTCATTGGTTCCCCGTCTTCCCGTTCATCCTCAGGACAAATTGCAACCTGTACGGAACAGGAGGTTAAAGGTGCTGAGGCTCCAAGTAGGGAGATTGCTAGTAAAGTGGCTGGAATGGCGAACCCGAGCACAAGGAGATGAGAAATGAGGTGCGTTTTAGAAACCTTTCCCCATCACACGGTGTACCATCTTCTGGGTTTCTCATGCATGTTTTTGATGTAGGAAGATGCCCTTGAACCTGGAGATTTGGGACCCATGCAATGGGTAGCACGCAGTATTACTTTAAAGGGTCTGCGTTTGCTCACCCAACCTCACCAAACCTCTCAGCCCCAAGAGTGTCCACCCTTATGTCTCATCCAGCTGTGGGTCTAGATATGGTCAATCCAGGTTGCATCACAGCCCCTGAACGAATTGTGTAAGAATTTCTCTCTCTTTCCCTGTCTTTGTTTCATGGGTTTTTAAAAGTAATTTATTTTTATAATGGGGTTTAGCTGCTTTTCACGGCTGTGTTTATGCCGCTTTACACCCACTTGACACACTAACAGAGAGATATCAATACATAGGTTTTAAGATTATTACTAGTCAGATATATTCTTGTCCGGTGAATCGGGCGTGTTGAGTCCAGTTCTCTGAGCAAGGAGTAGGTCTTGTCTAATACATATTGGGTTTATGGAACGGTATCTGAGCTAATTTGAAACTCTTGTTTTATGTATCACCCCACCTCACCTTTCCCGTTAAGCAGCCATAGTGTGTTTTCTGCATGTGTGACTTTGTTCTGTTTTGTAATTCAGTTCAAGTGTAACGGTTTTTACATTCCCTCTATAAGTGACATCTTATGAGAAGTGTCCTTTTCTGTGTGACTTATTTCACTTAGAATCATCGTACCTAAATCCACTCATCATGCTGCTACTAGCCTTATGACATTGATTTCATGGCTGAGTGATATTCCATTGTACATAAGGACCACAACTTTTTTATCCATTTTTCGCTTTCCTGGGATATTTAAGGTGGAATGAAGTGGAGGTCCTTGTCAACAGAGCAGCCCTAAACTTTGGGGTGCCTGTGTCTTGCTGATTTTCAATTTTCCCACTTTATCCCCCCATGCGTGGAAGTGCCCTATGCTCTCTAAGCTGTGTTTTTTAGATGTTTCAGGACACACCATACACTTCTCCAGAGTGGCTGTTGGCAATTTACATCCCGCCCATCAGTGTAGCAAGGCTCCCATTTCTCCATGGCCTGTCCTGCATTTCTGGTTTTGACACTTTTTTCAGCATGGCCCTTTTGACCGATGGGAAGCGAGACTTCTTTGTAGCGCTGATTTGCCTTTCCAGGTTGCTTGGTTGGCCAAAAAGGGCGTATGCGTTTTTTCCTGAATATATTCAGGAAAAAACGCATACGCCCTTTTTGGCCAAGGGCATCATTGTCAACGTTTTGCCGCTTTTCATGTGCTTTAAAGGCAATTCGAATCTACCTCCTGAAATCTGTTTCCTGCAATTCTGCCTTGATTTCAAATCCTCTTCTTTGCCTTCCCTCAATATATTTGTGGACGAGAGTTATCATTTATAACTCTGCAGGTTTGTGAATTGCAGTGCCCTGAAGCTCCATTTTACAAGTCGCTTTTTTGGGAGCTGGCCGCAAAAGCGCAGGATGGCTTCAGGCCCTGTTCTGGTTCCGGGGGGCAGGCTGAGCCTGTGGTTAATTCTTCTTCCTGATGGGAAAATAGAGTGACCTGTGCCTGTCCCAACACCAAGAGCTAGTCTCTCATTGGTTCCCCGTCTTCCCGTTCATCCTCAGGACAAATTGCAACCTGTACGGAACAGGAGGTTAAAGGTGCTGAGGCTCCAAGTAGGGAGATTGCTAGTAAAGTGGCTGAAATGGCGAACCCGAGCACAAGGAGATGAGAAATGAGGTGCGTTTTAGAAACCTTTCCCCATCACACGGTGTACCATCTTCTGGGTTTCTCATGCATGTTTTCGATGTAGGAAGATGCCCTTGAACCTGGAGATTTGGGACCCATGCGATGGGTAGCACGCAGTATTACTTTAAAGGGTCTGCGTTTGCTCACCCAACCTCACCAAACCTCTCAGCCCCAAGAGTGTCCACCCTTATGTCTCATCCAGCTGTGGGTCTAGATATGGTCAATCCAGGTTGCATCACAGCCCCTGAACGAATTGTGTAAGAATTTCTCTCTCTTTCCCTGTCTTTGTTTCATGGGTTTTTAAAAGTAATTTATTTTTATAATGGGGTTTAGCTGCTTTTCACGGCTCTGTTTATGCCGCTTTACACCCACTTGACACACTAACAGAGAGATATCAATACATAGGTTTTAAGATTATTACTGGTCAGATATATTCTTGTGCGGTGAATCGGGCGTATTGAGTCCAGTTCTCTGAGCATGGAGTAGGTCTTTTCTATTACATATTGGGTTTATGGAACGGTATCTGAGCTAATTTGAAACTCTTGTTTTATGTATCACCCCACCTCACCTTTCCCGTTAAGCAGCCATAGTGTGTTTTCTGCATGTGTGACTCTGTTCTGTTTTGTAATTCAGTTCAAGTGTAACGGTTTTTACATTCCCTCTATAAGTGACACCTTATGAGAAGTGTCCTTTTCTGTGTGACTTATTTCACTTAGAATCGTCTTACCTAAATCCACTCATCATGCTGCTACTAGCCTTATGACATTGATTTCATGGCTGAGTGATATTCCATTGTACATAAGGACCACAACTTTTTTATCCACTTTTCGCTTTCCTGGGATATTTAAGGTGGAATGAAGTGGAGGTCCTTGTCAACAGAGCAGCCCTAAACTTTGGGGTGCTTGTGTCTTGCTGATTTTCAATTTTCCCACTTTATCCCCCCATGCGTGGAAGTGCCCTATGCTCTCTAAGCTGTGTTTTTTAGATGTTTCAGGACACACCGTACACTTCTCCAGAGTGGCTGTTGGCAATTTACATCCCGCCCATCAGTGTAGCAAGGCTCCCATTTCTCCATGGCCTGTCCTGCATTTCTGGTTTTGACACTTTTTTCAGCATGGCCCTTTTGACCGATGGGAAGCGAGACTTCTTTGTAGCGCTGATTTGCCTTTCCAGGTTGCTTGGTTGGCCAAAAAGGGCGTATGCGTTTTTTCCTGAATATATTCAGGAAAAAACGCATACGCCCTTTTTGGCCAAGGGCATCATTGTCAACGTTTTGCCGCTTTTCATGTGCTTTAAAGGCGATTCGAATCTACCTCCTGAAATCTGTTTCCTGCAATTCTGCCTTGATTTCAAATCCTCTTCTTTGCCTTCCCTCAATATATTTGTGGACGAGAGTTATCATTTATAACTCTGCAGGTTTGTGAATTGCAGTGCCCTGAAGCTCCATTTTACAAGTCGCTTTTTTGGGAGCTGGCCGCAAAAGCGCAGGATGGCTTCAGGCCCTGTTCTGGTTCCGCGGGTCAGGCTGAGCCTGTGGTTAATTCTTCTTCCTGATGGGAAAATAGAGTGACCTGTGCCTGTCCCAACACCAAGAGCTAGTCTCTCATTGGTTCCCCGTCTTCCCGTTCATCTTCAGGACAAATTGCAACCTGTACGGAACAGGAGGTTAAAGGTGCTGAGGCTCCAAGTAGGGAGATTGCTAGTAAAGTGGCTGGAATGGCGAACCCGAGCACAAGGAGATGAGAAATGAGGTGCGTTTTAGAAACCTTTCCCCATCACACGGTGTACCATCTTCTGGGTTTCTCATGCATGTTTTCGATGTAGGAAGATGCCCTTGAACCTGGAGATTTGGGACCCATGCGATGGGTAGCACACAGTATTACTTTAAAGGGTCTGCGTTTGCTCACCCAACCTCACCAAACCTCTCAGCCCGAAGAGTGTCCACCCTTATGTCTCATCCAGCTGTGGGTCTAGATATGGTCAATCCAGGTTGCATCACAGCCCCTGAACGAATTGTGTAAAAATTTCTCTCTCTTTCACTGTCTTTGTTTCATGGGTTTTTAAAAGTAATTTATTTTTATAATAGGGTTTAGCTGCTTTTCACGGCTGTGTTTATGCCGCTTTACACCCACTTGACACACTAACAGAGAGATATCAATACATAGGTTTTAAGATTATTACTAGTCAGATATATTCTTGTGCGGTGAATCGGGCGTGTTGAGTCCAGTTCTCTGAGCAAGGAGTAGGTCTTGTCTATTACATATTGGGTTTATGGAACGGTATCTGAGCTAATTTGAAACTATTGTTTTATGTATCAACCCACCTCACCTTTCCCGTTAAGCAGCCATAGTGTGTTTTCTGCATGTGTGACTCTGTTCTGTTTTGTAATTCAGTTCAAGTGTAACGGTTTTTACATTCCCTCTATAAGTGACACCTTATGAGAAGTGTCCTTTTCTGTGTGACTTATTTCACTTAGAATCGTCTTACCTAAATCCACTCATCATGCTGCTACTAGCCTTATGACATTGATTTCATGGCTGAGTGATATTCCATTGTACATAAGGACCACAACTTTTTATCCATTTTTCGCTTTCCTGGGATATTTAAGGTGGAATGAAGTGGAGGTCCTTGTCAACAGAGCAGCCCTAAACTTTGGGGTGCTTGTGTCTTGCTGATTTTCAATTTTCCCACTTTATCCCCCCATGCGTGGAAGTGCCCTATGCTCTCTAAGCTGTGTTTTTTAGATGTTTCAGGACACACCGTACACTTCTCCAGAGTGGCTGTTGGCAATTTACATCCCGCCCATCAGTGTAGCAAGGCTCCCATTTCTCCATGGCCTGTCCTGCATTTCTGGTTTTGACACTTTTTTCAGCATGGCCCTTTTGACCGATGGGAAGCGAGACTTCTTTGTAGCGCTGATTTGCCTTTCCAGGTTGCTTGGTTGGCCAAAAAGGGCGTATGCGTTTTTTCCTGAATATATTCAGGAAAAAACGCATACGCCCTTTTTGGCCAAGGGCATCATTGTCAACGTTTTGCCGCTTTTCATGTGCTTTAAAGGCAATTCGAATCTACCTCCTGAAATCTGTTTCCTGCAATTCTGCCTTGATTTCAAATCCTCTTCTTTGCCTTCCCTCAATATATTTGTGGACGAGAGTTATCATTTATAACTCTGCAGGTTTGTGAATTGCAGTGCCCTGAAGCTCCATTTTACAAGTCGCTTTTTTGGGAGCTGGCCGCAAAAGCGCAGGATGGCTTCAGGCCCTGTTCTGGTTCCGCGGGTCAGGCTGAGCCTGTGGTTAATTCTTCTTCCTGATGGGAAAATAGAGTGACCTGTGCCTGTCCCAACACCAAGAGCTAGTCTCTCATTGGTTCCCCATCTTCCCGTTCATCCTCAGGACAAATTGCAACCTGTACGGAACAGGAGGTTAAAGGTGCTGATGCTCCAAGTAGGGAGATTGCTAGTAAAGTGGCTGGAATGGCGAACCCGAGCACAAGGAGATGAGAAATGAGGTGCGTTTTAGAAACCTTTCCCCATCACACGGTGTACCATCTTCTGGGTTTCTCATGCATGTTTTCGATGTAGGAAGATGCCCTTGAACCTGGAGATTTGGGACCCATGCGATGGGTAGCACGCAGTATTACTTTAAAGGGTCTGCGTTTGCTCACCCAACCTCACCAAACCTCTCAGCCCCAAGAGTGTCCACCCTTATGTCTCATCCAGCTGTGGGTCTAGATATGGTCAATCCAGGTTGCATCACAGCCCCTGAACGAATTGTGTAAGAATTTCTCTCTCTTTCCCTGTCTTTGTTTCATGGGTTTTTAAAAGTAATTTATTTTTATAATGGGGTTTAGCTGCTTTTCACGGCTCTGTTTATGCCGCTTTACACCCACTTGACACACTAACAGAGAGATATCAATACATAGGTTTTAAGATTATTACTGGTCAGATATATTCTTGTGCGGTGAATCGGGCGTGTTGAGTCCAGTTCTCTGAGCAAGGAGTAGGTCTTGTCTATTACATATTGGGTTTATGGAACGGTATCTGAGCTAATTTGAAACTCTTGTTTTATGTATCACCCCACCTCACCTTTCCCGTTAAGCAGCCATAGTGTGTTTTCTGCATGTGTGACTCTGTTCTGTTTTGTAATTCAGTTCAAGTGTAACGGTTTTTACATTCCCTCTATAAGTGACACCTTATGAGAAGTGTCCTTTTCTGTGTGACTTATTTCACTTAGAATCGTCTTACCTAAATCCACTCATCATGCTGCTACTAGCCTTATGACATTGATTTCATGGCTGAGTGATATTCCATTGTACATAAGGACCACAACTTTTTTATCCACTTTTCGCTTTCCTGGGATATTTAAGGTGGAATGAAGTGGAGGTCCTTGTCAACAGAGCAGCCCTAAACTTTGGGGTGCTTGTGTCTTGCTGATTTTCAATTTTCCCACTTTATCCCCCCATGCGTGGAAGTGCCCTATGCTCTCTAAGCTGTGTTTTTTAGATGTTTCAGGACACACCGTACACTTCTCCAGAGTGGCTGTTGGCAATTTACATCCCGCCCATCAGTGTAGCAAGGCTCCCATTTCTCCATGGCCTGTCCTGCATTTCTGGTTTTGACACTTTTTTCAGCATGGCCCTTTTGACCGATGGGAAGCGAGACTTCTTTGTAGCGCTGATTTGCCTTTCCAGGTTGCTTGGTTGGCCAAAAAGGGCGTATGCGTTTTTTCCTGAATATATTCAGGAAAAAACGCATACGCCCTTTTTGGCCAAGGGCATCATTGTCAACGTTTTGCCGCTTTTCATGTGCTTTAAAGGCGATTCGAATCTACCTCCTGAAATCTGTTTCCTGCAATTCTGCCTTGATTTCAAATCCTCTTCTTTGCCTTCCCTCAATATATTTGTGGACGAGAGTTATCATTTATAACTCTGCAGGTTTGTGAATTGCAGTGCCCTGAAGCTCCATTTTACAAGTCGCTTTTTTGGGAGCTGGCCGCAAAAGCGCAGGATGGCTTCAGGCCCTGTTCTGGTTCCGCGGGTCAGGCTGAGCCTGTGGTTAATTCTTCTTCCTGATGGGAAAATAGAGTGACCTGTGCCTGTCCCAACACCAAGAGCTAGTCTCTCATTGGTTCCCCGTCTTCCCGTTCATCCTCAGGACAAATTGCAACCTGTACGGAACAGGAGGTTAAAGGTGCTGAGGCTCCAAGTAGGGAGATTGCTAGTAAAGTGGCTGGAATGGCGAACCCGAGCACAAGGAGATGAGAAATGAGGTGCGTTTTAGAAACCTTTCCCCATCACACGGTGTACCATCTTCTGGGTTTCTCATGCATGTTTTCGATGTAGGAAGATGCCCTTGAACCTGGAGATTTGGGACCCATGCGATGGGTAGCACGCAGTATTACTTTAAAGGGTCTGCGTTTGCTCACCCAACCTCACCAAACCTCTCAGCCCGAAGAGTGTCCACCCTTATGTCTCATCCAGCTGTGGGTCTAGATATGGTCAATCCAGGTTGCATCACAGCCCCTGAACGAATTGTGTAAAAATTTCTCTCTCTTTCACTGTCTTTGTTTCATGGGTTTTTAAAAGTAATTTATTTTTATAATGGGGTTTAGCTGCTTTTCACGGCTGTGTTTATGCCGCTTTACACCCACTTGACACACTAACAGAGAGATATCAATACATAGGTTTTAAGATTATTACTAGTCAGATATATTCTTGTGCGGTGAATCGGGCGTGTTGAGTCCAGTTCTCTGAGCAAGGAGTAGGTCTTGTCTATTACATATTGGGTTTATGGAACGGTATCTGAGCTAATTTGAAACTATTGTTTTATGTATCAACCCACCTCACCTTTCCCGTTAAGCAGCCATAGTGTGTTTTCTGCATGTGTGACTCTGTTCTGTTTTGTAATTCAGTTCAAGTGTAACGGTTTTTACATTCCCTCTATAAGTGACACCTTATGAGAAGTGTCCTTTTCTGTGTGACTTATTTCACTTAGAATCGTCTTACCTAAATCCACTCATCATGCTGCTACTAGCCTTATGACATTGATTTCATGGCTGAGTGATATTCCATTGTACATAAGGACCACAACTTTTTATCCATTTTTCGCTTTCCTGGGATATTTAAGGTGGAATGAAGTGGAGGTCCTTGTCAACAGAGCAGCCCTAAACTTTGGGGTGCTTGTGTCTTGCTGATTTTCAATTTTCCCACTTTATCCCCCCATGCGTGGAAGTGCCCTATGCTCTCTAAGCTGTGTTTTTTAGATGTTTCAGGACACACCGTACACTTCTCCAGAGTGGCTGTTGGCAATTTACATCCCGCCCATCAGTGTAGCAAGGCTCCCATTTCTCCATGGCCTGTCCTGCATTTCTGGTTTTGACACTTTTTTCAGCATGGCCCTTTTGACCGATGGGAAGCGAGACTTCTTTGTAGCGCTGATTTGCCTTTCCAGGTTGCTTGGTTGGCCAAAAAGGGCGTATGCGTTTTTTCCTGAATATATTCAGGAAAAAACGCATAGGCCCTTTTTGGCCAAGGGCATCATTGTCAACGTTTTGCCGCTTTTCATGTGCTTTAAAGGCAATTCGAATCTACCTCCTGAAATCTGTTTCCTGCAATTCTGCCTTGATTTCAAATCCTCTTCTTTGCCTTCCCTCAATATATTTGTGGACGAGAGTTATCATTTATAACTCTGCAGGTTTGTGAATTGCAGTGCCCTGAAGCTCCATTTTACAAGTCGCTTTTTTGGGAGCTGGCCGCAGAAGCGCAGGATGGCTTCAGGCCCTGTTCTGGTTCCGCGGGTCAGGCTGAGCCTGTGGTTAATTCTTCTTCCTGATGGGAAAATAGAGTGACCTGTGCCTGTCCCAACACCAAGAGCTAGTCTCTCATTGGTTCCCCATCTTCCCGTTCATCCTCAGGACAAATTGCAACCTGTACGGAACAGGAGGTTAAAGGTGCTGATGCTCCAAGTAGGGAGATTGCTAGTAAAGTGGCTGGAATGGCGAACCCGAGCACAAGGAGATGAGAAATGAGGTGCGTTTTAGAAACCTTTCCCCATCACACGGTGTACCATCTTCTGGGTTTCTCATGCATGTTTTCGATGTAGGAAGATGCCCTTGAACCTGGAGATTTGGGACCCATGCGATGGGTAGCACGCAGTATTACTTTAAAGGGTCTGCGTTTGCTCACCCAACCTCACCAAACCTCTCAGCCCCAAGAGTGTCCACCCTTATGTCTCATCCAGCTGTGGGTCTAGATATGGTCAATCCAGGTTGCATCACAGCCCCTGAACGAATTGTGTAAGAATTTCTCTCTCTTTCCCTGTCTTTGTTTCATGGGTTTTTAAAAGTAATTTATTTTTATAATGGGGTTTAGCTGCTTTTCACGGCTGTGTTTATGCCGCTTTACACCCACTTGACACACTAACAGAGAGATATCAATACATAGGTTTTAAGATTATTACTAGTCAGATATATTCTTGTCCGGTGAATCGGGCGTGTTGAGTCCAGTTCTCTGAGCAAGGAGTAGGTCTTGTCTAATACATATTGGGTTTATGGAACGGTATCTGAGCTAATTTGAAACTCTTGTTTTATGTATCACCCCACCTCACCTTTCCCGTTAAGCAGCCATAGTGTGTTTTCTGCATGTGTGACTTTGTTCTGTTTTGTAATTCAGTTCAAGTGTAACGGTTTTTACATTCCCTCTATAAGTGACACCTTATGAGAAGTGTCCTTTTCTGTGTGACTTATTTCACTTAGAATCATCGTACCTAAATCCACTCATCATGCTGCTACTAGCCTTATGACATTGATTTCATGGCTGAGTGATATTCCATTGTACATAAGGACCACAACTTTTTTATCCATTTTTCGCTTTCCTGGGATATTTAAGGTGGAATGAAGTGGAGGTCCTTGTCAACAGAGCAGCCCTAAACTTTGGGGTGCCTGTGTCTTGCTGATTTTCAATTTTCCCACTTTATCCCCCCATGCGTGGAAGTGCCCTATGCTCTCTAAGCTGTGTTTTTTAGATGTTTCAGGACACACCATACACTTCTCCAGAGTGGCTGTTGGCAATTTACATCCCGCCCATCAGTGTAGCAAGGCTCCCATTTCTCCATGGCCTGTCCTGCATTTCTGGTTTTGACACTTTTTTCAGCATGGCCCTTTTGACCGATGGGAAGCGAGACTTCTTTGTAGCGCTGATTTGCCTTTCCAGGTTGCTTGGTTGGCCAAAAAGGGCGTAGGCGTTTTTTCCTGAATATATTCAGGAAAAAACGCCTACGCCCTTTTTGGCCAAGGGCATCATTGTCAACGTTTTGCCGCTTTTCACGTGCTTTAAAGGCGATTCGAATCTACCTCCTGAAATCTGTTTCCTGCAATTCTGCCTTGATTTCAAATCCTCTTCTTTGCCTTCCCTCAATATATTTGTGGACGAGAGTTATCA
Organism: Balaenoptera physalus; assembly: GCF_965194825.1. NCBI lineage: Eukaryota > Metazoa > Chordata > Mammalia > Artiodactyla > Balaenopteridae > Balaenoptera > Balaenoptera physalus. Next base: position 792,081 of record NW_028126453.1, on the reverse strand, counting down.
TTTATAACTCTGCAGGTTTGTGAATTGCAGTGCCCTGAAGCTCCATTTTACAAGTCGCTTTTTTGGGAGCTGGCCGCAAAAGCGCAGGATGGCTTCAGGCCCTGTTCTAGTTCCGCGGGTCAGGCTGAGCCTGTGGTTAATTCTTCTTCCTGATGGGAAAATAGAGTGACCTGTGCCTGTCCCAACACCAAGAGCTAGTCTCTCATTGGTTCCCCATCTTCCCGTTCATGCTCAGGACAAATTGCAACCTGTACGGAACAGGAGGTTAAAGGTGCTGATGCTCCAAGTAGGGAGATTGCTAGTAAAGTGGCTGGAATGGCGAACCCGAGCACAAGGAGATGAGAAATGAGGTGCGTTTTAGAAACATTTCCCCATCACACGGTGTACCATCTTCTGGGATTATCATGCATGTTTTCGATGTAGGAAGATGCCCTTGAACCTGGAGATTTGGGACCCATGCGATGGGTAGCACGCAGTATTACTTTAAAGGGTCTGCGTTTGCTCACCCAACCTCACCAAACCTCTCAGCCCCAAGAGTGTCCACCCTTATGTCTCATCCAGCTGTGGGTCTAGATATGGTCAATCCAGGTTGCATCACAGCCCCTGAACGAATTGTGTAAGAATTTCTCTCTCTTTCCCTGTCTTTGTTTCATGGGTTTTTAAAAGTAATTTATTTTTATAATGGGGTTTAGCTGCTTTTCACGGCTCTGTTTATGCCGCTTTACACCCACTTGACACACTAACAGAGAGATATCAATACATAGGTTTTAAGATTATTACTAGTCAGATATATTCTTGTCCGGTGAATCGGGCGTGTTGAGTCCAGTTCTCTGAGCAAGGAGGAGGTCTTGTCTAATACATATTGGGTTTATGGAACGGTATCTGAGCTAATTTGAAACTCTTGTTTTATGTATCACCCCACCTCACCTTTCCCGTTAAGCAGCCATAGTGTGTTTTCTGCATGTGTGACTTTGTTCTGTTTTGTAATTCAGTTCAAGTGTAACGGTTTTTACATTCCCTCTATAAGTGACACCTTATGAGAAGTGTCCTTTTCTGTGTGACTTATTTCACTTAGAATCATCGTACCTAAATCCACTCATCATGCTGCTACTAGCCTTATGACATTGATTTCATGGCTGAGTGATATTCCATTGTACATAAGGACCACAACTTTTTTATCCATTTTTCGCTTTCCTGGGATATTTAAGGTGGAATGAAGTGGAGGTCCTTGTCAACAGAGCAGCCCTAAACTTTGGGGTGCCTGTGTCTTGCTGATTTTCAATTTTCCCACTTTATCCCCCCATGCGTGGAAGTGCCCTATGCTCTCTAAGCTGTGTTTTTTAGATGTTTCAGGACACACCGTACACTTCTCCAGAGTGGCTGTTGGCAATTTACATCCCGCCCATCAGTGTAGCAAGGCTCCCATTTCTCCATGGCCTGTCCTGCATTTCTGGTTTTGACACTTTTTTCAGCATGGCCCTTTTGACCGATGGGAAGCGAGACTTCTTTGTAGCGCTGATTTGCCTTTCCAGGTTGCTTGGTTGGCCAAAAAGGGCGTATGCGTTTTTTCCTGAATATATTCAGGAAAAAACGCCTACGCCCTTTTTGGCCAAGGGCATCATTGTCAACGTTTTGCCGCTTTTCACGTGCTTTAAAGGCGATTCGAATCTACCTCCTGAAATCTGTTTCCTGCAATTCTGCCTTGATTTCAAATCCTCTTCTTTGCCTTCCCTCAATATATTTGTGGACGAGAGTTATCATTTATAACTCTGCAGGTTTGTGAATTGCAGTGCCCTGAAACTCCATTTTACAAGTCGCTTTTTTGGGAGCTGGCCGCAAAAGCGCAGGATGGCTTCAGGCCCTGTTCTGGTTCCGTGGGTCAGGCTGAGGCTGTGGTTAATTCTTCTTCCTGATGGGAAAATAGAGTGACCTGTGCCTGTCCCAACACCAAGAGCTAGTCTCTCATTGGTTCCCCGTCTTCCCGTTCATCCTCAGGACAAATTGCAACCTGTACGGAACAGGAGGTTAAAGGTGCTGAGGCTCCAAGTAGGGAGATTGCTAGTAAAGTGGCTGGAATGGCGAACCCGAGCACAAGGAGATGAGAAATGAGGTGCGTTTTAGAAACCTTTCCCCATCACACGGTGTACCATCTTCTGGGTTTCTCATGCATGTTTTTGATGTAGGAAGATGCCCTTGAACCTGGAGATTTGGGACCCATGCAATGGGTAGCACGCAGTATTACTTTAAAGGGTCTGCGTTTGCTCACCCAACCTCACCAAACCTCTCAGCCCCAAGAGTGTCCACCCTTATGTCTCATCCAGCTGTGGGTCTAGATATGGTCAATCCAGGTTGCATCACAGCCCCTGAACGAATTGTGTAAGAATTTCTCTCTCTTTCCCTGTCTTTGTTTCATGGGTTTTTAAAAGTAATTTATTTTTATAATGGGGTTTAGCTGCTTTTCACGGCTGTGTTTATGCCGCTTTACACCCACTTGACACACTAACAGAGAGATATCAATACATAGGTTTTAAGATTATTACTAGTCAGATATATTCTTGTCCGGTGAATCGGGCGTGTTGAGTCCAGTTCTCTGAGCAAGGAGTAGGTCTTGTCTAATACATATTGGGTTTATGGAACGGTATCTGAGCTAATTTGAAACTCTTGTTTTATGTATCACCCCACCTCACCTTTCCCGTTAAGCAGCCATAGTGTGTTTTCTGCATGTGTGACTTTGTTCTGTTTTGTAATTCAGTTCAAGTGTAACGGTTTTTACATTCCCTCTATAAGTGACACCTTATGAGAAGTGTCCTTTTCTGTGTGACTTATTTCACTTGGAATCATCGTACCTAAATCCACTCATCATGCTGCTACTAGCCTTATGACATTGATTTCATGGCTGAGTGATATTCCATTGTACATAAGGACCACAACTTTTTTATCCATTTTTCGCTTTCCTGGGATATTTAAGGTGGAATGAAGTGGAGGTCCTTGTCAACAGAGCAGCCCTAAACTTTGGGGTGCCTGTGTCTTGCTGATTTTCAATTTTCCCACTTTATCCCCCCATGCGTGGAAGTGCCCTATGCTCTCTAAGCTGTGTTTTTTAGATGTTTCAGGACACACCATACACTTCTCCAGAGTGGCTGTTGGCAATTTACATCCCGCCCATCAGTGTAGCAAGGCTCCCATTTCTCCATGGCCTGTCCTGCATTTCTGGTTTTGACACTTTTTTCAGCATGGCCCTTTTGACCGATGGGAAGCGAGACTTCTTTGTAGCGCTGATTTGCCTTTCCAGGTTGCTTGGTTGGCCAAAAAGGGCGTATGCGTTTTTTCCTGAATATATTCAGGAAAAAACGCATACGCCCTTTTTGGCCAAGGGCATCATTGTCAACGTTTTGCCGCTTTTCATGTGCTTTAAAGGCGATTCGAATCTACCTCCTGAAATCTGTTTCCTGCAATTCTGCCTTGATTTCAAATCCTCTTCTTTGCCTTCCCTCAATATATTTGTGGACGAGAGTTATCATTTATAACTCTGCAGGTTTGTGAATTGCAGTGCCCTGAAACTCCATTTTACAAGTCGCTTTTTTGGGAGCTGGCCGCAAAAGCGCAGGATGGCTTCAGGCCCTGTTCTGGTTCCGTGGGTCAGGCTGAGGCTGTGGTTAATTCTTCTTCCTGATGGGAAAATAGAGTGACCTGTGCCTGTCCCAACACCAAGAGCTAGTCTCTCATTGGTTCCCCGTCTTCCCGTTCATCCTCAGGACAAATTGCAACCTGTACGGAACAGGAGGTTAAAGGTGCTGAGGCTCCAAGTAGGGAGATTGCTAGTAAAGTGGCTGGAATGGCGAACCCGAGCACAAGGAGATGAGAAATGAGGTGCGTTTTAGAAACCTTTCCCCATCACACGGTGTACCATCTTCTGGGTTTCTCATGCATGTTTTTGATGTAGGAAGATGCCCTTGAACCTGGAGATTTGGGACCCATGCAATGGGTAGCACGCAGTATTACTTTAAAGGGTCTGCGTTTGCTCACCCAACCTCACCAAACCTCTCAGCCCCAAGAGTGTCCACCCTTATGTCTCATCCAGCTGTGGGTCTAGATATGGTCAATCCAGGTTGCATCACAGCCCCTGAACGAATTGTGTAAGAATTTCTCTCTCTTTCCCTGTCTTTGTTTCATGGGTTTTTAAAAGTAATTTATTTTTATAATGGGGTTTAGCTGCTTTTCACGGCTGTGTTTATGCCGCTTTACACCCACTTGACACACTAACAGAGAGATATCAATACATAGGTTTTAAGATTATTACTAGTCAGATATATTCTTGTCCGGTGAATCGGGCGTGTTGAGTCCAGTTCTCTGAGCAAGGAGTAGGTCTTGTCTAATACATATTGGGTTTATGGAACGGTATCTGAGCTAATTTGAAACTCTTGTTTTATGTATCACCCCACCTCACCTTTCCCGTTAAGCAGCCATAGTGTGTTTTATGCATGTGTGACTTTGTTCTGTTTTGTAATTCAGTTCAAGTGTAACGGTTTTTACATTCCCTCTATAAGTGACACCTTATGAGAAGTGTCCTTTTCTGTGTGACTTATTTCACTTAGAATCATCGTACCTAAATCCACTCATCATGCTGCTACTAGCCTTATGACATTGATTTCATGGCTGAGTGATATTCCATTGTACATAAGGACCACAACTTTTTTATCCATTTTTCGCTTTCCTGGGATATTTAAGGTGGAATGAAGTGGAGGTCCTTGTCAACAGAGCAGCCCTAAACTTTGGGGTGCCTGTGTCTTGCTGATTTTCAATTTTCCCACTTTATCCCCCCATGCGTGGAAGTGCCCTATGCTCTCTAAGCTGTGTTTTTTAGATGTTTCAGGACACACCATACACTTCTCCAGAGTGGCTGTTGGCAATTTACATCCCGCCCATCAGTGTAGCAAGGCTCCCATTTCTCCATGGCCTGTCCTGCATTTCTGGTTTTGACACTTTTTTCAGCATGGCCCTTTTGACCGATGGGAAGCGAGACTTCTTTGTAGCGCTGATTTGCCTTTCCAGGTTGCTTGGTTGGCCAAAAAGGGCGTATGCGTTTTTTCCTGAATATATTCAGGAAAAAACGCCTACGCCCTTTTTGGCCAAGGGCATCATTGTCAACGTTTTGCCGCTTTTCACGTGCTTTAAAGGCGATTCGAATCTACCTCCTGAAATCTGTTTCCTGCAATTCTGCCTTGATTTCAAATCCTCTTCTTTGCCTTCCCTCAATATATTTGTGGACGAGAGTTATCATTTATAACTCTGCAGGTTTGTGAATTGCAGTGCCCTGAAGCTCAATTTTACAAGTCGCTTTTTTGGGAGCTGGCCGCAAAAGCGCAGGATGGCTTCAGGCCCTGTTCTAGTTCCGCGGGTCAGGCTGAGCCTGTGGTTAATTCTTCTTCCTGATGGGAAAATAGAGTGACCTGTGCCTGTCCCAACACCAAGAGCTAGTCTCTCATTGGTTCCCCATCTTCCCGTTCATCCTCAGGACAAATTGCAACCTGTACGGAACAGGAGGTTAAAGGTGCTGATGCTCCAAGTAGGGAGATTGCTAGTAAAGTGGCTGGAATGGCGAACCCGAGCACAAGGAGATGAGAAATGAGGTGCGTTTTAGAAACATTTCCCCATCACACGGTGTACCATCTTCTGGGATTCTCATGCATGTTTTCGATGTAGGAAGATGCCCTTGAACCTGGAGATTTGGGACCCATGCGATGGGTAGCACGCAGTATTACTTTAAAGGGTCTGCGTTTGCTCACCCAACCTCACCAAACCTCTCAGCCCCAAGAGTGTCCACCCTTATGTCTCATCCAGCTGTGGGTCTAGATATGGTCAATCCAGGTTGCATCACAGCCCCTGAACGAATTGTGTAAGAATTTCTCTCTCTTTCCCTGTCTTTGTTTCATGGGTTTTTAAAAGTAATTTATTTTTATAATGGGGTTTAGCTGCTTTTCACGGCTGTGTTTATGCCGCTTTACACCCACTTGACACACAAACAGAGAGATATCAATACATAGGTTTTAAGATTATTACTAGTCAGATATATTCTTGTGCGATGAATCGGGCGTGTTGAGTCCAGTTCTCTGAGCAAGGAGTAGGTCTTGTCTAATACATATTGGGTTTATGGAACGGTATCTGAGCTAATTTGAAACTCTTGTTTTATGTATCACCCCACCTCACCTTTCCCGTTAAACAGCCATAGTGTGTTTTCTGCATGTGTGACTTTGTTCTGTTTTGTAATTCAGTTCAAGTGTAACGATTTTTACATTCCCTCTATAAGTGACACCTTATGAGAAGTGTCCTTTTCTCTGTGACTTATTTCACTTAGAATCGTCGTACCTAAATCCACTCATCATGCTGCTACTAGCCTTATGACATTGATTTCATGGCTGAGTGATATTCCATTGTACATAAGGACCACAACTTTTTTATCCATTTTTCGCTTTCCTGGGATATTTAAGGTGGAATGAAGTGGAGGTCCTTGTCAACAGAGCAGCCCTAAACTTTGGGGTGCTTGTGTCTTGCTGATTTTCAATTTTCCCACTTTATACCCCCATGCGTGGAAGTGCCCTATGCTCTCTAAGCTGTGTTTTATAGATGTTTCAGGACACACCGTACCCTTCTCCAGAGTGGCTGTTGGCAATTTACATCCCGCCCATCAGTGTAGCAAGGCTCCCATTTCTCCATGGCCTGTCCTGCATTTCTGTTTTTGACACTTTTTCAGCATGGCCCTTTTGACCGATGTGAAGCGAGACTTCTTTGTAGCGCTGATTTGCCTTTCCAGGTTGCTTGGTTGGCCAAAAAGGGCGTAGGCGTTTTTTCCTGAATATATTCAGGAAAAAACGCCTACGCCCTTTTTGGCCAAGGGCATCATTGTCAACGTTTTGCTGCTTTTCACGTGCTTTAAAGGCGATTCGAATCTACCTCCTGAAATCTGTTTCCTGCAATTCTGCCTTGATTTCAAATCCTCTTCTTTGCCTTCCCTCAATATATTTGTGGACGAGAGTTATCATTTATAACTCTGCAGGTTTGTGAATTGCAGTGCCCTGAAGCTCCATTTTACAACTCGCTTTTTTGGGAGCTGGCCGCAAAAGCGCAGGATGGCTTCAGGCCCTGTTCTGGTTCCAGGGGGCAGGCTGAGCCTGTGGTTAATTCTTCTTCCTGATGGGAAAATAGAGTGACCTGTGCCTGTCCCAACACCAAGAGCTAGTGTCTCATTGGTTCCCCGTCTTCCCGTTCATGCTCAGGACAAATTGCAACCTGTACGGAACAGGAGGTTAAAGGTGCTGATGCTCTAAGTAGGGAGATTGCTAGTAAAGTGGCTGGAATGGCGAACCCGAGCACAAGGAGATGAGAAATGAGGTGCGTTTTAGAAACCTTTCCCCATCACACGGTGTACCATCTTCTGGGTTTCTCATGCATGTTTTTGATGTAGGAAGATGCCCTTGAACCTGGAGATTTGGGACCCATGCAATGGGTAGCACGCAGTATTACTTTAAAGGGTCTGCGTTTGCTCACCCAACCTCACCAAACCTCTCAGCCCCAAGAGTGTCCACCCTTATGTCTCATCCAGCTGTGGGTCTAGATATGGTCAATCCAGGTTGCATCACAGCCCCTGAACGAATTGTGTAAAAATTTCTCTCTCTTTCACTGTCTTTGTTTCATAGGTTTTTAAAAGTAATTTATTTTTATAATGGGGTTTAGCTGCTTTTCACGGCTGTGTTTATGCCGCTTTACACCCACTTGACACACAAACAGAGAGATATCAATACATAGGTTTTAAGATTATTACTAGTCAGATATATTCTTGTGCGATGAATCGGGCGTGTTGAGTCCAGTTCTCTGAGCAAGGAGTAGGTCTTGTCTAATACATATTGGGTTTATGGAACGGTATCTGAGCTAATTTGAAACTCTTGTTTTATGTATCACCCCACCTCACCTTTCCCGTTAAACAGCCATAGTGTGTTTTCTGCATGTGTGACTTTGTTCTGTTTTGTAATTCAGTTCAAGTGTAACGATTTTTACATTCCCTCTATAAGTGACACCTTATGAGAAGTGTCCTTTTCTCTGTGACTTATTTCACTTAGAATCGTCGTACCTAAATCCACTCATCATGCTGCTACTAGCCTTATGACATTGATTTCATGGCTGAGTGATATTCCATTGTACATAAGGACCACAACTTTTTTATCCATTTTTCGCTTTCCTGGGATATTTAAGGTGGAATGAAGTGGAGGTCCTTGTCAACAGAGCAGCCCTAAACTTTGGGGTGCTTGTGTCTTGCTGATTTTCAATTTTCCCACTTTATACCCCCATGCGTGGAAGTGCCCTATGCTCTCTAAGCTGTGTTTTATAGATGTTTCAGGACACACCGTACCCTTCTCCAGAGTGGCTGTTGGCAATTTACATCCCGCCCATCAGTGTAGCAAGGCTCCCATTTCTCCATGGCCTGTCCTGCATTTCTGGTTTTGACACTTTTTTCAGCATGGCCCTTTTGACCGATGGGAAGCGAGACTTCTTTGTAACGCTGATTTGCCTTTCCAGGTTGCTTGGTTGGCCAAAAAGGGCGTAGGCGTTTTTTCCTGAATATATTCAGGAAAAAACGCCTACGCCCTTTTTGGCCAAGGGCATCATTGTCAACGTTTTGCTGCTTTTCACGTGCTTTAAAGGCGATTCGAATCTACCTCCTGAAATCTGTTTCCTGCAATTCTGCCTTGATTTCAAATCCTCTTCTTTGCCTTCCCTCCATATATTTGTGGACGAGAGTTATCATTTATAACTCTGCAGGTTTGTGAATTGCAGTGCCCTGAAGCTCCATTTTACAACTCGCTTTTTTGGGAGCTGGCCGCAAAAGTGCAGGATGGCTTCAGGCCCTGTTCTGATTCCGGGGGGCAGGCTGAGGCTGTGGTTAATTCTTCTTCCTGATTGGAAAATAGTGTGACCTGTGCCTGTCCCAACACCAAGAGCTAGTGTCTCATTGGTTCCCCGTCTTCCCGTTCATCCTCAGGACAAATTGCAACCTGTACGGAACAGGAGGTTAAAGGTGCTGATGCTCTAAGTAGGGAGATTGCTAGTAAAGTGGCTGGAATGGCGAACCCGAGCACAAGGAGATGAGAAATGAGGTGCGTTTTAGAAACCTTTCCCCATCACACGGTGTACCATCTTCTGGGTTTCTCATGCATGTTTTTGATGTAGGAAGATGCCCTTGAACCTGGAGATTTGGGACCCATGCGATGGGTAGCACGCAGTATTACTTTAAAGGGTCTGCGTTTGCTCACCCAACCTCACCAAACCTCTCAGCCCCAAGAGTGTCCACCCTTATGTCTCATCCAGCTGTGGGTCTAGATATGGTCAATCCAGGTTGCATCACAGCCCCTGAACGAATTGTGTAAAAATTTCTCTCTCTTTCACTGTCTTTGTTTCATGGGTTTTTAAAAGTAATTTATTTTTATAATGAGGTTTAGCTGCTTTTCACGGCTGTGTTTATGCCGCTTTACACCCACTTGACACACAAACAGAGAGATATCAATACATAGGTTTTAAGATTATTACTAGTCAGATATATTCTTGTGCGATGAATCGGGCGTGTTGAGTCCAGTTCTCTGAGCAAGGAGTAGGTCTTGTCTAATACATATTGGGTTTATGGAACGGTATCTGAGCTAATTTGAAACTCTTGTTTTATGTATCACCCCACCTCACCTTTCCCGTTAAACAGCCATAGTGTGTTTTCTGCATGTGTGACTTTGTTCTGTTTTGTAATTCAGTTCAAGTGTAACGATTTTTACATTCCCTCTATAAGTGACACCTTATGAGAAGTGTCCTTTTCTCTGTGACTTATTTCACTTAGAATCGTCGTACCTAAATCCACTCATCATGCTGCTACTAGCCTTATGACATTGATTTCATGGCTGAGTGATATTCCATTGTACATAAGGACCACAACTTTTTTATCCATTTTTCGCTTTCCTGGGATATTTAAGGTGGAATGAAGTGGAGGTCCTTGTCAACAGAGCAGCCCTAAACTTTGGGGTGCTTGTGTCTTGCTGATTTTCAATTTTCCCACTTTATACCCCCATGCGTGGAAGTGCCCTATGCTCTCTAAGCTGTGTTTTATAGATGTTTCAGGACACACCGTACCCTTCTCCAGAGTGGCTGTTGGCAATTTACATCCCGCCCATCAGTGTAGCAAGGCTCCCATTTCTCCATGGCCTGTCCTGCATTTCTGGTTTTGACACTTTTTTCAGCATGTCCCTTTTGACCGATGGGAAGCGAGACTTCTTTGTAGCGCTGATTTGCCTTTCCAGGTTGCTTGGTTGGCCAAAAAGGGCGTAGGCGTTTTTTCCTGAATATATTCAGGAAAAAACGCCTACGCCCTTTTTGGCCAAGGGCATCATTGTCAACGTTTTGCTGCTTTTCACGTGCTTTAAAGGCGATTCGAATCTACCTCCTGAAATCTGTTTCCTGCAATTCTGCCTTGATTTCAAATCCTCTTCTTTGCCTTCCCTCCATATATTTGTGGACGAGAGTTATCATTTATAACTCTGCAGGTTTGTGAATTGCAGTGCCCTGAAGCTCCATTTTACAACTCGCTTTTTTGGGAGCTGGCCGCAAAAGTGCAGGATGGCTTCAGGCCCTGTTCTGATTCCAGGGGGCAGGCTGAGCCTCTGGTTAATTCTTCTTCCTGATTGGAAAATAGTGTGACCTGTGCCTTTCCCAACACCAAGAGCTAGTGTCTCATTGGTTCCCCGTCTTCCCGTTCATCCTCAGGACAAATTGCAACCTGTACGGAACAGGAGGTTAAAGGTGCTGATGCTCTAAGTAGGGAGATTGCTAGTAAAGTGGCTGGAATGGCGAACCCGAGCACAAGGAGATGAGAAATGAGGTGCGTTTTAGAAACCTTTCCCCATCACACGGTGTACCATCTTCTGGGTTTCTCATGCATGTTTTTGATGTAGGAAGATGCCCTTGAACCTGGAGATTTGGGACCCATGCGATATGTAGCACGCAGTATTACTTTAAAGGGTCTGCTTTTGCTCACCCAACCTCACCAAACCTCTCAGCCCCAAGAGTGTCCACCCTTATGTCTCATCCAGCTGTGGGTCTAGATATGGTCAATCCAGGTTGCATCACAGCCCTTGAACGAATTGTGTAAAAATTTCTCTCTCTTTCACTGTCTTTGTTTCATGGGTTTTTAAAAGTAATTTATTTTTATAATGAGGTTTAGCTGCTTTTCACGGCTGTGTTTATGCCGCTTTACACCCACTTGACACACAAACAGAGAGATATCAATACATAGGTTTTAAGATTATTACTAGTCAGATATATTCTTGTGCGATGAATCGGGCGTGTTGAGTCCAGTTCTCTGAGCAAGGAGTAGGTCTTGTCTAATACATATTGGGTTTATGAAACGGTATCTGAGCTAATTTGAAACTCTTGTTTTAGGTATCACCCCACCTCACCTTTCCCGTTAAACAGCCATAGTGTGTTTTCTGCATGTGTGACTTTGTTCTGTTTTGTAATTCAGTTCAAGTGTAACGATTTTTACATTCCCTCTATAAGTGACACCTTATGAGAAGTGTCCTTTTCTCTGTGACTTATTTCACTTAGAATCGTCGTACCTAAATCCACTCATCATGCTGCTACTAGCCTTATGACATTGATTTCATGGCTGAGTGATATTCCATTGTACATAAGGACCACAACTTTTTTATCCATTTTTCGCTTTCCTGGGATATTTAAGGTGGAATGAAGTGGAGGTCCTTGTCAACAGAGCAGCCCTAAACTTTGGGGTGCTTGTGTCTTGCTGATTTTCAATTTTCCCACTTTATACCCCCATGCGTGGAAGTGCCCTATGCTCTCTAAGCTGTGTTTTATAGATGTTTCAGGACACACCGTACCCTTCTCCAGAGTGGCTGTTGGCAATTTACATCCCGCCCATCAGTGTAGCAAGGCTCCCATTTCTCCATGGCCTGTCCTGCATTTCTGGTTTTGACACTTTTTTCAGCATGGCCCTTTTGACCGATGGGAAGCGAGACTTCTTTGTAGCGCTGATTTGCCTTTCCAGGTTGCTTGGTTGGCCAAAAAGGGCGTAGGCGTTTTTTCCTGAATATATTCAGGAAAAAACGCCTACGCCCTTTTTGGCCAAGGGCATCATTGTCAACGTTTTGCCGCTTTTCACGTGCTTTAAAGGCGATTCGAATCTGCCTCCTGAAATCTGTTTCCTGCAATTCTGCCTTGATTTCAAATCCTCTTCTTTGCCTTCCCTCAATATATTTGTGGACGAGAGTTATCATTTATAACTCTGCAGGTTTGTGAATTGCAGTGCCCTGAAGCTCCATTTTACAAGTCGCTTTTTTGGGAGCTGGCCGCAAAAGTGCAGGATGGCTTCAGGCCCTGTTCTGATTCCGGGGGGCAGGCTGAGCCTCTGGTTAATTCTTCTTCCTGATGGGAAAATAGAGTGACCTGTGCCTGTCCCAACACCAAGAGCTAGTGTCTCATTGGTTCCCCGTCTTCCCGTTCATCCTCAGGACAAATTGCAACCTGTACGGAACAGGAGGTTAAAGGTGCTGATGCTCTAAGTAGGGAGATTGCTAGTAAAGTGGCTGGAATGGCGAACCCGAGCACAAGGAGATGAGAAATGAGGTGCGTTTTAGAAACCTTTCCCCATCACACGGTGTACCATCTTCTGGGTTTCTCATGCATGTTTTTGATGTAGGAAGATGCCCTTGAACCTGAAGATTTGGGACCCATGCGATGGGTAGCACGCAGTATTACTTTAAAGGGTCTGCGTTTGCTCACCCAACCTCACCAAACCTCTCAGCCCCAAGAGTGTCCACCCTTATGTCTCATCCAGCTGTGGGTCTAGATACGGTCAATCCAGGTTGCATCACAGCCCCTGAACGAATTGTGTAAAAATTTCTCTCTCTTTCACTGTCTTTGTTTCATGGGTTTTTAAAAGTAATTTATTTTTATAATGAGGTTTAGCTGCTTTTCACGGCTGTGTTTATGCCGCTTTACACCCACTTGACACACAAACAGATAGATATCAATACATAGGTTTTAAGATTATTACTAGTCAGATACATTCTTGTGCGATGAATCGGGCGTGTTGAGTCCAGTTATCTGAGCAAGGAGTAGGTCTTGTCAATACATATTGGGTTTATGGAACGGTATCTGAGCTAATTTGAAACTCTTGTTTTATGTATCACCCCACCTCACCTTTCCCTTTAAACAGCCATAGTGTGTTTTCTGCATGTGTGACTTTGTTCTGTTTTGTAATTCAGTTCAAGTGTAACGATTTTTACATTCCCTCTATAAGTGACACCTTATGAGAAGTGTCCTTTTCTCTGTGACTTATTTCACTTAGAATCGTCGTACCTAAATCCACTCATCATGCTGCTACTAGCCTTATGACATTGATTTCATGGCTGAATGATATTCCATTGTACATAAGGACCACAACTTTTTTATCCATTTTTCGCTTTCCTGGGATATTTAAGGTGGAATGAAGTGGAGGTCCTTGTCAACAGAGCAGCCCTAAACTTTGGGGTGCTTGTGTCTTGCTGATTTTCAATTTTCCCACTTTATACCCCCATGCGTGGAAGTGCCCTATGCTCTCTAAGCTGTGTTTTATAGATGTTTCAGGACACACCGTACCCTTCTCCAGAGTGGCTGTTGGCAATTTACATCCCGCCCATCAGTGTAGCAAGGCTCCCATTTCTCCATGGCCTGTCCTGCATTTCTGTTTTTGACACTTTTTCAGCATGGCCCTTTTGACCGATGTGAAGCGAGACTTCTTTGTAGCGCTGATTTGCCTTTCCAGGTTGCTTGGTTGGCCAAAAAGGGCGTATGCGTTTTTTCCTGAATATATTCAGGAAAAAACGCCTACGCCCTTTTTGGCCAAGGGCATCATTGTCAACGTTTTCTGCTTTTCACGTGCTTTAAAGGCGATTCGAATCTACCTCCTGAAATCTGTTTCCTGCAATTCTGCCTTGATTTCAAATCCTCTTCTTTGCCTTCCCTCAATATATTTGTGGACGAGAGTTATCATTTATAACTCTGCAGGTTTGTGAATTGCAGTGCCCTGAAGCTCCATTTTACAACTCGCTTTTTTGGGAGCTGGCCGCAAAAGCGCAGGATGGCTTCAGGCCCTGTTCTGGTTCCAGGGGGCAGGCTGAGCCTGTGGTTAATTCTTCTTCCTGATGGGAAAATAGAGTGACCTGTGCCTGTCCCAACACCAAGAGCTAGTGTCTCATTGGTTCCCCGTCTTCCCGTTCATGCTCAGGACAAATTGCAACCTGTACGGAACAGGAGGTTAAAGGTGCTGATGCTCTAAGTAGGGAGATTGCTAGTAAAGTGGCTGGAATGGCGAACCCGAGCACAAGGAGATGAGAAATGAGGTGCGTTTTAGAAACCTTTCCCCATCACACGGTGTACCATCTTCTGGGTTTCTCATGCATGTTTTTGATGTAGGAAGATGCCCTTGAACCTGGAGATTTGGGACCCATGCGATGGGTAGCACGCAGTATTACTTTAAAGGGTCTGCGTTTGCTCACCCAACCTCACCAAACCTCTCAGCCCCAAGAGTGTCCACCCTTATGTCTCATCCAGCTGTGGGTCTAGATATGGTCAATCCAGGTTGCATCACAGCCCCTGAACGAATTGTGTAAAAATTTCTCTCTCTTTCACTGTCTTTGTTTCATGGGTTTTTAAAAGTAATTTATTTTTATAATGAGGTTTAGCTGCTTTTCACGGCTGTGTTTATGCCGCTTTACACCCACTTGACACACAAACAGAGAGATATCAATACATAGGTTTTAAGATTATTACTAGTCAGATATATTCTTGTGCGATGAATCGGGCGTGTTGAGTCCAGTTCTCTGAGCAAGGAGTAGGTCTTGTCTAATACATATTGGGTTTATGGAACGGTATCTGAGCTAATTTGAAACTCTTGTTTTATGTATCACCCCACCTCACCTTTCCCGTTAAACAGCCATAGTGTGTTTTCTGCATGTGTGACTTTGTTCTGTTTTGTAATTCAGTTCAAGTGTAACGATTTTTACATTCCCTCTATAAGTGACACCTTATGAGAAGTGTCCTTTTCTCTGTGACTTATTTCACTTAGAATCGTCGTACCTAAATCCACTCATCATGCTGCTACTAGCCTTATGACATTGATTTCATGGCTGAGTGATATTCCATTGTACATAAGGACCACAACTTTTTTATCCATTTTTCGCTTTCCTGGGATATTTAAGGTGGAATGAAGTGGAGGTCCTTGTCAACAGAGCAGCCCTAAACTTTGGGGTGCTTGTGTCTTGCTGATTTTCAATTTTCCCACTTTATACCCCCATGCGTGGAAGTGCCCTATGCTCTCTAAGCTGTGTTTTATAGATGTTTCAGGACACACCGTACCCTTCTCCAGAGTGGCTGTTGGCAATTTACATCCCGCCCATCAGTGTAGCAAGGCTCCCATTTCTCCATGGCCTGTCCTGCATTTCTGTTTTTGACACTTTTTCAGCATGGCCCTTTTGACCGATGGGAAGCGAGACTTCTTTGTAGCGCTGATTTGCCTTTCCAGGTTGCTTGGTTGGCCAAAAAGGGCGTAGGCGTTTTTTCCTGAATATATTCAGGAAAAAACGCCTACGCCCTTTTTGGCCAAGGGCATCATTGTCAACGTTTTGCCGCTTTTCACGTGCTTTAAAGGCGATTCGAATCTACCTCCTGAAATCTGTTTCCTGCAATTCTGCCTTGATTTCAAATCCTCTTCTTTGCCTTCCCTCAATATATTTGTGGACGAGAGTTATCATTTATAACTCTGCAGGTTTGTGAATTGCAGTGCCCTGAATCTCCATTTTACAACTCGCTTTTTTGGGAGCTGGCCGCAAAAGTGCAGGATGGCTTCAGGCCCTGTTCTGATTCCGGGGGGCAGGCTGAGCCTCTGGTTAATTCTTCTTCCTGATGGGAAAATAGAGTGACCTGTGCCTGTCCCAACACCAAGAGCTAGTGTCTCATTGGTTCCCCGTCTTCCCGTTCATCCTCAGGACAAATTGCAACCTGTACGGAACAGGAGGTTAAAGGTGCTGATGCTCTAAGTAGGGAGATTGCTAGTAAAGTGGCTGGAATGGCGAACCCGAGCACAAGGAGATGAGAAATGAGGTGCGTTTTAGAAACCTTTCCCCATCACACGGTGTACCATCTTCTGGGTTTCTCATGCGAGTTTTTGATGTAGGAAGATGCCCTTGAACCTGGAGATTTGGGACCCATGCGATGGGTAGCACGCAGTATTACTTTAAAGGGTCTGCGTTTGCTCACCCAACCTCACCAAACCTCTCAGCCCCAAGAGTGTCCACCCTTATGTCTCATCCAGCTGTGGGTCTAGATATGGTCAATCCAGGTTGCATCACAGCCCCTGAACGAATTGTGTAAAAATTTCTCTCTCTTTCACTGTCTTTGTTTCATGGGTTTTTAAAAGTAATTTATTTTTATAATGGGGTTTAGCTGCTTTTCACGGCTGTGTTTATGCCGCTTTACATCCACTTGACACACAAACAGAGAGATATCAATACATAGGTGTTAAGATTATTACTAGTCAGATATATTCTTGTGCGATGAATCGGGCGTGTTGAGTCCAGTTCTCTGAGCAAGGAGTAGGTCTTGTCTAATACATATTGGGTTTATGGAACGGTATCTGAGCTAATTTGAAACTCTTGTTTTATGTATCACCCCACCTCACCTTTCCCGTTAAACAGCCATAGTGTGTTTTCTGCATGTGTGACTTTGTTCTGTTTTGTAATTCAGTTCAAGTGTAACGATTTTTACATTCCCTCTATAAGTGACACCTTATGAGAAGTGTCCTTTTCTCTGTGACTTATTTCACTTAGAATCGTCGTACCTAAATCCACTCATCATGCTGCTACTAGCCTTATGACATTGATTTCATGGCTGAGTGATATTCCATTGTACATAAGGACCACAACTTTTTTATCCATTTTTCGCTTTCCTGGGATATTTAAGGTGGAATGAAGTGGAGGTCCTTGTCAACAGAGCAGCCCTAAACTTTGGGGTGCTTGTGTCTTGCTGATTTTCAATTTTCCCACTTTATACACCCATGCGTGGAAGTGCCCTATGCTCTCTAAGCTGTGTTTTATAGATGTTTCAGGACACACCGTACCCTTCTCCAGAGTGGCTGTTGGCAATTTACATCCCGCCCATCAGTGTAGCAAGGCTCCCATTTCTCCATGGCCTGTCCTGCATTTCTGTTTTTGACACTTTTTCAGCATGGCCCTTTTGACCGATGTGAAGCGAGACTTCTTTGTAGCGCTGATTTGCCTTTCCAGGTTGCTTGGTTGGCCAAAAAGGGCGTATGCATTTTTTCCTGAATATATTCAGGAAAAAACGCCTACGCCCTTTTTGGCCAAGGGCATCATTGTCAACGTTTTGCTGCTTTTCACGTGCTTTAAAGGCGATTCGAATCTACCTCCTGAAATCTGTTTCCTGCAATTCTGCCTTGATTTCAAATCCTCTTCTTTGCCTTCCCTCAATATATTTGTGGACGAGAGTTATCATTTATAACTCTGCAGGTTTGTGAATTGCAGTGCCCTGAATCTCCATTTTACAACTCGCTTTTTTGGGAGCTGGCCGCAAAAGCGCAGGATGGCTTCAGGCCCTGTTCTGGTTCCAGGGGGCAGGCTGAGCCTGTGGTTAATTCTTCTTCCTGATGGGAAAATAGAGTGACCTGTGCCTGTCCCAACACCAAGAGCTAGTGTCTCATTGGTTCCCCGTCTTCCCGTTCATGCTCAGGACAAATTGCAACCTGTACGGAACAGGAGGTTAAAGGTGCTGATGCTCTAAGTAGGGAGATTGCTAGTAAAGTGGCTGGAATGGCGAACCCGAGCACAAGGAGATGAGAAATGAGGTGCGTTTTAGAAACCTTTCCCCATCACACGGTGTACCATCTTCTGGGTTTCTCATGCATGTTTTTGATGTAGGAAGATGCCCTTGAACCTGGAGATTTGGGACCCATGCGATGGGTAGCACGAAGTATTACTTTAAAGGGTCTGCGTTTGCTCACCCAACCTCACCAAACCTCTCAGCCCCAAGAGTGTCCACCCTTATGTCTCATCCAGCTGTGGGTCTAGATATGGTCAATCCAGGTTGCATCACAGCCCCTGAACGAATTGTGTAAAAATTTCTCTCTCTTTCACTGTCTTTGTTTCATGGGTTTTTAAAAGTAATTTATTTTTATAATGGGGTTTAGCTGCTTTTCACGGCTGTGTTTATGCCGCTTTACACCCACTTGACACACAAACAGAGAGATATCAATACATAGGTTTTAAGATTATTACTAGTCAGATATATTCTTGTGCGATGAATCGGGCGTGTTGAGTCCAGTTCTCTGAGCAAGGAGTAGGTCTTGTCTAATACATATTGGGTTTATGGAACGGTATCTGAGCTAATTTGAAACTCTTGTTTTATGTATCACCCCACCTCACCTTTCCCGTTAAACAGCCATAGTGTGTTTTCTGCATGTGTGACTTTGTTCTGTTTTGTAATTCAGTTCAAGTGTAACGATTTTTACATTCCCTCTATAAGTGACACCTTATGAGAAGTGTCCTTTTCTCTGTGACTTATTTCACTTAGAATCGTCGTACCTAAATCCACTCATCATGCTGCTACTAGCCTTATGACATTGATTTCATGGCTGAGTGATATTCCATTGTACATAAGGACCACAACTTTTTTATCCATTTTTCGCTTTCCTGGGATATTTAAGGTGGAATGAAGTGGAGGTCCTTGTCAACAGAGCAGCCCTAAACTTTGGGGTGCTTGTGTCTTGCTGATTTTCAATTTTCCCACTTTATACCCCCATGCGTGGAAGTGCCCTATGCTCTCTAAGCTGTGTTTTATAGATGTTTCAGGACACACCGTACCCTTCTCCAGAGTGGCTGTTGGCAATTTACATCCCGCCCATCAGTGTAGCAAGGCTCCCATTTCTCCATGGCCTGTCCTGCATTTCTGGTTTGGACACTTTTTTCAGCATGGCCCTTTTGACCGATGGGAAGCGAGACTTCTTTGTAGCGCTGATTTGCCTTTCCAGGTTGCTTGGTTGGCCAAAAAGGGCGTAGGCGTTTTTTCCTGAATATATTCAGGAAAAAACGCCTACGCCCTTTTTGGCCAAGGGCATCATTGTGAACGTTTTGCTGCTTTTCACGTGCTTTAAAGGCGATTCGAATCTACCTCCTGAAATCTGTTTCCTGCAATTCTGCCTTGATTTCAAATCCTCTTCTTTGCCTTCCCTCAATATATTTGTGGACGAGAGTTATCATTTATAACTCTGCAGGTTTGTGAATTGCAGTGCCCTGAAGCTCCATTTTACAACTCGCTTTTTTGGGAGCTGGCCGCAAAAGCGCAGGATGGCTTCAGGCCCTGTTCTGGTTCCAGGGGGCAGGCTGAGCCTGTGGTTAATTCTTCTTCCTGATGGGAAAATAGAGTGACCTGTGCCTGTCCCAACACCAAGAGCTAGTGTCTCATTGGTTCCCCGTCTTCCCGTTCATGCTCAGGACAAATTGCAACCTGTACGGAACAGGAGGTTAAAGGTGCTGATGCTCTAAGTAGGGAGATTGCTAGTAAAGTGGCTGGAATGGCGAACCCGAGCACAAGGAGATGAGAAATGAGGTGCGTTTTAGAAACCTTTCCCCATCACACGGTGTACCATCTTCTGGGTTTCTCATGCGTGTTTTTGATGTAGGAAGATGCCCTTGAACCTGGAGATTTGGGACCCATGCGATGGGTAGCACGCAGTATTACTTTAAAGGGTCTGCGTTTGCTCACCCAACCTCACCAAACCTCTCAGCCCCAAGAGTGTCCACCCTTATGTCTCATCCAGCTGTGGGTCTAGATATGGTCAATCCAGGTTGCATCACAGCCCCTGAACGAATTGTGTAAAAATTTCTCTCTCTTTCACTGTCTTTGTTTCATGGGTTTTTAAAAGTAATTTATTTTTATAATGGGGTTTAGCTGCTTTTCACGGCTGTGTTTATGCCGCTTTACATCCACTTGACACACAAACAGAGAGATATCAATACATAGGTGTTAAGATTATTACTAGTCAGATATATTCTTGTGCGATGAATCGGGCGTGTTGAGTCCAGTTCTCTGAGCAAGGAGTAGGTCTTGTCTAATACATATTGGGTTTATGGAACGGTATCTGAGCTAATTTGAAACTCTTGTTTTATGTATCACCCCACCTCACCTTTCCCGTTAAACAGCCATAGTGTGTTTTCTGCATGTGTGACTTTGTTCTGTTTTGTAATTCAGTTCAAGTGTAACGATTTTTACATTCCCTCTATAAGTGACACCTTATGAGAAGTGTCCTTTTCTCTGTGACTTATTTCACTTAGAATCGTCGTACCTAAATCCACTCATCATGCTGCTACTAGCCTTATGACATTGATTTCATGGCTGAGTGATATTCCATTGTACATAAGGACCACAACTTTTTTATCCATTTTTCGCTTTCCTGGGATATTTAAGGTGGAATGAAGTGGAGGTCCTTGTCAACAGAGCAGCCCTAAACTTTGGGGTGCTTGTGTCTTGCTGATTTTCAATTTTCCCACTTTATACACCCATGCGTGGAAGTGCCCTATGCTCTCTAAGCTGTGTTTTATAGATGTTTCAGGACACACCGTACCCTTCTCCAGAGTGGCTGTTGGCAATTTACATCCCGCCCATCAGTGTAGCAAGGCTCCCATTTCTCCATGGCCTGTCCTGCATTTCTGTTTTTGACACTTTTTCAGCATGGCCCTTTTGACCGATGTGAAGCGAGACTTCTTTGTAGCGCTGATTTGCCTTTCCAGGTTGCTTGGTTGGCCAAAAAGGGCGTATGCGTTTTTTCCTGAATATATTCAGGAAAAAACGCCTACGCCCTTTTTGGCCAAGGGCATCATTGTCAACGTTTTGCTGCTTTTCACGTGCTTTAAAGGCGATTCGAATCTACCTCCTGAAATCTGTTTCCTGCAATTCTGCCTTGATTTCAAATCCTCTTCTTTGCCTTCCCTCAATATATTTGTGGACGAGAGTTATCATTTATAACTCTGCAGGTTTGTGAATTGCAGTGCCCTGAAGCTCCATTTTACAACTCGCTTTTTTGGGAGCTGGCCGCAAAAGCGCAGGATGGCTTCAGGCCCTGTTCTGGTTCCAGGGGGCAGGCTGAGCCTGTGGTTAATTCTTCTTCCTGATGGGAAAATAGAGTGACCTGTGCCTGTCCCAACACCAAGAGCTAGTGTCTCATTGGTTCCCCGTCTTCCCGTTCATGCTCAGGACAAATTGCAACCTGTACGGAACAGGAGGTTAAAGGTGCTGATGCTCTAAGTAGGGAGATTGCTAGTAAAGTGGCTGGAATGGCGAACCCGAGCACAAGGAGATGAGAAATGAGGTGCGTTTTAGAAACCTTTCCCCATCACACGGTGTACCATCTTCTGGGTTTCTCATGCATGTTTTTGATGTAGGAAGATGCCCTTGAACCTGGAGATTTGGGACCCATGCGATGGGTAGCACGAAGTATTACTTTAAAGGGTCTGCGTTTGCTCACCCAACCTCACCAAACCTCTCAGCCCCAAGAGTGTCCACCCTTATGTCTCATCCAGCTGTGGGTCTAGATATGGTCAATCCAGGTTGCATCACAGCCCCTGAACGAATTGTGTAAAAATTTCTCTCTCTTTCACTGTCTTTGTTTCATGGGTTTTTAAAAGTAATTTATTTTTATAATGGGGTTTAGCTGCTTTTCACGGCTGTGTTTATGCCGCTTTACACCCACTTGACACACAAACAGAGAGATATCAATACATAGGTTTTAAGATTATTACTAGTCAGATATATTCTTGTGCGATGAATCGGGCGTGTTGAGTCCAGTTCTCTGAGCAAGGAGTAGGTCTTGTCTAATACATATTGGGTTTATGGAACGGTATCTGAGCTAATTTGAAACTCTTGTTTTATGTATCACCCCACCTCACCTTTCCCGTTAAACAGCCATAGTGTGTTTTCTGCATGTGTGACTTTGTTCTGTTTTGTAATTCAGTTCAAGTGTAACGATTTTTACATTCCCTCTATAAGTGACACCTTATGAGAAGTGTCCTTTTCTCTGTGACTTATTTCACTTAGAATCGTCGTACCTAAATCCACTCATCATGCTGCTACTAGCCTTATGACATTGATTTCATGGCTGAGTGATATTCCATTGTACATAAGGACCACAACTTTTTTATCCATTTTTTGCTTTCCTGGGATATTTAAGGTGGAATGAAGTGGAGGTCCTTGTCAACAGAGCAGCCCTAAACTTTGGGGTGCTTGTGTCTTGCTGATTTTCAATTTTCCCACTTTATACCCCCATGCGTGGAAGTGCCCTATGCTCTCTAAGCTGTGTTTTATAGATGTTTCAGGACACACCGTACCCTTCTCCAGAGTGGCTGTTGGCAATTTACATCCCGCCCCTCAGTGTAGCAAGGCTCCCATTTCTCCATGGCCTGTCCTGCATTTCTGGTTTTGACACTTTTTTCAGCATGGCCCTTTTGACCGATGGGAAGCGAGACTTCTTTGTAGCGCTGATTTGCCTTTCCAGGTTGCTTGGTTGGCCAAAAAGGGCGTAGGCGTTTTTTCCTGAATATATTCAGGAAAAAACGCCTACCCCCTTTTTGGCCAAGGGCATCATTGTCAACGTTTTGCTGCTTTTCACGTGCTTTAAAGGCGATTCGAATCTACCTCCTGAAATCTGTTTCCTGCAATTCTGCCTTGATTTCAAATCCTCTTCTTTGCCTTCCCTCAATATATTTGTGGACGAGAGTTATCATTTATAACTCTGCAGGTTTGTGAATTGCAGTGCCCTGAAGCTCCATTTTACAACTCGCTTTTTTGGGAGCTGGCCGCAAAAGCGCAGGATGGCTTCAGGCCCTGTTCTGGTTCCAGGGGGCAGGCTGAGCCTGTGGTTAATTCTTCTTCCTGATGGGAAAATAGAGTGACCTGTGCCTGTCCCAACACCAAGAGCTAGTGTCTCATTGGTTCCCCGTCTTCCCGTTCATGCTCAGGACAAATTGCAACCTGTAAGGAACAGGAGGTTAAAGGTGCTGATGCTCTAAGTAGGGAGATTGCTAGTAAAGTGGCTGGAATGGCGAACCCGAGCACAAGGAGATGAGAAATGAGGTGCGTTTTAGAAACCTTTCCCCATCACACGGTGTACCATCTTCTGGGTTTCTCATGCATGTTTTTGATGTAGGAAGATGCCCTTGAACCTGGAGATTTGGGACCCATGCGATGGGTAGCACGCAGTATTACTTTAAAGGGTCTGCGTTTGCTCACCCAACCTCACCAAACCTCTCAGCCCCAAGAGTGTCCACCCTTATGTCTCATCCAGCTGTGGGTCTAGATATGGTCAATCCAGGTTGCATCACAGCCCCTGAACGAATTGTGTAAAAATTTCTCTCTCTTTCACTGTCTTTGTTTCATGGGTTTTTAAAAGTAATTTATTTTTATAATGGGGTTTAGCTGCTTTTCACGGCTGTGTTTATGCCGCTTTACACCCACTTGACACACAAACAGAGAGATATCAATACATAGGTTTTAAGATTATTACTAGTCAGATATATTCTTGTGCGATGAATCGGGCGTGTTGAGTCCAGTTCTCTGAGCAAGGAGTAGGTCTTGTCTAATACATATTGGGTTTATGGAACGGTATCTGAGCTAATTTGAAACTCTTGTTTTATGTATCACCCCACCTCACCTTTCCCGTTAAACAGCCATAGTGTGTTTTCTGCATGTGTGACTTTGTTCTGTTTTGTAATTCAGTTCAAGTGTAACGATTTTTACATTCCCTCTATAAGTGACACCTTATGAGAAGTGTCCTTTTCTCTGTGACTTATTTCACTTAGAATCGTCGTACCTAAATCCACTCATCATGCTGCTACTAGCCTTATGACATTGATTTCATGGCTGAGTGATATTCCATTGTACATAAGGACCACAACTTTTTTATCCATTTTTTGCTTTCCTGGGATATTTAAGGTGGAATGAAGTGGAGGTCCTTGTCAACAGAGCAGCCCTAAACTTTGGGGTGCTTGTGTCTTGCTGATTTTCAATTTTCCCACTTTATACCCCCATGCGTGGAAGTGCCCTATGCTCTCTAAGCTGTGTTTTATAGATGTTTCAGGACACACCGTACCCTTCTCCAGAGTGGCTGTTGGCAATTTACATCCCGCCCCTCAGTGTAGCAAGGCTCCCATTTCTCCATGGCCTGTCCTGCATTTCTGGTTTTGACACTTTTTTCAGCATGGCCCTTTTGACCGATGGGAAGCGAGACTTCTTTGTAGCGCTGATTTGCCTTTCCAGGTTGCTTGGTTGGCCAAAAAGGGCGTAGGCGTTTTTTCCTGAATATATTCAGGAAAAAACGCCTACCCCCTTTTTGGCCAAGGGCATCATTGTCAACGTTTTGCTGCTTTTCACGTGCTTTAAAGGCGATTCGAATCTACCTCCTGAAATCTGTTTCCTGCAATTCTGCCTTGATTTCAAATCCTCTTCTTTGCCTTCCCTCAATATATTTGTGGACGAGAGTTATCATTTATAACTCTGCAGGTTTGTGAATTGCAGTGCCCTGAAGCTCCATTTTACAACTCGCTTTTTTGGGAGCTGGCCGCAAAAGCGCAGGATGGCTTCAGGCCCTGTTCTGGTTCCAGGGGGCAGGCTGAGCCTGTGGTTAATTCTTCTTCCTGATGGGAAAATAGAGTGACCTGTGCCTGTCCCAACACCAAGAGCTAGTGTCTCATTGGTTCCCCGTCTTCCCGTTCATGCTCAGGACAAATTGCAACCTGTAAGGAACAGGAGGTTAAAGGTGCTGATGCTCTAAGTAGGGAGATTGCTAGTAAAGTGGCTGGAATGGCGAACCCGAGCACAAGGAGATGAGAAATGAGGTGCGTTTTAGAAACCTTTCCCCATCACACGGTGTACCATCTTCTGGGTTTCTCATGCATGTTTTTGATGTAGGAAGATGCCCTTGAACCTGGAGATTTGGGACCCATGCGATGGGTAGCACGCAGTATTACTTTAAAGGGTCTGCGTTTGCTCACCCAACCTCACCAAACCTCTCAGCCCCAAGAGTGTCCACCCTTATGTCTCATCCAGCTGTGGGTCTAGATATGGTCAATCCAGGTTGCATCACAGCCCCTGAACGAATTGTGTAAAAATTTCTCTCTCTTTCACTGTCTTTGTTTCATGGGTTTTTAAAAGTAATTTATTTTTATAATGGGGTTTAGCTGCTTTTCACGGCTGTGTTTATGCCGCTTTACACCCACTTGACACACAAACAGAGAGATATCAATACATAGGTTTTAAGATTATTACTAGTCAGATATATTCTTGTGCGATGAATCGGGCGTGTTGAGTCCAGTTCTCTGAGCAAGGAGTAGGTCTTGTCTAATACATATTGGGTTTATGGAACGGTATCTGAGCTAATTTGAAACTCTTGTTTTATGTATCACCCCACCTCACCTTTCCCGTTAAACAGCCATAGTGTGTTTTCTGCATGTGTGACTTTGTTCTGTTTTGTAATTCAGTTCAAGTGTAACGATTTTTACATTCCCTCTATAAGTGACACCTTATGAGAAGTGTCCTTTTCTCTGTGACTTATTTCACTTAGAATCGTCGTACCTAAATCCACTCATCATGCTGCTACTAGCCTTATGACATTGATTTCATGGCTGAGTGATATTCCATTGTACATAAGGACCACAACTTTTTTATCCATTTTTCGCTTTCCTGGGATATTTAAGGTGGAATGAAGTGGAGGTCCTTGTCAACAGAGCAGCCCTAAACTTTGGGGTGCTTGTGTCTTGCTGATTTTCAATTTTCCCACTTTATACCCCCATGCGTGGAAGTGCCCTATGCTCTCTAAGCTGTGTTTTATAGATGTTTCAGGACACACCGTACCCTTCTCCAGAGTGGCTGTTGGCAATTTACATCCCGCCCATCAGTGTAGCAAGGCTCCCATTTCTCCATGGCCTGTCCTGCATTTCTGGTTTTGACATTTTTTCAGCATGGCCCTTTTGACCGATGGGAAGCGAGACTTCTTTGTAGCGCTGATTTGCCTTTCCAGGTTGCTTGGTTGGCCAAAAAGGGCGTATGCGTTTTTTCCTGAATATATTCAGGAAAAAACGGCTACGCCCTTTTTGGCCAAGGGCATCATTGTCAACGTTTTGCTGCTTTTCACGTTCTTTAAAGGCGATTCGAATCTACCTCCTGAAATCTGTTTCCTGCAATTCTGCCTTGATTTCAAATCCTCTTCTTTGCCTTCCCTCAATATATTTGTGGACGAGAGTTATCATTTATAACTCTGCAGGTTTGTGCATTGCAGTGCCCTGAAGCTCCATTTTACAACTCGCTTTTTTGGGAGCTGGCCGCAAAAGCGCAGGATGGCTTCAGGCCCTGTTCTGGTTCCAGGGGGCAGGCTGAGCCTGTGGTTAATTCTTCTTCCTGATGGGAAAATAGAGTGACCTGTGCCTGTCCCAACACCAAGAGCTAGTGTCTCATTGGTTCCCCGTCTTCCCGTTCATGCTCAGGACAAATTGCAACCTGTACGGAACAGGAGGTTAAAGGTGCTGATGCTCTAAGTAGGGAGATTGCTAGTAAAGTGGCTGGAATGGCGAACCCGAGCACAAGGAGATGAGAAATGAGGTGCGTTTTAGAAACCTTTCCCCATCACACGGTGTACCATCTTCTGGGTATCTCATGCATGTTTTTGATGTAGGAAGATGCCCTTGAACCTGGAGATTTGGGACCCATGCGATGGGTAGCACGCAGTATTACTTTAAAGGGTCTGCGTTTGCTCACCCAACCTCACCAAACCTCTCAGCCCCAAGAGTGTCCACCCTTATGTCTCATCCAGCTGTGGGTCTAGATATGGTCAATCCAGGTTGCATCACAGCCCCTGAACGAATTGTGTAAAAATTTCTCTCTCTTTCACTGTCTTTGTTTCATGGGTTTTTAAAAGTAATTTATTTTTATAATGGGGTTTAGCTGCTTTTCACGGCTGTGTTTATGCCCCTTTACACCCACTTGACACACAAACAGAGAGATATCAATACATAGGTTTTAAGATTATTACTAGTCAGATATATTCTTGTGCGATGAATCGGGCGTGTTGAGTCCAGTTCTCTGAGCAGGGAGTAGGTCTTGTCTATTACATATTGGGTTTATGGAACGGTATCTGAGCTAATTTGAAACTCTTGTTTTATGTATCACCCCACCTCAACTTTCCCGTTAAGCAGCCATAGTGTGTTTTCTGCATGTGTGACTCTGTTCTGTTTTGTAATTCAGTTCAAGTGTAACGATTTTTACATTCCCTCTATAAGTGACACCTTATGAGAAGTGTCCTTTTCTGTGTGACTTATTTCACTTAGAATCGTCGTACCTAAATCCACTCATCATGCTGCTACTAGCCTTATGACATTGATTTCATGGCTGAGTGATATTCCATTGTACATAAGGACCACAACTTTTTTATCCATTTTTCGCTTTCCTGGGATATTTAAGGTGGAATGAAGTGGAGGTCCTTGTCAACAGAGCAGCCCTAAACTTTGGGGTGCTTGTGTCTTGATGATTTTCAATTTTCCCTCTTTATCCCCCCATGCGTGGAAGTGCCCTATGCTCTCTAAGCTGTGTTTTTTAGATGTTTCAGGACACACCGTAAACTTCTCCAGAGTGGCTGTTGGCAATTTACATCCCGCCCATCAGTGTAGCAAGGCTCCCATTTCTCCATGGCCTGTCCTGCATTTCTGGTTTTGACACTTTTTTCAGCATGGCCCTTTTGACCGATGGGAAGCGAGACTTCTTTGTAGCGCTGATTTGCCTTTCCAGGTTGCTTGGTTTGCCAAAAAGGGCGTAGGCGTTTTTTCCTGAATATATTCAGGAAAAAACGCCTACGCCCTTTTTGGCCAAGGGCATCATTGTCAACGTTTTGCTGCTTTTCACGTGCTTTAAAGGCGATTCGAATCTACCTCCTGAAATCTGTTTCCTGCAATTCTGCCTTGATTTCAAATCCTCTTCTTTGCCTTCCCTCAATATATTTGTGGACGAGAGTTATCATTTATAACTCTGCAGGTTTGTGAATTGCAGTGCCCTGAAGCTCCATTTTACAACTCGCTTTTTTGGGAGCTGGCCGCAAAAGCGCAGGATGGCTTCAGGCCCTGTTCTGGTTCCGGGGGGCAGGCTGAGCCTGTGGTTAATTCTTCTTCCTGATGGGAAAATAGAGTGACCTGTGCCTGTCCCAACACCAAGAGCTAGTCTCTCATTGGTTCCCCGTCTTCCCGTTCATCCTCAGGACAAATTGCAACCTGTACGGAACAGGAGTTTAAAGGTGCTGATGCTCTAAGTAGGGAGATTGCTAGTAAAGTGGCTGGAATGGCGAACCCGAGCACAAGGAGATGAGAAATGAGGTGCGTTTTAGAAACCTTTCCCCATCACACGGTGTACCATCTTCTGGGTTTCTCATGCATGTTTTTGATGTAGGAAGATGCCCTTGAACCTGGAGATTTGGGACCCATGCGATGGGTAGCACGCAGTATTACTTTAAAGGGTCTGCGTTTGCTCACCCAACCTCACCAAACCTCTCAGCCCCAAGAGTGTCCACCCTTATGTCTCATCCAGCTGTGGGTCTAGATATGGTCAATCCAGGTTGCATCACAGCCCCTGAACGAATTGTGTAAAAATTTCTCTCCCTTTCACTGTCTTTGTTTCATGGGTTTTTAAAAGTAATTTTTTTTATAATGGGGTTTAGCTGCTTTTCACGGCTGTGTTTATGCCGCTTTACACCCACTTGACACACAAACAGAGAGATATCAATACATAGGTTTTAAGATTATTACTAGTCAGATATATTCTTGTGCGATGAATCGGGCGTGTTGAGTCCAGTTCTCTGAGCAAGGAGTAGGTCTTGTCTAATACATATTGGGTTTATGGAACGGTATCTGAGCTAATTTGAAACTCTTGTTTTATGTATCACCCCACCTCACCTTTCCCGTTAAACAGCCATAGTGTGTTTTCTGCATGTGTGACTTTGTTCTGTTTTGTAATTCAGTTCAAGTGTAACGATTTTTACATTCCCTCTATAAGTGACACCTTATGAGAAGTGTCCTTTTCTCTGTGACTTATTTCACTTAGAATCGTCGTACCTAAATCCACTCATCATGCTGCTACTAGCCTTATGACATTGATTTCATGGCTGAGTGATATTCCATTGTACATAAGGACCACAACTTTTTTATCCATTTTTCGCTTTCCTGGGATATTTAAGGTGGAATGAAGTGGAGGTCCTTGTCAACAGAGCAGCCCTAAACTTTGGGGTGCTTGTGTCTTGCTGATTTTCAATTTTCCCACTTTATACCCCCATGCGTGGAAGTGCCCTATGCTCTCTAAGCTGTGTTTTATAGATGTTTCAGGACACACCGTACCCTTCTCCAGAGTGGCTGTTGGCAATTTACATCCCGCCCATCAGTGTAGCAAGGCTCCCATTTCTCCATGGCCTGTCCTGCATTTCTGGTTTTGACACTTTTTTCAGCATGGCCCTTTTGACCGATGGGAAGCGAGACTTCTTTGTAGCGCTGATTTGCCTTTCCAGGTTGCTTGGTTGGCCAAAAAGGGCGTAGGCGTTTTTACCTGAATATATTCAGGAAAAAACGCCTACGCCCTTTTTGGCCAAGGGAATCATTGTCAACGTTTTGCTGCTTTTCACGTGCTTTAAAGGCGATTCGAATCTACCTCCTGAAATCTGTTTCCTGCAATTCTGCCTTGATTTCAAATCCTCTTCTTTGCCTTCCCTCAATATATTTGTGGACGAGAGTTATCATTTATAACTCTGCAGGTTTGTGAATTGCAGTGCCCTGAAGCTCCATTTTACAACTCGCTTTTTTGGGAGCTGGCCGCAAAAGCGCAGGATGGCTTCAGGCCCTGTTCTGGTTCCGGGGGGCAGGCTGAGCCTGTGGTTAATTGTTCTTCCTGATGGGAAAATAGAGTGACCTGTGCCTGTCCCAACACCAAGAGCTAGTCTCTCATTGGTTCCCCGTCTTCCCGTTCATCCTCAGGACAAATTGCAACCTGTACGGAACAGGAGGTGAAAGGTGCTGATGCTCCAAGTAGGGAGATTGCTAGTAAAGTGGCTGGAATGGCGAACCCGAGCACAAGGAGATGAGAAATGAGGTGCGTTTTAGAAACCTTTCCCCATCAGACGGTGTACCATCTTCTGGGTTTCTCATGCATGTTTTTGATGTAGGAAGATGCCCTTGAACCTGGAGATTTGGGACCCATGCAATGGGTAGCACGCAGTATTACTTTAAAGGGTCTGCGTTTGCTCACCCAACCTCACCAAACCTCTCAGCCCCAAGAGTGTCCACCCTTATGTCTCATCCAGCTGTGGGTCTACATATGGTCAATCCAGGTTGCATCACAGCCCCTGAACGAATTGTGTAAAAATTTCTCTCTCTTTCACTGTCTTTGTTTCATGGGTTTTTAAAAGTAATTTATTTTTATAATGGGGTTTAGCTGCTTTTCACGGCTGTGTTTATGCCGCTTTACACCCACTTGACACACAAACAGAGAGATATCAATACATAGGTTTTAAGATTATTACTAGTCAGATATATTCTTGTGCGATGAATCGGGCGTGTTGAGTCCAGTTCTCTGAGCAAGGAGTAGGTCTTGTCTAATACATATTGGGTTTATGGAACGGTATCTGAGCTAATTTGAAACTCTTGTTTTATGTATCACCCCACCTCACCTTTCCCGTTAAACAGCCATAGTGTGTTTTCTGCATGTGTGACTTTGTTCTGTTTTGTAATTCAGTTCAAGTGTAACGATTTTTACATTCCCTCTATAAGTGACACCTTATGAGAAGTGTCCTTTTCTCTGTGACTTATTTCACTTAGAATCGTCGTACCTAAATCCACTCATCATGCTGCTACTAGCCTTATGACATTGATTTCATGGCTGAGTGATATTCCATTGTACATAAGGACCACAACTTTTTTATCCATTTTTTGCTTTCCTGGGATATTTAAGGTGGAATGAAGTGGAGGTCCTTGTCAACAGAGCAGCCCTAAACTTTGGGGTGCTTGTGTCTTGCTGATTTTCAATTTTCCCACTTTATACCCCCATGCGTGGAAGTGCCCTATGCTCTCTAAGCTGTGTTTTATAGATGTTTCAGGACACACCGTACCCTTCTCCAGAGTGGCTGTTGGCAATTTACATCCCGCCCCTCAGTGTAGCAAGGCTCCCATTTCTCCATGGCCTGTCCTGCATTTCTGGTTTTGACACTTTTTTCAGCATGGCCCTTTTGACCGATGGGAAGCGAGACTTCTTTGTAGCGCTGATTTGCCTTTCCAGGTTGCTTGGTTGGCCAAAAAGGGCGTAGGCGTTTTTTCCTGAATATATTCAGGAAAAAACGCCTACCCCCTTTTTGGCCAAGGGCATCATTGTCAACGTTTTGCTGCTTTTCACGTGCTTTAAAGGCGATTCGAATCTACCTCCTGAAATCTGTTTCCTGCAATTCTGCCTTGATTTCAAATCCTCTTCTTTGCCTTCCCTCAATATATTTGTGGACGAGAGTTATCATTTATAACTCTGCAGGTTTGTGAATTGCAGTGCCCTGAAGCTCCATTTTACAACTCGCTTTTTTGGGAGCTGGCCGCAAAAGCGCAGGATGGCTTCAGGCCCTGTTCTGGTTCCAGGGGGCAGGCTGAGCCTGTGGTTAATTCTTCTTCCTGATGGGAAAATAGAGTGACCTGTGCCTGTCCCAACACCAAGAGCTAGTGTCTCATTGGTTCCCCGTCTTCCCGTTCATGCTCAGGACAAATTGCAACCTGTAAGGAACAGGAGGTTAAAGGTGCTGATGCTCTAAGTAGGGAGATTGCTAGTAAAGTGGCTGGAATGGCGAACCCGAGCACAAGGAGATGAGAAATGAGGTGCGTTTTAGAAACCTTTCCCCATCACACGGTGTACCATCTTCTGGGTTTCTCATGCATGTTTTTGATGTAGGAAGATGCCCTTGAACCTGGAGATTTGGGACCCATGCGATGGGTAGCACGCAGTATTACTTTAAAGGGTCTGCGTTTGCTCACCCAACCTCACCAAACCTCTCAGCCCCAAGAGTGTCCACCCTTATGTCTCATCCAGCTGTGGGTCTAGATATGGTCAATCCAGGTTGCATCACAGCCCCTGAACGAATTGTGTAAAAATTTCTCTCTCTTTCACTGTCTTTGTTTCATGGGTTTTTAAAAGTAATTTATTTTTATAATGGGGTTTAGCTGCTTTTCACGGCTGTGTTTATGCCGCTTTACACCCACTTGACACACAAACAGAGAGATATCAATACATAGGTTTTAAGATTATTACTAGTCAGATATATTCTTGTGCGATGAATCGGGCGTGTTGAGTCCAGTTCTCTGAGCAAGGAGTAGGTCTTGTCTAATACATATTGGGTTTATGGAACGGTATCTGAGCTAATTTGAAACTCTTGTTTTATGTATCACCCCACCTCACCTTTCCCGTTAAACAGCCATAGTGTGTTTTCTGCATGTGTGACTTTGTTCTGTTTTGTAATTCAGTTCAAGTGTAACGATTTTTACATTCCCTCTATAAGTGACACCTTATGAGAAGTGTCCTTTTCTCTGTGACTTATTTCACTTAGAATCGTCGTACCTAAATCCACTCATCATGCTGCTACTAGCCTTATGACATTGATTTCATGGCTGAGTGATATTCCATTGTACATAAGGACCACAACTTTTTTATCCATTTTTCGCTTTCCTGGGATATTTAAGGTGGAATGAAGTGGAGGTCCTTGTCAACAGAGCAGCCCTAAACTTTGGGGTGCTTGTGTCTTGCTGATTTTCAATTTTCCCACTTTATACCCCCATGCGTGGAAGTGCCCTATGCTCTCTAAGCTGTGTTTTATAGATGTTTCAGGACACACCGTACCCTTCTCCAGAGTGGCTGTTGGCAATTTACATCCCGCCCATCAGTGTAGCAAGGCTCCCATTTCTCCATGGCCTGTCCTGCATTTCTGGTTTTGACATTTTTTCAGCATGGCCCTTTTGACCGATGGGAAGCGAGACTTCTTTGTAGCGCTGATTTGCCTTTCCAGGTTGCTTGGTTGGCCAAAAAGGGCGTATGCGTTTTTTCCTGAATATATTCAGGAAAAAACGGCTACGCCCTTTTTGGCCAAGGGCATCATTGTCAACGTTTTGCTGCTTTTCACGTTCTTTAAAGGCGATTCGAATCTACCTCCTGAAATCTGTTTCCTGCAATTCTGCCTTGATTTCAAATCCTCTTCTTTGCCTTCCCTCAATATATTTGTGGACGAGAGTTATCATTTATAACTCTGCAGGTTTGTGCATTGCAGTGCCCTGAAGCTCCATTTTACAACTCGCTTTTTTGGGAGCTGGCCGCAAAAGCGCAGGATGGCTTCAGGCCCTGTTCTGGTTCCAGGGGGCAGGCTGAGCCTGTGGTTAATTCTTCTTCCTGATGGGAAAATAGAGTGACCTGTGCCTGTCCCAACACCAAGAGCTAGTGTCTCATTGGTTCCCCGTCTTCCCGTTCATGCTCAGGACAAATTGCAACCTGTACGGAACAGGAGGTTAAAGGTGCTGATGCTCTAAGTAGGGAGATTGCTAGTAAAGTGGCTGGAATGGCGAACCCGAGCACAAGGAGATGAGAAATGAGGTGCGTTTTAGAAACCTTTCCCCATCACACGGTGTACCATCTTCTGGGTATCTCATGCATGTTTTTGATGTAGGAAGATGCCCTTGAACCTGGAGATTTGGGACCCATGCGATGGGTAGCACGCAGTATTACTTTAAAGGGTCTGCGTTTGCTCACCCAACCTCACCAAACCTCTCAGCCCCAAGAGTGTCCACCCTTATGTCTCATCCAGCTGTGGGTCTAGATATGGTCAATCCAGGTTGCATCACAGCCCCTGAACGAATTGTGTAAAAATTTCTCTCTCTTTCACTGTCTTTGTTTCATGGGTTTTTAAAAGTAATTTATTTTTATAATGGGGTTTAGCTGCTTTTCACGGCTGTGTTTATGCCCCTTTACACCCACTTGACACACAAACAGAGAGATATCAATACATAGGTTTTAAGATTATTACTAGTCAGATATATTCTTGTGCGATGAATCGGGCGTGTTGAGTCCAGTTCTCTGAGCAGGGAGTAGGTCTTGTCTATTACATATTGGGTTTATGGAACGGTATCTGAGCTAATTTGAAACTCTTGTTTTATGTATCACCCCACCTCAACTTTCCCGTTAAGCAGCCATAGTGTGTTTTCTGCATGTGTGACTCTGTTCTGTTTTGTAATTCAGTTCAAGTGTAACGATTTTTACATTCCCTCTATAAGTGACACCTTATGAGAAGTGTCCTTTTCTGTGTGACTTATTTCACTTAGAATCGTCGTACCTAAATCCACTCATCATGCTGCTACTAGCCTTATGACATTGATTTCATGGCTGAGTGATATTCCATTGTACATAAGGACCACAACTTTTTTATCCATTTTTCGCTTTCCTGGGATATTTAAGGTGGAATGAAGTGGAGGTCCTTGTCAACAGAGCAGCCCTAAACTTTGGGGTGCTTGTGTCTTGATGATTTTCAATTTTCCCTCTTTATCCCCCCATGCGTGGAAGTGCCCTATGCTCTCTAAGCTGTGTTTTTTAGATGTTTCAGGACACACCGTAAACTTCTCCAGAGTGGCTGTTGGCAATTTACATCCCGCCCATCAGTGTAGCAAGGCTCCCATTTCTCCATGGCCTGTCCTGCATTTCTGGTTTTGACACTTTTTTCAGCATGGCCCTTTTGACCGATGGGAAGCGAGACTTCTTTGTAGCGCTGATTTGCCTTTCCAGGTTGCTTGGTTTGCCAAAAAGGGCGTAGGCGTTTTTTCCTGAATATATTCAGGAAAAAACGCCTACGCCCTTTTTGGCCAAGGGCATCATTGTCAACGTTTTGCTGCTTTTCACGTGCTTTAAAGGCGATTCGAATCTACCTCCTGAAATCTGTTTCCTGCAATTCTGCCTTGATTTCAAATCCTCTTCTTTGCCTTCCCTCAATATATTTGTGGACGAGAGTTATCATTTATAACTCTGCAGGTTTGTGAATTGCAGTGCCCTGAAGCTCCATTTTACAACTCGCTTTTTTGGGAGCTGGCCGCAAAAGCGCAGGATGGCTTCAGGCCCTGTTCTGGTTCCGGGGGGCAGGCTGAGCCTGTGGTTAATTCTTCTTCCTGATGGGAAAATAGAGTGACCTGTGCCTGTCCCAACACCAAGAGCTAGTCTCTCATTGGTTCCCCGTCTTCCCGTTCATCCTCAGGACAAATTGCAACCTGTACGGAACAGGAGTTTAAAGGTGCTGATGCTCTAAGTAGGGAGATTGCTAGTAAAGTGGCTGGAATGGCGAACCCGAGCACAAGGAGATGAGAAATGAGGTGCGTTTTAGAAACCTTTCCCCATCACACGGTGTACCATCTTCTGGGTTTCTCATGCATGTTTTTGATGTAGGAAGATGCCCTTGAACCTGGAGATTTGGGACCCATGCGATGGGTAGCACGCAGTATTACTTTAAAGGGTCTGCGTTTGCTCACCCAACCTCACCAAACCTCTCAGCCCCAAGAGTGTCCACCCTTATGTCTCATCCAGCTGTGGGTCTAGATATGGTCAATCCAGGTTGCATCACAGCCCCTGAACGAATTGTGTAAAAATTTCTCTCCCTTTCACTGTCTTTGTTTCATGGGTTTTTAAAAGTAATTTTTTTTATAATGGGGTTTAGCTGCTTTTCACGGCTGTGTTTATGCCGCTTTACACCCACTTGACACACAAACAGAGAGATATCAATACATAGGTTTTAAGATTATTACTAGTCAGATATATTCTTGTGCGATGAATCG
Organism: Balaenoptera physalus; assembly: GCF_965194825.1. Classification (NCBI taxonomy): domain Eukaryota; kingdom Metazoa; phylum Chordata; class Mammalia; order Artiodactyla; family Balaenopteridae; genus Balaenoptera; species Balaenoptera physalus. The sequence goes on along the minus strand of NW_028126453.1, from coordinate 756,082 downwards.
GGCGTGTTGAGTCCAGTTCTCTGAGCAAGGAGTAGGTCTTGTCTAATACATATTGGGTTTATGGAACGGTATCTGAGCTAATTTGAAACTCTTGTTTTATGTATCACCCCACCTCACCTTTCCCGTTAAACAGCCATAGTGTGTTTTCTGCATGTGTGACTTTGTTCTGTTTTGTAATTCAGTTCAAGTGTAACGATTTTTACATTCCCTCTATAAGTGACACCTTATGAGAAGTGTCCTTTTCTCTGTGACTTATTTCACTTAGAATCGTCGTACCTAAATCCACTCATCATGCTGCTACTAGCCTTATGACATTGATTTCATGGCTGAGTGATATTCCATTGTACATAAGGACCACAACTTTTTTATCCATTTTTCGCTTTCCTGGGATATTTAAGGTGGAATGAAGTGGAGGTCCTTGTCAACAGAGCAGCCCTAAACTTTGGGGTGCTTGTGTCTTGCTGATTTTCAATTTTCCCACTTTATACCCCCATGCGTGGAAGTGCCCTATGCTCTCTAAGCTGTGTTTTATAGATGTTTCAGGACACACCGTACCCTTCTCCAGAGTGGCTGTTGGCAATTTACATCCCGCCCATCAGTGTAGCAAGGCTCCCATTTCTCCATGGCCTGTCCTGCATTTCTGGTTTTGACACTTTTTTCAGCATGGCCCTTTTGACCGATGGGAAGCGAGACTTCTTTGTAGCGCTGATTTGCCTTTCCAGGTTGCTTGGTTGGCCAAAAAGGGCGTAGGCGTTTTTACCTGAATATATTCAGGAAAAAACGCCTACGCCCTTTTTGGCCAAGGGAATCATTGTCAACGTTTTGCTGCTTTTCACGTGCTTTAAAGGCGATTCGAATCTACCTCCTGAAATCTGTTTCCTGCAATTCTGCCTTGATTTCAAATCCTCTTCTTTGCCTTCCCTCAATATATTTGTGGACGAGAGTTATCATTTATAACTCTGCAGGTTTGTGAATTGCAGTGCCCTGAAGCTCCATTTTACAACTCGCTTTTTTGGGAGCTGGCCGCAAAAGCGCAGGATGGCTTCAGGCCCTGTTCTGGTTCCGGGGGGCAGGCTGAGCCTGTGGTTAATTGTTCTTCCTGATGGGAAAATAGAGTGACCTGTGCCTGTCCCAACACCAAGAGCTAGTCTCTCATTGGTTCCCCGTCTTCCCGTTCATCCTCAGGACAAATTGCAACCTGTACGGAACAGGAGGTGAAAGGTGCTGATGCTCCAAGTAGGGAGATTGCTAGTAAAGTGGCTGGAATGGCGAACCCGAGCACAAGGAGATGAGAAATGAGGTGCGTTTTAGAAACCTTTCCCCATCAGACGGTGTACCATCTTCTGGGTTTCTCATGCATGTTTTTGATGTAGGAAGATGCCCTTGAACCTGGAGATTTGGGACCCATGCAATGGGTAGCACGCAGTATTACTTTAAAGGGTCTGCGTTTGCTCACCCAACCTCACCAAACCTCTCAGCCCCAAGAGTGTCCACCCTTATGTCTCATCCAGCTGTGGGTCTACATATGGTCAATCCAGGTTGCATCACAGCCCCTGAACGAATTGTGTAAAAATTTCTCTCTCTTTCACTGTCTTTGTTTCATGGGTTTTTAAAAGTAATTTATTTTTATAATGGGGTTTAGCTGCTTTTCACGGCTGTGTTTATGCCGCTTTACACCCACTTGACACACAAACAGAGAGATATCAATACATAGGTTTTAAGATTATTACTAGTCAGATATATTCTTGTGCGATGAATCGGGCGTGTTGAGTCCAGTTCTCTGAGCAAGGAGTAGGTCTTGTCTAATACATATTGGGTTTATGGAACGGTATCTGAGCTAATTTGAAACTCTTGTTTTATGTATCACCCCACCTCACCTTTCCCGTTAAACAGCCATAGTGTGTTTTCTGCATGTGTGACTTTGTTCTGTTTTGTAATTCAGTTCAAGTGTAACGATTTTTACATTCCCTCTATAAGTGACACCTTATGAGAAGTGTCCTTTTCTCTGTGACTTATTTCACTTAGAATCGTCGTACCTAAATCCACTCATCATGCTGCTACTAGCCTTATGACATTGATTTCATGGCTGAGTGATATTCCATTGTACATAAGGACCACAACTTTTTTATCCATTTTTCGCTTTCCTGGGATATTTAAGGTGGAATGAAGTGGAGGTCCTTGTCAACAGAGCAGCCCTAAACTTTGGGGTGCTTGTGTCTTGCTGATTTTCAATTTTCCCACTTTATACCCCCATGCGTGGAAGTGCCCTATGCTCTCTAAGCTGTGTTTTATAGATGTTTCAGGACACACCGTACCCTTCTCCAGAGTGGCTGTTGGCAATTTACATCCCGCCCATCAGTGTAGCAAGGCTCCCATTTCTCCATGGCCTGTCCTGCATTTCTGGTTTTGACACTTTTTTCAGCATGGCCCTTTTGACCGATGGGAAGCGAGACTTCTTTGTAGCGCTGATTTGCCTTTCCAGGTTGCTTGGTTGGCCAAAAAGGGCGTAGGCGTTTTTACCTGAATATATTCAGGAAAAAACGCCTACGCCCTTTTTGGCCAAGGGCATCATTGTCAACGTTTTGCTGCTTTTCACGTGCTTTAAAGGCGATTCGAATCTACCTCCTGAAATCTGTTTCCTGCAATTCTGCCTTGATTTCAAATCCTCTTCTTTGCCTTCCCTCAATATATTTGTGGACGAGAGTTATCATTTATAACTCTGCAGGTTTGTGAATTGCAGTGCCCTGAAGCTCCATTTTACAACTCGCTTTTTTGGGAGCTGGCCGCAAAAGCGCAGGATGGCTTCAGGCCCTGTTCTGGTTCCGGGGGGCAGGCTGAGCCTGTGGTTAATTGTTCTTCCTGATGGGAAAATAGAGTGACCTGTGCCTGTCCCAACACCAAGAGCTAGTCTCTCATTGGTTCCCCGTCTTCCCGTTCATCCTCAGGACAAATTGCAACCTGTACGGAACAGGAGGTGAAAGGTGCTGATGCTCCAAGTAGGGAGATTGCTAGTAAAGTGGCTGGAATGGCGAACCCGAGCACAAGGAGATGAGAAATGAGGTGCGTTTTAGAAACCTTTCCCCATCAGACGGTGTACCATCTTCTGGGTTTCTCATGCATGTTTTTGATGTAGGAAGATGCCCTTGAACCTGGAGATTTGGGACCCATGCAATGGGTAGCACGCAGTATTACTTTAAAGGGTCTGCGTTTGCTCACCCAACCTCACCAAACCTCTCAGCCCCAAGAGTGTCCACCCTTATGTCTCATCCAGCTGTGGGTCTACATATGGTCAATCCAGGTTGCATCACAGCCCCTGAACGAATTGTGTAAAAATTTCTCTCTCTTTCACTGTCTTTGTTTCATGGGTTTTTAAAAGTAATTTATTTTTATAATGGGGTTTAGCTGCTTTTCACGGCTGTGTTTATGCCGCTTTACACCCACTTGACACACAAACAGAGAGATATCAATACATAGGTTTTAAGATTATTACTAGTCAGATATATTCTTGTGCGATGAATCGGGCGTGTTGAGTCCAGTTCTCTGAGCAGGGAGTAGGTCTTGTCTATTACATATTGGGTTTATGGAACGGTATCTGAGCTAATTTGAAACTCTTGTTTTATGTATCACTCCACCTCACCTTTCCCGTTAAGCAGCCATAGTGTGTTTTCTGCATGTGTGACTCTGTTCTGTTTTGTAATTCAGTTCAAGTGTAACGATTTTTACATTCCCTCTATAAGTGACACCTTATGAGAAGTGTCCTTTTCTCTGTGACTTATTTCACTTAGAATCGTCGTACCTAAATCCACTCATCATGCTGCTACTAGCCTTATGACATTGATTTCATGGCTGAGTGATATTCCATTGTACATAAGGACCACAACTTTTTTATCCATTTTTCGCTTTCCTGGGATATTTAAGGTGGAATGAAGTGGAGGTCCTTGTCAACAGAGCAGCCCTAAACTTTGGGGTGCTTGTGTCTTGCTGATTTTCAATTTTCCCACTTTATACCCCCATGCGTGGAAGTGCCCTATGCTCTCTAAGCTGTGTTTTATAGATGTTTCAGGACACACCGTACCCTTCTCCAGAGTGGCTGTTGGCAATTTACATCCCGCCCATCAGTGTAGCAAGGCTCCCATTTCTCCATGGCCTGTCCTGCATTTCTGGTTTTGACACTTTTTTCAGCATGGCCCTTTTGACCGATGGGAAGCGAGACTTCTTTGTAGCGCTGATTTGCCTTTCCAGGTTGCTTGGTTGGCCAAAAAGGGCGTAGGCGTTTTTACCTGAATATATTCAGGAAAAAACGCCTACGCCCTTTTTGGCCAAGGGCATCATTGTCAACGTTTTGCTGCTTTTCACGTGCTTTAAAGGCGATTCGAATCTACCTCCTGAAATCTGTTTCCTGCAATTCTGCCTTGATTTCAAATCCTCTTCTTTGCCTTCCCTCAATATATTTGTGGACGAGAGTTATCATTTATAACTCTTCAGGTTTGTGAATTGCAGTGACCTGAAGCTCCATTTTACAACTCGCTTTTTTGGGAGCTGGCCGCAAAAGCACAGGATGGCTTCAGGCCCTGTTCTGGTTCCGGGGGGCAGGCTGAGCCTGTGGTTAATTCTTCTTCCTGATGGGAAAATAGAGTGACCTGTGCCTGTCCCAACACCAAGAGCTAGTCTCTCATTGGTTCCCCGTCTTCCCGTTCATCCTCAGGACAAATTGCAACCTGTACGGAACAGGAGGTTAAAGGTGCTGATGCTCCAAGTAGGGAGATTGCTAGTAAAGTGGCTGGAATGGCGAACCCGAGCACAAGGAGATGAGAAATGAGGTGCGTTTTAGAAACCTTTCCCCATCACACGGTGTACCATCTTCTGGGTTTCTCATGCATGTTTTTGATGTAGGAAGATGCTCTTGAACCTGGAGATTTGGGACCCATGCGATGGGTAGCACGCAGTATTACTTTAAAGGGTCTGCGTTTGCTCACCCAACCTCACCAAACCTCTCAGCCCCAAGAGTGTCCACCCTTATGTCTCATCCAGCTGTGGGTCTAGATATGGTCAATCCAGGTTGCATCACAGCCCCTGAACGAATTGTGTAAAAATTTCTCTCTCTTTCACTGTCTTTGTTTCATGGGTTTTAAAAGTAATTTATTTTTATAATGGGGTTTAGCTGCTTTTCACGGCTGTGTTTATGCCGCTTTACACCCACTTGACACACAAACAGAGAGATATCAATACATAGGTTTTAGGATTATTACTAGTCAGATATATTCTTGTGCGATGAATCGGGCGTGTTGAGTCCAGTTCTCTGAGCAAGGAGTAGGTCTTGTCTAATACATATTGGGTTTATGGAACGGTATCTGAGCTAATTTGAAACTCTTGTTTTATGTATCACCCCACCTCACCTTTCCCGTTAAACAGCCATAGTGTGTTTTCTGCATGTGTGACTTTGTTCTGTTTTGTAATTCAGTTCAAGTGTAACGATTTTTACATTCCCTCTATAAGTGACACCTTATGAGAAGTGTCCTTTTCTCTGTGACTTATTTCACTTAGAATCGTCGTACCTAAATCCACTCATCATGCTGCTACTAGCCTTATGACATTGATTTCATGGCTGAGTGATATTCCATTGTACATAAGGACCACAACTTTTTTATCCATTTTTCGCTTTCCTGGGATATTTAAGGTGGAATGAAGTGGAGGTCCTTGTCAACAGAGCAGCCCTAAACTTTGGGGTGCTTGTGTCTTGCTGATTTTCAATTTTCCCACTTTATACCCCCATGCGTGGAAGTGCCCTATGCTCTCTAAGCTGTGTTTTATAGATGTTTCAGGACACACCGTACCCTTCTCCAGAGTGGCTGTTGGCAATTTACATCCCGCCCATCAGTGTAGCAAGGCTCCCATTTCTCCATGGCCTGTCCTGCATTTCTGGTTTTGACACTTTTTTCAGCATGGCCCTTTTGACCGATGGGAAGCGAGACTTCTTTGTAGCGCTGATTTGCCTTTCCAGGTTGCTTGGTTGGCCAAAAAGGGCGTAGGCGTTTTTACCTGAATATATTCAGGATAAAACGCCTATGCCCTTTTTGGCCAAGGGCATCATTGTCAACGTTTTGCTGCTTTTCACGTGCTTTAAAGGCGATTCGAATCTACCTCCTGAAATCTGTTTCCTGCAATTCTGCCTTGATTTCAAATCCTCTTCTTTGCCTTCCCTCAATATATTTGTGGACGAGAGTTATCATTTATAACTCTTCAGGTTTGTGAATTGCAGTGACCTGAAGCTCCATTTTACAACTCGCTTTTTTGGGAGCTGGCCGCAAAAGCACAGGATGGCTTCAGGCCCTGTTCTGGTTCCGGGGGGCAGGCTGAGCCTGTGGTTAATTCTTCTTCCTGATGGGAAAATAGAGTGACCTGTGCCTGTCCCAACACCAAGAGCTAGTCTCTCATTGGTTCCCCGTCTTCCCGTTCATCCTCAGGACAAATTGCAACCTGTACGGAACAGGAGGTTAAAGGTGCTGATGCTCCAAGTAGGGAGATTGCTAGTAAAGGGGCTGGAATGGCGAACCCGAGCACAAGGAGATGAGAAATGAGGTGCGTTTTAGAAACCTTTCCCCATCACACGGTGTACCATCTTCTGGGTTTCTCATGCATGTTTTTGATGTAGGAAGATGCCCTTGAACCTGGAGATTTGGGACCCATGCGATGGGTAGCACGCAGTATTACTTTATAGGGTCTGCGTTTGCTCACCCAACCTCACCAAACCTCTCAGCCCCAAGAGTGTCCACCCTTATGTCTCATCCAGCTGTGGGTCTAGATATGGTCAATCCAGGTTGCATCACAGCCCCTGAACGAATTGTGTAAAAATTTCTCTCTCTTTCACTGTCTTTGTTTCATGGGTTTTAAAAGTAATTTATTTTTATAATGGGGTTTAGCTGCTTTTCACGGCTGTGTTTATGCCGCTTTACACCCACTTGACACACAAACAGAGAGATATCAATACATAGGTTTTAAGATTATTACTAGTCAGATATATTCTTGTGCGATGAATCGGGCGTGTTGAGTCCAGTTCTCTGAGCAGGGAGTAGGTCTTGTCTATTACATATTGGGTTTATGGAACGGTATCTGAGCTAATTTGAAACTCTTGTTTTATGTATCACTCCACCTCACCTTTCCCGTTAAGCAGCCATAGTGTGTTTTCTGCATGTGTGACTCTGTTCTGTTTTGTAATTCAGTTCAAGTGTAACGATTTTACATTCCCTCTATAAGTGACACCTTATGAGAAGTGTCCTTTTCTGTGTGACTTATTTCACTTAGAATCGTCGTACCTAAATCCACTCATCATGCTGCTACTAGCTTTATGACATTGATTTCATGGCTGAGTGATATTCCATTGTACATAAGGACCACAACTTTCTTATCCATTTTTCGCTTTCCTGGGATATTTAAGGTGGAATGAAGTGGAGGTCCTTGTCAACAGAGCAGCCCTAAACTTTGGGGTGCTTGTGTCTTGCTGATTTTCAATTTTCCCACTTTATACCCCCATGCGTGGAAGTGCCCTATGCTCTCTAAGCTGTGTTTTATAGATGTTTCAGGACACACCGTACCCTTCTCCAGAGTGGCTGTTGGCAATTTACATCCCGCCCATCAGTGTAGCAAGGCTCCCATTTCTCCATGGCCTGTCCTGCATTTCTGGTTTTGACACTTTTTTCAGCATGGCCCTTTTGACCGATGGGAAGCGAGACTTCTTTGTAGCGCTGATTTGCCTTTCCAGGTTGCTTGGTTGGCCAAAAAGGGCGTAGGCGTTTTACCTGAATATACTCAGGAAAAAACGCCTACGCCCTTTTTGGCCAAGGGCATCATTGTCAACGTTTTGCCGCTTTTCACGTGCTTTAAAGGCGATTCGAATCTACCTCCTGAAATCTGTTTCCTGCAATTCTGCCTTGATTTCAAATCCTCTTCTTTGCCTTCCCTCAATATATTTGTGGACGAGAGTTATCATTTGTAACTCTTTAGGTTTGTGAATTGCAGTGACCTGAAGCTCCATTTTACAAGTCGCTTTTTTGGGAGCTGGCCGCAAAAGCGCAGGATGGCTTCAGGCCCTGTTCTGATTCCGGGGGGCAGGCTGAGCCTCTGGTTAATTCTTCTTCCTGATGGGAAAATAGAGTGACCTGTGCCTGTCCCAACACCAAGAGCTAGTGTCTCATTGGTTCCCCGTCTTCCCGTTCATCCTCAGGACAAATTGCAACCTGTACGGAACAGGAGGTTAAAGGTGCTGATGCTCTAAGTAGGGAGATTGCTAGTAAAGTGGCTGGAATGGCGAACCCGAGCACAAGGAGATGAGAAATGAGGTGCGTTTTAGAAACCTTTCCCCATCACACGGTGTACCATCTTCTGGGTTTCTCATGCATGTTTTTGATGTAGGAAGATGCCCTTGAACCTGGAGATTTGGGACCCATGCGATGGGTAGCACGCAGTATTACTTTAAAGGGTCTGCGTTTGCTCACCCAACCTCACCAAACCTCTCAGCCCCAAGAGTGTCCACCCTTATGTCTCATCCAGCTGTGGGTCTAGATATGGTCAATCCAGGTTGCATCACAGCCCCTGAACGAATTGTGTAAAAATTTCTCTCTCTTTCACTGTCTTTGTTTCATGGGTTTTAAAAGTAATTTATTTTTATAATGGGGTTTAGCTGCTTTTCACGGCTGTGTTTATGCCGCTTTACACCCACTTGACACACAAACAGAGAGATATCAATACATAGGTTTTAGGATTATTACTAGTCAGATATATTCTTGTGCGATGAATCGGGCGTGTTGAGTCCAGTTCTCTGAGCAAGGAGTAGGTCTTGTCTAATACATATTGGGTTTATGGAACGGTATCTGAGCTAATTTGAAACTCTTGTTTTATGTATCACCCCACCTCACCTTTCCCGTTAAACAGCCATAGTGTGTTTTCTGCATGTGTGACTTTGTTCTGTTTTGTAATTCAGTTCAAGTGTAACGATTTTTACATTCCCTCTATAAGTGACACCTTATGAGAAGTGTCCTTTTCTCTGTGACTTATTTCACTTAGAATCGTCGTACCTAAATCCACTCATCATGCTGCTACTAGCCTTATGACATTGATTTCATGGCTGAGTGATATTCCATTGTACATAAGGACCACAACTTTTTTATCCATTTTTCGCTTTCCTGGGATATTTAAGGTGGAATGAAGTGGAGGTCCTTGTCAACAGAGCAGCCCTAAACTTTGGGGTGCTTGTGTCTTGCTGATTTTCAATTTTCCCACTTTATACCCCCATGCGTGGAAGTGCCCTATGCTCTCTAAGCTGTGTTTTATAGATGTTTCAGGACACACCGTACCCTTCTCCAGAGTGGCTGTTGGCAATTTACATCCCGCCCATCAGTGTAGCAAGGCTCCCATTTCTCCATGGCCTGTCCTGCATTTCTGGTTTTGACACTTTTTTCAGCATGGCCCTTTTGACCGATGGGAAGCGAGACTTCTTTGTAGCGCTGCTTTGCCTTTCCAGGTTGCTTGGTTGGCCAAAAAGGGCGTAGGCGTTTTTACCTGAATATATTCAGGAAAAAACGCCTATGCCCTTTTTGGCCAAGGGCATCATTGTCAACGTTTTGCTGCTTTTCACGTGCTTTAAAGGCGATTCGAATCTACCTCCTGAAATCTGTTTCCTGCAATTCTGCCTTGATTTCAAATCCTCTTCTTTGCCTTCCCTCAATATATTTGTGGACGAGAGTTATCATTTATAACTCTTCAGGTTTGTGAATTGCAGTGACCTGAAGCTCCATTTTACAACTCGCTTTTTTGGGAGCTGGCCGCAAAAGCACAGGATGGCTTCAGGCCCTGTTCTGGTTCCGGGGGGCAGGCTGAGCCTGTGGTTAATTCTTCTTCCTGATGGGAAAATAGAGTGACCTGTGCCTGTCCCAACACCAAGAGCTAGTCTCTCATTGGTTCCCCGTCTTCCCGTTCATCCTCAGGACAAATTGCAACCTGTACGGAACAGGAGGTTAAAGGTGCTGATGCTCCAAGTAGGGAGATTGCTAGTAAAGGGGCTGGAATGGCGAACCCGAGCACAAGGAGATGAGAAATGAGGTGCGTTTTAGAAACCTTTCCCCATCACACGGTGTACCATCTTCTGGGTTTCTCATGCATGTTTTTGATGTAGGAAGATGCCCTTGAACCTGGAGATTTGGGACCCATGCGATGGGTAGCACGCAGTATTACTTTATAGGGTCTGCGTTTGCTCACCCAACCTCACCAAACCTCTCAGCCCCAAGAGTGTCCACCCTTATGTCTCATCCAGCTGTGGGTCTAGATATGGTCAATCCAGGTTGCATCACAGCCCCTGAACGAATTGTGTAAAAATTTCTCTCTCTTTCACTGTCTTTGTTTCATGGGTTTTAAAAGTAATTTATTTTTATAATGGGGTTTAGCTGCTTTTCACGGCTGTGTTTATGCCGCTTTACACCCACTTGACACACAAACAGAGAGATATCAATACATAGGTTTTAAGATTATTACTAGTCAGATATATTCTTGTGCGATGAATCGGGCGTGTTGAGTCCAGTTCTCTGAGCAAGGAGTAGGTCTTGTCTAATACATATTGGGTTTATGGAACGGTATCTGAGCTAATTTGAAACTCTTGTTTTATGTATCACCCCACCTCACCTTTCCCGTTAAACAGCCATAGTGTGTTTTCTGCATGTGTGACTTTGTTCTGTTTTGTAATTCAGTTCAAGTGTAACGATTTTTACATTCCCTCTATAAGTGACACCTTATGAGAAGTGTCCTTTTCTGTGTGACTTATTTCACTTAGAATCGTCGTACCTAAATCCACTCATCATGCCGCTACTAGCCTTATGACATTGATTTCATGGCTGAGTGATATTCCATTGTACATAAGGACCACAACTTTTTTATCCATTTTTCGCTTTCCTGGGATACTTAAGGTGGAATGAAGTGGAGGTCCTTGTCAACAGAGCAGCCCTAAACTTTGGGGTGCTTGTGTCTTCCTGATTTTCAATTTTCCCACTTTATACCCCCATGCGTGGAAGTGCCCTATGCTCTCTAAGCTGTGTTTTATAGATGTTTCAGGACACACCGTACCCTTCTCCAGAGTGGCTGTTGGCAATTTACATCCCGCCCATCAGTGTAGCAAGGCTCCCATTTCTCCATGGCCTGTCCTGCATTTCTGGTTTGGACACTTTTTTCAGCATGGCCCTTTTGACCGATGGGAAGCGAGACTTCTTTGTAGCGCTGATTTGCCTTTCCAGGTTGCTTGGTTGGCCAAAAAGGGCATAGGCGTTTTTTCCTGAATATATTCAGGAAAAAACGCCTACGCCCTTTATGGCCAAGGGCATCATTGTCAACGTTTTGCTGCTTTTCACGTGCTTTAAAGGCGATTCGAATCTACCTCCTGAAATCTGTTTCCTGCAATTCTGCCTTGATTTCAAATCCTCTTCTTTGCCTTCCCTCAATATATTTGTGGACGAGAGTTATCATTTATAACTCTGCAGGTTTGTGAATTGCAGTGCCCTGAAGCTCCATTTTACAACTCGCTTTTTTGGGACTGGCCGCAAAAGCGCAGGATGGCTTCAGGCCCTGTTCTGGTTCCGGGGGGCAGGCTGAGCCTGTGGTTAATTCTTCTTCCTGATGGGAAAATAGAGTGACTTGTGCCTGTCCCAACACCAAGAGCTAGTCTCTCATTGGTTCCCCGTCTTCCCGTTCATCCTCAGGACAAATTGCAACCTGTACGGAACAGGAGGTTAAAGGTGCTGATGCTCCAAGTAGGGAGATTGCTAGTAAAGTGGCTGGAATGGCGAACCCGAGCACAAGGAGATGAGAAATGAGGTGCGTTTTAGAAACCTTTCCCCATCACACGGTGTACCATCTTCTGGGTTTCTCATGCATGTTTTTGATGTAGGAAGATGCCCTTGAACCTGGAGATTTGGGACCCATGCGATGGGTAGCACGCAGTATTACTTTAAAGGGTCTGCGTTTGCTCACCCAACCTCACCAAACCTCTCAGCCCCAAGAGTGTCCACCCTTATGTCTCATCCAGCTGTGGGTCTAGATATGGTCAATCCAGGTTGCATCACAGCCCCTGAACGAATTGTGTAAAAATTTCTCTCTCTTTCACTGTCTTTGTTTCATGGGTTTTTAAAAGTAATTTATTTTTATAATGGGGTTTAGCTGCTTTTCACGGCTGTGTTTATGCCGCTTTACACCCACTTGACACACAAACAGAGAGATATCAATACATAGGTTTTAAGATTACTACTAGTCAGATATATTCTTGTGCGATGAAACGGGCGTGTTGAGTCCAGTTCTCTGAGCAGGGAGTAGGTCTTGTCTATTACATATTGGGTTTATGGAACGGTATCTGAGCTAATTTGAAACTCTTGTTTTATGTATCACCCCACCTCACCTTTCCCGTTAAGCAGCCATAGTGTGTTTTCTGCATGTGTGACTCTGTTCTGTTTTGTAATTCAGTTCAAGTGTAACGATTTTTACATTCCCTCTATAAGTGACACCTTATGAGAAGTGTCCTTTTCTGTGTGACTTATTTCACTTAGAATCGTCGTACCTAAATCCACTCATCATGCCGCTACTAGCCTTATGACATTGATTTCATGGCTGAGTGATATTCCATTGTACATAAGGACCACAACTTTTTTATCCATTTTTCGCTTTCCTGGGATACTTAAGGTGGAATGAAGTGGAGGTCCTTGTCAACAGAGCAGCCCTAAACTTTGGGGTGCTTGTGTCTTCCTGATTTTCAATTTTCCCACTTTATACCCCCATGCGTGGAAGTGCCCTATGCTCTCTAAGCTGTGTTTTATAGATGTTTCAGGACACACCGTACCCTTCTCCAGAGTGGCTGTTGGCAATTTACATCCCGCCCATCAGTGTAGCAAGGCTCCCATTTCTCCATGGCCTGTCCTGCATTTCTGGTTTTGACACTTTTTTCAGCATGGCCCTTTTGACCGATGGGAAGCGAGACTTCTTTGTAGCGCTGATTTGCCTTTCCAGGTTGCTTGGTTGGCCAAAAAGGGCATAGGCGTTTTTTTCTGAATATATTCAGGAAAAAACGCCTACGCCCTTTATGGCCAAGGGCATCATTGTCAACGTTTTGCTGCTTTTCACGTGCTTTAAAGGCGATTCGAATCTACCTCCTGAAATCTGTTTCCTGCAATTCTGCCTTGATTTCAATCCTCTTCTTTGCCTTCCCTCAATATATTTGTGGACGAGAGTTATCATTTATAACTCTGCAGGTTTGTGAATTGCAGTGCCCTGAAGCTCCATTTTACAACTCGCTTTTTTGGGACTGGCCGCAAAAGCGCAGGATGGTTTCAGGCCCTGTTCTGGTTCCGGGGGGCAGGCTGAGCCTGTGGTTAATTCTTCTTCCTGATGGGAAAATAGAGTGACTTGTGCCTGTCCCAACACCAAGAGCTAGTCTCTCATTGGTTCCCCGTCTTCCCGTTCATCCTCAGGACAAATTGCAACCTGTACGGAACAGGAGGTTAAAGGTGCTGATGCTCCAAGTAGGGAGATTGCTAGTAAAGTGGCTGGAATGGCGAACCCGAGCACAAGGAGATGAGAAATGAGGTGCGTTTTAGAAACCTTTCCCCATCACACGGTGTACCATCTTCTGGGTTTCTCATGCATGTTTTTGATGTAGGAAGATGCCCTTGAACCTGGAGATTTGGGACCCATGCGATGGGTAGCACGCAGTATTACTTTAAAGGGTCTGCGTTTGCTCACCCAACCTCACCAAACCTCTCAGCCCCAAGAGTGTCCACCCTTATGTCTCATCCAGCTGTGGGTCTAGATATGGTCAATCCAGGTTGCATCACAGCCCCTGAACGAATTGTGTAAAAATTTCTCTCTCTTTCACTGTCTTTGTTTCATGGGTTTTTAAAAGTAATTTATTTTTATAATGGGGTTTAGCTGCTTTTCACGGCTGTGTTTATGCCGCTTTACACCCACTTGACACACAAACAGAGAGATATCAATACATAGGTTTTAAGATTATTACTAGTCAGATATATTCTTGTGCGATGAATCGGGCGTGTTGAGTCCAGTTCTCTGAGCAGGGAGTAGGTCTTGTCTATTACATATTGGGTTTATGGAACGGTATCGGAGCTAATTTGAAACTCTTGTTTTATGTATCACCCCACCTCACCTTTCCCATTAAGCAGCCATAGTGTGTTTTCTGCATGTGTGACATTGTTCTGTTTTGTAATTCAGTTCAAGTGTAACGATTTTTACATTCCCTCTATAAGTGACACCTTATGAGAAGTGTCCTTTTCTGTGTGACTTATTTCACTTAGAATCGTCGTACCTAAATCCACTCATCATGCCGCTACTAGCCTTATGACATTGATTTCATGGCTGTGTGATATTCCATTGTACATAAGGACCACAACTTTTTTATCCATTTTTCGCTTTCCTGGGATACTTAAGGTGGAATGAAGTGGAGGTCCTTGTCAACAGAGCAGCCCTAAACTTTGGGGTGCTTGTGTCTTGCTGATTTTCAATTTTCCCACTTTATACCCCCATGCGTGGAAGTGCCCTATGCTCTCTAAGCTGTGTTTTATAGATGTTTCAGGACACACCGTACCCTTCTCCAGAGTGGCTGTTGGCAATTTACATCCCGCCCATCAGTGTAGCAAGGCTCCCATTTCTCCATGGCCTGTCCTGCATTTCTGTTTTTTACACTTTTTCAGCATGGCCCTTTTGACCGATGTGAAGCGAGACTTCTTTGTAGCGCTGATTTGCCTTTCCAGGTTGCTTGGTTGGCCAAAAAGGGCGTATGCGTTTTTTCCTGAATATATTCAGGAAAAAACGCCTACGCCCTTTTTGGCCAAGGGCATCATTGTCAACGTTTTGCTGCTTTTCACGTGCTTTAAAGGCGATTCGAATCTACCTCCTGAAATCTGTTTCCTGCAATTCTGCCTTGATTTCAAATCCTCTTCTTTGCCTTCCCTCAATATATTTGTGGACGAGAGTTATCATTTATAACTCTGCAGGTTTGTGAATTGCAGTGCCCTGAAGCTCCATTTTACAACTCGCTTTTTTGGGAGCTGGCCGCAAAAGCGCAGGATGGCTTCAGGCCCTGTTCTGGTTCCGGGGGGCAGGCTGAGCCTGTGGTTAATTCTTCTTCCTGATGGGAAAATAGAGTGACCTGTGCCTGTCCCAACACCAAGAGCTAGTCTCTCATTGGTTCCCCGTCTTCCCGTTCATCCTCAGGACAAATTGCAACCTGTACGGAACAGGAGTTTAAAGGTGCTGATGCTCTAAGTAGGGAGATTGCTAGTAAAGTGGCTGGAATGGCGAACCCGAGCACAAGGAGATGAGAAATGAGGTGCGTTTTAGAAACCTTTCCCCATCACACGGTGTACCATCTTCTGGGTTTCTCATGCATGTTTTTGATGTAGGAAGATGCCCTTGAACCTGGAGATTTGGGACCCATGCGATGGGTAGCACGCAGTATTACTTTAAAGGGTCTGCGTTTGCTCACCCAACCTCACCAAACCTCTCAGCCCCAAGAGTGTCCACCCTTATGTCTCATCCAGCTGTGGGTCTAGATATGGTCAATCCAGGTTGCATCACAGCCCCTGAACGAATTGTGTAAAAATTTCTCTCCCTTTCACTGTCTTTGTTTCATGGGTTTTTAAAAGTAATTTTTTTTATAATGGGGTTTAGCTGCTTTTCACGGCTGTGTTTATGCCGCTTTACACCCACTTGACACACAAACAGAGAGATATCAATACATAGGTTTTAAGATTATTACTAGTCAGATATATTCTTGTGCGATGAATCGGGCGTGTTGAGTCCAGTTCTCTGAGCAAGGAGTAGGTCTTGTCTAATACATATTGGGTTTATGGAACGGTATCTGAGCTAATTTGAAACTCTTGTTTTATGTATCACCCCACCTCACCTTTCCCGTTAAACAGCCATAGTGTGTTTTCTGCATGTGTGACTTTGTTCTGTTTTGTAATTCAGTTCAAGTGTAACGATTTTTACATTCCCTCTATAAGTGACACCTTATGAGAAGTGTCCTTTTCTCTGTGACTTATTTCACTTAGAATCGTCGTACCTAAATCCACTCATCATGCTGCTACTAGCCTTATGACATTGATTTCATGGCTGAGTGATATTCCATTGTACATAAGGACCACAACTTTTTTATCCATTTTTCGCTTTCCTGGGATATTTAAGGTGGAATGAAGTGGAGGTCCTTGTCAACAGAGCAGCCCTAAACTTTGGGGTGCTTGTGTCTTGCTGATTTTCAATTTTCCCACTTTATACCCCCATGCGTGGAAGTGCCCTATGCTCTCTAAGCTGTGTTTTATAGATGTTTCAGGACACACCGTACCCTTCTCCAGAGTGGCTGTTGGCAATTTACATCCCGCCCATCAGTGTAGCAAGGCTCCCATTTCTCCATGGCCTGTCCTGCATTTCTGGTTTTGACACTTTTTTCAGCATGGCCCTTTTGACCGATGGGAAGCGAGACTTCTTTGTAGCGCTGATTTGCCTTTCCAGGTTGCTTGGTTGGCCAAAAAGGGCGTAGGCGTTTTTACCTGAATATATTCAGGAAAAAACGCCTACGCCCTTTTTGGCCAAGGGCATCATTGTCAACGTTTTGCTGCTTTTCACGTGCTTTAAAGGCGATTCGAATCTACCTCCTGAAATCTGTTTCCTGCAATTCTGCCTTGATTTCAAATCCTCTTCTTTGCCTTCCCTCAATATATTTGTGGACGAGAGTTATCATTTATAACTCTGCAGGTTTGTGAATTGCAGTGCCCTGAAGCTCCATTTTACAACTCGCTTTTTTGGGAGCTGGCCGCAAAAGCGCAGGATGGCTTCAGGCCCTGTTCTGGTTCCGGGGGGCAGGCTGAGCCTGTGGTTAATTGTTCTTCCTGATGGGAAAATAGAGTGACCTGTGCCTGTCCCAACACCAAGAGCTAGTCTCTCATTGGTTCCCCGTCTTCCCGTTCATCCTCAGGACAAATTGCAACCTGTACGGAACAGGAGGTGAAAGGTGCTGATGCTCCAAGTAGGGAGATTGCTAGTAAAGGGGCTGGAATGGCGAACCCGAGCACAAGGAGATGAGAAATGAGGTGCGTTTTAGAAACCTTTCCCCATCACACGGTGTACCATCTTCTGGGTTTCTCATGCATGTTTTTGATGTAGGAAGATGCCCTTGAACCTGGAGATTTGGGACCCATGCGATGGGTAGCACGCAGTATTACTTTATAGGGTCTGCGTTTGCTCACCCAACCTCACCAAACCTCTCAGCCCCAAGAGTGTCCACCCTTATGTCTCATCCAGCTGTGGGTCTAGATATGGTCAATCCAGGTTGCATCACAGCCCCTGAACGAATTGTGTAAAAATTTCTCTCTCTTTCACTGTCTTTGTTTCATGGGTTTTAAAAGTAATTTATTTTTATAATGGGGTTTAGCTGCTTTTCACGGCTGTGTTTATGCCGCTTTACACCCACTTGACACACAAACAGAGAGATATCAATACATAGGTTTTAAGATTATTACTAGTCAGATATATTCTTGTGCGATGAATCGGGCGTGTTGAGTCCAGTTCTCTGAGCAGGGAGTAGGTCTTGTCTATTACATATTGGGTTTATGGAACGGTATCTGAGCTAATTTGAAACTCTTGTTTTATGTATCACTCCACCTCACCTTTCCCGTTAAGCAGCCATAGTGTGTTTTCTGCATGTGTGACTCTGTTCTGTTTTGTAATTCAGTTCAAGTGTAACGATTTTACATTCCCTCTATAAGTGACACCTTATGAGAAGTGTCCTTTTCTGTGTGACTTATTTCACTTAGAATCGTCGTACCTAAATCCACTCATCATGCTGCTACTAGCTTTATGACATTGATTTCATGGCTGAGTGATATTCCATTGTACATAAGGACCACAACTTTCTTATCCATTTTTCGCTTTCCTGGGATATTTAAGGTGGAATGAAGTGGAGGTCCTTGTCAACAGAGCAGCCCTAAACTTTGGGGTGCTTGTGTCTTGCTGATTTTCAATTTTCCCACTTTATACCCCCATGCGTGGAAGTGCCCTATGCTCTCTAAGCTGTGTTTTATAGATGTTTCAGGACACACCGTACCCTTCTCCAGAGTGGCTGTTGGCAATTTACATCCCGCCCATCAGTGTAGCAAGGCTCCCATTTCTCCATGGCCTGTCCTGCATTTCTGGTTTTGACACTTTTTTCAGCATGGCCCTTTTGACCGATGGGAAGCGAGACTTCTTTGTAGCGCTGATTTGCCTTTCCAGGTTGCTTGGTTGGCCAAAAAGGGCGTAGGCGTTTTACCTGAATATACTCAGGAAAAAACGCCTACGCCCTTTTTGGCCAAGGGCATCATTGTCAACGTTTTGCCGCTTTTCACGTGCTTTAAAGGCGATTCGAATCTACCTCCTGAAATCTGTTTCCTGCAATTCTGCCTTGATTTCAAATCCTCTTCTTTGCCTTCCCTCAATATATTTGTGGACGAGAGTTATCATTTGTAACTCTTTAGGTTTGTGAATTGCAGTGACCTGAAGCTCCATTTTACAAGTCGCTTTTTTGGGAGCTGGCCGCAAAAGCGCAGGATGGCTTCAGGCCCTGTTCTGATTCCGGGGGGCAGGCTGAGCCTCTGGTTAATTCTTCTTCCTGATGGGAAAATAGAGTGACCTGTGCCTGTCCCAACACCAAGAGCTAGTGTCTCATTGGTTCCCCGTCTTCCCGTTCATCCTCAGGACAAATTGCAACCTGTACGGAACAGGAGGTTAAAGGTGCTGATGCTCTAAGTAGGGAGATTGCTAGTAAAGTGGCTGGAATGGCGAACCCGAGCACAAGGAGATGAGAAATGAGGTGCGTTTTAGAAACCTTTCCCCATCACACGGTGTACCATCTTCTGGGTTTCTCATGCATGTTTTTGATGTAGGAAGATGCCCTTGAACCTGGAGATTTGGGACCCATGCGATGGGTAGCACGCAGTATTACTTTAAAGGGTCTGCGTTTGCTCACCCAACCTCACCAAACCTCTCAGCCCCAAGAGTGTCCACCCTTATGTCTCATCCAGCTGTGGGTCTAGATATGGTCAATCCAGGTTGCATCACAGCCCCTGAACGAATTGTGTAAAAATTTCTCTCTCTTTCACTGTCTTTGTTTCATGGGTTTTTAAAAGTAATTTATTTTTATAATGGGGTTTAGCTGCTTTTCACGGCTGTGTTTATGCCGCTTTACACCCACTTGACACACAAACAGAGAGATATCAATACATAGGTTTTAGGATTATTACTAGTCAGATATATTCTTGTGCGATGAATCGGGCGTGTTGAGTCCAGTTCTCTGAGCAAGGAGTAGGTCTTGTCTAATACATATTGGGTTTATGGAACGGTATCTGAGCTAATTTGAAACTCTTGTTTTATGTATCACCCCACCTCACCTTTCCCGTTAAACAGCCATAGTGTGTTTTCTGCATGTGTGACTTTGTTCTGTTTTGTAATTCAGTTCAAGTGTAACGATTTTTACATTCCCTCTATAAGTGACACCTTATGAGAAGTGTCCTTTTCTCTGTGACTTATTTCACTTAGAATCGTCATACCTAAATCCACTAATCATGCTGCTACTAGCCTTATGACATTGATTTCATGGCTGAGTGATATTCCATTGTACATAAGGACCACAACTTTTTTATCCATTTTTCGCTTTCCTGGGATATTTAAGGTGGAATGAAGTGGAGGTCCTTGTCAACAGAGCAGCCCTAAACTTTGGGGTGCTTGTGTCTTGCTGATTTTCAATTTTCCCACTTTATACCCCCATGCGTGGAAGTGCCCTATGCTCTCTAAGCTGTGTTTTATAGATGTTTCAGGACACACCGTACCCTTCTCCAGAGTGGCTGTTGGCAATTTACATCCCGCCCATCAGTGTAGCAAGGCTCCCATTTCTCCATGGCCTGTCCTGCATTTCTGGTTTTGACACTTTTTTCAGCATGGCCCTTTTGACCGATGGGAAGCGAGACTTCTTTGTAGCGCTGATTTGCCTTTCCAGGTTGCTTGGTTGGCCAAAAAGGGCGTAGGCGTTTTTACCTGAATATATTCAGGAAAAAACGCCTACGCCCTTTTTGGCCAAGGGCATCATTGTCAACGTTTTGCTGCTTTTCACGTGCTTTAAAGGCGATTCGAATCTACCTCCTGAAATCTGTTTCCTGCAATTCTGCCTTGATTTCAAATCCTCTTCTTTGCCTTCCCTCAATATATTTGTGGACGAGAGTTATCATTTATAACTCTTCAGGTTTGTGAAATGCAGTGACCTGAAGCTCCATTTTACAACTCGCTTTTTTGGGAGCTGGCCGCAAAAGCACAGGATGGCTTCAGGCCCTGTTCTGGTTCCGGGGGGCAGGCTGAGCCTGTGGTTAATTCTTCTTCCTGATGGGAAAATAGAGTGACCTGTGCCTGTCCCAACACCAAGAGCTAGTCTCTCATTGGTTCCCCGTCTTCCCGTTCATCCTCAGGACAAATTGCAACCTGTAAGGAACAGGAGGTTAAAGGTGCTGATGCTCCAAGTAGGGAGATTGCTAGTAAAGTGGCTGGAATGGCGAACCCGAGCACAAGGAGATGAGAAATGAGGTGCGTTTTAGAAACCTTTCCCCATCACACGGTGTACCATCTTCTGGGTTTCTCATGCATGTTTTTGATGTAGGAAGATGCTCTTGAACCTGGAGATTTGGGACCCATGCGATGGGTAGCACGCAGTATTACTTTAAAGGGTCTGCGTTTGCTCACCCAACCTCACCAAACCTCTCAGCCCCAAGAGTGTCCACCCTTATGTCTCATCCAGCTGTGGGTCTAGATATGGTCAATCCAGGTTGCATCACAGCCCCTGAACGAATTGTGTAAAAATTTCTCTCTCTTTCACTGTCTTTGTTTCATGGGTTTTAAAAGTAATTTATTTTTATAATGGGGTTTAGCTGCTTTTCACGGCTGTGTTTATGCCGCTTTACACCCACTTGACACACAAACAGAGAGATATCAATACATAGGTTTTAGGATTATTACTAGTCAGATATATTCTTGTGCGATGAATCGGGCGTGTTGAGTCCAGTTCTCTGAGCAAGGAGTAGGTCTTGTCTAATACATATTGGGTTTATGGAACGGTATCTGAGCTAATTTGAAACTCTTGTTTTATGTATCACCCCACCTCACCTTTCCCGTTAAACAGCCATAGTGTGTTTTCTGCATGTGTGACTTTGTTCTGTTTTGTAATTCAGTTCAAGTGTAACGATTTTTACATTCCCTCTATAAGTGACACCTTATGAGAAGTGTCCTTTTCTCTGTGACTTATTTCACTTAGAATCGTCGTACCTAAATCCACTCATCATGCTGCTACTAGCCTTATGACATTGATTTCATGGCTGAGTGATATTCCATTGTACATAAGGACCACAACTTTTTTATCCATTTTTCGCTTTCCTGGGATATTTAAGGTGGAATGAAGTGGAGGTCCTTGTCAACAGAGCAGCCCTAAACTTTGGGGTGCTTGTGTCTTGCTGATTTTCAATTTTCCCACTTTATACCCCCATGCGTGGAAGTGCCCTATGCTCTCTAAGCTGTGTTTTATAGATGTTTCAGGACACACCGTACCCTTCTCCAGAGTGGCTGTTGGCAATTTACATCCCGCCCATCAGTGTAGCAAGGCTCCCATTTCTCCATGGCCTGTCCTGCATTTCTGGTTTTGACACTTTTTTCAGCATGGCCCTTTTGACCGATGGGAAGCGAGACTTCTTTGTAGCGCTGATTTGCCTTTCCAGGTTGCTTGGTTGGCCAAAAAGGGCGTAGGCGTTTTTACCTGAATATATTCAGGAAAAAACGCCTATGCCCTTTTTGGCCAAGGGCATCATTGTCAACGTTTTGCTGCTTTTCACGTGCTTTAAAGGCGATTCGAATCTACCTCCTGAAATCTGTTTCCTGCAATTCTGCCTTGATTTCAAATCCTCTTCTTTGCCTTCCCTCAATATATTTGTGGACGAGAGTTATCATTTATAACTCTTCAGGTTTGTGAATTGCAGTGACCTGAAGCTCCATTTTACAACTCGCTTTTTTGGGAGCTGGCCGCAAAAGCACAGGATGGCTTCAGGCCCTGTTCTGGTTCCGGGGGGCAGGCTGAGCCTGTGGTTAATTCTTCTTCCTGATGGGAAAATAGAGTGACCTGTGCCTGTCCCAACACCAAGAGCTAGTCTCTCATTGGTTCCCCGTCTTCCCGTTCATCCTCAGGACAAATTGCAACCTGTACGGAACAGGAGGTTAAAGGTGCTGATGCTCCAAGTAGGGAGATTGCTAGTAAAGGGGCTGGAATGGCGAACCCGAGCACAAGGAGATGAGAAATGAGGTGCGTTTTAGAAACCTTTCCCCATCACACGGTGTACCATCTTCTGGGTTTCTCATGCATGTTTTTGATGTAGGAAGATGCCCTTGAACCTGGAGATTTGGGACCCATGCGATGGGTAGCACGCAGTATTACTTTATAGGGTCTGCGTTTGCTCACCCAACCTCACCAAACCTCTCAGCCCCAAGAGTGTCCACCCTTATGTCTCATCCAGCTGTGGGTCTAGATATGGTCAATCCAGGTTGCATCACAGCCCCTGAACGAATTGTGTAAAAATTTCTCTCTCTTTCACTGTCTTTGTTTCATGGGTTTTAAAAGTAATTTATTTTTATAATGGGGTTTAGCTGCTTTTCACGGCTGTGTTTATGCCGCTTTACACCCACTTGACACACAAACAGAGAGATATCAATACATAGGTTTTAAGATTATTACTAGTCAGATATATTCTTGTGCGATGAATCGGGCGTGTTGAGTCCAGTTCTCTGAGCAAGGAGTAGGTCTTGTCTAATACATATTGGGTTTATGGAACGGTATCTGAGCTAATTTGAAACTCTTGTTTTATGTATCACCCCACCTCACCTTTCCCGTTAAACAGCCATAGTGTGTTTTCTGCATGTGTGACTTTGTTCTGTTTTGTAATTCAGTTCAAGTGTAACGATTTTTACATTCCCTCTATAAGTGACACCTTATGAGAAGTGTCCTTTTCTGTGTGACTTATTTCACTTAGAATCGTCGTACCTAAATCCACTCATCATGCCGCTACTAGCCTTATGACATTGATTTCATGGCTGAGTGATATTCCATTGTACATAAGGACCACAACTTTTTTATCCATTTTTCGCTTTCCTGGGATACTTAAGGTGGAATGAAGTGGAGGTCCTTGTCAACAGAGCAGCCCTAAACTTTGGGGTGCTTGTGTCTTCCTGATTTTCAATTTTCCCACTTTATACCCCCATGCGTGGAAGTGCCCTATGCTCTCTAAGCTGTGTTTTATAGATGTTTCAGGACACACCGTACCCTTCTCCAGAGTGGCTGTTGGCAATTTACATCCCGCCCATCAGTGTAGCAAGGCTCCCATTTCTCCATGGCCTGTCCTGCATTTCTGGTTTGGACACTTTTTTCAGCATGGCCCTTTTGACCGATGGGAAGCGAGACTTCTTTGTAGCGCTGATTTGCCTTTCCAGGTTGCTTGGTTGGCCAAAAAGGGCATAGGCGTTTTTTCCTGAATATATTCAGGAAAAAACGCCTACGCCCTTTATGGCCAAGGGCATCATTTTCAACGTTTTGCTGCTTTTCACGTGCTTTAAAGGCGATTCGAATCTACCTCCTGAAATCTGTTTCCTGCAATTCTGCCTTGATTTCAAATCCTCTTCTTTGCCTTCCCTCAATATATTTGTGGACGAGAGTTATCATTTATAACTCTGCAGGTTTGTGAATTGCAGTGCCCTGAAGCTCCATTTTACAACTCGCTTTTTTGGGACTGGCCGCAAAAGCGCAGGATGGCTTCAGGCCCTGTTCTGGTTCCGGGGGGCAGGCTGAGCCTGTGGTTAATTCTTCTTCCTGATGGGAAAATAGAGTGACTTGTGCCTGTCCCAACACCAAGAGCTAGTCTCTCATTGGTTCCCCGTCTTCCCGTTCATCCTCAGGACAAATTGCAACCTGTACGGAACAGGAGGTTAAAGGTGCTGATGCTCCAAGTAGGGAGATTGCTAGTAAAGTGGCTGGAATGGCGAACCCGAGCACAAGGAGATGAGAAATGAGGTGCGTTTTAGAAACCTTTCCCCATCACACGGTGTACCATCTTCTGGGTTTCTCATGCATGTTTTTGATGTAGGAAGATGCCCTTGAACCTGGAGATTTGGGACCCATGCGATGGGTAGCACGCAGTATTACTTTAAAGGGTCTGCGTTTGCTCACCCAACCTCACCAAACCTCTCAGCCCCAAGAGTGTCCACCCTTATGTCTCATCCAGCTGTGGGTCTAGATATGGTCAATCCAGGTTGCATCACAGCCCCTGAACGAATTGTGTAAAAATTTCTCTCTCTTTCACTGTCTTTGTTTCATGGGTTTTTAAAAGTAATTTATTTTTATAATGGGGTTTAGCTGCTTTTCACGGCTGTGTTTATGCCGCTTTACACCCACTTGACACACAAACAGAGAGATATCAATACATAGGTTTTAAGATTACTACTAGTCAGATATATTCTTGTGCGATGAAACGGGCGTGTTGAGTCCAGTTCTCTGAGCAGGGAGTAGGTCTTGTCTATTACATATTGGGTTTATGGAACGGTATCTGAGCTAATTTGAAACTCTTGTTTTATGTATCACCCCACCTCACCTTTCCCGTTAAGCAGCCATAGTGTGTTTTCTGCATGTGTGACTCTGTTCTGTTTTGTAATTCAGTTCAAGTGTAACGATTTTTACATTCCCTCTATAAGTGACACCTTATGAGAAGTGTCCTTTTCTGTGTGACTTATTTCACTTAGAATCGTCGTACCTAAATCCACTCATCATGCCGCTACTAGCCTTATGACATTGATTTCATGGCTGAGTGATATTCCATTGTACATAAGGACCACAACTTTTTTATCCATTTTTCGCTTTCCTGGGATACTTAAGGTGGAATGAAGTGGAGGTCCTTGTCAACAGAGCAGCCCTAAACTTTGGGGTGCTTGTGTCTTCCTGATTTTCAATTTTCCCACTTTATACCCCCATGCGTGGAAGTGCCCTATGCTCTCTAAGCTGTGTTTTATAGATGTTTCAGGACACACCGTACCCTTCTCCAGAGTGGCTGTTGGCAATTTACATCCCGCCCATCAGTGTAGCAAGGCTCCCATTTCTCCATGGCCTGTCCTGCATTTCTGGTTTTGACACTTTTTTCAGCATGGCCCTTTTGACCGATGGGAAGCGAGACTTCTTTGTAGCGCTGATTTGCCTTTCCAGGTTGCTTGGTTGGCCAAAAAGGGCATAGGCGTTTTTTTCTGAATATATTCAGGAAAAAACGCCTACGCCCTTTATGGCCAAGGGCATCATTGTCAACGTTTTGCTGCTTTTCACGTGCTTTAAAGGCTATTCGAATCTACCTCCTGAAATCTGTTTCCTGCAATTCTGCCTTGATTTCAATCCTCTTCTTTGCCTTCCCTCAATATATTTGTGGACGAGAGTTATCATTTATAACTCTGCAGGTTTGTGAATTGCAGTGCCCTGAAGCTCCATTTTACAACTCGCTTTTTTGGGACTGGCCGCAAAAGCGCAGGATGGTTTCAGGCCCTGTTCTGGTTCCGGGGGGCAGGCTGAGCCTGTGGTTAATTCTTCTTCCTGATGGGAAAATAGAGTGACTTGTGCCTGTCCCAACACCAAGAGCTAGTCTCTCATTGGTTCCCCGTCTTCCCGTTCATCCTCAGGACAAATTGCAACCTGTACGGAACAGGAGGTTAAAGGTGCTGATGCTCCAAGTAGGGAGATTGCTAGTAAAGTGGCTGGAATGGCGAACCCGAGCACAAGGAGATGAGAAATGAGGTGCGTTTTAGAAACCTTTCCCCATCACACGGTGTACCATCTTCTGGGTTTCTCATGCATGTTTTTGATGTAGGAAGATGCCCTTGAACCTGGAGATTTGGGACCCATGCGATGGGTAGCACGCAGTATTACTTTAAAGGGTCTGCGTTTGCTCACCCAACCTCACCAAACCTCTCAGCCCCAAGAGTGTCCACCCTTATGTCTCATCCAGCTGTGGGTCTAGATATGGTCAATCCAGGTTGCATCACAGCCCCTGAACGAATTGTGTAAAAATTTCTCTCTCTTTCACTGTCTTTGTTTCATGGGTTTTTAAAAGTAATTTATTTTTATAATGGGGTTTAGCTGCTTTTCACGGCTGTGTTTATGCCGCTTTACACCCACTTGACACACAAACAGAGAGATATCAATACATAGGTTTTAAGATTATTACTAGTCAGATATATTCTTGTGCGATGAATCGGGCGTGTTGAGTCCAGTTCTCTGAGCAGGGAGTAGGTCTTGTCTATTACATATTGGGTTTATGGAACGGTATCTGAGCTAATTTGAAACTCTTGTTTTATGTATCACCCCACCTCACCTTTCCCATTAAGCAGCCATAGTGTGTTTTCTGCATGTGTGACATTGTTCTGTTTTGTAATTCAGTTCAAGTGTAACGATTTTTACATTCCCTCTATAAGTGACACCTTATGAGAAGTGTCCTTTTCTGTGTGACTTATTTCACTTAGAATCGTCGTACCTAAATCCACTCATCATGCCGCTACTAGCCTTATGACATTGATTTCATGGCTGTGTGATATTCCATTGTACATAAGGACCACAACTTTTTTATCCATTTTTCGCTTTCCTGGGATACTTAAGGTGGAATGAAGTGGAGGTCCTTGTCAACAGAGCAGCCCTAAACTTTGGGGTGATTGTGTCTTGCTGATTTTCAATTTTCCCACTTTATACCCCCATGCGTGGAAGTGCCCTATGCTCTCTAAGCTGTGTTTTATAGATGTTTCAGGACACACCGTACCCTTCTCCAGAGTGGCTGTTGGCAATTTACATCCCGCCCATCAGTGTAGCAAGGCTCCCATTTCTCCATGGCCTGTCCTGCATTTCTGTTTTTTACACTTTTTCAGCATGGCCCTTTTGACCGATGTGAAGCGAGACTTCTTTGTAGCGCTGATTTGCCTTTCCAGGTTGCTTGGTTGGCCAAAAAGGGCGTAGGCGTTTTTTCCTGAATATATTCAGGAAAAAACGCCTACGCCCTTTTTGGCCAAGGGCATCATTGTCAACGTTTTGCTGCTTTTCACGTGCTTTAAAGGCGATTCGAATCTACCTCCTGAAATCTGTTTCCTGCAATTCTGCCTTGATTTCAAATCCTCTTCTTTGCCTTCCCTCAATATATTTGTGGACGAGAGTTATCATTTATAACTCTGCAGGTTTGTGAATTGCAGTGCCCTGAAGCTCCATTTTACAACTCGCTTTTTTGGGAGCTGGCCGCAAAAGCGCAGGATGGCTTCAGGCCCTGTTCTGGTTCCGGGGGGCAGGCTGAGCCTGTGGTTAATTCTTCTTCCTGATGGGAAAATAGAGTGACCTGTGCCTGTCCCAACACCAAGAGCTAGTCTCTCATTGGTTCCCCGTCTTCCCGTTCATCCTCAGGACAAATTGCAACCTGTACGGAACAGGAGTTTAAAGGTGCTGATGCTCTAAGTAGGGAGATTGCTAGTAAAGTGGCTGGAATGGCGAACCCGAGCACAAGGAGATGAGAAATGAGGTGCGTTTTAGAAACCTTTCCCCATCACACGGTGTACCATCTTCTGGGTTTCTCATGCATGTTTTTGATGTAGGAAGATGCCCTTGAACCTGGAGATTTGGGACCCATGCGATGGGTAGCACGCAGTATTACTTTAAAGGGTCTGCGTTTGCTCACCCAACCTCACCAAACCTCTCAGCCCCAAGAGTGTCCACCCTTATGTCTCATCCAGCTGTGGGTCTAGATATGGTCAATCCAGGTTGCATCACAGCCCCTGAACGAATTGTGTAAAAATTTCTCTCCCTTTCACTGTCTTTGTTTCATGGGTTTTTAAAAGTAATTTTTTTTATAATGGGGTTTAGCTGCTTTTCACGGCTGTGTTTATGCCGCTTTACACCCACTTGACACACAAACAGAGAGATATCAATACATAGGTTTTAAGATTATTACTAGTCAGATATATTCTTGTGCGATGAATCGGGCGTGTTGAGTCCAGTTCTCTGAGCAAGGAGTAGGTCTTGTCTAATACATATTGGGTTTATGGAACGGTATCTGAGCTAATTTGAAACTCTTGTTTTATGTATCACCCCACCTCACCTTTCCCGTTAAGCAGCCATAGTGTGTTTTCTGCATGTGTGACTCTGTTCTGTTTTGTAATTCAGTTCAAGTGTAACGATTTTACATTCCCTCTATAAGTGACACCTTATGAGAAGTGTCCTTTTCTGTGTGACTTATTTCACTTAGAATCGTCGTACCTAAATCCACTCATCATGCTGCTACTAGCTTTATGACATTGATTTCATGGCTGAGTGATATTCCATTGTACATAAGGACCACAACTTTCTTATCCATTTTTCGCTTTCCTGGGATATTTAAGGTGGAATGAAGTGGAGGTCCTTGTCAACAGAGCAGCCCTAAACTTTGGGGTGCTTGTGTCTTGCTGATTTTCAATTTTCCCACTTTATACCCCCATGCGTGGAAGTGCCCTATGCTCTCTAAGCTGTGTTTTATAGATGTTTCAGGACACACCGTACCCTTCTCCAGAGTGGCTGTTGGCAATTTACATCCCGCCCATCAGTGTAGCAAGGCTCCCATTTCTCCATGGCCTGTCCTGCATTTCTGGTTTTGACACTTTTTTCAGCATGGCCCTTTTGACCGATGGGAAGCGAGACTTCTTTGTAGCGCTGATTTGCCTTTCCAGGTTGCTTGGTTGGCCAAAAAGGGCGTAGGCGTTTTTACCTGAATATACTCAGGAAAAAACGCCTACGCCCTTTTTGGCCAAGGGCATCATTGTCAACGTTTTGCTGCTTTTCACGTGCTTTAAAGGCGATTCGAATCTACCTCCTGAAATCTGTTTCCTGCAATTCTGCCTTGATTTCAAATCCTCTTCTTTGCCTTCCCTCAATATATTTGTGGACGAGAGTTATCATTTATAACTCTGCAGGTTTGTGAATTGCAGTGCCCTGAAACTCCATTTTACAACTCGCTTTTTTGGGAGCTGGCCGCAAAAGCGCAGGATGGCTTCAGGCCCTGTTCTGGTTCCGGGGGGCAGGCTGAGCCTGTGGTTAATTCTTCTTTCTGATGGGAAAATAGAGTGACCTGTGCCTGTCCCAACACCAAGAGCTAGTCTCTCATTGGTTCCCCGTCTTCCCGTTCATCCTCAGGACAAATTGCAACCTGTACGGAACAGGAGGTTAAAGGTGCTGATGCTCCAAGTAGGGAGATTGCTAGTAAAGTGGCTGGAATGGCGAACCCGAGCACAAGGAGATGAGAAATGAGGTGCGTTTTAGAAACCTTTCCCCATCACACGGTGTACCATCTTCTGGGTTTCTCATGCATGTTTTTGATGTAGGAAGATGCACTTGAACCTGGAGATTTGGGACCCATGCGATGGGTAGCACGCAGTGTTACTTTAAAGGGTCTGCGTTTGCTCACCCAACCTCACCAAACCTCTAAGCCCCAAGAGTGTCCACCCTTATGTCTCATCCAGCTGTGGGTCTAGATATGGTCAATCCAGGTTGCATCACAGCCCCTGAACGAATTGTGTAAGAATTTCTCTCTCTTTCCCTGTCTTTGTTTCATGGGTTTTTAAAAGTAATTTATTTTTATAATGGGGTTTAGCTGCTTTTCACGGCTGTGTTTATGCCGCTTTACACCCACTTGACACACAAACAGAGAGATATCAATACATAGGATTTAAGATTATTACTAGTCAGATATATTCTTGTGCGATGAATCGGGCGTGTTGAGTCCAGTTCTCTGAGCAGGGAGTAGGTCTTGTCTATTACATATTGGGTTTATGGAACGGTATCTGAGCTAATTTGAAACTCTTGTTTTATGTATCTCCCCACCTCACCTTTCCCGTTTAGCAGCCATAGTGTGTTTTCTGCATGTGTGACTTTGTTCTGTTTTGTAATTCAGTTCAAGTGTAACGATTTTTACATTCCCTCTATAAGTGACACCTTATGAGAAGTGTCCTTTTCTGTGTGACTTATTTCACTTAGAATCGTCGTACCTAAATCCACTCATCATGCTGCTACTACCCTTATGACATTGATTTCATGGCTGAGTGATATTCCATTGTACATAAGGACCACAACTTTTTTATCCATTTTTCGCTTTCCTGGGATACTTAAGGTGGAATGAAGTGGAGGTCCTTGTCAACAGAGCAGCCCTAAACTTTGGGGTGCTTGTGTCTTGCTGATTTTCAATTTTCCCACTTTATACCCCCATGCGTGGAAGTGCCCTATGCTCTCTAAGCTGTGTTTTATAGATGTTTCAGGACACACCGTACCCTTCTCCAGAGTGGCTGTTGGCAATTTACATCCCGCCCATCAGTGTAGCAAGGCTCCCATTTCTCCATGGCCTGTCCTGCATTTCTGGTTTGGACACTTTTTTCAGCATGGCCCTTTTGACCGATGGGAAGCGAGACTTCTTTGTAGCGCTGATTTGCCTTTCCAGGTTGCTTGGTTGGCCAAAAATGGCGTAGGCGTTTTTTCCTGAATATATTCAGGAAAAAACGCCTACGCCCTTTTTGGCCAAGGGCATCATTGTCAACGTTTTGCTGCTTTTCACGTGCTTTAAAGGCGATTCGAATCTACCTCCTGAAATCTGTTTCCTGCAATTCTGCCTTGATTTCAAATCCTCTTCTTTGCCTTCCCTCAATATATTTGTGGACGAGAGTTATCATTTATTACTCTGCAGGTTTGTGAATTGCAGTGCCCTGAAGCTCCATTTTACAACTCGCTTTTTTGGGACTGGCCGCAAAAGCGCAGGATGGCTTCAGGCCCTGTTCTGGTTCCGGGGGGCAGGCTGAGCCTGTGGTTAATTCTTCTTCCTGATGGGAAAATAGAGTGACCTGTGCCTGTCCCAACACCAAGAGCTAGTCTCTCATTGGTTCCCCGTCTTCCCGTTCATCCTCAGGACAAATTGCAACCTGTACGTAACAGGAGGTTAAAGGTGCTGATGCTCCAAGTAGGGAGATTGCTAGTAAAGTGGCTGGAATGGCGAACCCGAGCACAAGGAGATGAGAAATGAGGTGCGTTTTAGAAACCTTTCCCCATCACACGGTGTACCATCTTCTGGGTTTCTCATGCATGTTTTTGATGTAGGAAGATGCCCTTGAACCTGGAGATTTGGGACCCATGCGATGGGTAGCACGCAGTATTACTTTTAAGGGTCTGCGTTTGCTCACCCAAACTCACCAAACCTCTCAGCCCCAAGAGTGTCCACCCTTATGTCTCATCCAGCTGTGGGTCTAGATATGGTCAATCCAGGTTGCATCACAGCCCCTGAACGAATTGTGTAAAAATTTCTCTCTCTTTCACTGTCTTTGTTTCATGGGTTTTTAAAAGTAATTTATTTTTATAATGGGGTTTAGCTGCTTTTCACGGCTGTGTTTATGCCGCTTTACACCCACTTGACACACAAACAGAGAGATATCAATACATAGGTTTTAAGATTATTACTAGTCAGATATATTCTTGTGCGATGAATCGGGCGTGTTGAGTCCAGTTCTCTGAGCAGGGAGTAGGTCTTGTCTATTACATATTGGGTTTATGGAACGGTATCTGAGCTAATTTGAAACTGTTGTTTTATGTATCACCCCACCTCACCTTTCCCGTTAAGCAGCCATAGTGTGTTTTCTGCATGTGTGACTTTGTTCTGTTTTGTAATTCAGTTCAAGTGTAACGATTTTTACATTCCCTCTATAAGTGACACCTTATGAGAAGTGTCCTTTTCTGTGTGACTTATTTCACTTAGAATCGTCGTACCTAAATCCACTCATCATGCCGCTACTAGCCTTATGACATTGATTTCATGGCTGAGTGATATTCCATTGTACATAAGGACCACAACTTTTTTATCCATTTTTCGCTTTCCTGGGATACTTAAGGTGAAATGAAGTGGAGGTCCTTGTCAACAGAGCAGCCCTAAACTTTGGGGTGCTTGTGTCTTCCTGATTTTCAATTTTCCCACTTTATACCCCCATGCGTGGAAGTGCCCTATGCTCTCTAAGCTGTGTTTTATAGATGTTTCAGGACACACCGTACCCTACTCCAGAGTGGCTGTTGGCAATTTACATCCCGCCCATCAGTGTAGCAAGGCTCCCATTTCTCCATGGCCTGTCCTGCATTTCTGGTTTTGACACTTTTTTCAGCATGTCCCTTTTGACCGATGGGAAGCGAGACTTCTTTGTAGCGCTGATTTGCCTTTCCAGGTTGCTTGGTTGGCCAAAAAGGGCATAGGCGTTTTTTCCTGAATATATTCAGGAAAAAAAGCCTACGCCCTTTATGGCCAAGGGCATCATTGTCAGCGTTTTGCTGCTTTTCACGTGCTTTAAAGGCGATTCGAATCTACCTCCTGAAATCTGTTTCCTGCAATTCTGCCTTGATTTCAAATCCTCTTCTTTGCCTTCCCTCAATATATTTGTGGACGAGAGTTATCATTTATAACTCTGCAGGTTTGTGAATTGCAGTGCCCTGAAGCTCCATTTTACAACTCGCTTTTGTGGGACTGGCCGCAAAAGCGCAGGATGGCTTCAGGCCCTGTTCTGGTTCTGGGGGGCAGGCTGAGCCTGTGGTTAATTCTTCTTCCTGATGGGAAAATAGAGTGACTTGTGCCTGTCCCAACACCAAGAGCTAGTCTCTCATTGGTTCCCCGTCTTCCCGTTCATCCTCAGGACAAATTGCAACCTGTACGGAACAGGAGGTTAAAGGTGCTGATGCTCCAAGTAGGGAGATTGCTAGTAAAGTGGCTGGAATGGCGAACCCGAGCACAAGGAGATGAGAAATGAGGTGCGTTTTAGAAACCTTTCCCCATCACACGGTGTACCATCTTCTGGGTTTCTCATGCATGTTTTTGATGTAGGAAGATGCCCTTGAACCTGGAGATTTGGAACCCATGCGATGGGTAGCACGCAGTATTACTTTAAAGGGTCTGCGTTTGCTCACCCAACCTCACCAAACCTCTCAGCCCCAAGAGTGTCCACCCTTATGTCTCATCCAGCTGTGGGTCTAGATATGGTCAATCCAGGTTGCATCACAGCCCCTGAACGAATTGTGTAAAAATTTCTCTCTCTTTCACTGTCTTTGTTTCATGGGTTTTTAAAAGTAATTTATTTTTATAATGGGGTTTAGCTGCTTTTCACGGCTGTGTTTATGCCGCTTTACACCCACTTGACACACAAACAGAGAGATATCAATACATAGGTTTTAAGATTATTACTAGTCAGATATATTCTTGTGCGATGAAACGGGCGTGTTGAGTCCAGTTCTCTGAGCAGGGAGTAGGTCTTGTCTATTACATATTGGGTTTATGGAACGGTATCTGAGCTAATTTGAAACTCTTGTTTTATGTATCACCCCACCTCACCTTTCCCGTTAAGCAGCCATAGTGTGTTTTCTGCATGTGTGACTCTGTTCTGTTTTGTAATTCAGTTCAAGTGTAACGATTTTTACATTCCCTCTATAAGTGACACCTTATGAGAAGTGTCCTTTTCTGTGTGACTTATTTCACTTAGAATCGTCGTACCTAAATCCACTCTTCATGCTGCTACTAGCCTTATGACATTGATTTCATGGCTGAGTTATATTCCATTGTACATAAGGACCACAACTTTTTTATCCATTTTTCGCTTTCCTGGGATACTTAAGGTGGAATGAAGTGGAGGTCCTTGTCAACAGAGCAGCCCTAAACTTTGGGGTGCTTGTGTCTTCCTGATTTTCAATTTTCCCACTTTATACCCCCATGCGTGGAAGTGCCCTATGCTCTTTAAGCTGTGTTTTATAGATGTTTCAGGACACACCGTACCCTTCTCCAGAGTGGCTGTTGGCAATTTACATCCCGCCCATCAGTGTAGCAAGGCTCCCATTTCTCCATGGCCTGTCCTGCATTTCTGGTTTGGACACTTTTTTCAGCATGGCCCTTTTGACCGATGGGAAGCGAGACTTCTTTGTAGCGCTGATTTGCCTTTCCAGGTTGCTTGGTTGGCCAAAAAGGGCATAGGCGTTTTTTCCTGAATATATTCAGGAAAAAACGCCTACGCCCTTTATGGCCAAGGGCATCATTGTCAACGTTTTGCTGCTTTTCACGTGCTTTAAAGGCGATTCGAATCTACCTCCTGAAATCTGTTTCCTGCAATTCTGCCTTGATTTCAAATCCTCTTCTTTGCCTTCCCTCAATATATTTGTGGACGAGAGTTATCATTTATAACTCTGCAGGTTTGTGAATTGCAGTGCCCTGAAGCTCCATTTTACAACTCGCTTTTTTGGGACTGGCCGCAAAAGCGCAGGATGGCTTCAGGCCCTGTTCTGGTTCCGGGGTCAGGCTGAGCCTGTGGTTAATTCTTCTTCCTGATGGGAAAATAGAGTGACTTGTGCCTGTCCCAACACCAAGAGCTAGTCTCTCATTGGTTCCCCGTCTTCCCGTTCATCCTCAGGACAAATTGCAACCTGTACGGAACAGGAGGTTAAAGGTGCTGATGCTCCAAGTAGGGAGATTGCTAGTAAAGTGGCTGGAATGGCGAACCCGAGCACAAGGAGATGAGAAATGAGGTGCGTTTTAGAAACCTTTCCCCATCACACGGTGTACCATCTTCTGGGTTTCTCATGCATGTTTTTGATGTAGGAAGATGCCCTTGAACCTGGAGATTTGGGACCCATGCGATGGGTAGCACGCAGTATTACTTTAAAGGGTCTGCGTTTGCTCACCCAACCTCACCAAACCTCTCAGCCCCAAGAGTGTCCACCCTTATGTCTCATCCAGCTGTGGGTCTAGATATGGTCAATCCAGGTTGCATCACAGCCCCTGAACGAATTGTGTAAAAATTTCTCTCTCTTTCACTGTCTTTGTTTCATGGGTTTTTAAAAGTAATTTATTTTTATAATGGGGTTTAGCTGCTTTTCACGGCTGTGTTTATGCCGCTTTACACCCACTTGAAACACAAACAGAGAGATATCAATACATAGGTTTTAAGATTATTACTAGTCAGATATATTCTTGTGCGATGAATCGGGCGTGTTGAGTCCAGTTCTCTGAGCAGGGAGTAGGTCTTGTCTATTACATATTGGGTTTATGGAACGGTATCTGAGCTAATTTGAAACTCTTGTTTTATGTATCACCCCACCTCACCTTTCCCGTTAAGCAGCCATAGTGTGTTTTCTGCATGTGTGACACTGTTCTGTTTTGTAATTCAGTTCAAGTGTAACGATTTTTACATTCCCTCTATAAGTGACACCTTATGAGAAGTGTCCTTTTCTGTGTGACTTATTTCACTTAGAATCGTCGTACCTAAATCCACTCATCATGCCGCTACTAGCCTTATGACATTGATTTCATGGCTGTGTGATATTCCATTGTACATAAGGACCACAACTTTTTTATCCATTTTTCGCTTTCCTGGGATACTTAAGGTGGAATGAAGTGGAGGTCCTTGTCAACAGAGCAGCCCTAAACTTTGGGGTGCTTGTGTCTTGCTGATTTTCAATTTTCCCACTTTATACCCCCATGCGTGGAAGTGCCCTATGCTCTCTAAGCTGTGTTTTATAGATGTTTCAGGACACACCGTACCCTTCTCCAGAGTGGCTGTTGGCAATTTACATCCCGCCCATCAGTGTAGCAAGGCTCCCATTTCTCCATGGCCTGTCCTGCATTTCTGGTTTTGACACTTTTTTCAGCATGGCCCTTTTGACCGATGGGAAGCGAGACTTCTTTGTAGCGCTGATTTGCCTTTCCAGGTTGCTTGGTTGGCCAACAAGGGCATAGGCGTTTTTTCCTGAATATATTCAGGAAAAAACGCCTACGCCCTTTATGGCCAAGGGCATCATTGTCAACGTTTTGCTGCTTTTCACGTGCTTTAAAGGCGATTCGAATCTACCTCTTGAAATCTGTTTCCTGCAATTCTGCCTTGATTTCAAATCCTCTTCTTTGCCTTCCCTCAATATATTTGTGGACGAGAGTTATCATTTATTACTCTGCAGGTTTGTGAATTGCAGTGCCCTGAAGCTCCATTTTACAACTCGCTTTTTTGGGACTGGCCGCAAAAGCGCAGGATGGCTTCAGGCCCTGTTCTGGTTCCGGGGGGCAGGCTGAGCCTGTGGTTAATTCTTCTTCCTGATGGGAAAATAGAGTGACCTGTGCCTGTCCCAACACCAAGAGCTAGTCTCTCATTGGTTCCCCGTCTTCCCGTTCATCCTCAGGACAAATTGCAACCTGTACGGAACAGGAGGTTAAAGGTGCTGATGCTCCAAGTAGGGAGATTGCTAGTAAAGTGGCTGGAATGGCGAACCCGAGCACAAGGAGATGAGAAATGAGGTGCGTTTTAGAAACCTTTCCCCATCACACGGAGTACCATCTTCTGGGTTTCTCATGCATGTTTTTGATGTAGGAAGATGCCCTTGAACCTGGAGATTTGGGACCCATGCGATGGGTAGCACGCAGTATTACTTTTAAGGGTCTGCGTTTGCTCACCCAAACTCACCAAACCTCTCAGCCCCAAGAGTGTCCACCCTTATGTCTCATCCAGCTGTGGGTCTAGATATGGTCAATCCAGGTTGCATCACAGCCCCTGAACGAATTGTGTAAAAATTTCTCTCTCTTTCACTGTCTTTGTTTCATGGGTTTTTAAAAGTAATTTATTTTTATAATGGGGTTTAGCTGCTTTTCACGGCTGTGTTTATGCCGCTTTACACCCACTTGACACACAAACAGAGAGATATCAATACATAGGTTTTAAGATTATTACTAGTCAGATATACTCTTGTGCGATGAATCGGGCGTGTTGAGTCCAGTTCTCTGAGCAAGGAGTAGGTCTTGTCTAATACATATTGGGTTTATGGAACGGTATCTGAGCTAATTTGAAACTCTTGTTTTATGTATCACCCCACCTCACCTTTCCCGTTAAACAGCCATAGTGTGTTTTCTGCATGTGTGACTTTGTTCTGTTTTGTAATTCAGTTCAAGTGTAACGATTTTTACATTCCCTCTATAAGTGACACCTTATGAGAAGTGTCCTTTTCTGTGTGACTTATTTCACTTAGAATCGTCGTACCTAAATCCACTCATCATGCCGCTACTAGCCTTATGACATTGATTTCATGGCTGAGTGATATTCCATTGTACATAAGGACCACAACTTTTTTATCCATTTTTCGCTTTCCTGGGATACTTAAGGTGGAATGAAGTGGAGGTCCTTGTCAACAGAGCAGCCCTAAACTTTGGGGTGCTTGTGTCTTGCTGATTTTCAATTTTCCCACTTTATACCCCCATGCGTGGAAGTGCCCTATGCTCTCTAAGCTGTGTTTTATAGATGTTTCAGGACACACCGTACCCTTCTCCAGAGTGGCTGTTGGCAATTTACATCCCGCCCATCAGTGTAGCAAGGCTCCCATTTCTCCATGGCCTGTCCTGCATTTCTGGTTTTGACACTTTTTTCAGCATGGCCCTTTTGACCGATGGGAAGCGAGACTTCTTTGTAGCGCTGATTTGCCTTTCCAGGTTGCTTGGTTGGCCAAAAAGGGCGTAGGCGTTTTTTCCTGAATATATTCAGGAAAAAACGCCTACGCCCTTTATGGCCAAGGGCATCATTGTCAACGTTTTGCTGCTTTTCACGTGCTTTAAAGGCGATTCTAATCTACCTCCTGAAATCTGTTTCCTGCAATTCTGCCTTGATTTCAAATCCTCTTCTTTGCCTTCCCTCAATATATTTGTGGACGAGAGTTATCATTTATAACTCTGCAGGTTTGTGAATTGCAGTGCCCTGAAACTCCATTTTACAACTCGCTTTTTTGGGACTGGCCGCAAAAGCGCAGGATGGCTTCAGGCCCTGTTCTGGTTCCGGGGGGCAGGCTGAGCCTGTGGTTAATTCTTCTTCCTGATGGGAAAATAGAGTGACTTGTGCCTGTCCCAACACCAAGAGCTAGTCTCTCATTGGTTCCCCGTCTTCCCGTTCATCCTCAGGACAAATTGCAACCTGTACGGAACAGGAGGTTAAAGGTGCTGATGCTCCAAGTAGGGAGATTGCTAGTAAAGTGGCTGGAATGGCGAACCCGAGCACAAGGAGATGAGAAATGAGGTGCGTTTTAGAAACCTTTCCCCATCACACGGTGTACCATCTTCTGGGTTTCTCATGCATGTTTTTGATGTAGGAAGATGCCCTTAAACCTGGAGATTTGGGACCCATGCGATGGGTAGCACGCAGTATTACTTTAAAGGGTCTGCGTTTGCTCACCCAACCTCACCAAACCTCTCAGCCCCAAGAGTGTCCACCCTTATGTCTCATCCAGCTGTGGGTCTAGATATGGTCAATCCAGGTTGCATCACAGCCCCTGAACGAATTGTGTAAAAATTTCTCTCTCTTTCACTGTCTTTGTTTCATGGGTTTTTAAAAGTAATTTATTTTTATAATGGGGTTTAGCTGCTTTTCACGGCTGTGTTTATGCCGCTTTACACCCACTTGACACACAAACAGAGAGATATCAATACATAGGTTTTAAGATTATTACTAGTCAGATATATTCTTGTGCGATGAAACGGGCGTGTTGAGTCCAGTTCTCTGAGCAGGGAGTAGGTCTTGTCTATTACATATTGGGTTTATGGAACGGTATCTGAGCTAATTTGAAACTCTTGTTTTATGTATCACCCCACCTCACCTTTCCCGTTAAGCAGCCATAGTGTGTTTTCTGCATGTGTGACTCTGTTCTGTTTTGTAATTCAGTTCAAGTGTAACGATTTTTACATTCCCTCTATAAGTGACACCTTATGAGAAGTGTCCTTTTCTGTGTGACTTATTTCACTTAGAATCGTCGTACCTAAATCCACTCATCATGCCGCTACTAGCCTTATGACATTGATTTCATGGCTGAGTGATATTCCATTGTACATAAGGACCACAACTTTTTTATCCATTTTTCGCTTTCCTGGGATACTTAAGGTGGAATGAAGTGGAGGTCCTTGTCAACAGAGCAGCCCTAAACTTTGGGGTGCTTGTGTCTTGCTGATTTTCAATTTTCCCACTTTATACCCCCATGCGTGGAAGTGCCCTATGCTCTCTAAGCTGTGTTTTATAGATGTTTCAGGACACACCGTACCCTTCTCCAGAGTGGCTGTTGGCAATTTACATCCCGCCCATCAGTGTAGCAAGGCTCCCATTTCTCCATGGCCTGTCCTGCATTTCTGGTTTTGACACTTTTTTCAGCATGGCCCTTTTGACCGATGGGAAGCGAGACTTCTTTGTAGCGCTGATTTGCCTTTCCAGGTTGCTTGGTTGGCCAACAAGGGCATAGGCGTTTTTTCCTGAATATATTCAGGAAAAAACGCCTACGCCCTTTATGGCCAAGGGCATCATTGTCAACGTTTTGCTGCTTTTCACGTGCTTTAAAGGCGATTCGAATCTACCTCTTGAAATCTGTTTCCTGCAATTCTGCCTTGATTTCAAATCCTCTTCTTTGCCTTCCCTCAATATATTTGTGGACGAGAGTTATCATTTATTACTCTGCAGGTTTGTGAATTGCAGTGCCCTGAAGCTCCATTTTACAACTCGCTTTTTTGGGACTGGCCGCAAAAGCGCAGGATGGCTTCAGGCCCTTTTCTGGTTCCGGGGGGCAGGCTGAGCCTGTGGTTAATTCTTCTTCCTGATGGGAAAATAGAGTGACCTGTGCCTGTCCCAACACCAAGAGCTAGTCTCTCATTGGTTCCCCGTCTTCCCGTTCATCCTCAGGACAAATTGCAACCTGTACGGAACAGGAGGTTAAAGGTGCTGATGCTCAAAGTAGGGAGATTGCTAGTAAAGTGGCTGGAATGGCGAACCCGAGCACAAGGAGATGAGAAATGAGGTGCGTTTTAGAAACCTTTCCCCATCACACGGTGTACCATCTTCTGGGTTTCTCATGCATGTTTTTGATGTAGGAAGATGCCCTTGAACCTGGAGATTTGGGACCCATGCGATGGGTAGCACGCAGTATTACTTTAAAGGGTCTGCGTTTGCTCACCCAACCTCACCAAACCTCTCAGCCCCAATAGTGTCCACCCTTATGTCTCATCCAGCTGTGGGTCTAGATATGGTCAATCCAGGTTGCATCACAGCCCCTGAACGAATTGTGTAAAAATTTCTCTCTCTTTCACTGTCTTTGTTTCATGGGTTTTTAAAAGTAATTTATTTTTATAATGGGGTTTAGCTGCTTTTCACGGCTGTGTTTATGCCGCTTTACACCCACTTGACACACAAACAGAGAGATATCAATACATAGGTTTTAAGATTATTACTAGTCAGATATATTCTTGTGCGATGAAACGGGCGTGTTGAGTCCAGTTCTCTGAGCAGGGAGTAGGTCTTGTCTATTACATATTGGGTTTATGGAACGGTATCTGAGCTAATTTGAAACTCTTGTTTTATGTATCACCCCACCTCACCTTTCCCGTTAAGCAGCCATAGTGTGTTTTCTGCATGTGTGACTCTGTTCTGTTTTGTAATTCAGTTCAAGTGTAACGATTTTTACATTCCCTCTATAAGTGACACCTTATGAGAAGTGTCCTTTTCTGTGTGACTTATTTCACTTAGAATCGTCGTACCTAAATCCACTCATCATGCCGCTACTAGCCTTATGACATTGATTTCATGGCTGAGTGATATTCCATTGTACATAAGGACCACAACTTTTTTATCCATTTTTCGCTTTCCTGGGATACTTAAGGTGGAATGAAGTGGAGGTCCTTGTCAACAGAGCAGCCCTAAACTTTGGGGTGCTTGTGTCTTCCTGATTTTCAATTTTCCCACTTTATACCCCCATGCGTGGAAGTGCCCTATGCTCTCTAAGCTGTGTTTTATAGATGTTTCAGGACACACCGTACCCTTCTCCAGAGTGGCTGTTGGCAATTTACATCCCGCCCATCAGTGTAGCAAGGCTCCCATTTCTCCATGGCCTGTCCTGCATTTCTGGTTTTGACACTTTTTTCAGCATGGCCCTTTTGACCGATGGGAAGCGAGACTTCTTTGTAGCGCTGATTTGCCTTTCCAGGTTCCTTGGTTGGCCAAAAAGGGCATAGGCGTTTTTTCCTGAATATATTCAGGAAAAAACGCCTACGCCCTTTATGGCCAAGGGCATCATTGTCAACGTTTTGCTGCTTTTCACGTGCTTTAAAGGCGATTCGAATCTACCTCCTGAAATCTGTTTCCTGCAATTCTGCCTTGATTTCAATCCTCTTCTTTGCCTTCCCTCAATATATTTGTGGACGAGAGTTATCATTTATAACTCTGCAGGTTTGTGAATTGCAGTGCCCTGAAGCTCCATTTTACAACTCGCTTTTTTGGGACTGGCCGCAAAAGCGCAGGATGGCTTCAGGCCCTGTTCTGGTTCCGGGGGGCAGGCTGAGCCTGTGGTTAATTCTTCTTCCTGATGGGAAAATAGAGTGACTTGTGCCTGTCCCAACACCAAGAGCTAGTCTCTCATTGGTTCCCCGTCTTCCCGTTCATCCTCAGGACAAATTGCAACCTGTACGGAACAGGAGGTTAAAGGTGCTGATGCTCCAAGTAGGGAGATTGCTAGTAAAGTGGCTGGAATGGCGAACCCGAGCACAAGGAGATGAGAAATGAGGTGCGTTTTAGAAACCTTTCCCCATCACACGGTGTACCATCTTCTGGGTTTCTCATGCATGTTTTTGATGTAGGAAGATGCCCTTGAACCTGGAGATTTGGAACCCATGCGATGGGTAGCACGCAGTATTACTTTAAAGGGTCTGCGTTTGCTCACCCAACCTCACCAAACCTCTCAGCCCCAAGAGTGTCCACCCTTATGTCTCATCCAGCTGTGGGTCTAGATATGGTCAATCCAGGTTGCATCACAGCCCCTGAACGAATTGTGTAAAAATTTCTCTCTCTTTCACTCTTTGTTTCATGGGTTTTTAAAAGTAATTTATTTTTATAATGGGGTTTAGCTGCTTTTCACGGCTGTGTTTATGCCGCTTTACACCCACTTGACACACAAACAGAGAGATATCAATACATAGGTTTTAAGATTATTACTAGTCAGATATATTCTTGTGCGATGAAACGGGCGTGTTGAGTCCAGTTCTCTGAGCAGGGAGTAGGTCTTGTCTATTACATATTGGGTTTATGGAACGGTATCTGAGCTAATTTGAAACTCTTGTTTTATGAATCACCCCACCTCACCTTTCCCGTTAAGCAGCCATAGTGTGTTTTCTGCATGTGTGACATTGTTCTGTTTTGTAATTCAGTTCAAGTGTAACGATTTTTACATTCCCTCTATAAGTGACACCTTATGAGAAGTGTCCTTTTCTGTGTGACTTATTTCACTTAGAATCGTCGTACCTAAATCCACTCATCATGCCGCTACTAGCCTTATGACATTGATTTCATGGCTGAGTGATATTCCATTGTACATAAGGACCACAACTTTTTTATCCATTTTTCGCTTTCCTGGGATACTTAAGGTGGAATGAAGTGGAGGTCCTTGTCAACAGAGCAGCCCTAAACTTTGGGGTGCTTGTGTCTTCCTGATTTTCAATTTTCCCACTTTATACCCCCATGCGTGGAAGTGCCCTATGCTCTCTAAGCTGTGTTTTATAGATGTTTCAGGACACACCGTACCCTTCTCCAGAGTGGCTGTTGGCAATTTACATCCCGCCCATCAGTGTAGCAAGGCTCCCATTTCTCCATGGCCTGTCCTGCATTTCTGGTTTTGACACTTTTTTCAGCATGGCCCTTTTGACCGATGGGAAGCGAGACTTCTTTGTAGCGCTGATTTGCCTTTCCAGGTTCCTTGGTTGGCCAAAAAGGGCATAGGCGTTTTTTCCTGAATATATTCAGGAAAAAACGCCTACGCCCTTTATGGCCAAGGGCATCATTGTCAACGTTTTGCTGCTTTTCACGTGCTTTAAAGGCGATTCGAATCTACCTCCTGAAATCTGTTTCCTGCAATTCTGCCTTGATTTCAATCCTCTTCTTTGCCTTCCCTCAATATATTTGTGGACGAGAGTTATCATTTATAACTCTGCAGGTTTGTGAATTGCAGTGCCCTGAAGCTCCATTTTACAACTCGCTTTTTTGGGACTGGCCGCAAAAGCGCAGGATGGCTTCAGGCCCTGTTCTGGTTCCGGGGGGCAGGCTGAGCCTGTGGTTAATTCTTCTTCCTGATGGGAAAATAGAGTGACTTGTGCCTGTCCCAACACCAAGAGCTAGTCTCTCATTGGTTCCCCGTCTTCCCGTTCATCCTCAGGACAAATTGCAACCTGTACGGAACAGGAGGTTAAAGGTGCTGATGCTCCAAGTAGGGAGATTGCTAGTAAAGTGGCTGGAATGGCGAACCCGAGCACAAGGAGATGAGAAATGAGGTGCGTTTTAGAAACCTTTCCCCATCACACGGTGTACCATCTTCTGGGTTTCTCATGCATGTTTTTGATGTAGGAAGATGCCCTTGAACCTGGAGATTTGGAACCCATGCGATGGGTAGCACGCAGTATTACTTTAAAGGGTCTGCGTTTGCTCACCCAACCTCACCAAACCTCTCAGCCCCAAGAGTGTCCACCCTTATGTCTCATCCAGCTGTGGGTCTAGATATGGTCAATCCAGGTTGCATCACAGCCCCTGAACGAATTGTGTAAAAATTTCTCTCTCTTTCACTCTTTGTTTCATGGGTTTTTAAAAGTAATTTATTTTTATAATGGGGTTTAGCTGCTTTTCACGGCTGTGTTTATGCCGCTTTACACCCACTTGACACACAAACAGAGAGATATCAATACATAGGTTTTAAGATTATTACTAGTCAGATATATTCTTGTGCGATGAAACGGGCGTGTTGAGTCCAGTTCTCTGAGCAGGGAGTAGGTCTTGTCTATTACATATTGGGTTTATGGAACGGTATCTGAGCTAATTTGAAACTCTTGTTTTATGAATCACCCCACCTCACCTTTCCCGTTAAGCAGCCATAGTGTGTTTTCTGCATGTGTGACATTGTTCTGTTTTGTAATTCAGTTCAAGTGTAACGATTTTTACATTCCCTCTATAAGTGACACCTTATGAGAAGTGTCCTTTTCTGTGTGACTTATTTCACTTAGAATCGTCGTACCTAAATCCACTCATCATGCCGCTACTAGCCTTATGACATTGATTTCATGGCTGTGTGATATTCCATTGTACATAAGGACCACAACTTTTTTATCCATTTTTCGCTTTCCTGGGATACTTAAGGTGGAATGAAGTGGAGGTCCTTGTCAACAGAGCAGCCCTAAACTTTGGGGTGCTTGTGTCTTGCTGATTTTCAATTTTCCCACTTTATACCCCCATGCGTGGAAGTGCCCTATGCTCTCTAAGCTGTGTTTTATAGATGTTTCAGGACACACCGTACCCTTCTCCAGAGTGGCTGTTGGCAATTTACATCCCGCCCATCAGTGTAGCAAGGCTCCCATTTCTCCATGGCCTGTCCTGCATTTCTGGTTTTGACACTTTTTTC
The DNA here is from genome assembly GCF_965194825.1 of Balaenoptera physalus. NCBI lineage: Eukaryota > Metazoa > Chordata > Mammalia > Artiodactyla > Balaenopteridae > Balaenoptera > Balaenoptera physalus. The sequence continues at coordinate 711,459 of NW_028126453.1, read as the reverse complement.
AGCATGGCCCTTTTGACCGATGGGAAGCGAGACTTCTTTGTAGCGCTGATTTGCCTTTCCAGGTTGCTTGGTTGGCCAACAAGGGCATAGGCGTTTTTTCCTGTATATATTCAGGAAAAAACGCCTACGCCCTTTATGGCCAAGGGCATCATTGTCAACGTTTTGCTGCTTTTCACGTGCTTTAAAGGCGATTCGAATCTACCTCTTGAAATCTGTTTCCTGCAATTCTGCCTTGATTTCAAATCCTCTTCTTTGCCTTCCCTCAATATATTTGTGGACGAGAGTTATCATTTATTACTCTGCAGGTTTGTGAATTGCAGTGCCCTGAAGCTCCATTTTACAACTCGCTTTTTTGGGACTGGCCGCAAAAGCGCAGGATGGCTTCAGGCCCTGTTTTGGTTCCGGGGGGCAGGCTGAGCCTGTGGTTAATTCTTCTTCCTGATGGGAAAATAGAGTGACTTGTGCCTGTCCCAACACCAAGAGCTAGTCTCTCATTGGTTCCCCGTCTTCCCGTTCATCCTCAGGACAAATTGCAACCTGTACGGAACAGGAGGTTAAAGGTGCTGATGCTCCAAGTAGGGAGATTGCTAGTAAAGTGGCTGGAATGGCGAACCCGAGCACAAGGAGATGAGAAATGAGGTGCGTTTTAGAAACCTTTCCCCATCACACGGTGTACCATCTTCTGGGTTTCTCATGCATGTTTTTGATGTAGGAAGATGCCCTTGAACCTGGAGATTTGGGACCCATGCGATGGGTAGCACGCAGTATTACTTTAAAGGGTCTGCGTTTGCTCACCCAACCTCACCAAACCTCTCAGCCCCAAGAGTGTCCACCCTTATGTCTCATCCAGCTGTGGGTCTAGATATGGTCAATCCAGGTTGCATCACAGCCCCTGAACGAATTGTGTAAAAATTTCTCTCTCTTTCACTGTCTTTGTTTCATGGGTTTTTAAAAGTAATTTATTTTTATAATGGGGTTTAGCTGCTTTTCACGGCTGTGTTTATGCCGCTTTACACCCACTTGAAACACAAACAGAGAGATATCAATACATAGGTTTTAAGATTATTACTAGTCAGATATATTCTTGTGCGATGAATCGGGCGTGTTGAGTCCAGTTCTCTGAGCAGGGAGTAGGTCTTGTCTATTACATATTGGGTTTATGGAACGGTATCTGAGCTAATTTGAAACTCTTGTTTTATGTATCACCCCACCTCACCTTTCCCGTTAAGCAGCCATAGTGTGTTTTCTGCATGTGTGACATTGTTCTGTTTTGTAATTCAGTTCAAGTGTAACGATTTTTACATTCCCTCTATAAGTGACACCTTATGAGAAGTGTCCTTTTCTGTGTGACTTATTTCACTTAGAATCGTCGTACCTAAATCCACTCATCATGCCGCTACTAGCCTTATGACATTGATTTCATGGCTGTGTGATATTCCATTGTACATAAGGACCACAACTTTTTTATCCATTTTTCGCTTTCCTGGGATACTTAAGGTGGAATGAAGTGGAGGTCCTTGTCAACAGAGCAGCCCTAAACTTTGGGGTGCTTGTGTCTTGCTGATTTTCAATTTTCCCACTTTATACCCCCATGCGTGGAAGTGCCCTATGCTCTCTAAGCTGTGTTTTATAGATGTTTCAGGACACACCGTACCCTTCTCCAGAGTGGCTGTTGGCAATTTACATCCCGCCCATCAGTGTAGCAAGGCTCCCATTTCTCCATGGCCTGTCCTGCATTTCTGGTTTTGACACTTTTTTCAGCATGGCCCTTTTGACCGATGGGAAGCGAGACTTCTTTGTAGCGCTGATTTGCCTTTCCAGGTTGCTTGGTTGGCCAACAAGGGCATAGGCGTTTTTTCCTGTATATATTCAGGAAAAAACGCCTACGCCCTTTATGGCCAAGGGCATCATTGTCAACGTTTTGCTGCTTTTCACGTGCTTTAAAGGCGATTCGAATCTACCTCTTGAAATCTGTTTCCTGCAATTCTGCCTTGATTTCAAATCCTCTTCTTTGCCTTCCCTCAATATATTTGTGGACGAGAGTTATCATTTATTACTCTGCAGGTTTGTGAATTGCAGTGCCCTGAAGCTCCATTTTACAACTCGCTTTTTTGGGACTGGCCGCAAAAGCGCAGGATGGCTTCAGGCCCTGTTCTGGTTCCGGGGGGCAGGCTGAGCCTGTGGTTAATTCTTCTTCCTGATGGGAAAATAGAGTGACTTGTGCCTGTCCCAACACCAAGAGCTAGTCTCTCATTGGTTCCCCGTCTTCCCGTTCATCCTCAGGACAAATTGCAACCTGTACGGAACAGGAGGTTAAAGGTGCTGATGCTCCAAGTAGGGAGATTGCTAGTAAAGTGGCTGGAATGGCGAACCCGAGCACAAGGAGATGAGAAATGAGGTGCGTTTTAGAAACCTTTCCCCATCACACGGTGTACCATCTTCTGGGTTTCTCATGCATGTTTTTGATGTAGGAAGATGCCCTTGAACCTGGAGATTTGGGACCCATGCGATGGGTAGCACGCAGTATTACTTTAAAGGGTCTGCGTTTGCTCACCCAACCTCACCAAACCTCTCAGCCCCAAGAGTGTCCACCCTTATGTCTCATCCAGCTGTGGGTCTAGATATGGTCAATCCAGGTTGCATCACAGCCCCTGAACGAATTGTGTAAAAATTTCTCTCTCTTTCACTGTCTTTGTTTCATGGGTTTTTAAAAGTAATTTATTTTTATAATGGGGTTTAGCTGCTTTTCACGGCTGTGTTTATGCCGCTTTACACCCACTTGACACACAAACAGAGAGATATCAATACATAGGTTTTAAGATTATTACTAGTCAGATATATTCTTGTGCGATGAAACGGGCGTGTTGAGTCCAGTTCTCTGAGCAGGGAGTAGGTCTTGTCTATTACATATTGGGTTTATGGAACGGTATCTGAGCTAATTTGAAACTCTTGTTTTATGTATCACCCCACCTCACCTTTCCCGTTAAGCAGCCATAGTGTGTTTTCTGCATGTGTGACTCTGTTCTGTTTTGTAATTCAGTTCAAGTGTAACGATTTTTACATTCCCTCTATAAGTGACACCTTATGAGAAGTGTCCTTTTCTGTGTGACTTATTTCACTTAGAATCGTCGTACCTAAATCCACTCATCATGCCGCTACTAGCCTTATGACATTGATTTCATGGCTGAGTGATATTCCATTGTACATAAGGACCACAACTTTTTTATCCATTTTTCGCTTTCCTGGGATACTTAAGGTGGAATGAAGTGGAGGTCCTTGTCAACAGAGCAGCCCTAAACTTTGGGGTGCTTGTGTCTTCCTGATTTTCAATTTTCCCACTTTATACCCCCATGCGTGGAAGTGCCCTATGCTCTCTAAGCTGTGTTTTATAGATGTTTCAGGACACACCGTACCCTTCTCCAGAGTGGCTGTTGGCAATTTACATCCCGCCCATCAGTGTAGCAAGGCTCCCATTTCTCCATGGCCTGTCCTGCATTTCTGGTTTTGACACTTTTTTCAGCATGGCCCTTTTGACCGATGGGAAGCGAGACTTCTTTGTAGCGCTGATTTGCCTTTCCAGGTTCCTTGGTTGGCCAAAAAGGGCATAGGCGTTTTTTCCTGAATATATTCAGGAAAAAACGCCTACGCCCTTTATGGCCAAGGGCATCATTGTCAACGTTTTGCTGCTTTTCACGTGCTTTAAAGGCGATTCGAATCTACCTCCTGAAATCTGTTTCCTGCAATTCTGCCTTGATTTCAAATCCTCTTCTTTGCCTTCCCTCAATATATTTGTGGACGAGAGTTATCATTTATAACTCTGCAGGTTTGTGAATTGCAGTGCCCTGAAGCTCCATTTTACAACTCGCTTTTTTGGGACTGGCCGCAAAAGCGCAGGATGGCTTCAGGCCCTGTTCTGGTTCCGGGGGGCAGGCTGAGCCTGTGGTTAATTCTTCTTCCTGATGGGAAAATAGAGTGACTTGTGCCTGTCCCAACACCAAGAGCTAGTCTCTCATTGGTTCCCCGTCTTCCCGTTCATCCTCAGGACAAATTGCAACCTGTACGGAACAGGAGGTTAAAGGTGCTGATGCTCCAAGTAGGGAGATTGCTAGTAAAGTGGCTGGAATGGCGAACCCGAGCACAAGGAGATGAGAAATGAAGTGCGTTTTAGAAACCTTTCCCCATCACACGGTGTACCATCTTCTGGGTTTCTCATGCATGTTTTTGATGTAGGAAGATGCCCTTGAACCTGGAGATTTGGAACCCATGCGATGGGTAGCACGCAGTATTACTTTAAAGGGTCTGCGTTTGCTCACCCAACCTCACCAAACCTCTCAGCCCCAAGAGTGTCCACCCTTATGTCTCATCCAGCTGTGGGTCTAGATATGGTCAATCCAGGTTGCATCACAGCCCCTGAACGAATTGTGTAAAAATTTCTCTCTCTTTCACTGTCTTTGTTTCATGGGTTTTTAAAAGTAATTTATTTTTATAATGGGGTTTAGCTGCTTTTCACGGCTGTGTTTATGCCGCTTTACACCCACTTGAAACACAAACAGAGAGATATCAATACATAGGTTTTAAGATTATTACTAGTCAGATATATTCTTGTGCGATGAATCGGGCGTGTTGAGTCCAGTTCTCTGAGCAGGGAGTAGGTCTTGTCTATTACATATTGGGTTTATGGAACGGTATCTGAGCTAATTTGAAACTCTTGTTTTATGTATCACCCCACCTCACCTTTCCCGTTAAGCAGCCATAGTGTGTTTTCTGCATGTGTGACATTGTTCTGTTTTGTAATTCAGTTCAAGTGTAACGATTTTTACATTCCCTCTATAAGTGACACTGTATGAGAAGTGTCCTTTTCTGTGTGACTTATTTCACTTAGAATCGTCGTACCTAAATCCACTCATCATGCCGCTACTAGCCTTATGACATTGATTTCATGGCTGTGTGATATTCCATTGTACATAAGGACCACAACTTTTTTATCCATTTTTCGCTTTCCTGGGATACTTAAGGTGGAATGAAGTGGAGGTCCTTGTCAACAGAGCAGCCCTAAACTTTGGGGTGCTTGTGTCTTCCTGATTTTCAATTTTCCCACTTTATACCCCCATGCGTGGAAGTGCCCTATGCTCTCTAAGCTGTGTTTTATAGATGTTTCAGGACACACCGTACCCTACTCCAGAGTGGCTGTTGGCAATTTACATCCCGCCCATCAGTGTAGCAAGGCTCCCATTTCTCCATGGCCTGTCCTGCATTTCTGGTTTTGACACTTTTTTCAGCATGTCCCTTTTGACCGATGGGAAGCGAGACTTCTTTGTAGCGCTGATTTGCCTTTCCAGGTTGCTTGGTTGGCCAAAAAGGGCATAGGCGTTTTTTCCTGAATATATTCAGGAAAAAAAGCCTACGCCCTTTATGGCCAAGGGCATCATTGTCAGCGTTTTGCTGCTTTTCACGTGCTTTAAAGGCGATTCGAATCTACCTCCTGAAATCTGTTTCCTGCAATTCTGCCTTGATTTCAAATCCTCTTCTTTGCCTTCCCTCAATATATTTGTGGACGAGAGTTATCATTTATAACTCTGCAGGTTTGTGAATTGCAGTGCCCTGAAGCTCCATTTTACAACTCGCTTTTGTGGGACTGGCCGCAAAAGCGCAGGATGGCTTCAGGCCCTGTTCTGGTTCTGGGGGGCAGGCTGAGCCTGTGGTTAATTCTTCTTCCTGATGGGAAAATAGAGTGACTTGTGCCTGTCCCAACACCAAGAGCTAGTCTCTCATTGGTTCCCCGTCTTCCCGTTCATCCTCAGGACAAATTGCAACCTGTACGGAACAGGAGGTTAAAGGTGCTGATGCTCCAAGTAGGGAGATTGCTAGTAAAGTGGCTGGAATGGCGAACCCGAGCACAAGGAGATGAGAAATGAGGTGCGTTTTAGAAACCTTTCCCCATCACACGGTGTACCATCTTCTGGGTTTCTCATGCATGTTTTTGATGTAGGAAGATGCCCTTGAACCTGGAGATTTGGAACCCATGCGATGGGTAGCACGCAGTATTACTTTAAAGGGTCTGCGTTTGCTCACCCAACCTCACCAAACCTCTCAGCCCCAAGAGTGTCCACCCTTATGTCTCATCCAGCTGTGGGTCTAGATATGGTCAATCCAGGTTGCATCACAGCCCCTGAACGAATTGTGTAAAAATTTCTCTCTCTTTCACTGTCTTTGTTTCATGGGTTTTTAAAAGTAATTTATTTTTATAATGGGGTTTAGCTGCTTTTCACGGCTGTGTTTATGCCGCTTTACACCCACTTGACACACAAACAGAGAGATATCAATACATAGGTTTTAAGATTATTACTAGTCAGATATATTCTTGTGCGATGAAACGGGCGTGTTGAGTCCAGTTCTCTGAGCAGGGAGTAGGTCTTGTCTATTACATATTGGGTTTATGGAACGGTATCTGAGCTAATTTGAAACTCTTGTTTTATGTATCACCCCACCTAACCTTTCCCGTTAAGCAGCCATAGTGTGTTTTCTGCATGTGTGACTCTGTTCTGTTTTGTAATTCAGTTCAAGTGTAACGATTTTTACATTCCCTCTATAAGTGACACCTTATGAGAAGTGTCCTTTTCTGTGTGACTTATTTCACTTAGAATCGTCGTACCTAAATCCACTCTTCATGCTGCTACTAGCCTTATGACATTGATTTCATGGCTGAGTTATATTCCATTGTACATAAGGACCACAACTTTTTTATCCATTTTTCGCTTTCCTGGGATACTTAAGGTGGAATGAAGTGGAGGTCCTTGTCAACAGAGCAGCCCTAAACTTTGGGGTGCTTGTGTCTTCCTGATTTTCAATTTTCCCACTTTATACCCCCATGCGTGGAAGTGCCCTATGCTCTCTAAGCTGTGTTTTATAGATGTTTCAGGACACACCGTACCCTTCTCCAGAGTGGCTGTTGGCAATTTACATCCCGCCCATCAGTGTAGCAAGGCTCCCATTTCTCCATGGCCTGTCCTGCATTTCTGGTTTGGACACTTTTTTCAGCATGGCCCTTTTGACCGATGGGAAGCGAGACTTCTTTGTAGCGCTGATTTGCCTTTCCAGGTTGCTTGGTTGGCCAAAAAGGGCATAGGCGTTTTTTCCTGAATATATTCAGGAAAAAACGCCTACGCCCTTTATGGCCAAGGGCATCATTGTCAACGTTTTGCTGCTTTTCACGTGCTTTAAAGGCGATTCGAATCTACCTCCTGAAATCTGTTTCCTGCAATTCTGCCTTGATTTCAAATCCTCTTCTTTGCCTTCCCTCAATATATTTGTGGACGAGAGTTATCATTTATAACTCTGCAGGTTTGTGAATTGCAGTGCCCTGAAGCTCCATTTTACAACTCGCTTTTTTGGGACTGGCCGCAAAAGCGCAGGATGGCTTCAGGCCCTGTTCTGGGTCCGGGGGGCAGGCTGAGCCTGTGGTTAATTCTTCTTCCTGATGGGAAAATAGAGTGACTTGTGCCTGTCCCAACACCAAGAGCTAGTCTCTCATTGGTTCCCCGTCTTCCCGTTCATCCTCAGGACAAATTGCAACCTGTACAGAACAGGAGGTTAAAGGTGCTGATGCTCCAAGTAGGGAGATTGCTAGTAAAGTGGCTGGAATGGCGAACCCGAGCACAAGGAGATGAGAAATGAGGTGCGTTTTAGAAACCTTTCCCCATCACACGGTGTACCATCTTCTGGGTTTCTCATGCATGTTTTTGATGTAGGAAGATGCCCTTGAACCTGGAGATTTGGGACCCATGCGATGGGTAGCACGCAGTATTACTTTAAAGGGTCTGCGTTTGCTCACCCAACCTCACCAAACCTCTCAGCCCCAAGAGTGTCCACCCTTATGTCTCATCCAGCTGTGGGTCTAGATATGGTCAATCCAGGTTGCATCACAGCCCCTGAACGAATTGTGTAAAAATTTCTCTCTCTTTCACTGTCTTTGTTTCATGGGTTTTTAAAAGTAATTTATTTTTATAATGGGGTTTAGCTGCTTTTCACGGCTGTGTTTATGCCGCTTTACACCCACTTGAAACACAAACAGAGAGATATCAATACATAGGTTTTAAGATTATTACTAGTCAGATATATTCTTGTGCGATGAATCGGGCGTGTTGAGTCCAGTTCTCTGAGCAGGGAGTAGGTCTTGTCTATTACATATTGGGTTTATGGAACGGTATCTGAGCTAATTTGAAACTCTTGTTTTATGTATCACCCCACCTCACCTTTCCCGTTAAGCAGCCATAGTGTGTTTTCTGCATGTGTGACACTGTTCTGTTTTGTAATTCAGTTCAAGTGTAACGATTTTTACATTCCCTCTATAAGTGACACCTTATGAGAAGTGTCCTTTTCTGTGTGACTTATTTCACTTAGAATCGTCGTACCTAAATCCACTCATCATGCCGCTACTAGCCTTATGACATTGATTTCATGGCTGTGTGATATTCCATTGTACATAAGGACCACAACTTTTTTATCCATTTTTCGCTTTCCTGGGATACTTAAGGTGGAATGAAGTGGAGGTCCTTGTCAACAGAGCAGCCCTAAACTTTGGGGTGCTTGTGTCTTGCTGATTTTCAATTTTCCCACTTTATACCCCCATGCGTGGAAGTGCCCTATGCTCTCTAAGCTGTGTTTTATAGATGTTTCAGGACACACCGTACCCTTCTCCAGAGTGGCTGTTGGCAATTTACATCCCGCCCATCAGTGTAGCAAGGCTCCCATTTCTCCATGGCCTGTCCTGCATTTCTGGTTTTGACACTTTTTTCAGCATGGGCCTTTTGACCGATGGGAAGCGAGACTTCTTTGTAGCGCTGATTTGCCTTTCCAGGTTGCTTGGTTGGCCAACAAGGGCATAGGCGTTTTTTCCTGAATATATTCAGGAAAAAACGCCTACGCCCTTTATGGCCAAGGGCATCATTGTCAACGTTTTGCTGCTTTTCACGTGCTTTAAAGGCGATTCGAATCTACCTCTTGAAATCTGTTTCCTGCAATTCTGCCTTGATTTCAAATCCTCTTCTTTGCCTTCCCTCAATATATTTGTGGACGAGAGTTATCATTTATTACTCTGCAGGTTTGTGAATTGCAGTGCCCTGAAGCTCCATTTTACAACTCGCTTTTTTGGGACTGGCCGCAAAAGCGCAGGATGGCTTCAGGCCCTGTTCTGGTTCCGGGGGGCAGGCTGAGCCTGTGGTTAATTCTTCTTCCTGATGGGAAAATATAGTGACCTGTGCCTGTCCCAACACCAAGAGCTAGTCTCTCATTGGTTCCCCGTCTTCCCGTTCATCCTCAGGACAAATTGCAACCTGTACGGAACAGGAGGTTAAAGGTGCTGATGCTCCAAGTAGGGAGATTGCTAGTAAAGTGGCTGGAATGGCGAACCCGAGCACAAGGAGATGAGAAATGAGGTGCGTTTTAGAAACCTTTCCCCATCACACGGTGTACCATCTTCTGGGTTTCTCATGCATGTTTTTGATGTAGGAAGATGCCCTTGAACCTGGAGATTTGGGACCCATGCGATGGGTAGCACGCAGTATTACTTTTAAGGGTCTGCGTTTGCTCACCCAAACTCACCAAACCTCTCAGCCCCAAGAGTGTCCACCCTTATGTCTCATCCAGCTGTGGGTCTAGATATGGTCAATCCAGGTTGCATCACAGCCCCTGAACGAATTGTGTAAAAATTTCTCTCTCTTTCACTGTCTTTGTTTCATGGGTTTTTAAAAGTAATTTATTTTTATAATGGGGTTTAGCTGCTTTTCACGGCTGTGTTTATGCCGCTTTACACCCAATTGACACACAAACAGAGAGATATCAATACATAGGTTTTAAGATTATTACTAGTCAGATATACTCTTGTGCGATGAATCGGGCATGTTGAGTCCAGTTCTCTGAGCAAGGAGTAGGTCTTGTGTAATACATATTGGGTTTATGGAACGGTATCTGAGCTAATTTGAAACTCTTGTTTTATGTATCACCCCACCTCACCTTTCCCGTTAAACAGCCATAGTGTGTTTTCTGCATGTGTGACTTTGTTCTGTTTTGTAATTCAGTTCAAGTGTAACGATTTTTACATTCCCTCTATAAGTGACACCTTATGAGAAGTGTCCTTTTCTGTGTGACTTATTTCACTTAGAATCGTCGTACCTAAATCCACTCATCATGCCGCTACTAGCCTTATGACATTGATTTCATGGCTGAGTGATATTCCATTGTACATAAGGACCACAACTTTTTTATCCATTTTTCGCTTTCCTGGGATACTTAAGGTGGAATGAAGTGGAGGTCCTTGTCAACAGAGCAGCCCTAAACTTTGGGGTGCTGGTGTCTTGCTGATTTTCAATTTTCCCACTTTATACCCCCATGCGTGGAAGTGCCCTATGCTCTCTAAGCTGTGTTTTATAGATGTTTCAGGACACACCGTACCCTTCTCCAGAGTGGCTGTTGGCAATTTACATCCCGCCCATCAGTGTAGCAAGGCTCCCATTTCTCCATGGCCTGTCCTGCATTTCTGGTTTTGACACTTTTTTCAGCATGGCCCTTTTGACCGATGGGAAGCGAGACTTCTTTGTAGCGCTGATTTGCCTTTCCAGGTTGCTTGGTTGGCCAAAAAGGGCATAGGCGTTTTTTCCTGAATATATTCAGGAAAAAACGCCTACGCCCTTTATGGCCAAGGGCATCATTGTCAACGTTTTGCTGCTTTTCACGTGCTTTAAAGGCGATTCTAATCTACCTCCTGAAATCTGTTTCCTGCAATTCTGCCTTGATTTCAAATCCTCTTCTTTGCCTTCCCTCAATATATTTGTGGACGAGAGTTATCATTTATAACTCTGCAGGTTTGTGAATTGCAGTGCCCTGAAACTCCATTTTACAACTCGCTTTTTTGGGACTGGCCGCAAAAGCGCAGGATGGCTTCAGGCCCTGTTCTGGTTCCGGGGGGCAGGCTGAGCCTGTGGTTAATTCTTCTTTCTGATGGGAAAATAGAGTGACTTGTGCCTGTCCCAACACCAAGAGCTAGTCTCTCATTGGTTCCCCGTCTTCCCGTTCATCCTCAGGACAAATTGCAACCTGTACGGAACAGGAGGTTAAAGGTGCTGATGCTCCAAGTAGGGAGATTGCTAGTAAAGTGGCTGGAATGGCGAACCCGAGCACAAGGAGATGAGAAATGAGGTGCGTTTTAGAAACCTTTCCCCATCACACGGTGTACCATCTTCTGGGTTTCTCATGCATGTTTTTGATGTAGGAAGATGCCCTTGAACCTGGAGATTTGGGACCCATGCGATGGGTAGCACGCAGTATTACTTTAAAGGGTCTGCGTTTGCTCACCCAACCTCACCAAACCTCTCAGCCCCAAGAGTGTCCACCCTTATGTCTCATCCAGCTGTGGGTCTAGATATGGTCAATCCAGGTTGCATCACAGCCCCTGAACGAATTGTGTAAAAATTTCTCTCTCTTTCACTGTCTTTGTTTCATGGGTTTTTAAAAGTAATTTATTTTTATAATGGGGTTTAGCTGCTTTTCACGGCTGTGTTTATGCCGCTTTACACCCACTTGACACACAAACAGAGAGATATCAATACATAGGTTTTAAGATTATTACTAGTCAGATATATTCTTGTGCGATGAAACGGGCGTGTTGAGTCCAGTTCTCTGAGCAGGGAGTAGGTCTTGTCTATTACATATTGGGTTTATGGAACGGTATCTGAGCTAATTTGAAACTCTTGTTTTATGTATCACCCCACCTCACCTTTCCCGTTAAGCAGCCATAGTGTGTTTTCTGCATGTGTGACTCTGTTCTGTTTTGTAATTCAGTTCAAGTGTAACGATTTTTACATTCCCTCTATAAGTGACACCTTATGAGAAGTGTCCTTTTCTGTGTGACTTATTTCACTTAGAATCGTCGTACCTAAATCCACTCATCATGCCGCTACTAGCCTTATGACATTGATTTCATGGCTGAGTGATATTCCATTGTACATAAGGACCACAACTTTTTTATCCATTTTTCGCTTTCCTGGGATACTTAAGGTGGAATGAAGTGGAGGTCCTTGTCAACAGAGCAGCCCTAAACTTTGGGGTGCTTGTGTCTTGCTGATTTTCAATTTTCCCACTTTATACCCCCATGCGTGGAAGTGCCCTATGCTCTCTAAGCTGTGTTTTATAGATGTTTCAGGACACACCGTACCCTTCTCCAGAGTGGCTGTTGGCAATTTACATCCCGCCCATCAGTGTAGCAAGGCTCCCATTTCTCCATGGCCTGTCCTGCATTTCTGGTTTTGACACTTTTTTCAGCATGGCCCTTTTGACCGATGGGAAGCGAGACTTCTTTGTAGCGCTGATTTGCCTTTCCAGGTTGCTTGGTTGGCCAACAAGGGCATAGGCGTTTTTTCCTGAATATATTCAGGAAAAAACGCCTACGCCCTTTATGGCCAAGGGCATCATTGTCAACGTTTTGCTGCTTTTCACGTGCTTTAAAGGCGATTCGAATCTACCTCTTGAAATCTGTTTCCTGCAATTCTGCCTTGATTTCAAATCCTCTTCTTTGCCTTCCCTCAATATATTTGTGGACGAGAGTTATCATTTATTACTCTGCAGGTTTGTGAATTGCAGTGCCCTGAAGCTCCATTTTACAACTCGCTTTTTTGGGACTGGCCGCAAAAGCGCAGGATGGCTTCAGGCCCTTTTCTGGTTCCGGGGGGCAGGCTGAGCCTGTGGTTAATTCTTCTTCCTGATGGGAAAATAGAGTGACCTGTGCCTGTCCCAACACCAAGAGCTAGTCTCTCATTGGTTCCCCGTCTTCCCGTTCATCCTCAGGACAAATTGCAACCTGTACGGAACAGGAGGTTAAAGGTGCTGATGCTCCAAGTAGGGAGATTGCTAGTAAAGTGGCTGGAATGGCGAACCCGAGCACAAGGAGATGAGAAATGAGGTGCGTTTTAGAAACCTTTCCCCATCACACGGTGTACCATCTTCTGGGTTTCTCATGCATGTTTTTGATGTAGGAAGATGCCCTTGAACCTGGAGATTTGGGACCCATGCGATGGGTAGCACGCAGTATTACTTTAAAGGGTCTGCGTTTGCTCACCCAACCTCACCAAACCTCTCAGCCCCAAGAGTGTCCACCCTTATGTCTCATCCAGCTGTGGGTCTAGATATGGTCAATCCAGGTTGCATCACAGCCCCTGAACGAATTGTGTAAAAATTTCTCTCTCTTTCACTGTCTTTGTTTCATGGGTTTTTAAAAGTAATTTATTTTTATAATGGGGTTTAGCTGCTTTTCACGGCTGTGTTTATGCCGCTTTACACCCACTTGAAACACAAACAGAGAGATATCAATACATAGGTTTTAAGATTATTACTAGTCAGATATATTCTTGTGCGATGAATCGGGCGTGTTGAGTCCAGTTCTCTGAGCAGGGAGTAGGTCTTGTCTATTACATATTGGGTTTATGGAACGGTATCTGAGCTAATTTGAAACTCTTGTTTTATGTATCACCCCACCTCACCTTTCCCGTTAAGCAGCCATAGTGTGTTTTCTGCATGTGTGACATTGTTCTGTTTTGTAATTCAGTTCAAGTGTAACGATTTTTACATTCCCTCTATAAGTGACACCTTATGAGAAGTGTCCTTTTCTGTGTGACTTATTTCACTTAGAATCGTCGTACCTAAATCCACTCATCATGCCGCTACTAGCCTTATGACATTGATTTCATGGCTGTGTGATATTCCATTGTACATAAGGACCACAACTTTTTTATCCATTTTTCGCTTTCCTGGGATACTTAAGGTGGAATGAAGTGGAGGTCCTTGTCAACAGAGCAGCCCTAAACTTTGGGGTGCTTGTGTCTTGCTGATTTTCAATTTTCCCACTTTATACCCCCATGCGTGGAAGTGCCCTATGCTCTCTAAGCTGTGTTTTATAGATGTTTCAGGACACACCGTACCCTTCTCCAGAGTGGCTGTTGGCAATTTACATCCCGCCCATCAGTGTAGCAAGGCTCCCATTTCTCCATGGCCTGTCCTGCATTTCTGGTTTTGACACTTTTTTCAGCATGGCCCTTTTGACCGATGGGAAGCGAGACTTCTTTGTAGCGCTGATTTGCCTTTCCAGGTTGCTTGGTTGGCCAACAAGGGCATAGGCGTTTTTTCCTGTATATATTCAGGAAAAAACGCCTACGCCCTTTATGGCCAAGGGCATCATTGTCAACGTTTTGCTGCTTTTCACGTGCTTTAAAGGCGATTCGAATCTACCTCTTGAAATCTGTTTCCTGCAATTCTGCCTTGATTTCAAATCCTCTTCTTTGCCTTCCCTCAATATATTTGTGGACGAGAGTTATCATTTATTACTCTGCAGGTTTGTGAATTGCAGTGCCCTGAAGCTCCATTTTACAACTCGCTTTTTTGGGACTGGCCGCAAAAGCGCAGGATGGCTTCAGGCCCTGTTCTGGTTCCGGGGGGCAGGCTGAGCCTGTGGTTAATTCTTCTTCCTGATGGGAAAATAGAGTGACTTGTGCCTGTCCCAACACCAAGAGCTAGTCTCTCATTGGTTCCCCGTCTTCCCGTTCATCCTCAGGACAAATTGCAACCTGTACGGAACAGGAGGTTAAAGGTGCTGATGCTCCAAGTAGGGAGATTGCTAGTAAAGTGGCTGGAATGGCGAACCCGAGCACAAGGAGATGAGAAATGAGGTGCGTTTTAGAAACCTTTCCCCATCACACGGTGTACCATCTTCTGGGTTTCTCATGCATGTTTTTGATGTAGGAAGATGCCCTTGAACCTGGAGATTTGGGACCCATGCGATGGGTAGCACGCAGTATTACTTTAAAGGGTCTGCGTTTGCTCACCCAACCTCACCAAACCTCTCAGCCCCAATAGTGTCCACCCTTATGTCTCATCCAGCTGTGGGTCTAGATATGGTCAATCCAGGTTGCATCACAGCCCCTGAACGAATTGTGTAAAAATTTCTCTCTCTTTCACTGTCTTTGTTTCATGGGTTTTTAAAAGTAATTTATTTTTATAATGGGGTTTAGCTGCTTTTCACGGCTGTGTTTATGCCGCTTTACACCCACTTGACACACAAACAGAGAGATATCAATACATAGGTTTTAAGATTATTACTAGTCAGATATATTCTTGTGCGATGAAACGGGCGTGTTGAGTCCAGTTCTCTGAGCAGGGAGTAGGTCTTGTCTATTACATATTGGGTTTATGGAACGGTATCTGAGCTAATTTGAAACTCTTGTTTTATGTATCTCCCCACCTCACCTTTCCCGTTAAGCAGCCATAGTGTGTTTTCTGCATGTGTGACTCTGTTCTGTTTTGTAATTCAGTTCAAGTGTAACGGTTTTTACATTCCCTCTATAAGTGACACCTTATGAGAAGTGTCCTTTTCTGTGTGACTTATTTCACTTAGAATCGTCGTACCTAAATCCACTCATCATGCCGCTACTAGCCTTATGACATTGATTTCATGGCTGAGTGATATTCCATTGTACATAAGGACCACAACTTTTTTATCCATTTTTCGCTTTCCTGGGATACTTAAGGTGGAATGAAGTGGAGGTCCTTGTCAACAGAGCAGCCCTAAACTTTGGGGTGCTTGTGTCTTCCTGATTTTCAATTTTCCCACTTTATACCCCCATGCGTGGAAGTGCCCTATGCTCTCTAAGCTGTGTTTTATAGATGTTTCAGGACACACCGTACCCTTCTCCAGAGTGGCTGTTGGCAATTTACATCCCGCCCATCAGTGTAGCAAGGCTCCCATTTCTCCATGGCCTGTCCTGCATTTCTGGTTTTGACACTTTTTTCAGCATGGCCCTTTTGACCGATGGGAAGCGAGACTTCTTTGTAGCGCTGATTTGCCTTTCCAGGTTCCTTGGTTGGCCAAAAAGGGCATAGGCGTTTTTTCCTGAATATATTCAGGAAAAAACGCCTACGCCCTTTATGGCCAAGGGCATCATTGTCAACGTTTTGCTGCTTTTCACGTGCTTTAAAGGCGATTCGAATCTACCTCCTGAAATCTGTTTCCTGCAATTCTGCCTTGATTTCAAATCCTCTTCTTTGCCTTCCCTCAATATATTTGTGGACGAGAGTTATCATTTATAACTCTGCAGGTTTTTGAATTGCAGTGCCCTGAAGCTCCATTTTACAACTCGCTTTTTTGGGACTGGCCGCAAAAGCGCAGGATGGCTTCAGGCCCTGTTCTGGTTCCGGGGGGCAGGCTGAGCCTGTGGTTAATTCTTCTTCCTGATGGGAAAATAGAGTGACTTGTGCCTGTCCCAACACCAAGAGCTAGTCTCTCATTGGTTCCCCGTCTTCCCGTTCATCCTCAGGACAAATTGCAACCTGTACGGAACAGGAGGTTAAAGGTGCTGATGCTCCAAGTAGGGAGATTGCTAGTAAAGTGGCTGGAATGGCGAACCCGAGCACAAGGAGATGAGAAACGAGGTGCGTTTTAGAAACCTTTCCCCATCACACGGTGTACCATCTTCTGGGTTTCTCATGCATGTTTTTGATGTAGGAAGATGCCCTTGAACCTGGAGATTTGGAACCCATGCGATGGGTAGCACGCAGTATTACTTTAAAGGGTCTGCGTTTGCTCACCCAACCTCACCAAACCTCTCAGCCCCAAGAGTGTCCACCCTTATGTCTCATCCAGCTGTGGGTCTAGATATGGTCAATCCAGGTTGCATTACAGCCCCTGAACGAATTGTGTAAAAATTTCTCTCTCTTTCACTGTCTTTGTTTCATGGGTTTTTAAAAGTAATTTATTTTTATAATGGGGTTTAGCTGCTTTTCACGGCTGTGTTTATGCCGCTTTACACCCACTTGACACACAAACAGAGAGATATCAATACATAGGTTTTAAGATTATTACTAGTCAGATATATTCTTGTGCGATGGAACGGGCGTGTTGAGTCCAGTTCTCTGAGCAGGGAGTAGGTCTTGTCTATTACATATTGGGTTTATGGAACGGTATCTGAGCTAATTTGAAACTCTTGTTTTATATATCACCCCACCTCACCTTTCCCGTTAAGCAGCCATAGTGTGTTTTCTGCATGTGTGACTCTGTTCTGTTTTGTAATTCAGTTCAAGTGTAACGATTTTTACATTCCCTCTATAAGTGACACCTTATGAGAAGTGTCCTTTTCTGTGTGACTTATTTCACTTAGAATCGTCGTACCTAAATCCACTCTTCATGCTGCTACTAGCCTTATGACATTGATTTCATGGCTGAGTTATATTCCATTGTACATAAGGACCACAACTTTTTTATCCATTTTTCGCTTTCCTGGGATACTTAAGGTGGAATGAAGTGGAGGTCCTTGTCAACAGAGCAGCCCTAAACTTTGGGGTGCTTGTGTCTTCCTGATTTTCAATTTTCCCACTTTATACCCTGATGCGTGGAAGTGCCCTATGCTCTCTAAGCTGTGTTTTATAGATGTTTCAGGACACACCGTACCCTTCTCCAGAGTGGCTGTTGGCAATTTACATCCCGCCCATCAGTGTAGCAAGGCTCCCATTTCTCCATGGCCTGTCCTGCATTTCTGGTTTTGACACTTTTTTCAGCATGGCCCTTTTGACCGATGGGAAGCGAGACTTCTTTGTAGCGCTGATTTGCCTTTCCAGGTTGCTTGGTTGGCCAACAAGGGCATAGGCGTTTTTTCCTGTATATATTCAGGAAAAAACGCCTACGCCCTTTATGGCCAAGGGCATCATTGTCAACGTTTTGCTGCTTTTCACGTGCTTTAAAGGCGATTCGAATCTACCTCTTGAAATCTGTTTCCTGCAATTCTGCCTTGATTTCAAATCCTCTTCTTTGCCTTCCCTCAATATATTTGTGGACGAGAGTTATCATTTATTACTCTGCAGGTTTGTGAATTGCAGTGCCCTGAAGCTCCATTTTACAACTCGCTTTTTTGGGACTGGCCGCAAAAGCGCAGGATGGCTTCAGGCCCTGTTCTGGTTCCGGGGGGCAGGCTGAGCCTGTGGTTAATTCTTCTTCCTGATGGGAAAATAGAGTGACTTGTGCCTGTCCCAACACCAAGAGCTAGTCTCTCATTGGTTCCCCGTCTTCCCGTTCATCCTCAGGACAAATTGCAACCTGTACGGAACAGGAGGTTAAAGGTGCTGATGCTCCAAGTAGGGAGATTGCTAGTAAAGTGGCTGGAATGGCGAACCCGAGCACAAGGAGATGAGAAATGAGGTGCGTTTTAGAAACCTTTCCCCATCACACGGTGTACCATCTTCTGGGTTTCTCATGCATGTTTTTGATGTAGGAAGATGCCCTTGAACCTGGAGATTTGGGACCCATGCGATGGGTAGCACGCAGTATTACTTTAAAGGGTCTGCGTTTGCTCACCCAACCTCACCAAACCTCTCAGCCCCAATAGTGTCCACCCTTATGTCTCATCCAGCTGTGGGTCTAGATATGGTCAATCCAGGTTGCATCACAGCCCCTGAACGAATTGTGTAAAAATTTCTCTCTCTTTCACTGTCTTTGTTTCATGGGTTTTTAAAAGTAATTTATTTTTATAATGGGGTTTAGCTGCTTTTCACGGCTGTGTTTATGCCGCTTTACACCCACTTGACACACAAACAGAGAGATATCAATACATAGGTTTTAAGATTATTACTAGTCAGATATATTCTTGTGCGATGAAACGGGCGTGTTGAGTCCAGTTCTCTGAGCAGGGAGTAGGTCTTGTCTATTACATATTGGGTTTATGGAACGGTATCTGAGCTAATTTGAAACTCTTGTTTTATGTATCTCCCCACCTCACCTTTCCCGTTAAGCAGCCATAGTGTGTTTTCTGCATGTGTGACTCTGTTCTGTTTTGTAATTCAGTTCAAGTGTAACGGTTTTTACATTCCCTCTATAAGTGACACCTTATGAGAAGTGTCCTTTTCTGTGTGACTTATTTCACTTAGAATCGTCGTACCTAAATCCACTCATCATGCCGCTACTAGCCTTATGACATTGATTTCATGGCTGAGTGATATTCCATTGTACATAAGGACCACAACTTTTTTATCCATTTTTCGCTTTCCTGGGATACTTAAGGTGGAATGAAGTGGAGGTCCTTGTCAACAGAGCAGCCCTAAACTTTGGGGTGCTTGTGTCTTCCTGATTTTCAATTTTCCCACTTTATACCCCCATGCGTGGAAGTGCCCTATGCTCTCTAAGCTGTGTTTTATAGATGTTTCAGGACACACCGTACCCTTCTCCAGAGTGGCTGTTGGCAATTTACATCCCGCCCATCAGTGTAGCAAGGCTCCCATTTCTCCATGGCCTGTCCTGCATTTCTGGTTTTGACACTTTTTTCAGCATGGCCCTTTTGACCGATGGGAAGCGAGACTTCTTTGTAGCGCTGATTTGCCTTTCCAGGTTCCTTGGTTGGCCAAAAAGGGCATAGGCGTTTTTTCCTGAATATATTCAGGAAAAAACGCCTACGCCCTTTATGGCCAAGGGCATCATTGTCAACGTTTTGCTGCTTTTCACGTGCTTTAAAGGCGATTCGAATCTACCTCCTGAAATCTGTTTCCTGCAATTCTGCCTTGATTTCAAATCCTCTTCTTTGCCTTCCCTCAATATATTTGTGGACGAGAGTTATCATTTATAACTCTGCAGGTTTTTGAATTGCAGTGCCCTGAAGCTCCATTTTACAACTCGCTTTTTTGGGACTGGCCGCAAAAGCGCAGGATGGCTTCAGGCCCTGTTCTGGTTCCGGGGGGCAGGCTGAGCCTGTGGTTAATTCTTCTTCCTGATGGGAAAATAGAGTGACTTGTGCCTGTCCCAACACCAAGAGCTAGTCTCTCATTGGTTCCCCGTCTTCCCGTTCATCCTCAGGACAAATTGCAACCTGTACGGAACAGGAGGTTAAAGGTGCTGATGCTCCAAGTAGGGAGATTGCTAGTAAAGTGGCTGGAATGGCGAACCCGAGCACAAGGAGATGAGAAACGAGGTGCGTTTTAGAAACCTTTCCCCATCACACGGTGTACCATCTTCTGGGTTTCTCATGCATGTTTTTGATGTAGGAAGATGCCCTTGAACCTGGAGATTTGGAACCCATGCGATGGGTAGCACGCAGTATTACTTTAAAGGGTCTGCGTTTGCTCACCCAACCTCACCAAACCTCTCAGCCCCAAGAGTGTCCACCCTTATGTCTCATCCAGCTGTGGGTCTAGATATGGTCAATCCAGGTTGCATTACAGCCCCTGAACGAATTGTGTAAAAATTTCTCTCTCTTTCACTGTCTTTGTTTCATGCGTTTTTAAAAGTAATTTATTTTTATAATGGGGTTTAGCTGCTTTTCACGGCTGTGTTTATGCCGCTTTACACCCACTTGACACACAAACAGAGAGATATCAATACATAGGTTTTAAGATTATTACTAGTCAGATATATTCTTGTGCGATGAAACGGGCGTGTTGAGTCCAGTTCTCTGAGCAGGGAGTAGGTCTTGTCTATTACATATTGGGTTTATGGAACGGTATCTGAGCTAATTTGAAACTCTTGTTTTATATATCACCCCACCTCACCTTTCCCGTTAAGCAGCCATAGTGTGTTTTCTGCATGTGTGACTCTGTTCTGTTTTGTAATTCAGTTCAAGTGTAACGATTTTTACATTCCCTCTATAAGTGACACCTTATGAGAAGTGTCCTTTTCTGTGTGACTTATTTCACTTAGAATCGTCGTACCTAAATCCACTCTTCATGCTGCTACTAGCCTTATGACATTGATTTCATGGCTGAGTTATATTCCATTGTACATAAGGACCACAACTTTTTTATCCATTTTTCGCTTTCCTGGGATACTTAAGGTGGAATGAAGTGGAGGTCCTTGTCAACAGAGCAGCCCTAAACTTTGGGGTGCTTGTGTCTTCCTGATTTTCAATTTTCCCACTTTATACCCCGATGCGTGGAAGTGCCCTATGCTCTCTAAGCTGTGTTTTATAGATGTTTCAGGACACACCGTACCCTTCTCCAGAGTGGCTGTTGGCAATTTACATCCCGCCCATCAGTGTAGCAAGGCTCCCATTTCTCCATGGCCTGTCCTGCATTTCTGGTTTTGACACTTTTTTCAGCATGGCCCTTTTGACCGATGGGAAGCGAGACTTCTTTGTAGCGCTGATTTGCCTTTCCAGGTTGCTTGGTTGGCCAACAAGGGCATAGGCGTTTTTTCCTGTATATATTCAGGAAAAAACGCCTACGCCCTTTATGGCCAAGGGCATCATTGTCAACGTTTTGCTGCTTTTCACGTGCTTTAAAGGCGATTCGAATCTACCTCTTGAAATCTGTTTCCTGCAATTCTGCCTTGATTTCAAATCCTCTTCTTTGCCTTCCCTCAATATATTTGTGGACGAGAGTTATCATTTATTACTCTGCAGGTTTGTGAATTGCAGTGCCCTGAAGCTCCATTTTACAACTCGCTTTTTTGGGACTGGCCGCAAAAGCGCAGGATGGCTTCAGGCCCTGTTCTGGTTCCGGGGGGCAGGCTGAGCCTGTGGTTAATTCTTCTTCCTGATGGGAAAATAGAGTGACTTGTGCCTGTCCCAACACCAAGAGCTAGTCTCTCATTGGTTCCCCGTCTTCCCGTTCATCCTCAGGACAAATTGCAACCTGTACGGAACAGGAGGTTAAAGGTGCTGATGCTCCAAGTAGGGAGATTGCTAGTAAAGTGGCTGGAATGGCGAACCCGAGCACAAGGAGATGAGAAATGAGGTGCGTTTTAGAAACCTTTCCCCATCACACGGTGTACCATCTTCTGGGTTTCTCATGCATGTTTTTGATGTAGGAAGATGCCCTTGAACCTGGAGATTTGGGACCCATGCGATGGGTAGCACGCAGTATTACTTTAAAGGGTCTGCGTTTGCTCACCCAACCTCACCAAACCTCTCAGCCCCAATAGTGTCCACCCTTATGTCTCATCCAGCTGTGGGTCTAGATATGGTCAATCCAGGTTGCATCACAGCCCCTGAACGAATTGTGTAAAAATTTCTCTCTCTTTCACTGTCTTTGTTTCATGGGTTTTTAAAAGTAATTTATTTTTATAATGGGGTTTAGCTGCTTTTCACGGCTGTGTTTATGCCGCTTTACACCCACTTGACACACAAACAGAGAGATATCAATACATAGGTTTTAAGATTATTACTAGTCAGATATATTCTTGTGCGATGAAACGGGCGTGTTGAGTCCAGTTCTCTGAGCAGGGAGTAGGTCTTGTCTATTACATATTGGGTTTATGGAACGGTATCTGAGCTAATTTGAAACTCTTGTTTTATGTATCTCCCCACCTCACCTTTCCCGTTAAGCAGCCATAGTGTGTTTTCTGCATGTGTGACTCTGTTCTGTTTTGTAATTCAGTTCAAGTGTAACGGTTTTTACATTCCCTCTATAAGTGACACCTTATGAGAAGTGTCCTTTTCTGTGTGACTTATTTCACTTAGAATCGTCGTACCTAAATCCACTCATCATGCCGCTACTAGCCTTATGACATTGATTTCATGGCTGAGTGATATTCCATTGTACATAAGGACCACAACTTTTTTATCCATTTTTCGCTTTCCTGGGATACTTAAGGTGGAATGAAGTGGAGGTCCTTGTCAACAGAGCAGCCCTAAACTTTGGGGTGCTTGTGTCTTCCTGATTTTCAATTTTCCCACTTTATACCCCCATGCGTGGAAGTGCCCTATGCTCTCTAAGCTGTGTTTTATAGATGTTTCAGGACACACCGTACCCTTCTCCAGAGTGGCTGTTGGCAATTTACATCCCGCCCATCAGTGTAGCAAGGCTCCCATTTCTCCATGGCCTGTCCTGCATTTCTGGTTTTGACACTTTTTTCAGCATGGCCCTTTTGACCGATGGGAAGCGAGACTTCTTTGTAGCGCTGATTTGCCTTTCCAGGTTCCTTGGTTGGCCAAAAAGGGCATAGGCGTTTTTTCCTGAATATATTCAGGAAAAAACGCCTACGCCCTTTATGGCCAAGGGCATCATTGTCAAAGTTTTGCTGCTTTTCACGTGCTTTAAAGGCGATTCGAATCTACCTCCTGAAATCTGTTTCCTGCAATTCTGCCTTGATTTCAAATCCTCTTCTTTGCCTTCCCTCAATATATTTGTGGACGAGAGTTATCATTTATAACTCTGCAGGTTTTTGAATTGCAGTGCCCTGAAGCTCCATTTTACAACTCGCTTTTTTGGGACTGGCCGCAAAAGCGCAGGATGGCTTCAGGCCCTGTTCTGGTTCCGGGGGGCAGGCTGAGCCTGTGGTTAATTCTTCTTCCTGATGGGAAAATAGAGTGACTTGTGCCTGTCCCAACACCAAGAGCTAGTCTCTCATTGGTTCCCCGTCTTCCCGTTCATCCTCAGGACAAATTGCAACCTGTACGGAACAGGAGGTTAAAGGTGCTGATGCTCCAAGTAGGGAGATTGCTAGTAAAGTGGCTGGAATGGCGAACCCGAGCACAAGGAGATGAGAAATGAGGTGCGTTTTAGAAACCTTTCCCCATCACACGGTGTACCATCTTCTGGGTTTCTCATGCATGTTTTTGATGTAGGAAGATGCCCTTGAACCTGGAGATTTGGAACCCATGCGATGGGTAGCACGCAGTATTACTTTAAAGGGTCTGCGTTTGCTCACCCAACCTCACCAAACCTCTCAGCCCCAAGAGTGTCCACCCTTATGTCTCATCCAGCTGTGGGTCTAGATATGGTCAATCCAGGTTGCATTACAGCCCCTGAACGAATTGTGTAAAAATTTCTCTCTCTTTCACTGTCTTTGTTTCATGGGTTTTTAAAAGTAATTTATTTTTATACTGGGGTTTAGCTGCTTTTCACGGCTGTGTTTATGCCGCTTTACACCCACTTGACACACAAACAGAGAGATATCAATACATAGGTTTTAAGATTATTACTAGTCAGATATATTCTTGTGCGATGAAACGGGCGTGTTGAGTCCAGTTCTCTGAGCAGGGAGTAGGTCTTGTCTATTACATATTGGGTTTATGGAACGGTATCTGAGCTAATTTGAAACTCTTGTTTTATATATCACCCCACCTCACCTTTCCCGTTAAGCAGCCATAGTGTGTTTTCTGCATGTGTGACTCTGTTCTGTTTTGTAATTCAGTTCAAGTGTAACGATTTTTACATTCCCTCTATAAGTGACACCTTATGAGAAGTGTCCTTTTCTGTGTGACTTATTTCACTTAGAATCGTCGTACCTAAATCCACTCTTCATGCTGCTACTAGCCTTATGACATTGATTTCATGGCTGAGTTATATTCCATTATACATAAGGACCACAACTTTTTTATCCATTTTTCGCTTTCCTGGGATACTTAAGGTGGAATGAAGTGGAGGTCCTTGTCAACAGAGCAGCCCTAAACTTTGGGGTGCTTGTGTCTTCCTGATTTTCAATTTTCCCACTTTATACCCCGATGCGTGGAAGTGCCCTATGCTCTCTAAGCTGTGTTTTATAGATGTTTCAGGACACACCGTACCCTTCTCCAGAGTGGCTGTTGGCAATTTACATCCCGCCCATCAGTGTAGCAAGGCTCCCATTTCTCCATGGCCTGTCCTGCATTTCTTGTTTGGACACTTTTTTCAGCATGGCCCTTTTGACCGATGGGAAGCGAGACTTCTTTGTAGCGCTGATTTGCCTTTCCAGGTTGCTTGGTTGGCCAAAAAGGGCATAGGCGTTTTTTCCTGAATATATTCAGGAAAAAACGCCTACGCCCTTTATGGCCAAGGGCATCATTGTCAACGTTTTGCTGCTTTTCACGTGCTTTAAAGGCGATTCGAATCTACCTCCTGAAATCTGTTTCCTGCAATTCTGCCTTGATTTCAAATCCTCTTCTTTGCCTTCCCTCAATATATTTGTGGACGAGAGTTATCATTTATAACTCTGCAGGTTTGTGAATTGCAGTGCCCTGAAGCTCCATTTTACAACTCGCTTTTTTGGGACTGGCCGCAAAAGCGCAGGATGGCTTCAGGCCCTGTTCTGGTTCCGGGGGGCAGGCTGAGCCTGTGGTTAATTCTTCTTCCTGATGGGAAAATAGAGTGACTTGTGCCTGTCCCAACACCAAGAGCTAGTCTCTCATTGGTTCCCCGTCTTCCCGTTCATCCTCAGGACAAATTGCAACCTGTACGGAACAGGAGGTTAAAGGTGCTGATGCTCCAAGTAGGGAGATTGCTAGTAAAGTGGCTGGAATGGCGAACCCGAGCACAAGGAGATGAGAAATGAGGTGCGTTTTAGAAACCTTTCCCCATCACACGGTGTACCATCTTCTGGGTTTCTCATGCATGTTTTTGATGTAGGAAGATGCCCTTGAACCTGGAGATTTGGGACCCATGCGATGGGTAGCACGCAGTATTACTTTAAAGGGTCTGCGTTTGCTCACCCAACCTCACCAAACCTCTCAGCCCCAAGAGTGTCCACCCTTATGTCTCATCCAGCTGTGGGTCTAGATATGGTCAATCCAGGTTGCATCACAGCCCCTGAACGAATTGTGTAAAAATTTCTCTCTCTTTCACTGTCTTTGTTTCATGGGTTTTTAAAAGTAATTTATTTTTATAATGGGGTTTAGCTGCTTTTCACGGCTGTGTTTATGCCGCTTTACACCCACTTGAAACACAAACAGAGAGATATCAATACATAGGTTTTAAGATTATTACTAGTCAGATATATTCTTGTGCGATGAATCGGGCGTGTTGAGTCCAGTTCTCTGAGCAGGGAGTAGGTCTTGTCTATTACATATTGGGTTTATGGAACGGTATCTGAGCTAATTTGAAACTCTTGTTTTATGTATCACCCCACCTCACCTTTCCCGTTAAGCAGCCATAGTGTGTTTTCTGCATGTGTGACTTTGTTCTGTTTTGTAATTCAGTTCAAGTGTAACGATTTTTACATTCCCTCTATAAGTGACACCTTATGAGAAGTGTCCTTTTCTGTGTGACTTATTTCACTTAGAATCGTCGTACCTAAATCCACTCATCATGCTGCTACTAGCCTTATGACATTGATTTCATGGCTGAGTGATATTCCATTGTACATAAGGACCACAACTTTTTTATCCATTTTTCGCTTTCCTGGGATACTTAAGGTGGAATGAAGTGGAGGTCCTTGTCAACAGAGCAGCCCTAAACTTTGGGGTGCTTGTGTCTTCCTGATTTTCAATTATCCCACTTTATACCCCCATGCGTGGAAGTGCCCTATGCTCTCTAAGCTGTGTTTTATAGATGTTTCAGGACACACCGTACACTTCTCCAGAGTGGCTGTTGGCAATTTACATCCCGCCCATCAGTGTAGCAAGGCTCCCATTTCTCCATGGCCTGTCCTGCATTTCTGGTTTTGACACTTTTTTCAGCATGGCCCTTTTGACCGATGGGAAGCGAGACTTCTTTGTAGCGCTGATTTGCCTTTCCAGGTTGCTTGGTTGGCCAAAAAGGGCGTAGGCGTTTTTTCCTGAATATATTCAGGAAAAAACGCCTACGCCCTTTTTGGTCAAAGGCATCATTGTCAACGTTTTGCTGCTTTTCACGTGCTTTAAAGGCGATTCGAATCTACCTCCTGAAATCTGTTTCCTGCATTTCTGCCTTGATTTCAAATCCTCTTCTTTGCCTTCCCTCAATATATTTGTGGACGAGAGTTATCATTTATAACTCTGCAGGTTTGTGAATTGCAGTGCCCTGAAGCTACATTTTACAATTCGCTTTTTTGGGAGCTGGCCGCAAAAGCGCATGATGGCTTCAGGCCCTGTTCTGGTTCCAGGGGGCAGGCTGAGCCTGTGGTTAATTCTTCTTCCTGATGGGAAAATAGAGTGACCTGTGCCTGTCCCAACACCAAGAGCTAGTGTCTCATTGGTTCCCCGTCTTCCCGTTCATCCTCAGGACAAATTGCAACCTGTACGGAACAGGAGGTTAAAGGTGCTGATGCTCCAAGTAGGGAGATTGCTAGTAAAGTGGCTGGAATGGCGAACCCGAGCACAAGGAGATGAGAAATAAGGTGCGTTTTAGAAACCTTTCCCCATCACACGGTGTACCATCTTCTGGGTTTCTCATGCATGTTTTTGATGTAGGAAGATGCCCTTGAACCTGGAGATTTGGGACCCATGCGATGGGTAGCACACAGTATTACTTTAAAGGGTCTGCGTTTGCTCACCCAACCTCACCAAACCTCTCAGCCCCAAGAGTGTCCACCCTTATGTCTCATCCAGCTGTGGGTCTAGATATGGTCAATCCAGGTTGCATCACAGCCCCTGAACGAATTGTGTAAAAATTTCTCTCTCTTTCACTGTCTTTGTTTCATGGGTTTTTAAAAGTAATTTAGTTTTATAATGGGGTTTAGCTGCTTTTCACGGCTGTGTTTATGCCGCTTTACACCCACTTGACACACAAACAGAGAGATATCAATACATAGGTTTTAAGATTATTACTAGTCAGATATATTCTTGTGCGATGAATCGGGCGTGTTGAGTCCAGTTCTCTGAGCAGGGAGTAGGTCTTGTCTATTACATATTGGGTTTATGGAACGGTATCTGAGCTAATTTGAAACTCTTGTTTTATGTATCACCCCACCTCACCTTTCCCGTTAAGCAGCCATAGTGTGTTTTCTGCATGTGTGACTCTGTTCTGTTTTGTAATTCAGTTCAAGTGTAACGATTTTTACATTCCCTCTATAAGTGACACCTTATGAGAAGTGTCCTTTTCTGTGTGACTTATTTCCCTTAGAATCGTCGTACCTAAATCCACTCATCATGCTGCTACTAGCCTTATGACATTGATTTCATGGCTGAGTGATATTCCATTGTACATAAGGACCACAACTTTTTTATCCATTTTTCGCTTTCCTGGGATACTTAAGGTGGAATGAAGTGGAGGTCCTTGTCAACAGAGCAGCCCTAAACTTTGGGGTGCTTGTGTCTTGCTGATTTTCAATTTTCCCACTTTATACCCCCATGCGTGGAAGTGCCCTATGCTCTCTAAGCTGTGTTTTATAGATGTTTCAGGACACACCGTACCCTTCTCCAGAGTGGCTGTTGGCAATTTACATCCCGCCCATCAGTGTAACAATGCTCCCATTTCTCCATGGCCTGTCCTGCATTTCTGGTTTTGACACTTTTTTCAGCATGGCCCTTTTGACCGATGGGAAGCGAGACTTCTTTGTAGCGCTGATTTGCCTTTCCAGGTTGCTTGGTTGGCCAAAAAGGGCGTAGGCGTTTTTTCCTGAATATATTCAGGAAAAAACGCCTACGCCCTTTTTGGCCAAGGGCATCATTGTCAACGTTTTGCTGCTTTTCACGTGCTTTAAAGGCGATTCGAATCTACCTCCTGAAATCTGTTTCCTGCAATTCTGCCTTGATTTCAACTCCTCTTCTTTGCCTTCCCTCAATATATTGGTGGACGAGAGTTATCATTTATGACTCTGCAGGTTTGTGAATTGCAGTGCCCTGAAGCTCCATTTTACAACTCGATTTTTTGGGAGCTGGCCGCAAAAGCGCAGGATGGCTTCAGGCCCTGTTCTGGTTCCGGGGGGCAGGCTGAGCCTGTGGTTATTTCTTCTTCCTGATGGGAAAATAGAGTGACCTGTGCCTGTCCCAACACCAAGAGCTAGTCTCTCATTGGTTCCCCGTCTTCCCGTTCATCCTCAGGACAAATTGCAACCTGTACGGAACAGGAGGTTAAAGGTGCTGATGCTCCAAGTAGGGAGATTGCTAGTAAAGTGGATGGAACGGTGAACCCGAGCACAAGGAGATGAGAAATGAGGTGCGTTTTAGAAACCTTTCCCCATCACACGGTGTACCATCTTCTGGGTTTCTCATGCATGTTTTTGATGTAGGAAGATGCCCTTGAACCTGGAGATTTGGGACCCATGCGATGGGTAGCACGCAGTATTACTTTAAAGGGTCTGCGTTTGCTCACCCAACCTCACCAAACCTCTCAGCCCCAAGAGTGTCCACCCTTATGTCTCATCCAGCTGTGGGTCTAGATATGGTCAATCCAGGTTGCATCACAGCCCCTGAACGAATTGTGTAAAAATTTCTCTCTCTTTCACTGTCTTTGTTTCATGGGTTTTTAAAAGTAATTTATTTTTATAATGGGGTTTAGCTGCTTTGCACGGCTGTGTTTATGCCGCTTTACACCCACTTGAAACACAAACAGAGAGATATCAATACATAGGTTTTAAGATTAGTACTAGTCAGATATATTCTTGTGCGATGAATCGGGCGTGTTGAGTCCAGTTCTCTGAGCAGGGAGTAGGTCTTGTCTATTACATATTGGGTTTATGGAACGGTATCTGAGCTAATTTGAAACTCTTGTTTTATGTATCACCCCACCTCACCTTTCCCGTTAAGCAGCCATAGTGTGTTTTCTGCATGTGTGACTTTGTTCTGTTTTGTAATTCAGTTCAAGTGTAACGATTTTTACATTCCCTCTATAAGTGACACCTTATGAGAAGTGTCCTTTTCTGTGTGACTTATTTCACTTAGAATCGTCGTACCTAAATCCACTCATCATGCTGCTACTAGCCTTATGACATTGATTTCATGGCTGAGTGATATTCCATTGTACATAAGGACCACAACTTTTTTATCCATTTTTCGCTTTCCTGGGATATTTAAGGTGGAATGAAGTGGAGGTCCTTGTCAACAGAGCAGCCCTAAACTTTGGGGTGCTTGTGTCTTGCTGATTTTCAATTTTCCCACTTTATCCCCCCATGCGTGGAAGTGCCCTATGCTCTCTAAGCTGTGTTTTATAGATGTTTCAGGACACACCGTACCCTTCTCCAGAGTGGCTGTGGGCAATTTACATCCCGCCCATCAGTGTAGCAAGGCTCCCATTTCTCCATGGCCTGTCCTGCATTTCTGGTTTTGACACTTTTTTCAGCATGGCCCTTTTGACCGATGGGAAGCGAGACTTCTTTGTAGCGCTGATTTGCCTTTCCAGGTTGCTTGGTTGGCCAAAAAGGGCGTAGGCATTTTTACCTGAATATATTCAGGAAAAAACGCCTACGCCCTTTTTGGCCAAGGGCATCATTGTCAACGTTTTGCTGCTTTTCACGTGCTTTAAAGGCGATTCGAATCTACCTCCTGAAATCTGTTTCCTGCAATTCTGCCTTGATTTCAAATCCTCTTCTTTGCCTTCCCTCAATATATTTGTGGACGAGAGTTATCATTTATAACTCTGCAGGTTTGTGAATTGCAGTGCCCTGAAGCTCCATTTTACAACTCGCTTTTTTGGGAGCTGGCCGCAAATGCGCAGGATGGCTTCAGGCCCTGTTCTGGTTCCGGGGGCAGGGTGAGCCTGTGGTTAATTCTTCTTCCTGATGGGAAAATAGAGTGACCTGTGCCTGTCCCAACACCAAGAGCTAGTCTCTCATTGGTTCCCCGTCTTCCCGTTCATCCTCAGGACAAATTGCAACCTGTACGGAACAGGAGGTTAAAGGTGCTGATGCTCCAAGTAGGGAGATTGCTAGTAAAGTGGCTGGAATGGCGAACCCGAGCACAAGGAGATGAGAAATGAGGTGCGTTTTAGAAACCTTTCCCCATCACACGGTGTAACATCTTCTGGATTTCTCATGCATGTTTTTGATGTAGGAAGATGCCCTTGAACCTGGAGATTTGGGACCCATGCGATGGGTAGCACGCAGTATTACTTTAAAGGGTCTGCGTTTGCTCACCCAACCTCACCAAACCTCTCAGCCCCAAGAGTGTCCACCCTTATGTCTCATCCAGCTGTGGGTCTAGATATGGTCAATCCAGGTTGCATCACAGCCCCTGAACGAATTGTGTAAAAATTTCTCTCTCTTTCACTGTCTTTGTTTCATGGGTTTTTAAAAGTAATTTATTTTTATAATGGGGTTTAGCTGCTTTTCACGGCTGTGTTTATGCCGCTTTACACCCACTTGACACACAAACAGAGAGATATCAATACATAGGTTTTAAGATTATTACTAGTCAGATATATTCTTGTGCGATGAATCGGGCGTGTTGAGTCCAGTTCTCTGAGCAGGGAGTAGGTCTTGTCTATTACATATTGGGTTTATGGAACGGTATCTGAGCTAATTTGAAACTCTTGTTTTATGTATCACCCCACCTCACCTTTCCCGTTAAGCAGCCATAGTGTGTTTTCTGCATGTGTGACTCTGTTCTGTTTTGTAATTCAGTTCAAGTGTAACGATTTTTACATTCCCTCTATAAGTGACACCTTATGAGAAGTGTCCTTTTCTGTTTGACTTATTTCACTTAGAATCGTCGTACCTAAATCCACTCATCATGCCGCTACTAGCCTTATGACATTGATTTCATGGCTGAGTGATATTCCATTGTACATAAGGTCCACAACTTTTTTATCCATTTTTCGCTTTCCTGGGATACTTAAGGTGGAATGAAGTGGAGGTCCTTGTCAACAGAGCAGCCCTAAACTTTGGGGTGCTTGTGTCTTGCTGATTTTCAATTTTCCCACTTTATACCCCCATGCGTGGAAGTGCCCTATGCTCTCTAAGCTGTGTTTTATAGATGTTTCAGGACACACCGTACCCTTCTCCAGAGTGGCTGTTGGCAATTTACATCCCGCCCATCAGTGTAGCAAGGCTCCCATTTCTCCATGGCCTGTCCTGCATTTCTGGTTTTGACACTTTTTTCAGCATGGCCCATTTGACCGATGGGAAGCGAGACTTTTTGTAGCGCTGATTTGCCTTTCCACGTTGCTTGTTTGGCCAAAGAGGGCGTATGCGTTTTTTCCTGAATATATTCAGGAAAAAACGCATACGCCCTTTTTGGCCAAGGGATCATTGTCAACGTTTTGCTGCTTTTCATGTGCTTTAAAGGCGATTCGAATCTACCTCCTGAAATCTGTTTCCTGCAATTCTGCCTTGATTTCAAATCCTCTTCTTTGCCTTCCCTCAATATATTTGTGGACGAGAGTTATCATTTATGACTCTGCAGGTTTGTGAATTGCAGTGCCCTGAAGCTCCATTTTACAACTCGCTTTTTTGGGAGCTGGCCGCAAAAGCGCAGGATGGCTTCAGGCCCTGTTCTGGTTCCGGGGGGCAGGCTGAGCCTGTGGTTAATTCTTCTTCCTGATGGGAAAATAGAGTGACCTGTGCCTGTCCCAACACCAAGAGCTAGTCTCTCATTGGTTCCCCGTCTTCCCGTTCATCCTCAGGACAAATTGCAACCTGTACGGAACAGGAGGTTAAAGGTGCTGATGCTCCAAGTAGGGAGATTGCTAGTAAAGTGGCTGCAATGGCGAACCCGAGTACAAGGAGATGAGAAATGAGGTGCGTTTTAGAAACCTTTCCCCATCACACGGTGTACCATCTTCTGGGTTTCTCATGCATGTTTTTGATGTAGGAAGATGCCCTTGAACCTGGAGATTTGGGACCCATGCGATGGGTAGCACGCAGTATTACTTTAAAGTGTCTGCGTTTGCTCACCCAACCTCACCAAACCTCTCAGCCCCAAGAGTGTCCACCCTTATGTCTCATCCAGCTGTGGGTCTAGATATGGTCAATCCAGGTTGCATCACAGCCACTGAACGAATTGTGTAAAAATTTCTCTCTTTTTCACTGTCTTTGTTTCATGGGTTTTTAAAAGTAATTTATTTTTATAATGGGGTTTAGCTGCTTTTCACGGCTGTGTTTATGCCGCTTTACACACACTTGACACACAAACAGAGAGATATCAATACATAGGATTTAAGATTATTACTAGTCAGATATATTCTTGTGCGATGAATCGGGCGTGTTGAGTCCAGTTCTCTGAGCAGGGAGTAGGTCTTGTCTATTACATATTGGGTTTATGGAACGGTATCTGAGCTAATTTGAAACTCTTGTTTTATGTATCACCCCACCTCACCTTTCCCGTTAAGCAGCCATAGTGTGTTTTCTGCATGTGTGACTTTGTTCTGTTTTGTAATTCAGTTCAAGTGTAACGATTTTTACATTCCCTCTATAAGTGACACCTTATGAGAAGTGTCCTTTTCTGTGTGACTTATTTCACTTAGAATCGTCGTACCTAAATCCACTCATCATGCTGCTACTAGCCTTATGACATTGATTTCATGGCTGAGTGATATTCCATTGTACATAAGGACCACAACTTTTTTATCCATTTTTCGCTTTCCTGGGATATTTAAGGTGGAATGAAGTGGAGGTCCTTGTCAACAGAGCAGCCCTAAACTTTGGGGTGCTTGTGTCTTGCTGATTTTCAATTTTCCCACTTTATACCCCCATGCGTGGAAGTGCCCTATGCTCTCTAAGCTGTGTTTTATAGATGTTTCAGGACACACCGTACCCTTCTCCAGAGTGGCTGTTGGCAATTTACATCCCGCCCATCAGTGTAGCAAGGCTCCCATTTCTCCATGGCCTGTCCTGCATTTCTGGTTTTGACACTTTTTTCAGCATGGCCCTTTTGACCGATGGGAAGCGAGACTTCTTTGTAGCGCTGATTTGCCTTTCCAGGTTGCTTGGTTGGCCAACAAGGGCGTAGACGTTTTTACCTGAATATATTCAGGAAAAAACGCCTACGCCCTTTTTGGCCAAGGGCATCATTGTCAACGTTTTGCTGCTTTTCACGTGCTTTAAAGGCGATTCGAATCTACCTCCTGAAATCTGTTTCCTGCAATTCTGCCTTGATTTCAAATCCTCTTCTTTGCCTTCCCTCAATATATTTGTGGACGAGAGTTATCATTTATAACTCTGCAGGTTTGTGAATTGCAGTGCCCTGAAGCTCCATTTTACAACTCGCTTTTTTGGGACTGGCCGCAAAAGCGCAGGATGGCTTCAGGCCCTGTTCTGGTTCCGGGGGGCAGGCTGAGCCTGTGGTTAATTCTTCTTCCTGATGGGAAATTAGAGTGACCTGTGCCTGTCCCAACACCAAGAGCTAGTCTCTCATTGGTTCCCCGTCTTCCCGTTCATCCTCAGGACAAATTGCAACCTGTACGGAACAGGAGGTTAAAGGTGCTGATGCTCCAAGTAGGGAGATTGCTAGTAAAGTGGCTGGAACGGTGAACCCGAGCACAAGGAGATGAGAAATGAGGTGCGTTTTAGAAACCTTTCCCCATCACACGGTGTACCATCTTCTGGGTTTCTCATGCATGTTTTTGATGTAGGAAGATGCCCTTGAACCTGGAGATTTGGGACCCATGCGATGGGTAGCACGCAGTATTACTTTAAAGGGTCTGTGTTTGCTCACCCAACCTCACCAAACCTCTCAGCCCCAAGAGTGTCCACCCTTATGTCTCATCCAGCTGTGGGTCTAGATATGGTCAATCCAGGTTGCATCACAGCCACTGAACGAATTGTGTAAAAATTCCTCTCTCTTTCACTGTCTTTGTTTCATGGGTTTTTAAAAGTAATTTATTTTTATAATGGGGTTTAGCTGCTTTGCACGGCTGTGTTTATGCCGCTTTACACCCACTTGACACACAAACAGAGAGATATCAATACATAGGTTTTAAGATTATTACTAGTCAGATATATTCTTGTGCGATGAATCGGGCGTGTTGAGTCCAGTTCTCTGAGCAGGGAGTAGGTCTTGTCTATTACATATTGGGTTTATGGAACGGTATCTGAGCTAATTTGAAACTCTTGTTTTATGTATCACCCCACCTCACCTTTCCCGTTAAGCAGCCATAGTGTGTTTTCTGCATGTGTGACTTTGTTCTGTTTTGTAATTCAGTTCAAGTGTAACTTTTTTTACATTCCCTCTATAAGTGACACCTTATGAGAAGTGTCCTTTTCTGTGTGACTTATTTCACTTAGAATCGTCGTACGTAAATCCACTCATCATGCTGCTACTAGCCTTATGACATTGATTTCATGGCTGAGTGATATTCCATTGTACATAAGGACCACAACTTTTTTATCCATTTTTCGCTTTCCTGGGATACTTAAGGTGGAATGAAGTGGAGGTCCTTGTCAACAGAGCAGCCCTAAACTTTGGGGTGCTTGTGTCTTCCTGATTTTCAATTTTCCCACTTTATACCCCCATGCGTGGAAGTGCCCTATGCTCTCTAAGCTGTGTTTTATAGATGTTTCAGGACACACCGTACCCTTCTCCAGAGTGGCTGTTGGCAATTTACATCCCGCCCATCAGTGTAGCAAGGCTCCCATTTCTCCATGGCCTGTCCTGCATTTCTGGTTTTGACACTTTTTTCAGCATGGCCCTTTTGACCGATGGGAAGCGAGACTTCTTTGTAGCGCTGATTTGCCTTTCCAGGTTGCTTGGTTGGCCAACAAGGGCGTAGGCGTTTTTACCTGAATATATTCAGGAAAAAACGCCTACGCCCTTTTTGGCCAAGGGCATCATTGTCAACGTTTTGCTGCTTTTCACGTGCTTTAAAGGCGATTCGAATCTACCTCCTGAAATCTGTTTCCTGCAATTCTGCCTTGATTTCAAATCCTCTTCGTTGCCTTCCCTCAATATATTTGTGGACGAGAGTTATCATTTATAAATCTGCAGGTTTGTGAATTGCAGTGCCCTGAAGCTCCATTTTACAACTCGCTTTTTTGGGACTGGCCGCAAAAGCGCAGGATGGCTTCAGGCCCTGTTCTGGTTCCGGGGGGCAGGCTGAGCCTGTGGTTAATTCTTCTTCCTGATGGGAAAATAGAGTGACCTGTGCCTGTCCCAACACCAAGAGCTAGTCTCTCATTGGTTCCCCGTCTTCCCGTTCATCCTCAGGACAAATTGCAACCTGTACGGAACAGGAGGTTAAAGGTGCTGATGCTCCAAGTAGGGAGATTGCTAGTAAAGTGGCTGGAATGGCGAACCCGAGCACAAGGAGATGAGAAATGAGGTGCGTTTTAGAAACCTTTCCCCATCACACGGTGTACCATCTTCTGGGTTTCTCATGCATGTTTTTGATGTAGGAAGATGCCCTTGAACCTGGAGATTTGGGACCCATGCGATGGGTAGCACGCAGTATTATTTTAAAGGGTCTGCGTTTGCTCACCCAACCTCACCAAACCTCTAAGCCCCAAGAGTGTCCACCCTTATGTCTCATCCAGCTGTGGGTCTAGATATTGTCAATCCAGGTTGCATCACAGCCACTGAACGAATTGTGTAAAAATTTCTCTCTCTTTCACTGTCTTTGTTTCATGGGTTTTTAAAAGTAATTTATTTTTATAATGGGGTTTAGCTGCTTTTCACGGCTGTGTTTATGCCGCTTTACACCCACTTGACACACAAACAGAGAGATATCAATACGTAGGTTTTAAGATTATTACTAGTCAGATATATTCTTGTGCGATGAATCGGGCGTGTTGAGTCCAGTTCTCTGAGCAGGGAGTAGGTCTTGTCTATTACATATTGGGTTTATGGAAAGGTATCTGAGCTAATTTGAAACTCTTGTTTTATGTATCACCCCACCTCATCTTTCCCGTTAAGCAGCCATAGTGTGTTTTCTGCATGTGTGACTTTGTTCTGTTTTGTAATTCAGTTCAAGTGTAACGATTTTTACATTCCCTCTATAAGTGACACCTTATGAGAAGTGTCCTTTTCTGTGTGACTTATTTCACTTAGAATCGTCGTACGTAAATCCACTCATCATGCTGCTACTAGCCTTATGACATTGATTTCATGGCTGAGTGATATTCCATTGTACATAAGGACCACAACTTTTTTATCCATTTGTCGCTTTCCTGGGATACTTAAGGTGGAATGAAGTGGAGGTCCTTGTCAACAGAGCAGCCCTAAACTTTGGGGTGCTTGTGTCTTCCTGATTTTCAATTTTCCCACTTTATACCCCCATGCGTGGAAGTGCCCTATGCTCTCTAAGCTGTGTTTTATAGATGTTTCAGGACACACCGTACCCTTCTCCAGAGTGGCTGTTGGCAATTTACATCCCGCCCATCAGTGTCGCAAGGCTCCCATTTCTCCAAGGCCTGTCCTGCATTTCTGGTTTGGACACTTTTTTCAGCATGGCCCTTTTGACCGATGGGAAGCGAGACTTCTTTGTAGCGCTGATTTGCCTTTCCAGGTTGCTTGGTTGGCCAACAAGGGCGTAGGCGTTTTTACCTGAATATATTCAGGAAAAAACGCCTACGCCCTTTTTGGCCAAGGGCATCATTGTCAACGTTTTGCTGCTTTTCACATGCTTTCAAGGCGATTCGAATCTACCTCCTGAAATCTGTTTCCTGCAATTCTGCCTTGATTTCAAATCCTCTTCTTTGCCTTCCCTCAATATATTTGTGGACGAGAGTTATCATTTATAACTCTGCAGGTTTGTGAATTGCAGTGCCCTGAAGCTCCATTTTACAACTCGCTTTTTTGTGAGCTGGCCGCAAAAGCGCAGGATGGCTTCAGGCCCTGTTCTGGTTCCGGGGGGCAGGCTGAGCCTGTGGTTAATTCTTCTTCCTGATGGGAAAATAGAGTGACCTGTGCCTGTCCCAACACCAAGAGCTAGTCTCTCATTGGTTCCCCGTCTTCCCGTTCATCCTCAGGACAAATTGCAACCTGTACGGAACAGGAGGTTAAAGGTGCTGATGCTCCAAGTAGGGAGATTGCTAGTAAAGTGGCTGGAATGGCGAACCCGAGCACAAGGAGATGAGAAATGAGGTGCGTTTTAGAAACCTTTCCCCATCACACGGTGTACCATCTTCTGGGTTTCTCATGCATGTTTTTGATGTAGGAAGATGCCCTTGAACCTGGAGATTTGGGACCCATGCGATGGATAGCACGCAGTATTATTTTAAAGGGTCTGCGTTTGCTCACCCAACCTCACCAAACCTCTAAGCCCCAAGAGTGTCCACCCTTATGTCTCATCCAGCTGTGGGTCTAGATATTGTCAATCCAGGTTGCATCACAGCCACTGAACGAATTGTGTAAAAATTTCTCTCTCTTTCACTGTCTTTGTTTCATGGGTTTTTAAAAGTAATTTATTTTTATAATGGGGTTTAGCTGCTTTTCACGGCTGTGTTTATGCCGCTTTACACCCACTTGACACACAAACAGAGAGATATCAATACGTAGGTTTTAAGATTATTACTAGTCAGATATATTCTTGTGCGATGAATCGGGCGTGTTGAGTCCAGTTCTCTGAGCAGGGAGTAGGTCTTGTCTATTACATATTGGGTTTATGGAAAGGTATCTGAGCTAATTTGAAACTCTTGTTTTATGTATCACCCCACCTCATCTTTCCCGTTAAGCAGCCATAGTGTGTTTTCTGCATGTGTGACTTTGTTCTGTTTTGTAATTCAGTTCAAGTGTAACGATTTTTACATTCCCTCTATAAGTGACACCTTATGAGAAGTGTCCTTTTCTGTGTGACTTATTTCACTTAGAATCGTCGTACGTAAATCCACTCATCATGCTGCTACTAGCCTTATGACATTGATTTCATGGCTGAGTGATATTCCATTGTACATAAGGACCACAACTTTTTTATCCATTTGTCGCTTTCCTGGGATACTTAAGGTGGAATGAAGTGGAGGTCCTTGTCAACAGAGCAGCCCTAAACTTTGGGGTGCTTGTGTCTTCCTGATTTTCAATTTTCCCACTTTATACCCCCATGCGTGGAAGTGCCCTATGCTCTCTAAGCTGTGTTTTATAGATGTTTCAGGACACACCGTACCCTTCTCCAGAGTGGCTGTTGGCAATTTACATCCCGCCCATCAGTGTCGCAAGGCTCCCATTTCTCCAAGGCCTGTCCTGCATTTCTGGTTTGGACACTTTTATCAGCATGGCCCTTTTGACCGATGGGAAGCGAGACTTCTTTGTAGCGCTGATTTGCCTTTCCAGGTTGCTTGGTTGGCCAACAAGGGCGTAGGCGTTTTTACCTGAATATATTCAGGAAAAAACGCCTACGCCCTTTTTGGCCAAGGGCATCATTGTCAACGTTTTGCTGCTTTTCACATGCTTTCAAGGCGATTCGAATCTACCTCCTGAAATCTGTTTCCTGCAATTCTGCCTTGATTTCAAATCCTCTTCTTTGCCTTCCCTCAATATATTTGTGGACGAGAGTTATCATTTATAACTCTGCAGGTTTGTGAATTGCAGTGCCCTGAAGCTCCATTTTACAACTCGCTTTTTTGTGAGCTGGCCGCAAAAGCGCAGGATGGCTTCAGGCCCTGTTCTGGTTCCGGGGGGCAGGCTGAGCCTGTGGTTAATTCTTCTTCCTGATGGGAAAATAGAGTGACCTGTGCCTGTCCCAACACCAAGAGCTAGTCTCTCATTGGTTCCCCATCTTCCCGTTCATCCTCAGGACAAATTGCAACCTGTACGGAACAGGAGGTTAAAGGTGCTGATGCTCCAAGTAGGGAGATTGCTAGTAAAGTGGCTGGAATGGCGAACACGAGCACAAGGAGATGAGAAATGAGGTGCGTTTTAGAAACCTTTCCCCATCACACGGTGTACCATCTTCTGTGTTTCTCATGCATGTTTTTGATGTAGGAAGATGCCCTTGAACCTGGAGATTTGGGACCCATGCGATGGGTAGCACGCAGTATTATTTTAAAGGGTCTGCGTTTGCTCACCCAACCTCACCAAACCTCTCAGCCCCAAGAGTGTCCACCCTTATGTCTCATCCAGCTGTGGGTCTAGATATGGTCAATCCAGGTTGCATCACAGCCCCTGAACGAATTGTGTAAAAATTTCTCTCTCTTTCCCTGTCTTTGTTTCATGGGTTTCTAAAAGGAATTTATTTTTATAATGGGGTTTAGCTGCTTTTCACGGCTGTGTTTATGCCGCTTTACATCCACTTGACACACAAACAGAGAGATATCAATACATAGGTTTTAAGATTATTACTAGTCAGATATATTCTTGTGCGATGAATCGGGCGTGTTGAGTCCAGTTCTCTGAGCAGGGAGTAGGTCTTGTCTATTACATATTGGGTTTATGGACCGGTATCTGAGCTAATTTGAAACTCTTGTTTTATGTATCACCCCACCTCACCTTTCCCGTTAAGCAGCCATAGTGTGTTTTCTGCATGTGTGACTCTGTTCTGTTTTGCAATTCAGTTCAAGTGTAACGATTTTTACATTCCCTCTATAAGTGACACCTTATGAGAAGTGTCCTTTTCTGTTTGACTTATTTCACTTAGAATCGTCGTACCTAAATCCACTCATCATGCCGCTACTAGCCTTATGACATTGATTTCATGGCTGAGTGATATTCCATTGTACATAAGGACCACAAATTTTTGATCCATTTTTCGCTTTCCTGGGATATTTAAGGTGGAATGAAGTGGAGGTCCTTGTCAACAGAGCAGCCCTAAACTTTGGGGTGCTTGTGTCTTGCTGATTTTCAATTTTCCCACTTTATCCCCCCATCCGTGGAAGTGCCCTATGCTCTCTAAGGTGTGTTTTTTAGATGTTTCAGGACACACCGTACACTTCTCCAGAGTGCCTGTTGGCAATTTACATCCCGCCCATCAGTGTAGCAAGGCTCCCATTTCTCCATGGCCTGTCCTGCATTTCTGGTTTTGACACTTTTTTCAGCATGGCCCTTTTGACCGATGGGAAGCGAGACTTCTTTGTAGCGCTGATTTGCCTTTCCAGGTTGCTTGGTTGGCCAAAAAGGACGTATGCGTTTTTTCCTGAATATATTCAGGAAAAAACGCATACGTGCTTTTTGGCCAAGGGCATCATTGTCAACGTTTTGCCGCTTTTCATGTGCTTTAAAGGCGATTCGAATCTACCTCCTGAAATCTGTTTCCTGCAATTCTGCCTTGATTTCAAATCCTCTTCTTTGCCTTCCCTCAATATATTTGTGGACGAGAGTTATCATTTATAACTCTGCAGGTTTGTGAATTGCAGTGCCCTGAAGCTCCATTTTACAAGTCGCTTTTCTGGGAGCTGGCCGCAAAAGCGCAGGATGGCTTCAGGCCCTGTTCTGGTTCCGGGGGACAGGCTGAGCCTGTGGTTAATTCTTCTTCCTGATGGGAAAATAGAGTGACCTGTGCCTGTCCCAACACCAAGAGCTAGTCTCTCATTGGTTCCCCGTCTTCCCGTTCATCCTCAGGACAAATTGCAACCTGTACGGAACAGGAGGTTAAAGGTGCTGATGCTCCAAGTAGGGAGATTGCTAGTAAAGTGGCTGGAATGGCGAACCCGAGCACAAGGAGATGAGAAATGAGGTGCGTTTTAGAAACCTTTCCCCATCACATGGTGTACCATCTTCTGGGTTTCTCATGCATGTTTTCGATGTAGGAAGATGCCCTTGAACCTGGAGATTTGGGACCCATGCGATGGGTAGCACGCAGTATTACTTTAAAGGGTCTGCATTTGCTCACCCAACCTCACCAAACCTCTCAGCCCCAAGAGTGTCCACCCTTATATCTCATCCAGCTGTGGGTCTAGATATGGTCACTCCAGGTTGCATCACAGCCCCTGAACGAATTGTGTAAGAATTTCTCTCTCTTTCCCTGTCTTTGTTTCATGGGTTTTTAAAAGGAATTTATTTTTATAATGGGGTTTAGCTGCTTTTCACGGCTGTGTTTATGCCGCTTTACACCCACTTGACACACTAACAGAGAGATATCAATACATAGGCTTTAAGATTATTACTAGTCAGATATATTCTTGTGCGGTGAATCGGGCGTGTTGAGTCCAGTTCTCTGAGCAAGGAGTAGGTCTTGTCTATTACATATTGGGTTTATGGAACGGTATCTGAGCTAATTTGAAACTCTTGTTTTATGTATCACCCCACCTCACCTTTCCCGTTAAGCAGCCATAGTGTGTTTTCTGCATGTGTGACTCTGTTCTGTTTTGTAATTCAGTTCAAGTGTAACGATTTTTACATTCCCTCTATAAGTGACACCTTATGAGAAGTGTCCTTTTCTGTGTGACTTATTTCACTTAGAATCGTCGTACCTAAATCCACTCATCATGCTGCTACTAGCCTTATGACATTGATTTCATGGCTGAGTGATATTCCATTGTACATAAGGACCACAACTTTTTTATCCATTTTTCGCTTTCCTGGGATATTTAAGGTGGAATGAAGTGGAGGTCCTTGTCAACAGAGCAGACCTAAACTTTGGGGTGCTAGTGTCTTGCTGATTTTCAATTTTCCCACTTTATCCCCCCATGCGTGGAAGTGCCCTATGCTCTCTAAGCTGTGTTTTATAGATGTTTCAGGACACACCGTACCCTTCTCCAGAGTGGCTGTTGGCAATTTACATCCCGCCCATCAGTGTAGGAAGGCTCCCATTTCTCCATGGCCTGTCCTGCATTTCTGGTTTGGACACTTTTTTCAGCATGGCCCTTTTGACCGATGGGAAGCGAGACTTCTTTGTAGCGCTGATTTGCCTTTCCAGGTTGATTGGTTGGCCAAAAAGGGCGTATGCGTTTTTTCCTGAATATATTCAGGAAAAAACGCATACGCCCTTTTTGGCCAAGAGCATCATTGTCAACGTTTTGCTGCTTTTCACGTGCTTTAAAGGCGATTCGAATCTACCTCCTGAAATCTGTTTCCTGCAATTCTGCCTTGAGTTCAAATCCTCTTCTTTGCCTTCCCTCAATATATTTGTGGACGAGAGTTATCATTTATAACTCTGCAGGTTTGTGAATAGCAGT
This sequence comes from Balaenoptera physalus, assembly GCF_965194825.1. NCBI lineage: Eukaryota > Metazoa > Chordata > Mammalia > Artiodactyla > Balaenopteridae > Balaenoptera > Balaenoptera physalus. Next base: position 668,918 of record NW_028126453.1, on the reverse strand, counting down.
GCCCTGAAGCTCCATTTTAAAACTCGCTTTTTTTGGAGCTGGCCGCAAAAGCGCAGGATGGCTTCAGGCCCTGTTCTGGTTACAGGGGGCAGGCTGAGCCTGTGGTTAATTCTTCTTCCTGATGGGAAAATAGAGTGGCCTGTGCCTGTCCCAACACCAAGAGCTAGTGTCTCATTGGTTCCCCGAGTTCCCGTTCATCCTCAGGACAAATTGCAACCTGTACGGAACAGGAGGTTAAAGGTGCTGATGCTCCAAGTAGGGAGATTGCTAGTAAAGTGGCTGGAATGGGGAACCCGAGCACAAGGAGATGAGAAATGAGGTGCGTTTTAGAAACCTTTCCCCATCACACGGTGTACCATCTTCTGGGTTTCTCATGCATGTTTTCGATGTAGGAAGATGCCCTTGAACCTGGAGATTTGGGACCCATGCGATGGGTAGCAGGCAGTATTACTTTAAGGGTCTGCGTTTGCTCACCCAACCTCACCAAAACTCTCAGCCCCAAGAGTGTCCACCCTTATGTCTCATCCAGCTGTGGGTCTAGATATGGTCACTCCAGGTTGCATCACAGCCCCTGAACGAATTGTGTAAGAATTTCTCTCTCTTTCCCTGTCTTTGTTTCTTGGGTTTTTGAAAGTAATTTATTTTTATAATGGGGTTTAGCTGCTTTTCACGGCTGTGTTTATGCCTCTTTACACCCACTTGACACACTAACAGAGAGATATCAATACATAGGTTTTAAGATTATTACTAGTCAGATATATCCTTGTGCGGTGAATCGGGCGTGTTGAGTCCAGTTCTCTGAGCAAGGAGTAGGTCTTCTCTAGTACATATTGGGTTTATGGAACGGTATCTGAGCTGATTTGAAACTCTTGTTTTATGTATCACCCCACCTCACCTTTCCCATTAAGCAGCCATAGTGTGTTTTCTGCATGTGTGACTCTGTTCTGTTTTGTAATTCAGTTCAAGTGTAACGGTTTTTACATTCCCTCTATAAGTGACACTTTATGAGAAGTGTCCTTTTCTGTGTGACTTATTTCACTTAGAATCGTCGTACCTAAATCCACTCATCATGCTGCTACTAGCCTTATGACATTGATTTCATGGCTGAGTGATATTCCATTGTACATAAGGACCACAAATTTTTGATCCATTTTTCGCTTTCCTGGGATATTTAAGGTGGAATGAAGTGGAGGTCCTTGTCAACAGAGCAGCCCTAAACTTTGGGGTGCTTGTGTCTTGCTGATTTTCAATTTTCCCACTTTATCCCCCCATCCGTGGAAGTGCCCTATGCTCTCTAAGGTGTGTTTTTTAGATGTTTCAGGACACACCGTACACTTCTCCAGAGTGCCTGTTGGCAATTTACATCCCGCCCATCAGTGTAGCAAGGCTCCCATTTCTCCATGGCCTGTCCTGCATTTCTGGTTTTGACACTTTTTTCAGCATGGCCCTTTTGACCGATGGGAAGCGAGACTTCTTTGTAGCGCTGATTTGCCTTTCCAGGTTGCTTGGTTGGCCAAAAAGGACGTATGCGTTTTTTCCTGAATATATTCAGGAAAAAACGCATACGTGCTTTTTGGCCAAGGGCATCATTGTCAACGTTTTGCCGCTTTTCATGTGCTTTAAAGGCGATTCGAATCTACCTCCTGAAATCTGTTTCCTGCAATTCTGCCTTGATTTCAAATCCTCTTCTTTGCCTTCCCTCAATATATTTGTGGACGAGAGTTATCATTTATAACTCTGCAGGTTTGTGAATTGCAGTGCCCTGAAGCTCCATTTTACAAGTCGCTTTTCTGGGAGCTGGCCGCAAAAGCGCAGGATGGCTTCAGGCCCTGTTCTGGTTCCGGGGGACAGGCTGAGCCTGTGGTTAATTCTTCTTCCTGATGGGAAAATAGAGTGACCTGTGCCTGTCCCAACACCAAGAGCTAGTCTCTCATTGGTTCCCCGTCTTCCCGTTCATCCTCAGGACAAATTGCAACCTGTACGGAACAGGAGGTTAAAGGTGCTGATGCTCCAAGTAGGGAGATTGCTAGTAAAGTGGCTGGAATGGCGAACCCGAGCACAAGGAGATGAGAAATGAGGTGCGTTTTAGAAACCTTTCCCCATCACATGGTGTACCATCTTCTGGGTTTCTCATGCATGTTTTCGATGTAGGAAGATGCCCTTGAACCTGGAGATTTGGGACCCATGCGATGGGTAGCACGCAGTATTACTTTAAAGGGTCTGCGTTTGCTCACCCAACCTCACCAAACCTCTCAGCCCCAAGAGTGTCCACCCTTATATCTCATCCAGCTGTGGGTCTAGATATGGTCACTCCAGGTTGCATCACAGCCCCTGAACGAATTGTGTAAGAATTTCTCTCTCTTTCCCTGTCTTTGTTTCATGGGTTTTTAAAAGGAATTTATTTTTATAATGGGGTTTAGCTGCTTTTCACGGCTGTGTTTATGCCGCTTTACACCCACTTGACACACTAACAGAGAGATATCAATACATAGGCTTTAAGATTATTACTAGTCAGATATATTCTTGTGCGGTGAATCGGGCGTGTTGAGTCCAGTTCTCTGAGCAAGGAGTAGGTCTTGTCTATTACATATTGGGTTTATGGAACGGTATCTGAGCTAATTTGAAACTCTTGTTTTATGTATCACCCCACCTCACCTTTCCCGTTAAGCAGCCATAGTGTGTTTTCTGCATGTGTGACTCTGTTCTGTTTTGTAATTCAGTTCAAGTGTAACGATTTTTACATTCCCTCTATAAGTGACACCTTATGAGAAGTGTCCTTTTCTGTGTGACTTATTTCACTTAGAATCGTCGTACCTAAATCCACTCATCATGCTGCTACTAGCCTTATGACATTGATTTCATGGCTGAGTGATATTCCATTGTACATAAGGACCACAACTTTTTTATCCATTTTTCGCTTTCCTGGGATATTTAAGGTGGAATGAAGTGGAGGTCCTTGTCAACAGAGCAGACCTAAACTTTGGGGTGCTAGTGTCTTGCTGATTTTCAATTTTCCCACTTTATCCCCCCATGCGTGGAAGTGCCCTATGCTCTCTAAGCTGTGTTTTATAGATGTTTCAGGACACACCGTACCCTTCTCCAGAGTGGCTGTTGGCAATTTACATCCCGCCCATCAGTGTAGGAAGGCTCCCATTTCTCCATGGCCTGTCCTGCATTTCTGGTTTGGACACTTTTTTCAGCATGGCCCTTTTGACCGATGGGAAGCGAGACTTCTTTGTAGCGCTGATTTGCCTTTCCAGGTTGCTTGGTTGGCCAAAAAGGGCGTATGCGTTTTTTCCTGAATATATTCAGGAAAAAACGCATACGCCCTTTTTGGCCAAGAGCATCATTGTCAACGTTTTGCTGCTTTTCACGTGCTTTAAAGGCGATTCGAATCTACCTCCTGAAATCTGTTTCCTGCAATTCTGCTTTGAGTTCAAATCCTCTTCTTTGCCTTCCCTCAATATATTTGTGGACGAGAGTTATCATTTATAACTCTGCCGGTTTGTGAATAGCAGTGCCCTGAAGCTCCATTTTAAAACTCGCTTTTTTTGGAGCTGGCCGCAAAAGCGCAGGATGGCTTCAGGCCCTGTTCTGGTTACGGGGGGCAGGCTGAGCCTGTGGTTAATTCTTCTTCCTGATGGGAAAATAGAGTGACCTGTGCCTGTCCCAACACCAAGAGCTAGTGTCTCATTGGTTCCCCGAGTTCCCGTTCATCCTCAGGAAAAATTGCAACCTGTACGGAACAGGAGGTTAAAGGTGCTGATGCTCCAAGTAGGGAGATTGCTAGTAATGTGGCTGGAATGGGGAACCCGAGCACAAGGAGATGAGAAATGAGGTGCGTTTTAGAAACCTTTCCCCATCACACGGTGTACCATCTTCTGGGTTTCTCATGCATGTTTTCGATGTAGGAAGATGCCCTTGAACCTGGAGATTTGGGACCCATGCGATGGGTAGCAGGCAGTATTACTTTAAGGGTCTGCGTTTGCTCACCCAACCTCACCAAAACTCTCAGCCCCAAGAGTGTCCACCCTTATGTCTCATCCAGCTGTGGGTCTAGATATGGTCACTCCAGGTTGCATCACAGCCCCTGAACGAATTGTGTAAGAATTTCTCTCTCTTTCCCTGTCTTTGTTTCTTGGGTTTTTGAAAGTAATTTATTTTTATAATGGGGTTTAGCTGCTTTTCACGGCTGTGTTTATGCCTCTTTACACCCACTTGACACACTAACAGAGAGATATCAATACATAGGTTTTAAGATTATTACTAGTCAGATATATTCTTGTGCGGTGAATCGGGCGTGTTGAGTCCAGTTCTCTGAGCAAGGAGTAGGTCTTCTCTAGTACATATTGGGTTTATGGAACGGTATCTGAGCTGATTTGAAACTCTTGTTTTATGTATCACCCCACCTCACCTTTCCCATTAAGCAGCCATAGTGTGTTTTCTGCATGTGTGACTCTGTTCTGTTTTGTAATTCAGTTCAAGTGTAACGGTTTTTACATTCCCTCTATAAGTGACACTTTATGAGAAGTGTCCTTTTCTGTGTGACTTATTTCACTTAGAATCGTCGTACCTAAATGCACTCATCATGCTGCTACTAGCCTTATGACATTGATTTCATGGCTGAGTGATATTCCATTGTACATAAGGACCACAAATTTTTGATCCATTTTTCGCTTTCCTGGGATATTTAAGGTGGAATGAAGTGGAGGTCCTTGTCAACAGAGCAGCCCTAAACTTTGGGGTGCTTGTGTCTTGCTGATTTTCAATTTACCCACTTTATCCCCCCATCCGTGGAAGTGCCCTATGCTCTCTAAGGTGTGTTTTTTAGATGTTTCAGGACACACCGTACACTTCTCCAGAGTGCCTGTTGGCAATTTACATCCCGCCCATCAGTGTAGCAAGGCTCCCATTTCTCCATGGCCTGTCCTGCATTTCTGGTTTTGACACTTTTTTCAGCATGGCCCTTTTGACCGATGGGAAGCGAGACTTCTTTGTAGCGCTGATTTGCCTTTCCAGGTTGCTTGGTTGGCCAAAAAGGACGTATGCGTTTTTTCCTGAATATATTCAGGAAAAAACGCATACGTGCTTTTTGGCCAAGGGCATCATTGTCAACGTTTTGCCGCTTTTCATGTGCTTTAAAGGCGATTCGAATCTACCTCCTGAAATCTGTTTCCTGCAATTCTGCCTTGATTTCAAATCCTCTTCTTTGCCTTCCCTCAATATATTTGTGGACGAGAGTTATCATTTATAACTCTGCAGGTTTGTGAATTGCAGTGCCCTGAAGCTCCATTTTACAAGTCGCTTTTCTGGGAGCTGGCCGCAAAAGCGCAGGATGGCTTCAGGCCCTGTTCTGGTTCCGGGGGACAGGCTGAGCCTGTGGTTAATTCTTCTTCCTGATGGGAAAATAGAGTGACCTGTGCCTGTCCCAACACCAAGAGCTAGTCTCTCATTGGTTCCCCGTCTTCCCGTTCATCCTCAGGACAAATTGCAACCTGTACGGAACAGGAGGTTAAAGGTGCTGATGCTCCAAGTAGGGAGATTGCTAGTAAAGTGGCTGGAATGGCGAACCCGAGCACAAGGAGATGAGAAATGAGGTGCGTTTTAGAAACCTTTCCCCATCACATGGTGTACCATCTTCTGGGTTTCTCATGCATGTTTTCGATGTAGGAAGATGCCCTTGAACCTGGAGATTTGGGACCCATGCGATGGGTAGCACGCAGTATTACTTTAAAGGGTCTGCGTTTGCTCACCCAACCTCACCAAACCTCTCAGCCCCAAGAGTGTCCACCCTTATATCTCATCCAGCTGTGGGTCTAGATATGGTCACTCCAGGTTGCATCACAGCCCCTGAACGAATTGTGTAAGAATTTCTCTCTCTTTCCCTGTCTTTGTTTCATGGGTTTTTAAAAGGAATTTATTTTTATAATGGGGTTTAGCTGCTTTTCACGGCTGTGTTTATGCCGCTTTACACCCACTTGACACACTAACAGAGAGATATCAATACATAGGCTTTAAGATTATTACTAGTCAGATATATTCTTGTGCGGTGAATCGGGCGTGTTGAGTCCAGTTCTCTGAGCAAGGAGTAGGTCTTGTCTATTACATATTGGGTTTATGGAACGGTATCTGAGCTAATTTGAAACTCTTGTTTTATGTATCACCCCACCTCACCTTTCCCGTTAAGCAGCCATAGTGTGTTTTCTGCATGTGTGACTCTGTTCTGTTTTGTAATTCAGTTCAAGTGTAACGATTTTTACATTCCCTCTATAAGTGACACCTTATGAGAAGTGTCCTTTTCTGTGTGACTTATTTCACTTAGAATCGTCGTACCTAAATCCACTCATCATGCTGCTACTAGCCTTATGACATTGATTTCATGGCTGAGTGATATTCCATTGTACATAAGGACCACAACTTTTTTATCCATTTTTCGCTTTCCTGGGATATTTAAGGTGGAATGAAGTGGAGGTCCTTGTCAACAGAGCAGACCTAAACTTTGGGGTGCTAGTGTCTTGCTGATTTTCAATTTTCCCACTTTATCCCCCCATGCGTGGAAGTGCCCTATGCTCTCTAAGCTGTGTTTTATAGATGTTTCAGGACACACCGTACCCTTCTCCAGAGTGGCTGTTGGCAATTTACATCCCGCCCATCAGTGTAGGAAGGCTCCCATTTCTCCATGGCCTGTCCTGCATTTCTGGTTTGGACACTTTTTTCAGCATGGCCCTTTTGACCGATGGGAAGCGAGACTTCTTTGTAGCGCTGATTTGCCTTTCCAGGTTGATTGGTTGGCCAAAAAGGGCGTATGCGTTTTTTCCTGAATATATTCAGGAAAAAACGCATACGCCCTTTTTGGCCAAGAGCATCATTGTCAACGTTTTGCTGCTTTTCACGTGCTTTAAAGGCGATTCGAATCTACCTCCTGAAATCTGTTTCCTGCAATTCTGCCTTGAGTTCAAATCCTCTTCTTTGCCTTCCCTCAATATATTTGTGGACGAGAGTTATCATTTATAACTCTGCAGGTTTGTGAATAGCAGTGCCCTGAAGCTCCATTTTAAAACTCGCTTTTTTTGGAGCTGGCCGCAAAAGCGCAGGATGGCTTCAGGCCCTGTTCTGGTTACAGGGGGCAGGCTGAGCCTGTGGTTAATTCTTCTTCCTGATGGGAAAATAGAGTGGCCTGTGCCTGTCCCAACACCAAGAGCTAGTGTCTCATTGGTTCCCCGAGTTCCCGTTCATCCTCAGGACAAATTGCAACCTGTACGGAACAGGAGGTTAAAGGTGCTGATGCTCCAAGTAGGGAGATTGCTAGTAAAGTGGCTGGAATGGGGAACCCGAGCACAAGGAGATGAGAAATGAGGTGCGTTTTAGAAACCTTTCCCCATCACACGGTGTACCATCTTCTGGGTTTCTCATGCATGTTTTCGATGTAGGAAGATGCCCTTGAACCTGGAGATTTGGGACCCATGCGATGGGTAGCAGGCAGTATTACTTTAAGGGTCTGCGTTTGCTCACCCAACCTCACCAAAACTCTCAGCCCCAAGAGTGTCCACCCTTATGTCTCATCCAGCTGTGGGTCTAGATATGGTCACTCCAGGTTGCATCACAGCCCCTGAACGAATTGTGTAAGAATTTCTCTCTCTTTCCCTGTCTTTGTTTCTTGGGTTTTTGAAAGTAATTTATTTTTATAATGGGGTTTAGCTGCTTTTCACGGCTGTGTTTATGCCTCTTTACACCCACTTGACACACTAACAGAGAGATATCAATACATAGGTTTTAAGATTATTACTAGTCAGATATATCCTTGTGCGGTGAATCGGGCGTGTTGAGTCCAGTTCTCTGAGCAAGGAGTAGGTCTTCTCTAGTACATATTGGGTTTATGGAACGGTATCTGAGCTGATTTGAAACTCTTGTTTTATGTATCACCCCACCTCACCTTTCCCATTAAGCAGCCATAGTGTGTTTTCTGCATGTGTGACTCTGTTCTGTTTTGTAATTCAGTTCAAGTGTAACGGTTTTTACATTCCCTCTATAAGTGACACTTTATGAGAAGTGTCCTTTTCTGTGTGACTTATTTCACTTAGAATCGTCGTACCTAAATCCACTCATCATGCTGCTACTAGCCTTATGACATTGATTTCATGGCTGAGTGATATTCCATTGTACATAAGGACCACAAATTTTTGATCCATTTTTCGCTTTCCTGGGATATTTAAGGTGGAATGAAGTGGAGGTCCTTGTCAACAGAGCAGCCCTAAACTTTGGGGTGCTTGTGTCTTGCTGATTTTCAATTTTCCCACTTTATCCCCCCATCCGTGGAAGTGCCCTATGCTCTCTAAGGTGTGTTTTTTAGATGTTTCAGGACACACCGTACACTTCTCCAGAGTGCCTGTTGGCAATTTACATCCCGCCCATCAGTGTAGCAAGGCTCCCATTTCTCCATGGCCTGTCCTGCATTTCTGGTTTTGACACTTTTTTCAGCATGGCCCTTTTGACCGATGGGAAGCGAGACTTCTTTGTAGCGCTGATTTGCCTTTCCAGGTTGCTTGGTTGGCCAAAAAGGACGTATGCGTTTTTTCCTGAATATATTCAGGAAAAAACGCATACGTGCTTTTTGGCCAAGGGCATCATTGTCAACGTTTTGCCGCTTTTCATGTGCTTTAAAGGCGATTCGAATCTACCTCCTGAAATCTGTTTCCTGCAATTCTGCCTTGATTTCAAATCCTCTTCTTTGCCTTCCCTCAATATATTTGTGGACGAGAGTTATCATTTATAACTCTGCAGGTTTGTGAATTGCAGTGCCCTGAAGCTCCATTTTACAAGTCGCTTTTCTGGGAGCTGGCCGCAAAAGCGCAGGATGGCTTCAGGCCCTGTTCTGGTTCCGGGGGACAGGCTGAGCCTGTGGTTAATTCTTCTTCCTGATGGGAAAATAGAGTGACCTGTGCCTGTCCCAACACCAAGAGCTAGTCTCTCATTGGTTCCCCGTCTTCCCGTTCATCCTCAGGACAAATTGCAACCTGTACGGAACAGGAGGTTAAAGGTGCTGATGCTCCAAGTAGGGAGATTGCTAGTAAAGTGGCTGGAATGGCGAACCCGAGCACAAGGAGATGAGAAATGAGGTGCGTTTTAGAAACCTTTCCCCATCACATGGTGTACCATCTTCTGGGTTTCTCATGCATGTTTTCGATGTAGGAAGATGCCCTTGAACCTGGAGATTTGGGACCCATGCGATGGGTAGCACGCAGTATTACTTTAAAGGGTCTGCGTTTGCTCACCCAACCTCACCAAACCTCTCAGCCCCAAGAGTGTCCACCCTTATATCTCATCCAGCTGTGGGTCTAGATATGGTCACTCCAGGTTGCATCACAGCCCCTGAACGAATTGTGTAAGAATTTCTCTCTCTTTCCCTGTCTTTGTTTCATGGGTTTTTAAAAGGAATTTATTTTTATAATGGGGTTTAGCTGCTTTTCACGGCTGTGTTTATGCCGCTTTACACCCACTTGACACACTAACAGAGAGATATCAATACATAGGCTTTAAGATTATTACTAGTCAGATATATTCTTGTGCGGTGAATCGGGCGTGTTGAGTCCAGTTCTCTGAGCAAGGAGTAGGTCTTGTCTATTACATATTGGGTTTATGGAACGGTATCTGAGCTAATTTGAAACTCTTGTTTTATGTATCACCCCACCTCACCTTTCCCGTTAAGCAGCCATAGTGTGTTTTCTGCATGTGTGACTCTGTTCTGTTTTGTAATTCAGTTCAAGTGTAACGATTTTTACATTCCCTCTATAAGTGACACCTTATGAGAAGTGTCCTTTTCTGTGTGACTTATTTCACTTAGAATCGTCGTACCTAAATCCACTCATCATGCTGCTACTAGCCTTATGACATTGATTTCATGGCTGAGTGATATTCCATTGTACATAAGGACCACAACTTTTTTATCCATTTTTCGCTTTCCTGGGATATTTAAGGTGGAATGAAGTGGAGGTCCTTGTCAACAGAGCAGACCTAAACTTTGGGGTGCTAGTGTCTTGCTGATTTTCAATTTTCCCACTTTATCCCCCCATGCGTGGAAGTGCCCTATGCTCTCTAAGCTGTGTTTTATAGATGTTTCAGGACACACCGTACCCTTCTCCAGAGTGGCTGTTGGCAATTTACATCCCGCCCATCAGTGTAGGAAGGCTCCCATTTCTCCATGGCCTGTCCTGCATTTCTGGTTTGGACACTTTTTTCAGCATGGCCCTTTTGACCGATGGGAAGCGAGACTTCTTTGTAGCGCTGATTTGCCTTTCCAGGTTGATTGGTTGGCCAAAAAGGGCGTATGCGTTTTTTCCTGAATATATTCAGGAAAAAACGCATACGCCCTTTTTGGCCAAGAGCATCATTGTCAACGTTTTGCTGCTTTTCACGTGCTTTAAAGGCGATTCGAATCTACCTCCTGAAATCTGTTTCCTGCAATTCTGCCTTGAGTTCAAATCCTCTTCTTTGCCTTCCCTCAATATATTTGTGGACGAGAGTTATCATTTATAACTCTGCAGGTTTGTGAATAGCAGTGCCCTGAAGCTCCATTTTAAAACTCGCTTTTTTTGGAGCTGGCCGCAAAAGCGCAGGATGGCTTCAGGCCCTGTTCTGGTTACAGGGGGCAGGCTGAGCCTGTGGTTAATTCTTCTTCCTGATGGGAAAATAGAGTGGCCTGTGCCTGTCCCAACACCAAGAGCTAGTGTCTCATTGGTTCCCCGAGTTCCCGTTCATCCTCAGGACAAATTGCAACCTGTACGGAACAGGAGGTTAAAGGTGCTGATGCTCCAAGTAGGGAGATTGCTAGTAATGTGGCTGGAATGGGGAACCCGAGCACAAGGAGATGAGAAATGAGGTGCGTTTTAGAAACCTTTCCCCATCACACGGTGTACCATCTTCTGGGTTTCTCATGCATGTTTTCGATGTAGGAAGATGCCCTTGAACCTGGAGATTTGGGACCCATGCGATGGGTAGCAGGCAGTATTACTTTAAGGGTCTGCGTTTGCTCACCCAACCTCACCAAAACTCTCAGCCCCAAGAGTGTCCACCCTTATGTCTCATCCAGCTGTGGGTCTAGATATGGTCACTCCAGGTTGCATCACAGCCCCTGAACGAATTGTGTAAGAATTTCTCTCTCTTTCCCTGTCTTTGTTTCTTGGGTTTTTGAAAGTAATTTATTTTTATAATGGGGTTTAGCTGCTTTTCACGGCTGTGTTTATGCCTCTTTACACCCACTTGACACACTAACAGAGAGATATCAATACATAGGTTTTAAGATTATTACTAGTCAGATATATTCTTGTGCGGTGAATCGGGCGTGTTGAGTCCAGTTCTCTGAGCAAGGAGTAGGTCTTCTCTAGTACATATTGGGTTTATGGAACGGTATCTGAGCTGATTTGAAACTCTTGTTTTATGTATCACCCCACCTCACCTTTCCCATTAAGCAGCCATAGTGTGTTTTCTGCATGTGTGACTCTGTTCTGTTTTGTAATTCAGTTCAAGTGTAACGGTTTTTACATTCCCTCTATAAGTGACACTTTATGAGAAGTGTCCTTTTCTGTGTGACTTATTTCACTTAGAATCGTCGTACCTAAATGCACTCATCATGCTGCTACTAGCCTTATGACATTGATTTCATGGCTGAGTGATATTCCATTGTACATAAGGACCACAAATTTTTGATCCATTTTTCGCTTTCCTGGGATATTTAAGGTGGAATGAAGTGGAGGTCCTTGTCAACAGAGCAGCCCTAAACTTTGGGGTGCTTGTGTCTTGCTGATTTTCAATTTACCCACTTTATCCCCCCATCCGTGGAAGTGCCCTATGCTCTCTAAGGTGTGTTTTTTAGATGTTTCAGGACACACCGTACACTTCTCCAGAGTGCCTGTTGGCAATTTACATCCCGCCCATCAGTGTAGCAAGGCTCCCATTTCTCCATGGCCTGTCCTGCATTTCTGGTTTTGACACTTTTTTCAGCATGGCCCTTTTGACCGATGGGAAGCGAGACTTCTTTGTAGCGCTGATTTGCCTTTCCAGGTTGCTTGGTTGGCCAAAAAGGACGTATGCGTTTTTTCCTGAATATATTCAGGAAAAAACGCATACGTGCTTTTTGGCCAAGGGCATCATTGTCAACGTTTTGCCGCTTTTCATGTGCTTTAAAGGCGATTCGAATCTACCTCCTGAAATCTGTTTCCTGCAATTCTGCCTTGATTTCAAATCCTCTTCTTTGCCTTCCCTCAATATATTTGTGGACGAGAGTTATCATTTATAACTCTGCAGGTTTGTGAATTGCAGTGCCCTGAAGCTCCATTTTACAAGTCGCTTTTCTGGGAGCTGGCCGCAAAAGCGCAGGATGGCTTCAGGCCCTGTTCTGGTTCCGGGGGACAGGCTGAGCCTGTGGTTAATTCTTCTTCCTGATGGGAAAATAGAGTGACCTGTGCCTGTCCCAACACCAAGAGCTAGTCTCTCATTGGTTCCCCGTCTTCCCGTTCATCCTCAGGACAAATTGCAACCTGTACGGAACAGGAGGTTAAAGGTGCTGATGCTCCAAGTAGGGAGATTGCTAGTAAAGTGGCTGGAATGGCGAACCCGAGCACAAGGAGATGAGAAATGAGGTGCGTTTTAGAAACCTTTCCCCATCACATGGTGTACCATCTTCTGGGTTTCTCATGCATGTTTTCGATGTAGGAAGATGCCCTTGAACCTGGAGATTTGGGACCCATGCGATGGGTAGCACGCAGTATTACTTTAAAGGGTCTGCGTTTGCTCACCCAACCTCACCAAACCTCTCAGCCCCAAGAGTGTCCACCCTTATATCTCATCCAGCTGTGGGTCTAGATATGGTCACTCCAGGTTGCATCACAGCCCCTGAACGAATTGTGTAAGAATTTCTCTCTCTTTCCCTGTCTTTGTTTCATGGGTTTTTAAAAGGAATTTATTTTTATAATGGGGTTTAGCTGCTTTTCACGGCTGTGTTTATGCCGCTTTACACCCACTTGACACACTAACAGAGAGATATCAATACATAGGCTTTAAGATTATTACTAGTCAGATATATTCTTGTGCGGTGAATCGGGCGTGTTGAGTCCAGTTCTCTGAGCAAGGAGTAGGTCTTGTCTATTACATATTGGGTTTATGGAACGGTATCTGAGCTAATTTGAAACTCTTGTTTTATGTATCACCCCACCTCACCTTTCCCGTTAAGCAGCCATAGTGTGTTTTCTGCATGTGTGACTCTGTTCTGTTTTGTAATTCAGTTCAAGTGTAACGATTTTTACATTCCCTCTATAAGTGACACCTTATGAGAAGTGTCCTTTTCTGTGTGACTTATTTCACTTAGAATCGTCGTACCTAAATCCACTCATCATGCTGCTACTAGCCTTATGACATTGATTTCATGGCTGAGTGATATTCCATTGTACATAAGGACCACAACTTTTTTATCCATTTTTCGCTTTCCTGGGATATTTAAGGTGGAATGAAGTGGAGGTCCTTGTCAACAGAGCAGACCTAAACTTTGGGGTGCTAGTGTCTTGCTGATTTTCAATTTTCCCACTTTATCCCCCCATGCGTGGAAGTGCCCTATGCTCTCTAAGCTGTGTTTTATAGATGTTTCAGGACACACCGTACCCTTCTCCAGAGTGGCTGTTGGCAATTTACATCCCGCCCATCAGTGTAGGAAGGCTCCCATTTCTCCATGGCCTGTCCTGCATTTCTGGTTTGGACACTTTTTTCAGCATGGCCCTTTTGACCGATGGGAAGCGAGACTTCTTTGTAGCGCTGATTTGCCTTTCCAGGTTGATTGGTTGGCCAAAAAGGGCGTATGCGTTTTTTCCTGAATATATTCAGGAAAAAACGCATACGCCCTTTTTGGCCAAGAGCATCATTGTCAACGTTTTGCTGCTTTTCACGTGCTTTAAAGGCGATTCGAATCTACCTCCTGAAATCTGTTTCCTGCAATTCTGCCTTGAGTTCAAATCCTCTTCTTTGCCTTCCCTCAATATATTTGTGGACGAGAGTTATCATTTATAACTCTGCAGGTTTGTGAATAGCAGTGCCCTGAAGCTCCATTTTAAAACTCGCTTTTTTTGGAGCTGGCCGCAAAAGCGCAGGATGGCTTCAGGCCCTGTTCTGGTTACAGGGGGCAGGCTGAGCCTGTGGTTAATTCTTCTTCCTGATGGGAAAATAGAGTGGCCTGTGCCTGTCCCAACACCAAGAGCTAGTGTCTCATTGGTTCCCCGAGTTCCCGTTCATCCTCAGGACAAATTGCAACCTGTACGGAACAGGAGGTTAAAGGTGCTGATGCTCCAAGTAGGGAGATTGCTAGTAAAGTGGCTGGAATGGGGAACCCGAGCACAAGGAGATGAGAAATGAGGTGCGTTTTAGAAACCTTTCCCCATCACACGGTGTACCATCTTCTGGGTTTCTCATGCATGTTTTCGATGTAGGAAGATGCCCTTGAACCTGGAGATTTGGGACCCATGCGATGGGTAGCAGGCAGTATTACTTTAAGGGTCTGCGTTTGCTCACCCAACCTCACCAAAACTCTCAGCCCCAAGAGTGTCCACCCTTATGTCTCATCCAGCTGTGGGTCTAGATATGGTCACTCCAGGTTGCATCACAGCCCCTGAACGAATTGTGTAAGAATTTCTCTCTCTTTCCCTGTCTTTGTTTCTTGGGTTTTTGAAAGTAATTTATTTTTATAATGGGGTTTAGCTGCTTTTCACGGCTGTGTTTATGCCTCTTTACACCCACTTGACACACTAACAGAGAGATATCAATACATAGGTTTTAAGATTATTACTAGTCAGATATATCCTTGTGCGGTGAATCGGGCGTGTTGAGTCCAGTTCTCTGAGCAAGGAGTAGGTCTTCTCTAGTACATATTGGGTTTATGGAACGGTATCTGAGCTGATTTGAAACTCTTGTTTTATGTATCACCCCACCTCACCTTTCCCATTAAGCAGCCATAGTGTGTTTTCTGCATGTGTGACTCTGTTCTGTTTTGTAATTCAGTTCAAGTGTAACGGTTTTTACATTCCCTCTATAAGTGACACTTTATGAGAAGTGTCCTTTTCTGTGTGACTTATTTCACTTAGAATCGTCGTACCTAAATCCACTCATCATGCTGCTACTAGCCTTATGACATTGATTTCATGGCTGAGTGATATTCCATTGTACATAAGGACCACAAATTTTTGATCCATTTTTCGCTTTCCTGGGATATTTAAGGTGGAATGAAGTGGAGGTCCTTGTCAACAGAGCAGCCCTAAACTTTGGGGTGCTTGTGTCTTGCTGATTTTCAATTTTCCCACTTTATCCCCCCATCCGTGGAAGTGCCCTATGCTCTCTAAGGTGTGTTTTTTAGATGTTTCAGGACACACCGTACACTTCTCCAGAGTGCCTGTTGGCAATTTACATCCCGCCCATCAGTGTAGCAAGGCTCCCATTTCTCCATGGCCTGTCCTGCATTTCTGGTTTTGACACTTTTTTCAGCATGGCCCTTTTGACCGATGGGAAGCGAGACTTCTTTGTAGCGCTGATTTGCCTTTCCAGGTTGCTTGGTTGGCCAAAAAGGACGTATGCGTTTTTTCCTGAATATATTCAGGAAAAAACGCATACGTGCTTTTTGGCCAAGGGCATCATTGTCAACGTTTTGCCACTTTTCATGTGCTTTAAAGGCGATTCGAATCTACCTCCTGAAATCTGTTTCCTGCAATTCTGCCTTGATTTCAAATCCTCTTCTTTGCCTTCCCTCAATATATTTGTGGACGAGAGTTATCATTTATAACTCTGCAGGTTTGTGAATTGCAGTGCCCTGAAGCTCCATTTTACAAGTCGCTTTTCTGGGAGCTGGCCGCAAAAGCGCAGGATGGCTTCAGGCCCTGTTCTGGTTCCGGGGGACAGGCTGAGCCTGTGGTTAATTCTTCTTCCTGATGGGAAAATAGAGTGACCTGTGCCTGTCCCAACACCAAGAGCTAGTCTCTCATTGGTTCCCCGTCTTCCCGTTCATCCTCAGGACAAATTGCAACCTGTACGGAACAGGAGGTTAAAGGTGCTGATGCTCCAAGTAGGGAGATTGCTAGTAAAGTGGCTGGAATGGCGAACCCGAGCACAAGGAGATGAGAAATGAGGTGCGTTTTAGAAACCTTTCCCCATCACATGGTGTACCATCTTCTGGGTTTCTCATGCATGTTTTTGATGTAGGAAGATGCCCTTGAACCTGGAGATTTGGGACCCATGCGATGGGTAGCACGCAGTATTACTTTAAAGGGTCTGCGTTTGCTCACCCAACCTCACCAAACCTCTCAGCCCCAAGAGTGTCCACCCTTATATCTCATCCAGCTGTGGGTCTAGATATGGTCACTCCAGGTTGCATCACAGCCCCTGAACGAATTGTGTAAGAATTTCTCTCTCTTTCCCTGTCTTTGTTTCATGGGTTTTTAAAAGGAATTTATTTTTATAATGGGGTTTAGCTGCTTTTCACGGCTGTGTTTATGCCGCTTTACACCCACTTGACACACTAACAGAGAGATATCAATACATAGGCTTTAAGATTATTACTAGTCAGATATATTCTTGTGCGGTGAATCGGGCGTGTTGAGTCCAGTTCTCTGAGCAAGGAGTAGGTCTTGTCTATTACATATTGGGTTTATGGAACGGTATCTGAGCTAATTTGAAACTCTTGTTTTATGTATCACCCCACCTCACCTTTCCCGTTAAGCAGCCATAGTGTGTTTTCTGCATGTGTGACTCTGTTCTGTTTTGTAATTCAGTTCAAGTGTAACGATTTTTACATTCCCTCTATAAGTGACACCTTATGAGAAGTGTCCTTTTCTGTGTGACTTATTTCACTTAGAATCGTCGTACCTAAATCCACTCATCATGCTGTTACTAGCCTTATGACATTGATTTCATGGCTGAGTGATATTCCATTGTACATAAGGACCACAACTTTTTTATCCATTTTTCGCTTTCCTTGGATATTTAATGTGGAATGAAGTGGAGGTCCTTGTCAACAGAGCAGACCTAAACTTTGGGGTGCTAGTGTCTTGCTGATTTTCAATTTTCCCACTTTATCCCCCCATGCGTGGAAGTGCCCTATGCTCTCTAAGCTGTGTTTTATAGATGTTTCAGGACACACCGTACCCTTCTCCAGAGTGGCTGTTGGCAATTTACATCCCGCCCATCAGTGTAGGAAGGCTCCCATTTCTCCATGGCCTGTCCTGCATTTCTGGTTTTGACACTTTTTTCAGCATGGCCCTTTTGACCGATGGGAAGCGAGACTTCTTTGTAGCGCTGATTTGCCTTTCCAGGTTGCTTGGTTGGCCAAAAAGGGCGTATGCGTTTTTTCCTGAATATATTCAGGAAAAAACGCATACGCCCTTTTTGGCCAAGAGCATCATTGTCAACGTTTTGCTGCTTTTCACGTGCTTTAAAGGCGATTCGAATCTACCTCCTGAAATCTGTTTCCTGCAATTCTGCTTTGAGTTCAAATCCTCTTCTTTGCCTTCCCTCAATATATTTGTGGACGAGAGTTATCATTTATAACTCTGCCGGTTTGTGAATAGCAGTGCCCTGAAGCTCCATTTTAAAACTCGCTTTTTTTGGAGCTGGCCGCAAAAGCGCAGGATGGCTTCAGGCCCTGTTCTGGTTACGGGGGGCAGGCTGAGCCTGTGGTTAATTCTTCTTCCTGATGGGAAAATAGAGTGACCTGTGCCTGTCCCAACACCAAGAGCTAGTGTCTCATTGGTTCCCCGAGTTCCCGTTCATCCTCAGGAAAAATTGCAACCTGTACGGAACAGGAGGTTAAAGGTGCTGATGCTCCAAGTAGGGAGATTGCTAGTAATGTGGCTGGAATGGGGAACCCGAGCACAAGGAGATGAGAAATGAGGTGCGTTTTAGAAACCTTTCCCCATCACACGGTGTACCATCTTCTGGGTTTCTCATGCATGTTTTCGATGTAGGAAGATGCCCTTGAACCTGGAGATTTGGGACCCATGCGATGGGTAGCAGGCAGTATTACTTTAAGGGTCTGCGTTTGCTCACCCAACCTCACCAAAACTCTCAGCCCCAAGAGTGTCCACCCTTATGTCTCATCCAGCTGTGGGTCTAGATATGGTCACTCCAGGTTGCATCACAGCCCCTGAACGAATTGTGTAAGAATTTCTCTCTCTTTCCCTGTCTTTGTTTCTTGGGTTTTTGAAAGTAATTTATTTTTATAATGGGGTTTAGCTGCTTTTCACGGCTGTGTTTATGCCTCTTTACACCCACTTGACACACTAACAGAGAGATATCAATACATAGGTTTTAAGATTATTACTAGTCAGATATATTCTTGTGCGGTGAATCGGGCGTGTTGAGTCCAGTTCTCTGAGCAAGGAGTAGGTCTTCTCTAGTACATATTGGGTTTATGGAACGGTATCTGAGCTGATTTGAAACTCTTGTTTTATGTATCACCCCACCTCACCTTTCCCATTAAGCAGCCATAGTGTGTTTTCTGCATGTGTGACTCTGTTCTGTTTTGTAATTCAGTTCAAGTGTAACGGTTTTTACATTCCCTCTATAAGTGACACTTTATGAGAAGTGTCCTTTTCTGTGTGACTTATTTCACTTAGAATCGTCGTACCTAAATCCACTCATCATGCTGCTACTAGCCTTATGACATTGATTTCATGGCTGAGTGATATTCCATTGTACATAAGGACCACAAATTTTTGATCCATTTTTCGCTTTCCTGGGATATTTAAGGTGGAATGAAGTGGAGGTCCTTGTCAACAGAGCAGCCCTAAACTTTGGGGTGCTTGTGTCTTGCTGATTTTCAATTTTCCCACTTTATCCCCCCATCCGTGGAAGTGCCCTATGCTCTCTAAGGTGTGTTTTTTAGATGTTTCAGGACACACCGTACACTTCTCCAGAGTGCCTGTTGGCAATTTACATCCCGCCCATCAGTGTAGCAAGGCTCCCATTTCTCCATGGCCTGTCCTGCATTTCTGGTTTTGACACTTTTTTCAGCATGGCCCTTTTGACCGATGGGAAGTGAGACTTCTTTGTAGCGCTGATTTGCCTTTCCAGGTTGCTTGGTTGGCCAAAAAGGACGTATGCGTTTTTTCCTGAATATATTCAGGAAAAAACGCATACGTGCTTTTTGGCCAAGGGCATCATTGTCAACGTTTTGCCGCTTTTCATGTGCTTTAAAGGCGATTCGAATCTACCTCCTGAAATCTGTTTCCTGCAATTCTGCCTTGATTTCAAATCCTCTTCTTTGCCTTCCCTCAATATATTTTTGGACGAGAGTTATCATTTATAACTCTGCAGGTTTGTGAATTGCAGTGCCCTGAAGCTCCATTTTACAAGTCGCTTTTCTGGGAGCTGGCCGCAAAAGCGCAGGATGGCTTCAGGCCCTGTTCTGGTTCCGGGGGACAGGCTGAGCCTGTGGTTAATTCTTCTTCCTGATGGGAAAATAGAGTGACCTGTGCCTGTCCCAACACCAAGAGCTAGTCTCTCATTGGTTCCCCGTCTTCCCGTTCATCCTCAGGACAAATTGCAACCTGTACGGAACAGGAGGTTAAAGGTGCTGATGCTCCAAGTAGGGAGATTGCTAGTAAAGTGGCTGGAATGGCGAACCCGAGCACAAGGAGATGAGAAATGAGGTGCGTTTTAGAAACCTTTCCCCATCACATGGTGTACCATCTTCTGGGTTTCTCATGCATGTTTTCGATGTAGGAAGATGCCCTTGAACCTGGAGATTTGGGACCCATGCGATGGGTAGCACGCAGTATTACTTTAAAGGGTCTGCGTTTGCTCACCCAACCTCACCAAACCTCTCAGCCCCAAGAGTGTCCACCCTTATATCTCATCCAGCTGTGGGTCTAGATATGGTCACTCCAGGTTGCATCACAGCCCCTGAACGAATTGTGTAAGAATTTCTCTCTCTTTCCCTGTCTTTGTTTCATGGGTTTTTAAAAGGAATTTATTTTTATAATGGGGTTTAGCTGCTTTTCACGGCTGTGTTTATGCCGCTTTACACCCACTTGACACACTAACAGAGAGATATCAATACATAGGCTTTAAGATTATTACTAGTCAGATATATTCTTGTGCGGTGAATCGGGCGTGTTGAGTCCAGTTCTCTGAGCAAGGAGTAGGTCTTGTCTATTACATATTGGGTTTATGGAACGGTATCTGAGCTAATTTGAAACTCTTGTTTTATGTATCACCCCACCTCACCTTTCCCGTTAAGCAGCCATAGTGTGTTTTCTGCATGTGTGACTCTGTTCTGTTTTGTAATTCAGTTCAAGTGTAACGATTTTTACATTCCCTCTATAAGTGACACCTTATGAGAAGTGTCCTTTTCTGTGTGACTTATTTCACTTAGAATCGTCGTACCTAAATCCACTCATCATGCTGTTACTAGCCTTATGACATTGATTTCATGGCTGAGTGATATTCCATTGTACATAAGGACCACAACTTTTTTATCCATTTTTCGCTTTCCTTGGATATTTAATGTGGAATGAAGTGGAGGTCCTTGTCAACAGAGCAGACCTAAACTTTGGGGTGCTAGTGTCTTGCTGATTTTCAATTTTCCCACTTTATAGCCCCATGCGTGGAAGTGCCCTATGCTCTCTAAGCTGTGTTTTATAGATGTTTCAGGACACACCGTACCCTTCTCCAGAGTGGCTGTTGGCAATTTACATCCCGCCCATCAGTGTAGCAAGGCTCCCATTTCTCCATTGCCTGTCCTGCATTTCTGGTTTTGACACTTTTTTCAGCATGGCCCTTTTGACCGATGGGAAGCGAGACTTCTTTGTAGCGCTGATTTGCCTTTCCAGGTTGCTTGGTTGGCCAAAAAGGGCGTATGCGTTTTTTCCTGAATATATTCAGGAAAAAACGCATACGCCCTTTTTGGCCAAGAGCATCATTGTCAACGTTTTGCTGCTTTTCACGTGCTTTAAAGGCGATTCGAATCTACCTCCTGAAATCTGTTTCCTGCAATTCTGCTTTGAGTTCAAATCCTCTTCTTTGCCTTCCCTCAATATATTTGTGGACGAGAGTTATCATTTATAACTCTGCCGGTTTGTGAATAGCAGTGCCCTGAAGCTCCATTTTAAAACTCGCTTTTTTTGGAGCTGGCCGCAAAAGCGCAGGATGGCTTCAGGCCCTGTTCTGGTTACGGGGGGCAGGCTGAGCCTGTGGTTAATTCTTCTTCCTGATGGGAAAATAGAGTGACCTGTGCCTGTCCCAACACCAAGAGCTAGTGTCTCATTGGTTCCCCGAGTTCCCGTTCATCCTCAGGAAAAATTGCAACCTGTACGGAACAGGAGGTTAAAGGTGCTGATGCTCCAAGTAGGGAGATTGCTAGTAATGTGGCTGGAATGGGGAACCCGAGCACAAGGAGATGAGAAATGAGGTGCGTTTTAGAAACCTTTCCCCATCACACGGTGTACCATCTTCTGGGTTTCTCATGCATGTTTTCGATGTAGGAAGATGCCCTTGAACCTGGAGATTTGGGACCCATGCGATGGGTAGCAGGCAGTATTACTTTAAGGGTCTGCGTTTGCTCACCCAACCTCACCAAAACTCTCAGCCCCAAGAGTGTCCACCCTTATGTCTCATCCAGCTGTGGGTCTAGATATGGTCACTCCAGGTTGCATCACAGCCCCTGAACGAATTGTGTAAGAATTTCTCTCTCTTTCCCTGTCTTTGTTTCTTGGGTTTTTGAAAGTAATTTATTTTTATAATGGGGTTTAGCTGCTTTTCACGGCTGTGTTTATGCCTCTTTACACCCACTTGACACACTAACAGAGAGATATCAATACATAGGTTTTAAGATTATTACTAGTCAGATATATTCTTGTGCGGTGAATCGGGCGTGTTGAGTCCAGTTCTCTGAGCAAGGAGTAGGTCTTCTCTAGTACATATTGGGTTTATGGAACGGTATCTGAGCTGATTTGAAACTCTTGTTTTATGTATCACCCCACCTCACCTTTCCCATTAAGCAGCCATAGTGTGTTTTCTGCATGTGTGACTCTGTTCTGTTTTGTAATTCAGTTCAAGTGTAACGGTTTTTACATTCCCTCTATAAGTGACACTTTATGAGAAGTGTCCTTTTCTGTGTGACTTATTTCACTTAGAATCGTCGTACCTAAATCCACTCATCATGCTGCTACTAGCCTTATGACATTGATTTCATGGCTGAGTGATATTCCATTGTACATAAGGACCACAAATTTTTGATCCATTTTTCGCTTTCCTGGGATATTTAAGGTGGAATGAAGTGGAGGTCCTTGTCAACAGAGCAGCCCTAAACTTTGGGGTGCTTGTGTCTTGCTGATTTTCAATTTTCCCACTTTATCCCCCCATCCGTGGAAGTGCCCTATGCTCTCTAAGGTGTGTTTTTTAGATGTTTCAGGACACACCGTACACTTCTCCAGAGTGCCTGTTGGCAATTTACATCCCGCCCATCAGTGTAGCAAGGCTCCCATTTCTCCATGGCCTGTCCTGCATTTCTGGTTTTGACACTTTTTTCAGCATGGCCCTTTTGACCGATGGGAAGCGAGACTTCTTTGTAGCGCTGATTTGCCTTTCCAGGTTGCTTGGTTGGCCAAAAAGGACGTATGCGTTTTTTCCTGAATATATTCAGGAAAAAACGCATACGTGCTTTTTGGCCAAGGGCATCATTGTCAACGTTTTGCCGCTTTTCATGTGCTTTAAAGGCGATTCGAATCTACCTCCTGAAATCTGTTTCCTGCAATTCTGCCTTGATTTCAAATCCTCTTCTTTGCCTTCCCTCAATATATTTGTGGACGAGAGTTATCATTTATAACTCTGCAGGTTTGTGAATTGCAGTGCCCTGAAGCTCCATTTTACAAGTCGCTTTTCTGGGAGCTGGCCGCAAAAGCGCAGGATGGCTTCAGGCCCTGTTCTGGTTCCGGGGGACAGGCTGAGCCTGTGGTTAATTCTTCTTCCTGATGGGAAAATAGAGTGACCTGTGCCTGTCCCAACACCAAGAGCTAGTCTCTCATTGGTTCCCCGTCTTCCCGTTCATCCTCAGGACAAATTGCAACCTGTACGGAACAGGAGGTTAAAGGTGCTGATGCTCCAAGTAGGGAGATTGCTAGTAAAGTGGCTGGAATGGCGAACCCGAGCACAAGGAGATGAGAAATGAGGTGCGTTTTAGAAACCTTTCCCCATCACATGGTGTACCATCTTCTGGGTTTCTCATGCATGTTTTCGATGTAGGAAGATGCCCTTGAACCTGGAGATTTGGGACCCATGCGATGGGTAGCACGCAGTATTACTTTAAAGGGTCTGCGTTTGCTCACCCAACCTCACCAAACCTCTCAGCCCCAAGAGTGTCCACCCTTATATCTCATCCAGCTGTGGGTCTAGATATGGTCACTCCAGGTTGCATCACAGCCCCTGAACGAATTGTGTAAGAATTTCTCTCTCTTTCCCTGTCTTTGTTTCATGGGTTTTTAAAAGGAATTTATTTTTATAATGGGGTTTAGCTGCTTTTCACGGCTGTGTTTATGCCGCTTTACACCCACTTGACACACTAACAGAGAGATATCAATACATAGGCTTTAAGATTATTACTAGTCAGATATATTCTTGTGCGGTGAATCGGGCGTGTTGAGTCCAGTTCTCTGAGCAAGGAGTAGGTCTTGTCTATTACATATTGGGTTTATGGAACGGTATCTGAGCTAATTTGAAACTCTTGTTTTATGTATCACCCCACCTCACCTTTCCCGTTAAGCAGCCATAGTGTGTTTTCTGCATGTGTGACTCTGTTCTGTTTTGTAATTCAGTTCAAGTGTAACGATTTTTACATTCCCTCTATAAGTGACACCTTATGAGAAGTGTCCTTTTCTGTGTGACTTATTTCACTTAGAATCGTCGTACCTAAATCCACTCATCATGCTGCTACTAGCCTTATGACATTGATTTCATGGCTGAGTGATATTCCATTGTACATAAGGACCACAACTTTTTTATCCATTTTTCGCTTTCCTGGGATATTTAAGGTGGAATGAAGTGGAGGTCCTTGTCAACAGAGCAGACCTAAACTTTGGGGTGCTAGTGTCTTGCTGATTTTCAATTTTCCCACTTTATCCCCCCATGCGTGGAAGTGCCCTATGCTCTCTAAGCTGTGTTTTATAGATGTTTCAGGACACACCGTACCCTTCTCCAGAGTGGCTGTTGGCAATTTACATCCCGCCCATCAGTGTAGGAAGGCTCCCATTTCTCCATGGCCTGTCCTGCATTTCTGGTTTGGACACTTTTTTCAGCATGGCCCTTTTGACCGATGGGAAGCGAGACTTCTTTGTAGCGCTGATTTGCCTTTCCAGGTTGATTGGTTGGCCAAAAAGGGCGTATGCGTTTTTTCCTGAATATATTCAGGAAAAAACGCATACGCCCTTTTTGGCCAAGAGCATCATTGTCAACGTTTTGCTGCTTTTCACGTGCTTTAAAGGCGATTCGAATCTACCTCCTGAAATCTGTTTCCTGCAATTCTGCCTTGAGTTCAAATCCTCTTCTTTGCCTTCCCTCAATATATTTGTGGACGAGAGTTATCATTTATAACTCTGCAGGTTTGTGAATAGCAGTGCCCTGAAGCTCCATTTTAAAACTCGCTTTTTTTGGAGCTGGCCGCAAAAGCGCAGGATGGCTTCAGGCCCTGTTCTGGTTACAGGGGGCAGGCTGAGCCTGTGGTTAATTCTTCTTCCTGATGGGAAAATAGAGTGGCCTGTGCCTGTCCCAACACCAAGAGCTAGTGTCTCATTGGTTCCCCGAGTTCCCGTTCATCCTCAGGACAAATTGCAACCTGTACGGAACAGGAGGTTAAAGGTGCTGATGCTCCAAGTAGGGAGATTGCTAGTAAAGTGGCTGGAATGGGGAACCCGAGCACAAGGAGATGAGAAATGAGGTGCGTTTTAGAAACCTTTCCCCATCACACGGTGTACCATCTTCTGGGTTTCTCATGCATGTTTTCGATGTAGGAAGATGCCCTTGAACCTGGAGATTTGGGACCCATGCGATGGGTAGCAGGCAGTATTACTTTAAGGGTCTGCGTTTGCTCACCCAACCTCACCAAAACTCTCAGCCCCAAGAGTGTCCACCCTTATGTCTCATCCAGCTGTGGGTCTAGATATGGTCACTCCAGGTTGCATCACAGCCCCTGAACGAATTGTGTAAGAATTTCTCTCTCTTTCCCTGTCTTTGTTTCTTGGGTTTTTGAAAGTAATTTATTTTTATAATGGGGTTTAGCTGCTTTTCACGGCTGTGTTTATGCCTCTTTACACCCACTTGACACACTAACAGAGAGATATCAATACATAGGTTTTAAGATTATTACTAGTCAGATATATCCTTGTGCGGTGAATCGGGCGTGTTGAGTCCAGTTCTCTGAGCAAGGAGTAGGTCTTCTCTAGTACATATTGGGTTTATGGAACGGTATCTGAGCTGATTTGAAACTCTTGTTTTATGTATCACCCCACCTCACCTTTCCCATTAAGCAGCCATAGTGTGTTTTCTGCATGTGTGACTCTGTTCTGTTTTGTAATTCAGTTCAAGTGTAACGGTTTTTACATTCCCTCTATAAGTGACACTTTATGAGAAGTGTCCTTTTCTGTGTGACTTATTTCACTTAGAATCGTCGTACCTAAATCCACTCATCATGCTGCTACTAGCCTTATGACATTGATTTCATGGCTGAGTGATATTCCATTGTACATAAGGACCACAAATTTTTGATCCATTTTTCGCTTTCCTGGGATATTTAAGGTGGAATGAAGTGGAGGTCCTTGTCAACAGAGCAGCCCTAAACTTTGGGGTGCTTGTGTCTTGCTGATTTTCAATTTTCCCACTTTATCCCCCCATCCGTGGAAGTGCCCTATGCTCTCTAAGGTGTGTTTTTTAGATGTTTCAGGACACACCGTACACTTCTCCAGAGTGCCTGTTGGCAATTTACATCCCGCCCATCAGTGTAGCAAGGCTCCCATTTCTCCATGGCCTGTCCTGCATTTCTGGTTTTGACACTTTTTTCAGCATGGCCCTTTTGACCGATGGGAAGTGAGACTTCTTTGTAGCGCTGATTTGCCTTTCCAGGTTGCTTGGTTGGCCAAAAAGGACGTATGCGTTTTTTCCTGAATATATTCAGGAAAAAACGCATACGTGCTTTTTGGCCAAGGGCATCATTGTCAACGTTTTGCCGCTTTTCATGTGCTTTAAAGGCGATTCGAATCTACCTCCTGAAATCTGTTTCCTGCAATTCTGCCTTGATTTCAAATCCTCTTCTTTGCCTTCCCTCAATATATTTGTGGACGAGAGTTATCATTTATAACTCTGCAGGTTTGTGAATTGCAGTGCCCTGAAGCTCCATTTTACAAGTCGCTTTTCTGGGAGCTGGCCGCAAAAGCGCAGGATGGCTTCAGGCCCTGTTCTGGTTCCGGGGGACAGGCTGAGCCTGTGGTTAATTCTTCTTCCTGATGGGAAAATAGAGTGACCTGTGCCTGTCCCAACACCAAGAGCTAGTCTCTCATTGGTTCCCCGTCTTCCCGTTCATCCTCAGGACAAATTGCAACCTGTACGGAACAGGAGGTTAAAGGTGCTGATGCTCCAAGTAGGGAGATTGCTAGTAAAGTGGCTGGAATGGCGAACCCGAGCACAAGGAGATGAGAAATGAGGTGCGTTTTAGAAACCTTTCCCCATCACATGGTGTACCATCTTCTGGGTTTCTCATGCATGTTTTCGATGTAGGAAGATGCCCTTGAACCTGGAGATTTGGGACCCATGCGATGGGTAGCACGCAGTATTACTTTAAAGGGTCTGCGTTTGCTCACCCAACCTCACCAAACCTCTCAGCCCCAAGAGTGTCCACCCTTATATCTCATCCAGCTGTGGGTCTAGATATGGTCACTCCAGGTTGCATCACAGCCCCTGAACGAATTGTGTAAGAATTTCTCTCTCTTTCCCTGTCTTTGTTTCATGGGTTTTTAAAAGGAATTTATTTTTATAATGGGGTTTAGCTGCTTTTCACGGCTGTGTTTATGCCGCTTTACACCCACTTGACACACTAACAGAGAGATATCAATACATAGGCTTTAAGATTATTACTAGTCAGATATATTCTTGTGCGGTGAATCGGGCGTGTTGAGTCCAGTTCTCTGAGCAAGGAGTAGGTCTTGTCTATTACATATTGGGTTTATGGAACGGTATCTGAGCTAATTTGAAACTCTTGTTTTATGTATCACCCCACCTCACCTTTCCCGTTAAGCAGCCATAGTGTGTTTTCTGCATGTGTGACTCTGTTCTGTTTTGTAATTCAGTTCAAGTGTAACGATTTTTACATTCCCTCTATAAGTGACACCTTATGAGAAGTGTCCTTTTCTGTGTGACTTATTTCACTTAGAATCGTCGTACCTAAATCCACTCATCATGCTGTTACTAGCCTTATGACATTGATTTCATGGCTGAGTGATATTCCATTGTACATAAGGACCACAACTTTTTTATCCATTTTTCGCTTTCCTTGGATATTTAATGTGGAATGAAGTGGAGGTCCTTGTCAACAGAGCAGACCTAAACTTTGGGGTGCTAGTGTCTTGCTGATTTTCAATTTTCCCACTTTATACCCCCATGCGTGGAAGTGCCCTATGCTCTCTAAGCTGTGTTTTATAGATGTTTCAGGACACACCGTACCCTTCTCCAGAGTGGCTGTTGGCAATTTACATCCCGCCCATCAGTGTAGCAAGGCTCCCATTTCTCCATTGCCTGTCCTGCATTTCTGGTTTTGACACTTTTTTCAGCATGGCCCTTTTGACCGATGGGAAGCGAGACTTCTTTGTAGCGCTGATTTGCCTTTCCAGGTTGCTTGGTTGGCCAAAAAGGGCGTATGCGTTTTTTCCTGAATATATTCAGGAAAAAACGCATACGCCCTTTTTGGCCAAGAGCATCATTGTCAACGTTTTGCTGCTTTTCACGTGCTTTAAAGGCGATTCGAATCTACCTCCTGAAATCTGTTTCCTGCAATTCTGCTTTGAGTTCAAATCCTCTTCTTTGCCTTCCCTCAATATATTTGTGGACGAGAGTTATCATTTATAACTCTGCCGGTTTGTGAATAGCAGTGCCCTGAAGCTCCATTTTAAAACTCGCTTTTTTTGGAGCTGGCCGCAAAAGCGCAGGATGGCTTCAGGCCCTGTTCTGGTTACGGGGGGCAGGCTGAGCCTGTGGTTAATTCTTCTTCCTGATGGGAAAATAGAGTGACCTGTGCCTGTCCCAACACCAAGAGCTAGTGTCTCATTGGTTCCCCGAGTTCCCGTTCATCCTCAGGAAAAATTGCAACCTGTACGGAACAGGAGGTTAAAGGTGCTGATGCTCCAAGTAGGGAGATTGCTAGTAATGTGGCTGGAATGGGGAACCCGAGCACAAGGAGATGAGAAATGAGGTGCGTTTTAGAAACCTTTCCCCATCACACGGTGTACCATCTTCTGGGTTTCTCATGCATGTTTTCGATGTAGGAAGATGCCCTTGAACCTGGAGATTTGGGACCCATGCGATGGGTAGCAGGCAGTATTACTTTAAGGGTCTGCGTTTGCTCACCCAACCTCACCAAAACTCTCAGCCCCAAGAGTGTCCACCCTTATGTCTCATCCAGCTGTGGGTCTAGATATGGTCACTCCAGGTTGCATCACAGCCCCTGAACGAATTGTGTAAGAATTTCTCTCTCTTTCCCTGTCTTTGTTTCTTGGGTTTTTGAAAGTAATTTATTTTTATAATGGGGTTTAGCTGCTTTTCACGGCTGTGTTTATGCCTCTTTACACCCACTTGACACACTAACAGAGAGATATCAATACATAGGTTTTAAGATTATTACTAGTCAGATATATTCTTGTGCGGTGAATCGGGCGTGTTGAGTCCAGTTCTCTGAGCAAGGAGTAGGTCTTCTCTAGTACATATTGGGTTTATGGAACGGTATCTGAGCTGATTTGAAACTCTTGTTTTATGTATCACCCCACCTCACCTTTCCCATTAAGCAGCCATAGTGTGTTTTCTGCATGTGTGACTCTGTTCTGTTTTGTAATTCAGTTCAAGTGTAACGGTTTTTACATTCCCTCTATAAGTGACACTTTATGAGAAGTGTCCTTTTCTGTGTGACTTATTTCACTTAGAATCGTCGTACCTAAATCCACTCATCATGCTGCTACTAGCCTTATGACATTGATTTCATGGCTGAGTGATATTCCATTGTACATAAGGACCACAAATTTTTGATCCATTTTTCGCTTTCCTGGGATATTTAAGGTGGAATGAAGTGGAGGTCCTTGTCAACAGAGCAGCCCTAAACTTTGGGGTGCTTGTGTCTTGCTGATTTTCAATTTTCCCACTTTATCCCCCCATCCGTGGAAGTGCCCTATGCTCTCTAAGGTGTGTTTTTTAGATGTTTCAGGACACACCGTACACTTCTCCAGAGTGCCTGTTGGCAATTTACATCCCGCCCATCAGTGTAGCAAGGCTCCCATTTCTCCATGGCCTGTCCTGCATTTCTGGTTTTGACACTTTTTTCAGCATGGCCCTTTTGACCGATGGGAAGCGAGACTTCTTTGTAGCGCTGATTTGCCTTTCCAGGTTGCTTGGTTGGCCAAAAAGGACGTATGCGTTTTTTCCTGAATATATTCAGGAAAAAACGCATACGTGCTTTTTGGCCAAGGGCATCATTGTCAACGTTTTGCCGCTTTTCATGTGCTTTAAAGGCGATTCGAATCTACCTCCTGAAATCTGTTTCCTGCAATTCTGCCTTGATTTCAAATCCTCTTCTTTGCCTTCCCTCAATATATTTGTGGACGAGAGTTATCATTTATAACTCTGCAGGTTTGTGAATTGCAGTGCCCTGAAGCTCCATTTTACAAGTCGCTTTTCTGGGAGCTGGCCGCAAAAGCGCAGGATGGCTTCAGGCCCTGTTCTGGTTCCGGGGGACAGGCTGAGCCTGTGGTTAATTCTTCTTCCTGATGGGAAAATAGAGTGACCTGTGCCTGTCCCAACACCAAGAGCTAGTCTCTCATTGGTTCCCCGTCTTCCCGTTCATCCTCAGGACAAATTGCAACCTGTACGGAACAGGAGGTTAAAGGTGCTGATGCTCCAAGTAGGGAGATTGCTAGTAAAGTGGCTGGAATGGCGAACCCGAGCACAAGGAGATGAGAAATGAGGTGCGTTTTAGAAACCTTTCCCCATCACATGGTGTACCATCTTCTGGGTTTCTCATGCATGTTTTCGATGTAGGAAGATGCCCTTGAACCTGGAGATTTGGGACCCATGCGATGGGTAGCACGCAGTATTACTTTAAAGGGTCTGCGTTTGCTCACCCAACCTCACCAAACCTCTCAGCCCCAAGAGTGTCCACCCTTATATCTCATCCAGCTGTGGGTCTAGATATGGTCACTCCAGGTTGCATCACAGCCCCTGAACGAATTGTGTAAGAATTTCTCTCTCTTTCCCTGTCTTTGTTTCATGGGTTTTTAAAAGGAATTTATTTTTATAATGGGGTTTAGCTGCTTTTCACGGCTGTGTTTATGCCGCTTTACACCCACTTGACACACTAACAGAGAGATATCAATACATAGGCTTTAAGATTATTACTAGTCAGATATATTCTTGTGCGGTGAATCGGGCGTGTTGAGTCCAGTTCTCTGAGCAAGGAGTAGGTCTTGTCTATTACATATTGGGTTTATGGAACGGTATCTGAGCTAATTTGAAACTCTTGTTTTATGTATCACCCCACCTCACCTTTCCCGTTAAGCAGCCATAGTGTGTTTTCTGCATGTGTGACTCTGTTCTGTTTTGTAATTCAGTTCAAGTGTAACGATTTTTACATTCCCTCTATAAGTGACACCTTATGAGAAGTGTCCTTTTCTGTGTGACTTATTTCACTTAGAATCGTCGTACCTAAATCCACTCATCATGCTGCTACTAGCCTTATGACATTGATTTCATGGCTGAGTGATATTCCATTGTACATAAGGACCACAACTTTTTTATCCATTTTTCGCTTTCCTGGGATATTTAAGGTGGAATGAAGTGGAGGTCCTTGTCAACAGAGCAGACCTAAACTTTGGGGTGCTAGTGTCTTGCTGATTTTCAATTTTCCCACTTTATCCCCCCATGCGTGGAAGTGCCCTATGCTCTCTAAGCTGTGTTTTATAGATGTTTCAGGACACACCGTACCCTTCTCCAGAGTGGCTGTTGGCAATTTACATCCCGCCCATCAGTGTAGGAAGGCTCCCATTTCTCCATGGCCTGTCCTGCATTTCTGGTTTGGACACTTTTTTCAGCATGGCCCTTTTGACCGATGGGAAGCGAGACTTCTTTGTAGCGCTGATTTGCCTTTCCAGGTTGATTGGTTGGCCAAAAAGGGCGTATGCGTTTTTTCCTGAATATATTCAGGAAAAAACGCATACGCCCTTTTTGGCCAAGAGCATCATTGTCAACGTTTTGCTGCTTTTCACGTGCTTTAAAGGCGATTCGAATCTACCTCCTGAAATCTGTTTCCTGCAATTCTGCCTTGAGTTCAAATCCTCTTCTTTGCCTTCCCTCAATATATTTGTGGACGAGAGTTATCATTTATAACTCTGCAGGTTTGTGAATAGCAGTGCCCTGAAGCTCCATTTTAAAACTCGCTTTTTTTGGAGCTGGCCGCAAAAGCGCAGGATGGCTTCAGGCCCTGTTCTGGTTACAGGGGGCAGGCTGAGCCTGTGGTTAATTCTTCTTCCTGATGGGAAAATAGAGTGGCCTGTGCCTGTCCCAACACCAAGAGCTAGTGTCTCATTGGTTCCCCGAGTTCCCGTTCATCCTCAGGACAAATTGCAACCTGTACGGAACAGGAGGTTAAAGGTGCTGATGCTCCAAGTAGGGAGATTGCTAGTAAAGTGGCTGGAATGGGGAACCCGAGCACAAGGAGATGAGAAATGAGGTGCGTTTTAGAAACCTTTCCCCATCACACGGTGTACCATCTTCTGGGTTTCTCATGCATGTTTTCGATGTAGGAAGATGCCCTTGAACCTGGAGATTTGGGACCCATGCGATGGGTAGCAGGCAGTATTACTTTAAGGGTCTGCGTTTGCTCACCCAACCTCACCAAAACTCTCAGCCCCAAGAGTGTCCACCCTTATGTCTCATCCAGCTGTGGGTCTAGATATGGTCACTCCAGGTTGCATCACAGCCCCTGAACGAATTGTGTAAGAATTTCTCTCTCTTTCCCTGTCTTTGTTTCTTGGGTTTTTGAAAGTAATTTATTTTTATAATGGGGTTTAGCTGCTTTTCACGGCTGTGTTTATGCCTCTTTACACCCACTTGACACACTAACAGAGAGATATCAATACATAGGTTTTAAGATTATTACTAGTCAGATATATCCTTGTGCGGTGAATCGGGCGTGTTGAGTCCAGTTCTCTGAGCAAGGAGTAGGTCTTCTCTAGTACATATTGGGTTTATGGAACGGTATCTGAGCTGATTTGAAACTCTTGTTTTATGTATCACCCCACCTCACCTTTCCCATTAAGCAGCCATAGTGTGTTTTCTGCATGTGTGACTCTGTTCTGTTTTGTAATTCAGTTCAAGTGTAACGGTTTTTACATTCCCTCTATAAGTGACACTTTATGAGAAGTGTCCTTTTCTGTGTGACTTATTTCACTTAGAATCGTCGTACCTAAATCCACTCATCATGCTGCTACTAGCCTTATGACATTGATTTCATGGCTGAGTGATATTCCATTGTACATAAGGACCACAAATTTTTGATCCATTTTTCGCTTTCCTGGGATATTTAAGGTGGAATGAAGTGGAGGTCCTTGTCAACAGAGCAGCCCTAAACTTTGGGGTGCTTGTGTCTTGCTGATTTTCAATTTTCCCACTTTATCCCCCCATCCGTGGAAGTGCCCTATGCTCTCTAAGGTGTGTTTTTTAGATGTTTCAGGACACACCGTACACTTCTCCAGAGTGCCTGTTGGCAATTTACATCCCGCCCATCAGTGTAGCAAGGCTCCCATTTCTCCATGGCCTGTCCTGCATTTCTGGTTTTGACACTTTTTTCAGCATGGCCCTTTTGACCGATGGGAAGTGAGACTTCTTTGTAGCGCTGATTTGCCTTTCCAGGTTGCTTGGTTGGCCAAAAAGGACGTATGCGTTTTTTCCTGAATATATTCAGGAAAAAACGCATACGTGCTTTTTGGCCAAGGGCATCATTGTCAACGTTTTGCCGCTTTTCATGTGCTTTAAAGGCGATTCGAATCTACCTCCTGAAATCTGTTTCCTGCAATTCTGCCTTGATTTCAAATCCTCTTCTTTGCCTTCCCTCAATATATTTGTGGACGAGAGTTATCATTTATAACTCTGCAGGTTTGTGAATTGCAGTGCCCTGAAGCTCCATTTTACAAGTCGCTTTTCTGGGAGCTGGCCGCAAAAGCGCAGGATGGCTTCAGGCCCTGTTCTGGTTCCGGGGGACAGGCTGAGCCTGTGGTTAATTCTTCTTCCTGATGGGAAAATAGAGTGACCTGTGCCTGTCCCAACACCAAGAGCTAGTCTCTCATTGGTTCCCCGTCTTCCCGTTCATCCTCAGGACAAATTGCAACCTGTACGGAACAGGAGGTTAAAGGTGCTGATGCTCCAAGTAGGGAGATTGCTAGTAAAGTGGCTGGAATGGCGAACCCGAGCACAAGGAGATGAGAAATGAGGTGCGTTTTAGAAACCTTTCCCCATCACATGGTGTACCATCTTCTGGGTTTCTCATGCATGTTTTCGATGTAGGAAGATGCCCTTGAACCTGGAGATTTGGGACCCATGCGATGGGTAGCACGCAGTATTACTTTAAAGGGTCTGCGTTTGCTCACCCAACCTCACCAAACCTCTCAGCCCCAAGAGTGTCCACCCTTATATCTCATCCAGCTGTGGGTCTAGATATGGTCACTCCAGGTTGCATCACAGCCCCTGAACGAATTGTGTAAGAATTTCTCTCTCTTTCCCTGTCTTTGTTTCATGGGTTTTTAAAAGGAATTTATTTTTATAATGGGGTTTAGCTGCTTTTCACGGCTGTGTTTATGCCGCTTTACACCCACTTGACACACTAACAGAGAGATATCAATACATAGGCTTTAAGATTATTACTAGTCAGATATATTCTTGTGCGGTGAATCGGGCGTGTTGAGTCCAGTTCTCTGAGCAAGGAGTAGGTCTTGTCTATTACATATTGGGTTTATGGAACGGTATCTGAGCTAATTTGAAACTCTTGTTTTATGTATCACCCCACCTCACCTTTCCCGTTAAGCAGCCATAGTGTGTTTTCTGCATGTGTGACTCTGTTCTGTTTTGTAATTCAGTTCAAGTGTAACGATTTTTACATTCCCTCTATAAGTGACACCTTATGAGAAGTGTCCTTTTCTGTGTGACTTATTTCACTTAGAATCGTCGTACCTAAATCCACTCATCATGCTGTTACTAGCCTTATGACATTGATTTCATGGCTGAGTGATATTCCATTGTACATAAGGACCACAACTTTTTTATCCATTTTTCGCTTTCCTTGGATATTTAATGTGGAATGAAGTGGAGGTCCTTGTCAACAGAGCAGACCTAAACTTTGGGGTGCTAGTGTCTTGCTGATTTTCAATTTTCCCACTTTATACCCCCATGCGTGGAAGTGCCCTATGCTCTCTAAGCTGTGTTTTATAGATGTTTCAGGACACACCGTACCCTTCTCCAGAGTGGCTGTTGGCAATTTACATCCCGCCCATCAGTGTAGCAAGGCTCCCATTTCTCCATTGCCTGTCCTGCATTTCTGGTTTTGACACTTTTTTCAGCATGGCCCTTTTGACCGATGGGAAGCGAGACTTCTTTGTAGCGCTGATTTGCCTTTCCAGGTTGCTTGGTTGGCCAAAAAGGGCGTATGCGTTTTTTCCTGAATATATTCAGGAAAAAACGCATACGCCCTTTTTGGCCAAGAGCATCATTGTCAACGTTTTGCTGCTTTTCACGTGCTTTAAAGGCGATTCGAATCTACCTCCTGAAATCTGTTTCCTGCAATTCTGCTTTGAGTTCAAATCCTCTTCTTTGCCTTCCCTCAATATATTTGTGGACGAGAGTTATCATTTATAACTCTGCCGGTTTGTGAATAGCAGTGCCCTGAAGCTCCATTTTAAAACTCGCTTTTTTTGGAGCTGGCCGCAAAAGCGCAGGATGGCTTCAGGCCCTGTTCTGGTTACGGGGGGCAGGCTGAGCCTGTGGTTAATTCTTCTTCCTGATGGGAAAATAGAGTGACCTGTGCCTGTCCCAACACCAAGAGCTAGTGTCTCATTGGTTCCCCGAGTTCCCGTTCATCCTCAGGAAAAATTGCAACCTGTACGGAACAGGAGGTTAAAGGTGCTGATGCTCCAAGTAGGGAGATTGCTAGTAATGTGGCTGGAATGGGGAACCCGAGCACAAGGAGATGAGAAATGAGGTGCGTTTTAGAAACCTTTCCCCATCACACGGTGTACCATCTTCTGGGTTTCTCATGCATGTTTTCGATGTAGGAAGATGCCCTTGAACCTGGAGATTTGGGACCCATGCGATGGGTAGCAGGCAGTATTACTTTAAGGGTCTGCGTTTGCTCACCCAACCTCACCAAAACTCTCAGCCCCAAGAGTGTCCACCCTTATGTCTCATCCAGCTGTGGGTCTAGATATGGTCACTCCAGGTTGCATCACAGCCCCTGAACGAATTGTGTAAGAATTTCTCTCTCTTTCCCTGTCTTTGTTTCTTGGGTTTTTGAAAGTAATTTATTTTTATAATGGGGTTTAGCTGCTTTTCACGGCTGTGTTTATGCCTCTTTACACCCACTTGACACACTAACAGAGAGATATCAATACATAGGTTTTAAGATTATTACTAGTCAGATATATTCTTGTGCGGTGAATCGGGCGTGTTGAGTCCAGTTCTCTGAGCAAGGAGTAGGTCTTCTCTAGTACATATTGGGTTTATGGAACGGTATCTGAGCTGATTTGAAACTCTTGTTTTATGTATCACCCCACCTCACCTTTCCCATTAAGCAGCCATAGTGTGTTTTCTGCATGTGTGACTCTGTTCTGTTTTGTAATTCAGTTCAAGTGTAACGGTTTTTACATTCCCTCTATAAGTGACACTTTATGAGAAGTGTCCTTTTCTGTGTGACTTATTTCACTTAGAATCGTCGTACCTAAATCCACTCATCATGCTGCTACTAGCCTTATGACATTGATTTCATGGCTGAGTGATATTCCATTGTACATAAGGACCACAAATTTTTGATCCATTTTTCGCTTTCCTGGGATATTTAAGGTGGAATGAAGTGGAGGTCCTTGTCAACAGAGCAGCCCTAAACTTTGGGGTGCTTGTGTCTTGCTGATTTTCAATTTTCCCACTTTATCCCCCCATCCGTGGAAGTGCCCTATGCTCTCTAAGGTGTGTTTTTTAGATGTTTCAGGACACACCGTACACTTCTCCAGAGTGCCTGTTGGCAATTTACATCCCGCCCATCAGTGTAGCAAGGCTCCCATTTCTCCATGGCCTGTCCTGCATTTCTGGTTTTGACACTTTTTTCAGCATGGCCCTTTTGACCGATGGGAAGCGAGACTTCTTTGTAGCGCTGATTTGCCTTTCCAGGTTGCTTGGTTGGCCAAAAAGGACGTATGCGTTTTTTCCTGAATATATTCAGGAAAAAACGCATACGTGCTTTTTGGCCAAGGGCATCATTGTCAACTTTTTGCCGCTTTTCATGTGCTTTAAAGGCGATTCGAATCTACCTCCTGAAATCTGTTTCCTGCAATTCTGCCTTGATTTCAAATCCTCTTCTTTGCCTTCCCTCAATATATTTGTGGACGAGAGTTATCATTTATAACTCTGCAGGTTTGTGAATTGCAGTGCCCTGAAGCTCCATTTTACAAGTCGCTTTTCTGGGAGCTGGCCGCAAAAGCGCAGGATGGCTTCAGGCCCTGTTCTGGTTCCGGGGGACAGGCTGAGCCTGTGGTTAATTCTTCTTCCTGATGGGAAAATAGAGTGACCTGTGCCTGTCCCAACACCAAGAGCTAGTCTCTCATTGGTTCCCCGTCTTCCCGTTCATCCTCAGGACAAATTGCAACCTGTACGGAACAGGAGGTTAAAGGTGCTGATGCTCCAAGTAGGGAGATTGCTAGTAAAGTGGCTGGAATGGCGAACCCGAGCACAAGGAGATGAGAAATGAGGTGCGTTTTAGAAACCTTTCCCCATCACATGGTGTACCATCTTCTGGGTTTCTCATGCATGTTTTCGATGTAGGAAGATGCCCTTGAACCTGGAGATTTGGGACCCATGCGATGGGTAGCACGCAGTATTACTTTAAAGGGTCTGCGTTTGCTCACCCAACCTCACCAAACCTCTCAGCCCCAAGAGTGTCCACCCTTATATCTCATCCAGCTGTGGGTCTAGATATGGTCACTCCAGGTTGCATCACAGCCCCTGAACGAATTGTGTAAGAATTTCTCTCTCTTTCCCTGTCTTTGTTTCATGGGTTTTTAAAAGGAATTTATTTTTATAATGGGGTTTAGCTGCTTTTCACGGCTGTGTTTATGCCGCTTTACACCCACTTGACACACTAACAGAGAGATATCAATACATAGGCTTTAAGATTATTACTAGTCAGATATATTCTTGTGCGGTGAATCGGGCGTGTTGAGTCCAGTTCTCTGAGCAAGGAGTAGGTCTTGTCTATTACATATTGGGTTTATGGAACGGTATCTGAGCTAATTTGAAACTCTTGTTTTATGTATCACCCCACCTCACCTTTCCCGTTAAGCAGCCATAGTGTGTTTTCTGCATGTGTGACTCTGTTCTGTTTTGTAATTCAGTTCAAGTGTAACGATTTTTACATTCCCTCTATAAGTGACACCTTATGAGAAGTGTCCTTTTCTGTGTGACTTATTTCACTTAGAATCGTCGTACCTAAATCCACTCATCATGCTGCTACTAGCCTTATGACATTGATTTCATGGCTGAGTGATATTCCATTGTACATAAGGACCACAACTTTTTTATCCATTTTTCGCTTTCCTGGGATATTTAAGGTGGAATGAAGTGGAGGTCCTTGTCAACAGAGCAGACCTAAACTTTGGGGTGCTAGTGTCTTGCTGATTTTCAATTTTCCCACTTTATCCCCCCATGCGTGGAAGTGCCCTATGCTCTCTAAGCTGTGTTTTATAGATGTTTCAGGACACACCGTACCCTTCTCCAGAGTGGCTGTTGGCAATTTACATCCCGCCCATCAGTGTAGGAAGGCTCCCATTTCTCCATGGCCTGTCCTGCATTTCTGGTTTGGACACTTTTTTCAGCATGGCCCTTTTGACCGATGGGAAGCGAGACTTCTTTGTAGCGCTGATTTGCCTTTCCAGGTTGATTGGTTGGCCAAAAAGGGCGTATGCGTTTTTTCCTGAATATATTCAGGAAAAAACGCATACGCCCTTTTTGGCCAAGAGCATCATTGTCAACGTTTTGCTGCTTTTCACGTGCTTTAAAGGCGATTCGAATCTACCTCCTGAAATCTGTTTCCTGCAATTCTGCCTTGAGTTCAAATCCTCTTCTTTGCCTTCCCTCAATATATTTGTGGACGAGAGTTATCATTTATAACTCTGCAGGTTTGTGAATAGCAGTGCCCTGAAGCTCCATTTTAAAACTCGCTTTTTTTGGAGCTGGCCGCAAAAGCGCAGGATGGCTTCAGGCCCTGTTCTGGTTACAGGGGGCAGGCTGAGCCTGTGGTTAATTCTTCTTCCTGATGGGAAAATAGAGTGGCCTGTGCCTGTCCCAACACCAAGAGCTAGTGTCTCATTGGTTCCCCGAGTTCCCGTTCATCCTCAGGACAAATTGCAACCTGTACGGAACAGGAGGTTAAAGGTGCTGATGCTCCAAGTAGGGAGATTGCTAGTAAAGTGGCTGGAATGGGGAACCCGAGCACAAGGAGATGAGAAATGAGGTGCGTTTTAGAAACCTTTCCCCATCACACGGTGTACCATCTTCTGGGTTTCTCATGCATGTTTTCGATGTAGGAAGATGCCCTTGAACCTGGAGATTTGGGACCCATGCGATGGGTAGCAGGCAGTATTACTTTAAGGGTCTGCGTTTGCTCACCCAACCTCACCAAAACTCTCAGCCCCAAGAGTGTCCACCCTTATGTCTCATCCAGCTGTGGGTCTAGATATGGTCACTCCAGGTTGCATCACAGCCCCTGAACGAATTGTGTAAGAATTTCTCTCTCTTTCCCTGTCTTTGTTTCTTGGGTTTTTGAAAGTAATTTATTTTTATAATGGGGTTTAGCTGCTTTTCACGGCTGTGTTTATGCCTCTTTACACCCACTTGACACACTAACAGAGAGATATCAATACATAGGTTTTAAGATTATTACTAGTCAGATATATCCTTGTGCGGTGAATCGGGCGTGTTGAGTCCAGTTCTCTGAGCAAGGAGTAGGTCTTCTCTAGTACATATTGGGTTTATGGAACGGTATCTGAGCTGATTTGAAACTCTTGTTTTATGTATCACCCCACCTCACCTTTCCCATTAAGCAGCCATAGTGTGTTTTCTGCATGTGTGACTCTGTTCTGTTTTGTAATTCAGTTCAAGTGTAACGGTTTTTACATTCCCTCTATAAGTGACACTTTATGAGAAGTGTCCTTTTCTGTGTGACTTATTTCACTTAGAATCGTCGTACCTAAATCCACTCATCATGCTGCTACTAGCCTTATGACATTGATTTCATGGCTGAGTGATATTCCATTGTACATAAGGACCACAAATTTTTGATCCATTTTTCGCTTTCCTGGGATATTTAAGGTGGAATGAAGTGGAGGTCCTTGTCAACAGAGCAGCCCTAAACTTTGGGGTGCTTGTGTCTTGCTGATTTTCAATTTTCCCACTTTATCCCCCCATCCGTGGAAGTGCCCTATGCTCTCTAAGGTGTGTTTTTTAGATGTTTCAGGACACACCGTACACTTCTCCAGAGTGCCTGTTGGCAATTTACATCCCGCCCATCAGTGTAGCAAGGCTCCCATTTCTCCATGGCCTGTCCTGCATTTCTGGTTTTGACACTTTTTTCAGCATGGCCCTTTTGACCGATGGGAAGCGAGACTTCTTTGTAGCGCTGATTTGCCTTTCCAGGTTGCTTGGTTGGCCAAAAAGGACGTATGCGTTTTTTCCTGAATATATTCAGGAAAAAACGCATACGTGCTTTTTGGCCAAGGGCATCATTGTCAACGTTTTGCCGCTTTTCATGTGCTTTAAAGGCGATTCGAATCTACCTCCTGAAATCTGTTTCCTGCAATTCTGCCTTGATTTCAAATCCTCTTCTTTGCCTTCCCTCAATATATTTGTGGACGAGAGTTATCATTTATAACTCTGCAGGTTTGTGAATTGCAGTGCCCTGAAGCTCCATTTTACAAGTCGCTTTTCTGGGAGCTGGCCGCAAAAGCGCAGGATGGCTTCAGGCCCTGTTCTGGTTCCGGGGGACAGGCTGAGCCTGTGGTTAATTCTTCTTCCTGATGGGAAAATAGAGTGACCTGTGCCTGTCCCAACACCAAGAGCTAGTCTCTCATTGGTTCCCCGTCTTCCCGTTCATCCTCAGGACAAATTGCAACCTGTACGGAACAGGAGGTTAAAGGTGCTGATGCTCCAAGTAGGGAGATTGCTAGTAAAGTGGCTGGAATGGCGAACCCGAGCACAAGGAGATGAGAAATGAGGTGCGTTTTAGAAACCTTTCCCCATCACATGGTGTACCATCTTCTGGGTTTCTCATGCATGTTTTCGATGTAGGAAGATGCCCTTGAACCTGGAGATTTGGGACCCATGCGATGGGTAGCACGCAGTATTACTTTAAAGGGTCTGCGTTTGCTCACCCAACCTCACCAAACCTCTCAGCCCCAAGAGTGTCCACCCTTATATCTCATCCAGCTGTGGGTCTAGATATGGTCACTCCAGGTTGCATCACAGCCCCTGAACGAATTGTGTAAGAATTTCTCTCTCTTTCCCTGTCTTTGTTTCATGGGTTT
The DNA here is from genome assembly GCF_965194825.1 of Balaenoptera physalus. NCBI lineage: Eukaryota > Metazoa > Chordata > Mammalia > Artiodactyla > Balaenopteridae > Balaenoptera > Balaenoptera physalus. Next base: position 627,822 of record NW_028126453.1, on the reverse strand, counting down.
TTAAAAGGAATTTATTTTTATAATGGGGTTTAGCTGCTTTTCACGGCTGTGTTTATGCCGCTTTACACCCACTTGACACACTAACAGAGAGATATCAATACATAGGCTTTAAGATTATTACTAGTCAGATATATTCTTGTGCGGTGAATCGGGCGTGTTGAGTCCAGTTCTCTGAGCAAGGAGTAGGTCTTGTCTATTACATATTGGGTTTATGGAACGGTATCTGAGCTAATTTGAAACTCTTGTTTTATGTATCACCCCACCTCACCTTTCCCGTTAAGCAGCCATAGTGTGTTTTCTGCATGTGTGACTCTGTTCTGTTTTGTAATTCAGTTCAAGTGTAACGATTTTTACATTCCCTCTATAAGTGACACCTTATGAGAAGTGTCCTTTTCTGTGTGACTTATTTCACTTAGAATCGTCGTACCTAAATCCACTCATCATGCTGTTACTAGCCTTATGACATTGATTTCATGGCTGAGTGATATTCCATTGTACATAAGGACCACAACTTTTTTATCCATTTTTCGCTTTCCTTGGATATTTAATGTGGAATGAAGTGGAGGTCCTTGTCAACAGAGCAGACCTAAACTTTGGGGTGCTAGTGTCTTGCTGATTTTCAATTTTCCCACTTTATACCCCCATGCGTGGAAGTGCCCTATGCTCTCTAAGCTGTGTTTTATAGATGTTTCAGGACACACCGTACCCTTCTCCAGAGTGGCTGTTGGCAATTTACATCCCGCCCATCAGTGTAGCAAGGCTCCCATTTCTCCATTGCCTGTCCTGCATTTCTGGTTTTGACACTTTTTTCAGCATGGCCCTTTTGACCGATGGGAAGCGAGACTTCTTTGTAGCGCTGATTTGCCTTTCCAGGTTGCTTGGTTGGCCAAAAAGGGCGTATGCGTTTTTTCCTGAATATATTCAGGAAAAAACGCATACGCCCTTTTTGGCCAAGAGCATCATTGTCAACGTTTTGCTGCTTTTCACGTGCTTTAAAGGCGATTCGAATCTACCTCCTGAAATCTGTTTCCTGCAATTCTGCTTTGAGTTCAAATCCTCTTCTTTGCCTTCCCTCAATATATTTGTGGACGAGAGTTATCATTTATAACTCTGCCGGTTTGTGAATAGCAGTGCCCTGAAGCTCCATTTTAAAACTCGCTTTTTTTGGAGCTGGCCGCAAAAGCGCAGGATGGCTTCAGGCCCTGTTCTGGTTACGGGGGGCAGGCTGAGCCTGTGGTTAATTCTTCTTCCTGATGGGAAAATAGAGTGACCTGTGCCTGTCCCAACACCAAGAGCTAGTGTCTCATTGGTTCCCCGAGTTCCCGTTCATCCTCAGGAAAAATTGCAACCTGTACGGAACAGGAGGTTAAAGGTGCTGATGCTCCAAGTAGGGAGATTGCTAGTAATGTGGCTGGAATGGGGAACCCGAGCACAAGGAGATGAGAAATGAGGTGCGTTTTAGAAACCTTTCCCCATCACACGGTGTACCATCTTCTGGGTTTCTCATGCATGTTTTCGATGTAGGAAGATGCCCTTGAACCTGGAGATTTGGGACCCATGCGATGGGTAGCAGGCAGTATTACTTTAAGGGTCTGCGTTTGCTCACCCAACCTCACCAAAACTCTCAGCCCCAAGAGTGTCCACCCTTATGTCTCATCCAGCTGTGGGTCTAGATATGGTCACTCCAGGTTGCATCACAGCCCCTGAACGAATTGTGTAAGAATTTCTCTCTCTTTCCCTGTCTTTGTTTCTTGGGTTTTTGAAAGTAATTTATTTTTATAATGGGGTTTAGCTGCTTTTCACGGCTGTGTTTATGCCTCTTTACACCCACTTGACACACTAACAGAGAGATATCAATACATAGGTTTTAAGATTATTACTAGTCAGATATATTCTTGTGCGGTGAATCGGGCGTGTTGAGTCCAGTTCTCTGAGCAAGGAGTAGGTCTTCTCTAGTACATATTGGGTTTATGGAACGGTATCTGAGCTGATTTGAAACTCTTGTTTTATGTATCACCCCACCTCACCTTTCCCATTAAGCAGCCATAGTGTGTTTTCTGCATGTGTGACTCTGTTCTGTTTTGTAATTCAGTTCAAGTGTAACGGTTTTTACATTCCCTCTATAAGTGACACTTTATGAGAAGTGTCCTTTTCTGTGTGACTTATTTCACTTAGAATCGTCGTACCTAAATCCACTCATCATGCTGCTACTAGCCTTATGACATTGATTTCATGGCTGAGTGATATTCCATTGTACATAAGGACCACAAATTTTTGATCCATTTTTCGCTTTCCTGGGATATTTAAGGTGGAATGAAGTGGAGGTCCTTGTCAACAGAGCAGCCCTAAACTTTGGGGTGCTTGTGTCTTGCTGATTTTCAATTTTCCCACTTTATCCCCCCATCCGTGGAAGTGCCCTATGCTCTCTAAGGTGTGTTTTTTAGATGTTTCAGGACACACCGTACACTTCTCCAGAGTGCCTGTTGGCAATTTACATCCCGCCCATCAGTGTAGCAAGGCTCCCATTTCTCCATGGCCTGTCCTGCATTTCTGGTTTTGACACTTTTTTCAGCATGGCCCTTTTGACCGATGGGAAGCGAGACTTCTTTGTAGCGCTGATTTGCCTTTCCAGGTTGCTTGGTTGGCCAAAAAGGACGTATGCGTTTTTTCCTGAATATATTCAGGAAAAAACGCATACGTGCTTTTTGGCCAAGGGCATCATTGTCAACGTTTTGCCGCTTTTCATGTGCTTTAAAGGCGATTCGAATCTACCTCCTGAAATCTGTTTCCTGCAATTCTGCCTTGATTTCAAATCCTCTTCTTTGCCTTCCCTCAATATATTTGTGGACGAGAGTTATCATTTATAACTCTGCAGGTTTGTGAATTGCAGTGCCCTGAAGCTCCATTTTACAAGTCGCTTTTCTGGGAGCTGGCCGCAAAAGCGCAGGATGGCTTCAGGCCCTGTTCTGGTTCCGGGGGACAGGCTGAGCCTGTGGTTAATTCTTCTTCCTGATGGGAAAATAGAGTGACCTGTGCCTGTCCCAACACCAAGAGCTAGTCTCTCATTGGTTCCCCATCTTCCCGTTCATCCTCAGGACAAATTGCAACCTGTACGGAACAGGAGGTTAAAGGTGCTGATGCTCCAAGTAGGGAGATTGCTAGTAAAGTGGCTGGAATGGCGAACCCGAGCACAAGGAGATGAGAAATGAGGTGCGTTTTAGAAACCTTTCCCCATCACATGGTGTACCATCTTCTGGGTTTCTCATGCATGTTTTCGATGTAGGAAGATGCCCTTGAACCTGGAGATTTGGGACCCATGCGATGGGTAGCACGCAGTATTACTTTAAAGGGTCTGCGTTTGCTCACCCAACCTCACCAAACCTCTCAGCCCCAAGAGTGTCCACCCTTATATCTCATCCAGCTGTGGGTCTAGATATGGTCACTCCAGGTTGCATCACAGCCCCTGAACGAATTGTGTAAGAATTTCTCTCTCTTTCCCTGTCTTTGTTTCATGGGTTTTTAAAAGGAATTTATTTTTATAATGGGGTTTAGCTGCTTTTCACGGCTGTGTTTATGCCGCTTTACACCCACTTGACACACTAACAGAGAGATATCAATACATAGGCTTTAAGATTATTACTAGTCAGATATATTCTTGTGCGGTGAATCGGGCGTGTTGAGTCCAGTTCTCTGAGCAAGGAGTAGGTCTTGTCTATTACATATTGGGTTTATGGAACGGTATCTGAGCTAATTTGAAACTCTTGTTTTATGTATCACCCCACCTCACCTTTCCCGTTAAGCAGCCATAGTGTGTTTTCTGCATGTGTGACTCTGTTCTGTTTTGTAATTCAGTTCAAGTGTAACGATTTTTACATTCCCTCTATAAGTGACACCTTATGAGAAGTGTCCTTTTCTGTGTGACTTATTTCACTTAGAATCGTCGTACCTAAATCCACTCATCATGCTGCTACTAGCCTTATGACATTGATTTCATGGCTGAGTGATATTCCATTGTACATAAGGACCACAACTTTTTTATCCATTTTTCGCTTTCCTGGGATATTTAAGGTGGAATGAAGTGGAGGTCCTTGTCAACAGAGCAGACCTAAACTTTGGGGTGCTAGTGTCTTGCTGATTTTCAATTTTCCCACTTTATCCCCCCATGCGTGGAAGTGCCCTATGCTCTCTAAGCTGTGTTTTATAGATGTTTCAGGACACACCGTACCCTTCTCCAGAGTGGCTGTTGGCAATTTACATCCCGCCCATCAGTGTAGGAAGGCTCCCATTTCTCCATGGCCTGTCCTGCATTTCTGGTTTGGACACTTTTTTCAGCATGGCCCTTTTGACCGATGGGAAGCGAGACTTCTTTGTAGCGCTGATTTGCCTTTCCAGGTTGATTGGTTGGCCAAAAAGGGCGTATGCGTTTTTTCCTGAATATATTCAGGAAAAAACGCATACGCCCTTTTTGGCCAAGAGCATCATTGTCAACGTTTTGCTGCTTTTCACGTGCTTTAAAGGCGATTCGAATCTACCTCCTGAAATCTGTTTCCTGCAATTCTGCCTTGAGTTCAAATCCTCTTCTTTGCCTTCCCTCAATATATTTGTGGACGAGAGTTATCATTTATAACTCTGCAGGTTTGTGAATAGCAGTGCCCTGAAGCTCCATTTTAAAACTCGCTTTTTTTGGAGCTGGCCGCAAAAGCGCAGGATGGCTTCAGGCCCTGTTCTGGTTACAGGGGGCAGGCTGAGCCTGTGGTTAATTCTTCTTCCTGATGGGAAAATAGAGTGGCCTGTGCCTGTCCCAACACCAAGAGCTAGTGTCTCATTGGTTCCCCGAGTTCCCGTTCATCCTCAGGACAAATTGCAACCTGTACGGAACAGGAGGTTAAAGGTGCTGATGCTCCAAGTAGGGAGATTGCTAGTAAAGTGGCTGGAATGGGGAACCCGAGCACAAGGAGATGAGAAATGAGGTGCGTTTTAGAAACCTTTCCCCATCACACGGTGTACCATCTTCTGGGTTTCTCATGCATGTTTTCGATGTAGGAAGATGCCCTTGAACCTGGAGATTTGGGACCCATGCGATGGGTAGCAGGCAGTATTACTTTAAGGGTCTGCGTTTGCTCACCCAACCTCACCAAAACTCTCAGCCCCAAGAGTGTCCACCCTTATGTCTCATCCAGCTGTGGGTCTAGATATGGTCACTCCAGGTTGCATCACAGCCCCTGAACGAATTGTGTAAGAATTTCTCTCTCTTTCCCTGTCTTTGTTTCTTGGGTTTTTGAAAGTAATTTATTTTTATAATGGGGTTTAGCTGCTTTTCACGGCTGTGTTTATGCCTCTTTACACCCACTTGACACACTAACAGAGAGATATCAATACATAGGTTTTAAGATTATTACTAGTCAGATATATTCTTGTGCGGTGAATCGGGCGTGTTGAGTCCAGTTCTCTGAGCAAGGAGTAGGTCTTCTCTAGTACATATTGGGTTTATGGAACGGTATCTGAGCTGATTTGAAACTCTTGTTTTATGTATCACCCCACCTCACCTTTCCCATTAAGCAGCCATAGTGTGTTTTCTGCATGTGTGACTCTGTTCTGTTTTGTAATTCAGTTCAAGTGTAACGGTTTTTACATTCCCTCTATAAGTGACACTTTATGAGAAGTGTCCTTTTCTGTGTGACTTATTTCACTTAGAATCGTCGTACCTAAATCCACTCATCATGCTGCTACTAGCCTTATGACATTGATTTCATGGCTGAGTGATATTCCATTGTACATAAGGACCACAAATTTTTGATCCATTTTTCGCTTTCCTGGGATATTTAAGGTGGAATGAAGTGGAGGTCCTTGTCAACAGAGCAGCCCTAAACTTTGGGGTGCTTGTGTCTTGCTGATTTTCAATTTTCCCACTTTATCCCCCCATCCGTGGAAGTGCCCTATGCTCTCTAAGGTGTGTTTTTTAGATGTTTCAGGACACACCGTACACTTCTCCAGAGTGCCTGTTGGCAATTTACATCCCGCCCATCAGTGTAGCAAGGCTCCCATTTCTCCATTGCCTGTCCTGCATTTCTGGTTTTGACACTTTTTTCAGCATGGCCCTTTTGACCGATGGGAAGTGAGACTTCTTTGTAGCGCTGATTTGCCTTTCCAGGTTGCTTGGTTGGCCAAAAAGGACGTATGCGTTTTTTCCTGAATATATTCAGGAAAAAACGCATACGTGCTTTTTGGCCAAGGGCATCATTGTCAACGTTTTGCCGCTTTTCATGTGCTTTAAAGGCGATTCGAATCTACCTCCTGAAATCTGTTTCCTGCAATTCTGCCTTGATTTCAAATCCTCTTCTTTGCCTTCCCTCAATATATTTGTGGACGAGAGTTATCATTTATAACTCTGCAGGTTTGTGAATTGCAGTGCCCTGAAGCTCCATTTTACAAGTCGCTTTTCTGGGAGCTGGCCGCAAAAGCGCAGGATGGCTTCAGGCCCTGTTCTGGTTCCGGGGGACAGGCTGAGCCTGTGGTTAATTCTTCTTCCTGATGGGAAAATAGAGTGACCTGTGCCTGTCCCAACACCAAGAGCTAGTCTCTCATTGGTTCCCCGTCTTCCCGTTCATCCTCAGGACAAATTGCAACCTGTACGGAACAGGAGGTTAAAGGTGCTGATGCTCCAAGTAGGGAGATTGCTAGTAAAGTGGCTGGAATGGCGAACCCGAGCACAAGGAGATGAGAAATGAGGTGCGTTTTAGAAACCTTTCCCCATCACATGGTGTACCATCTTCTGGGTTTCTCATGCATGTTTTCGATGTAGGAAGATGCCCTTGAACCTGGAGATTTGGGACCCATGCGATGGGTAGCACGCAGTATTACTTTAAAGGGTCTGCGTTTGCTCACCCAACCTCACCAAACCTCTCAGCCCCAAGAGTGTCCACCCTTATATCTCATCCAGCTGTGGGTCTAGATATGGTCACTCCAGGTTGCATCACAGCCCCTGAACGAATTGTGTAAGAATTTCTCTCTCTTTCCCTGTCTTTGTTTCATGGGTTTTTAAAAGGAATTTATTTTTATAATGGGGTTTAGCTGCTTTTCACGGCTGTGTTTATGCCGCTTTACACCCACTTGACACACTAACAGAGAGATATCAATACATAGGCTTTAAGATTATTACTAGTCAGATATATTCTTGTGCGGTGAATCGGGCGTGTTGAGTCCAGTTCTCTGAGCAAGGAGTAGGTCTTGTCTATTACATATTGGGTTTATGGAACGGTATCTGAGCTAATTTGAAACTCTTGTTTTATGTATCACCCCACCTCACCTTTCCCGTTAAGCAGCCATAGTGTGTTTTCTGCATGTGTGACTCTGTTCTGTTTTGTAATTCAGTTCAAGTGTAACGATTTTTACATTCCCTCTATAAGTGACACCTTATGAGAAGTGTCCTTTTCTGTGTGACTTATTTCACTTAGAATCGTCGTACCTAAATCCACTCATCATGCTGTTACTAGCCTTATGACATTGATTTCATGGCTGAGTGATATTCCATTGTACATAAGGACCACAACTTTTTTATCCATTTTTCGCTTTCCTTGGATATTTAATGTGGAATGAAGTGGAGGTCCTTGTCAACAGAGCAGACCTAAACTTTGGGGTGCTAGTGTCTTGCTGATTTTCAATTTTCCCACTTTATACCCCCATGCGTGGAAGTGCCCTATGCTCTCTAAGCTGTGTTTTATAGATGTTTCAGGACACACCGTACCCTTCTCCAGAGTGGCTGTTGGCAATTTACATCCCGCCCATCAGTGTAGCAAGGCTCCCATTTCTCCATTGCCTGTCCTGCATTTCTGGTTTTGACACTTTTTTCAGCATGGCCCTTTTGACCGATGGGAAGCGAGACTTCTTTGTAGCGCTGATTTGCCTTTCCAGGTTGCTTGGTTGGCCAAAAAGGGCGTATGCGTTTTTTCCTGAATATATTCAGGAAAAAACGCATACGCCCTTTTTGGCCAAGAGCATCATTGTCAACGTTTTGCTGCTTTTCACGTGCTTTAAAGGCGATTCGAATCTACCTCCTGAAATCTGTTTCCTGCAATTCTGCTTTGAGTTCAAATCCTCTTCTTTGCCTTCCCTCAATATATTTGTGGACGAGAGTTATCATTTATAACTCTGCCGGTTTGTGAATAGCAGTGCCCTGAAGCTCCATTTTAAAACTCGCTTTTTTTGGAGCTGGCCGCAAAAGCGCAGGATGGCTTCAGGCCCTGTTCTGGTTACGGGGGGCAGGCTGAGCCTGTGGTTAATTCTTCTTCCTGATGGGAAAATAGAGTGACCTGTGCCTGTCCCAACACCAAGAGCTAGTGTCTCATTGGTTCCCCGAGTTCCCGTTCATCCTCAGGAAAAATTGCAACCTGTACGGAACAGGAGGTTAAAGGTGCTGATGCTCCAAGTAGGGAGATTGCTAGTAATGTGGCTGGAATGGGGAACCCGAGCACAAGGAGATGAGAAATGAGGTGCGTTTTAGAAACCTTTCCCCATCACACGGTGTACCATCTTCTGGGTTTCTCATGCATGTTTTCGATGTAGGAAGATGCCCTTGAACCTGGAGATTTGGGACCCATGCGATGGGTAGCAGGCAGTATTACTTTAAGGGTCTGCGTTTGCTCACCCAACCTCACCAAAACTCTCAGCCCCAAGAGTGTCCACCCTTATGTCTCATCCAGCTGTGGGTCTAGATATGGTCACTCCAGGTTGCATCACAGCCCCTGAACGAATTGTGTAAGAATTTCTCTCTCTTTCCCTGTCTTTGTTTCTTGGGTTTTTGAAAGTAATTTATTTTTATAATGGGGTTTAGCTGCTTTTCACGGCTGTGTTTATGCCTCTTTACACCCACTTGACACACTAACAGAGAGATATCAATACATAGGTTTTAAGATTATAACTAGTCAGATATATTCTTGTGCGGTGAATCGGGCGTGTTGAGTCCAGTTCTCTGAGCAAGGAGTAGGTCTTCTCTAGTACATATTGGGTTTATGGAACGGTATCTGAGCTGATTTGAAACTCTTGTTTTATGTATCACCCCACCTCACCTTTCCCATTAAGCAGCCATAGTGTGTTTTCTGCATGTGTGACTCTCTTCTGTTTTGTAATTCAGTTCAAGTGTAACGGTTTTTACATTCCCTCTATAAGTGACACTTTATGAGAAGTGTCCTTTTCTGTGTGACTTATTTCACTTAGAATCGTCGTACCTAAATCCACTCATCATGCTGCTACTAGCCTTATGACATTGATTTCATGGCTGAGTGATATTCCATTGTACATAAGGACCACAAATTTTTGATCCATTTTTCGCTTTCCTGGGATATTTAAGGTGGAATGAAGTGGAGGTCCTTGTCAACAGAGCAGCCCTAAACTTTGGGGTGCTTGTGTCTTGCTGATTTTCAATTTTCCCACTTTATCCCCCCATCCGTGGAAGTGCCCTATGCTCTCTAAGGTGTGTTTTTTAGATGTTTCAGGACACACCGTACACTTCTCCAGAGTGCCTGTTGGCAATTTACATCCCGCCCATCAGTGTAGCAAGGCTCCCATTTCTCCATGGCCTGTCCTGCATTTCTGGTTTTGACACTTTTTTCAGCATGGCCCTTTTGACCGATGGGAAGCGAGACTTCTTTGTAGCGCTGATTTGCCTTTCCAGGTTGCTTGGTTGGCCAAAAAGGACGTATGCGTTTTTTCCTGAATATATTCAGGAAAAAACGCATACGTGCTTTTTGGCCAAGGGCATCATTGTCAACGTTTTGCCGCTTTTCATGTGCTTTAAAGGCGATTCGAATCTACCTCCTGAAATCTGTTTCCTGCAATTCTGCCTTGATTTCAAATCCTCTTCTTTGCCTTCCCTCAATATATTTGTGGACGAGAGTTATCATTTATAACTCTGCAGGTTTGTGAATTGCAGTGCCCTGAAGCTCCATTTTACAAGTCGCTTTTCTGGGAGCTGGCCGCAAAAGCGCAGGATGGCTTCAGGCCCTGTTCTGGTTCCGGGGGACAGGCTGAGCCTGTGGTTAATTCTTCTTCCTGATGGGAAAATAGAGTGACCTGTGCCTGTCCCAACACCAAGAGCTAGTCTCTCATTGGTTCCCCGTCTTCCCGTTCATCCTCAGGACAAATTGCAACCTGTACGGAACAGGAGGTTAAAGGTGCTGATGCTCCAAGTAGGGAGATTGCTAGTAAAGTGGCTGGAATGGCGAACCCGAGCACAAGGAGATGAGAAATGAGGTGCGTTTTAGAAACCTTTCCCCATCACATGGTGTACCATCTTCTGGGTTTCTCATGCATGTTTTCGATGTAGGAAGATGCCCTTGAACCTGGAGATTTGGGACCCATGCGATGGGTAGCACGCAGTATTACTTTAAAGGGTCTGCGTTTGCTCACCCAACCTCACCAAAACTCTCAGCCCCAAGAGTGTCCACCCTTATGTCTCATCCAGCTGTGGGTCTAGATATGGTCACTCCAGGTTGCATCACAGCCCCTGAACGAATTGTGTAAGAATTTCTCTCTCTTTCCCTGTCTTTGTTTCTTGTGTTTTTGAAAGTAATTTATTTTTATAATGGGGTTTAGCTGCTTTTCACGGCTGTGTTTATGCCTCTTTACACCCACTTGACACACTAACAGAGAGATATCAATACATAGGTTTTAAGATTATTACTAGTCAGATATATCCTTGTGCGGTGAATCGGGCGTGTTGAGTCCAGTTCTCTGAGCAAGGAGTAGGTCTTCTCTAGTACATATTGGGTTTATGGAACGGTATCTGAGCTGATTTGAAACTCTTGTTTTATGTATCACCCCACCTCACCTTTCCCATTAAGCAGCCATAGTGTGTTTTCTGCATGTGTGACTCTGTTCTGTTTTGTAATTCAGTTCAAGTGTAACGGTTTTTACATTCCCTCTATAAGTGACACTTTATGAGAAGTGTCCTTTTCTGTGTGACTTATTTCACTTAGAATCGTCGTACCTAAATCCACTCATCATGCTGCTACTAGCCTTATGACATTGATTTCATGGCTGAGTGATATTCCATTGTACATAAGGACCACAAATTTTTGATCCATTTTTCGCTTTCCTGGGATATTTAAGGTGGAATGAAGTGGAGGTCCTTGTCAACAGAGCAGCCCTAAACTTTGGGGTGCTTGTGTCTTGCTGATTTTCAATTTTCCCACTTTATCCCCCCATCCGTGGAAGTGCCCTATGCTCTCTAAGGTGTGTTTTTTAGATGTTTCAGGACACACCGTACACTTCTCCAGAGTGCCTGTTGGCAATTTACATCCCGCCCATCAGTGTAGCAAGGCTCCCATTTCTCCATGGCCTGTCCTGCATTTCTGGTTTTGACACTTTTTTCAGCATGGCCCTTTTGACCGATGGGAAGTGAGACTTCTTTGTAGCGCTGATTTGCCTTTCCAGGTTGCTTGGTTGGCCAAAAAGGACGTATGCGTTTTTTCCTGAATATATTCAGGAAAAAACGCATACGTGCTTTTTGGCCAAGGGCATCATTGTCAACGTTTTGCCGCTTTTCATGTGCTTTAAAGGCGATTCGAATCTACCTCCTGAAATCTGTTTCCTGCAATTCTGCCTTGATTTCAAATCCTCTTCTTTGCCTTCCCTCAATATATTTGTGGACGAGAGTTATCATTTATAACTCTGCAGGTTTGTGAATTGCAGTGCCCTGAAGCTCCATTTTACAAGTCGCTTTTCTGGGAGCTGGCCGCAAAAGCGCAGGATGGCTTCAGGCCCTGTTCTGGTTCCGGGGGACAGGCTGAGCCTGTGGTTAATTCTTCTTCCTGATGGGAAAATAGAGTGACCTGTGCCTGTCCCAACACCAAGAGCTAGTCTCTCATTGGTTCCCCGTCTTCCCGTTCATCCTCAGGACAAATTGCAACCTGTACGGAACAGGAGGTTAAAGGTGCTGATGCTCCAAGTAGGGAGATTGCTAGTAAAGTGGCTGGAATGGCGAACCCGAGCACAAGGAGATGAGAAATGAGGTGCGTTTTAGAAACCTTTCCCCATCACATGGTGTACCATCTTCTGGGTTTCTCATGCATGTTTTCGATGTAGGAAGATGCCCTTGAACCTGGAGATTTGGGACCCATGCGATGGGTAGCACGCAGTATTACTTTAAAGGGTCTGCGTTTGCTCACCCAACCTCACCAAACCTCTCAGCCCCAAGAGTGTCCACCCTTATATCTCATCCAGCTGTGGGTCTAGATATGGTCACTCCAGGTTGCATCACAGCCCCTGAACGAATTGTGTAAGAATTTCTCTCTCTTTCCCTGTCTTTGTTTCTTGTGTTTTTGAAAGTAATTTATTTTTATAAGGGGGTTTAGCTGCTTTTCACGGCTGTGTTTATGCCGCTTTACACCCACTTGACACACTAACAGAGAGATATCAATACATAGGTTTTAAGATTATTACTAGTCAGATATATTCTTGTGCGGTGAATCGGGCCTGTTGAGTCCAGTTCTCTGAGCAAGGAGTAGGTCTTGTCTATTACATATTGGGTTTATGGAACGGTATCTGAGCTAATTTGAAACTCTTGTTTTATGTATCACCCCACCTCACCTTTCCCGTTAAGCAGCCATAGTGTGTTTTCTGCATGTGTGACTCTGTTCTGTTTTGTAATTCAGTTCAAGTGTAACGATTTTTACATTCCCTCTATAAGTGACACCTTATGAGAAGTGTCCTTTTCTGTGTGACTTATTTCACTTAGAATCGTCGTACCTAAATCCACTCATCATGCTGTTACTAGCCTTATGACATTGATTTCATGGCTGAGTGATATTCCATTGTACATAAGGACCACAACTTTTTTATCCATTTTTCGCTTTCCTTGGATATTTAATGTGGAATGAAGTGGAGGTCCTTGTCAACAGAGCAGACCTAAACTTTGGGGTGCTAGTGTCTTGCTGATTTTCAATTTTCCCACTTTATACCCCCATGCGTGGAAGTGCCCTATGCTCTCTAAGCTGTGTTTTATAGATGTTTCAGGACACACCGTACCCTTCTCCAGAGTGGCTGTTGGCAATTTACATCCCGCCCATCAGTGTAGCAAGGCTCCCATTTCTCCATTGCCTGTCCTGCATTTCTGGTTTTGACACTTTTTTCAGCATGGCCCTTTTGACCGATGGGAAGCGAGACTTCTTTGTAGCGCTGATTTGCCTTTCCAGGTTGCTTGGTTGGCCAAAAAGGGCGTATGCGTTTTTTCCTGAATATATTCAGGAAAAAACGCATACGCCCTTTTTGGCCAAGAGCATCATTGTCAACGTTTTGCTGCTTTTCACGTGCTTTAAAGGCGATTCGAATCTACCTCCTGAAATCTGTTTCCTGCAATTCTGCTTTGAGTTCAAATCCTCTTCTTTGCCTTCCCTCAATATATTTGTGGACGAGAGTTATCATTTATAACTCTGCCGGTTTGTGAATAGCAGTGCCCTGAAGCTCCATTTTAAAACTCGCTTTTTTTGGAGCTGGCCGCAAAAGCGCAGGATGGCTTCAGGCCCTGTTCTGGTTACGGGGGGCAGGCTGAGCCTGTGGTTAATTCTTCTTCCTGATGGGAAAATAGAGTGACCTGTGCCTGTCCCAACACCAAGAGCTAGTGTCTCATTGGTTCCCCGTCTTCCCGTTCATCCTCAGGACAAATTGCAACCTGTACGGAACAGGAGGTTAAAGGTGCTGATGCTCCAAGTAGGGAGATTGCTAGTAAAGTGGCTGGAATGGCGAACCCGAGCACAAGGAGATGAGAAATGAGGTGCGTTTTAGAAACCTTTCCCCATCACATGGTGTACCATCTTCTGGGTTTCTCATGCATGTTTTCGATGTAGGAAGATGCCCTTGAACCTGGAGATTTGGGACCCATGCGATGGGTAGCACGCAGTATTACTTTAAAGGGTCTGCGTTTGCTCACCCAACCTCACCAAACCTCTCAGCCCCAAGAGTGTCCACCCTTATATCTCATCCAGCTGTGGGTCTAGATATGGTCACTCCAGGTTGCATCACAGCCCCTGAACGAATTGTGTAAGAATTTCTCTCTCTTTCCCTGTCTTTGTTTCATGGGTTTTTAAAAGTAATTTATTTTTATAATGGGGTTTAGCTGCTTTTCACGGCTGTGTTTATGCCGCTTTACACCCACTTGACACACTAACAGAGAGATATCAATACATAGGTTTTAAGATTATTACTAGTCAGATATATTCTTGTGCGGTGAATCGGGCGTGTTGAGTCCAGTTCTCTGAGCAAGGAGTAGGTCTTGTCTATTACATATTGGGTTTATGGAACGGTATCTGAGCTAATTTGAAACTCTTGTTTTATGTATCACCCCACCTCACCTTTCCCGTTAAGCAGCCATAGTGTGTTTTCTGCATGTGTGACTCTGTTCTGTTTTGTAATTCAGTTCAAGTGTAACGATTTTTACATTCCCTCTATAAGTGACACGTTATGAGAAGTGTCCTTTTCTGTGTGACTTATTTCACTTAGAATCGTCGTACCTAAATCCACTCATCATGCTGCTACTAGCCTTATGACATTGATTTCATGGCTGAGTGATATTCCATTGTACATAAGGACCACAATTTTTGATCCATTTTTCGCTTTCCTGGGATATTTAAGGTGGAATGAAGTGGAGGTCCTTGTCAACAGAGCAGACCTAAACTTTGGGGTGCTAGTGTCTTGCTGATTTTCAATTTTCCCACTTTATCCCCCCATGCGTGGAAGTGCCCTATGCTCTCTAAGCTGTGTTTTATAGATGTTTCAGGACACACCGTACCCTTCTCCAGAGTGGCTGTTGGCAATTTACATCCCGCCCATCAGTGTAGGAAGGCTCCCATTTCTCCATGGCCTGTCCTGCATTTCTGGTTTGGACACTTTTTTCAGCATGGCCCTTTTGACCGATGGGAAGCGAGACTTCTTTGTAGCGCTGATTTGCCTTTCCAGGTTGATTGGTTGGCCAAAAAGGGCGTATGCGTTTTTTCCTGAATATATTCAGGAAAAAACGCATACGCCCTTTTTGGCCAAGAGCATCATTGTCAACGTTTTGCTGCTTTTCACGTGCTTTAAAGGCGATTCGAATCTACCTCCTGAAATCTGTTTCCTGCAATTCTGCCTTGAGTTCAAATCCTCTTCTTTGCCTTCCCTCAATATATTTGTGGACGAGAGTTATCATTTATAACTCTGCAGGTTTGTGAATAGCAGTGCCCTGAAGCTCCATTTTAAAACTCGCTTTTTTTGGAGCTGGCCGCAAAAGCGCAGGATGGCTTCAGGCCCTGTTCTGGTTACAGGGGGCAGGCTGAGCCTGTGGTTAATTCTTCTTCCTCATGGGAAAATAGAGTGGCCTGTGCCTGTCCCAACACCAAGAGCTAGTGTCTCATTGGTTCCCCGAGTTCCCGTTCATCCTCAGGACAAATTGCAACCTGTACGGAACAGGAGGTTAAAAGTGCTGATGCTCCAAGTAGGGAGATTGCTAGTAAAGTGGCTGGAATGGGGAACCCGAGCACAAGGAGATGAGAAATGAGGTGCGTTTTAGAAACCTTTCCCCATCACACGGTGTACCATCTTCTGGGTTTCTCATGCATGTTTTCGATGTAGGAAGATGCCCTTGAACCTGGAGATTTGGGACCCATGCGATGGGTAGCAGGCAGTATTACTTTAAGGGTCTGCGTTTGCTCACCCAACCTCACCAAAACTCTCAGCCCCAAGAGTGTCCACCCTTATGTCTCATCCAGCTGTGGGTCTAGATATGGTCACTCCAGGTTGCATCACAGCCCCTGAACGAATTGTGTAAGAATTTCTCTCTCTTTCCCTGTCTTTGTTTCTTGGGTTTTTGAAAGTAATTTATTTTTATAATGGGGTTTAGCTGCTTTTCACGGCTGTGTTTATGCCTCTTTACACCCACTTGACACACTAACAGGGAGATATCAATACATAGGTTTTAAGATTATTACTAGTCAGATATATTCTTGTGCGGTGAATCGGGCGTGTTGAGTCCAGTTCTCTGAGCAAGGAGTAGGTCTTCTCTAGTACATATTGGGTTTATGGAACGGTATCTGAGCTGATTTGAAACTCTTGTTTTATGTATCACCCCACCTCACCTTTCCCATTAAGCAGCCATAGTGTGTTTTCTGCATGTGTGACTCTGTTCTGTTTTGTAATTCAGTTCAAGTGTAACGGTTTTTACATTCCCTCTATAAGTGACACTTTATGAGAAGTGTCCTTTTCTGTGTGACTTATTTCACTTAGAATCGTCGTACCTAAATCCACTCATCATGCTGCTACTAGCCTTATGACATTGATTTCATGGCTGAGTGATATTCCATTGTACATAAGGACCACAAATTTTTGATCCATTTTTCGCTTTCCTGGGATATTTAAGGTGGAATGAAGTGGAGGTCCTTGTCAACAGAGCAGCCCTAAACTTTGGGGTGCTTGTGTCTTGCTGATTTTCAATTTTCCCACTTTATCCCCCCATCCGTGGAAGTGCCCTATGCTCTCTAAGGTGTGTTTTTTAGATGTTTCAGGACACACCGTACACTTCTCCAGAGTGCCTGTTGGCAATTTACATCCCGCCCATCAGTGTAGCAAGGCTCCCATTTCTCCATGGCCTGTCCTGCATTTCTGGTTTTGACACTTTTTTCAGCATGGCCCTTTTGACCGATGGGAAGCGAGACTTCTTTGTAGCGCTGATTTGCCTTTCCAGGTTGCTTGGTTGGCCAAAAAGGACGTATGCGTTTTTTCCTGAATATATTCAGGAAAAAACGCATACGTGCTTTTTGGCCAAGGGCATCATTGTCAACGTTTTGCCGCTTTTCATGTGCTTTAAAGGCGATTCGAATCTACCTCCTGAAATCTGTTTCCTGCAATTCTGCCTTGATTTCAAATCCTCTTCTTTGCCTTCCCTCAATATATTTGTGGACGAGAGTTATCATTTATAACTCTGCACGTTTGTGAATTGCAGTGCCCTGAAGCTCCATTTTACAAGTCGCTTTTCTGGGAGCTGGCCGCAAAAGCGCAGGATGGCTTCAGGCCCTGTTCTGGTTCCGGGGGACAGGCTGAGCCTGTGGTTAATTCTTCTTCCTGATGGGAAAATAGAGTGACCTGTGCCTGTCCCAACACCAAGAGCTAGTGTCTCATTGGGTCCCCGTCTTCCCGTTCATCCTCAGGACAAATTGCAACCTGTACGGAACAGGAGGTTAAAGGTGCTGATGCTCCAAGTAGGGAGATTGCTAGTAAAGTGGCTGGAATGGGGAACCCGAGCACAAGGAGATGAGAAATGAGGTGCGTTTTAGAAACCTTTCCCCATCACACGGTGTACCATCTTCTGGGTTTCTCATGCATGTTTTCGATGTAGGAAGATGCCCTTGAACCTGGAGATTTGGGACCCATGCGATGGGTAGCAGGCAGTATTACTTTAAGGGTCTGCGTTTGCTCACCCAACCTCACCAAAACTCTCAGCCCCAAGAGTGTCCACCCTTATGTCTCATCCAGCTGTGGGTCTAGATATGGTCACTCCAGGTTGCATCACAGCCCCTGAACGAATTGTGTAAGAATTTCTCTCTCTTCCCCTGTCTTTGTTTCTTGGGTTTTTGAAAGTAATTTATTTTTATAATGGGGTTTAGCTGCTTTTCACGGCTGTGTTTATGCCTCTTTACACCCACTTGACACACTAACAGAGAGATATCAATACATAGGTTTTAAGATTATTACTAGTCAGATATATTCTTGTGCGGTGAATCGGGCGTGTTGAGTCCAGTTCTCTGAGCAAGGAGTAGGTTTTCTCTAGTACATATTGGGTTTATGGAACGGTATCTGAGCTGATTTGAAACTCTTGTTTTATGTATCACCCCACCTCACCTTTCCCATTAAGCAGCCATAGTGTGTTTTCTGCATGTGTGACTCTGTTCTGTTTTGTAATTCAGTTCAAGTGTAACGGTTTTTACATTCCCTCTATAAGTGACACTTTATGAGAAGTGTCCTTTTCTGTGTGACTTATTTCACTTAGAATCGTCGTACCTAAATCCACTCATCATGCTGCTACTAGCCTTATGACATTGATTTCATGGCTGAGTGATATTCCATTGTACATAAGGACCACAAATTTTTGATCCATTTTTCGCTTTCCTGGGATATTTAAGGTGGAATGAAGTGGAGGTCCTTGTCAACAGAGCAGCCCTAAACTTTGGGGTGCTTGTGTCTTGCTGATTTTCAATTTTCCCACTTTATCCCCCCATCCGTGGAAGTGCCCTATGCTCTCTAAGGTGTGTTTTTTAGATGTTTCAGGACACACCGTACACTTCTCCAGAGTGCCTGTTGGCAATTTACATCCCGCCCATCAGTGTAGCAAGGCTCCCATTTCTCCATGGCCTGTCCTGCATTTCTGGTTTTGACACTTTTTTCAGCATGGCCCTTTTGACCGATGGGAAGCGAGACTTCTTTGTAGCGCTGATTTGCCTTTCCAGGTTGCTTGGTTGGCCAAAAAGGACGTATGCGTTTTTTCCTGAATATATTCAGGAAAAAACGCATACGTGCTTTTTGGCCAAGGGCATCATTGTCAACGTTTTGCCGCTTTTCATGTGCTTTAAAGGCGATTCGAATCTACCTCCTGAAATCTGTTTCCTGCAATTCTGCCTTGATTTCAAATCCTCTTCTTTGCCTTCCCTCAATATATTTGTGGACGAGAGTTATCATTTATAACTCTGCAGGTTTGTGAATTGCAGTGCCCTGAAGCTCCATTTTACAAGTCGCTTTTCTGGGAGCTGGCCGCAAAAGCGCAGGATGGCTTCAGGCCCTGTTCTGGTTCCGGGGGACAGGCTGAGCCTGTGGTTAATTCTTCTTCCTGATGGGAAAATAGAGTGACCTGTGCCTGTCCCAACACCAAGAGCTAGTCTCTCATTGGTTCCCCGTCTTCCCGTTCATCCTCAGGACAAATTGCAACCTGTACGGAACAGGAGGTTAAAGGTGCTGATGCTCCAAGTAGGGAGATTGCTAGTAAAGTGGCTGGAATGGCGAACCCGAGCACAAGGAGATGAGAAATGAGGTGCGTTTTAGAAACCTTTCCCCATCACATGGTGTACAATCTTCTGGGTTTCTCATGCATGTTTTCGATGTAGGAAGATGCCCTTGAACCTGGAGATTTGGGACCCATGCGATGGGTAGCACGCAGTATTACTTTAAAGGGTCTGCGTTTGCTCACCCAACCTCACCAAACCTCTCAGCCCCAAGAGTGTCCACCCTTATATCTCATCCAGCTGTGGGTCTAGATATGGTCACTCCAGGTTGCATCACAGCCCCTGAACGAATTGTGTAAGAATTTCTCTCTCTTTCCCTGTCTTTGTTTCATGGGTTTTTAAAAGGAATTTATTTTTATAATGGGGTTTAGCTGCTTTTCACGGCTGTGTTTATGCCGCTTTACACCCACTTGACACACTAACAGAGAGATATCAATACATAGGCTTTAAGATTATTACTAGTCAGATATATTCTTGTGCGGTGAATCGGGCGTGTTGAGTCCAGTTCTCTGAGCAAGGAGTAGGTCTTGTCTATTACATATTGGGTTTATGGAACGGTATCTGAGCTAATTTGAAACTCTTGTTTTATGTATCACCCCACCTCACCTTTCCCGTTAAGCATCCATAGTGTGTTTTCTGCATGTGTGACTCTGTTCTGTTTTGTAATTCAGTTCAAGTGTAACGATTTTTACATTCCCTCTATAAGTGACACCTTATGAGAAGTGTCCTTTTCTGTGTGACTTATTTCACTTAGAATCGTCGTACCTAAATCCACTCATCATGCTGCTACTAGCCTTATGACATTGATTTCATGGCTGAGTGATATTCCATTGTACATAAGGACCACAACTTTTTTATCCATTTTTCGCTTTCCTGGGATATTTAAGGTGGAATGAAGTGGAGGTCCTTGTCAACAGAGCAGACCTAAACTTTGGGGTGCTAGTGTCTTGCTGATTTTCAATTTTCCCACTTTATCCCCCCATGCGTGGAAGTGCCCTATGCTCTCTAAGCTGTGTTTTATAGATGTTTCAGGACACACCGTACCCTTCTCCAGAGTGGCTGTTGGCAATTTACATCCCGCCCATCAGTGTAGGAAGGCTCCCATTTCTCCATTGCCTGTTCTGCATTTCTGGTTTTGACACTTTTTTCAGCATGGCCCTTTTGACCGATGGGAAGCGAGACTTCTTTGTAGCGCTGATTTGCCTTTCCAGGTTGCTTGGTTGGCCAAAAAGGGCGTATGCGTTTTTTCCTGAATATATTCAGGAAAAAACGCATACGCCCTTTTTGGCCAAGAGCATCATTGTCAACGTTTTGCTGCTTTTCACGTGCTTTAAAGGCGATTCGAATCTACCTCCTGAAATCTGTTTCCTGCAATTCTGCTTTGAGTTCAAATCCTCTTCTTTGCCTTCCCTCAATATATTTGTGGACGAGAGTTATCATTTATAACTCTGCAGGTTTGTGAATAGCAGTGCCCTGAAGCTCCATTTTAAAACTCGCTTTTTTTGGAGCTGGCCGCAAAAGCGCAGGATGGCTTCAGGCCCTGTTCTGGTTACGGGGGGCAGGCTGAGCCTGTGGTTAATTCTTCTTCCTGATGGGAAAATAGAGTGACCTGTGCCTGTCCCAACACCAAGAGCTAGTGTCTCATTGGTTCCCCGTCTTCCCGTTCATCCTCAGGACAAATTGCAACCTGTACGGAACAGGAGGTTAAAGGTGCTGATGCTCCAAGTAGGGAGATTGCTAGTAAAGTGGCTGGAATGGGGAACCCGAGCACAAGGAGATGAGAAATGAGGTGCGTTTTAGAAACCTTTCCCCATCACACGGTGTACCATCTTCTGGGTTTCTCATGCATGTTTTCGATGTAGGAAGATGCCCTTGAACCTGGAGATTTGGGACCCATGCGATGGGTAGCAGGCAGTATTACTTTAAGGGTCTGCGTTTGCTCACCCAACCTCACCAAAACTCTCAGCCCCAAGAGTGTCCACCCTTATGTCTCATCCAGCTGTGGGTCTAGATATGGTCACTCCAGGTTGCATCACAGCCCCTGAACGAATTGTGTAAGAATTTCTCTCTCTTTCCCTGTCTTTGTTTCTTGGGTTTTTGAAAGTAATTTATTTTTATAATGGGGTTTAGCTGCTTTTCACGGCTGTGTTTATGCCTCTTTACACCCACTTGACACACTAACAGAGAGATATCAATACATAGGTTTTAAGATTATTACTAGTCAGATATATTCTTGTGCGGTGAATCGGGCGTGTTGAGTCCAGTTCTCTGAGCAAGGAGTAGGTCTTCTCTAGTACATATTGGGTTTATGGAACGGTATCTGAGCTGATTTGAAACTCTTGTTTTATGTATCACCCCACCTCACCTTTCCCATTAAGCAGCCATAGTGTGTTTTCTGCATGTGTGACTCTGTTCTGTTTTGTAATTCAGTTCAAGTGTAACGGTTTTTACATTCCCTCTATAAGTGACACTTTATGAGAAGTGTCCTTTTCTGTGTGACTTATTTCACTTAGAATCGTCGTACCTAAATCCACTCATCATGCTGCTACTAGCCTTATGACATTGATTTCATGGCTGAGTGATATTCCATTGTACATAAGGACCACAAATTTTTGATCCATTTTTCGCTTTCCTGGGATATTTAAGGTGGAATGAAGTGGAGGTCCTTGTCAACAGAGCAGCCCTAAACTTTGGGGTGCTTGTGTCTTGCTGATTTTCAATTTTCCCACTTTATCCCCCCATCCGTGGAAGTGCCCTATGCTCTCTAAGGTGTGTTTTTTAGATGTTTCAGGACACACCGTACACTTCTCCAGAGTGCCTGTTGGCAATTTACATCCCGCCCATCAGTGTAGCAAGGCTCCCATTTCTCCATGGCCTGTCCTGCATTTCTGGTTTTGACACTTTTTTCAGCATGGCCCTTTTGACCGATGGGAAGCGAGACTTCTTTGTAGCGCTGATTTGCCTTTCCAGGTTGCTTGGTTGGCCAAAAAGGACGTATGCGTTTTTTCCTGAATATATTCAGGAAAAAACGCATACGTGCTTTTTGGCCAAGGGCATCATTGTCAACGTTTTGCCGCTTTTCATGTGCTTTAAAGGCGATTCGAATCTACCTCCTGAAATCTGTTTCCTGCAATTCTGCCTTGATTTCAAATCCTCTTCTTTGCCTTCCCTCAATATATTTGTGGACGAGAGTTATCATTTATAACTCTGCAGGTTTGTGAATTGCAGTGCCCTGAAGCTCCATTTTACAAGTCGCTTTTCTGGGAGCTGGCCGCAAAAGCGCAGGATGGCTTCAGGCCCTGTTCTGGTTCCGGGGGACAGGCTGAGCCTGTGGTTAATTCTTCTTCCTGATGGGAAAATAGAGTGACCTGTGCCTGTCCCAACACCAAGAGCTAGTCTCTCATTGGTTCCCCGTCTTCCCGTTCATCCTCAGGACAAATTGCAACCTGTACGGAACAGGAGGTTAAAGGTGCTGATGCTCCAAGTAGGGAGATTGCTAGTAAAGTGGCTGGAATGGCGAACCCGAGCACAAGGAGATGAGAAATGAGGTGCGTTTTAGAAACCTTTCCCCATCACATGGTGTACCATCTTCTGGGTTTCTCATGCATGTTTTCGATGTAGGAAGATGCCCTTGAACCTGGAGATTTGGGACCCATGCGATGGGTAGCACGCAGTATTACTTTAAAGGGTCTGCGTTTGCTCACCCAACCTCACCAAACCTCTCAGCCCCAAGAGTGTCCACCCTTATATCTCATCCAGCTGTGGGTCTAGATATGGTCACTCCAGGTTGCATCACAGCCCCTGAACGAATTGTGTAAGAATTTCTCTCTCTTTCCCTGTCTTTGTTTCATGGGTTTTTAAAAGGAATTTATTTTTATAATGGGGTTTAGCTGCTTTTCACGGCTGTGTTTATGCCGCTTTACACCCACTTGACACACTAACAGAGAGATATCAATACATAGGCTTTAAGATTATTACTAGTCAGATATATTCTTGTGCGGTGAATCGGGCGTGTTGAGTCCAGTTCTCTGAGCAAGGAGTAGGTCTTGTCTATTACATATTGGGTTTATGGAACGGTATCTGAGCTAATTTGAAACTCTTGTTTTATGTATCACCCCACCTCACCTTTCCCGTTAAGCAGCCATAGTGTGTTTTCTGCATGTGTGACTCTGTTCTGTTTTGTAATTCAGTTCAAGTGTAACGATTTTTACATTCCCTCTATAAGTGACACCTTATGAGAAGTGTCCTTTTCTGTGTGACTTATTTCACTTAGAATCGTCGTACCTAAATCCACTCATCATGCTGTTACTAGCCTTATGACATTGATTTCATGGCTGAGTGATATTCCATTGTACATAAGGACCACAACTTTTTTATCCATTTTTCGCTTTCCTTGGATATTTAATGTGGAATGAAGTGGAGGTCCTTGTCAACAGAGCAGACCTAAACTTTGGGGTGCTAGTGTCTTGCTGATTTTCAATTTTCCCACTTTATACCCCCATGCGTGGAAGTGCCCTATGCTCTCTAAGCTGTGTTTTATAGATGTTTCAGGACACACCGTACCCTTCTCCAGAGTGGCTGTTGGCAATTTACATCCCGCCCATCAGTGTAGCAAGGCTCCCATTTCTCCATTGCCTGTCCTGCATTTCTGGTTTTGACACTTTTTTCAGCATGGCCCTTTTGACCGATGGGAAGCGAGACTTCTTTGTAGCGCTGATTTGCCTTTCCAGGTTGCTTGGTTGGCCAAAAAGGGCGTATGCGTTTTTTCCTGAATATATTCAGGAAAAAACGCATACGCCCTTTTTGGCCAAGAGCATCATTGTCAACGTTTTGCTGCTTTTCACGTGCTTTAAAGGCGATTCGAATCTACCTCCTGAAATCTGTTTCCTGCAATTCTGCTTTGAGTTCAAATCCTCTTCTTTGCCTTCCCTCAATATATTTGTGGACGAGAGTTATCATTTATAACTCTGCCGGTTTGTGAATAGCAGTGCCCTGAAGCTCCATTTTAAAACTCGCTTTTTTTGGAGCTGGCCGCAAAAGCGCAGGATGGCTTCAGGCCCTGTTCTGGTTACGGGGGGCAGGCTGAGCCTGTGGTTAATTCTTCTTCCTGATGGGAAAATAGAGTGACCTGTGCCTGTCCCAACACCAAGAGCTAGTGTCTCATTGGTTCCCCGTCTTCCCGTTCATCCTCAGGACAAATTGCAACCTGTACGGAACAGGAGGTTAAAGGTGCTGATGCTCCAAGTAGGGAGATTGCTAGTAAAGTGGCTGGAATGGCGAACCCGAGCACAAGGAGATGAGAAATGAGGTGCGTTTTAGAAACCTTTCCCCATCACATGGTGTACCATCTTCTGGGTTTCTCATGCATGTTTTCGATGTAGGAAGATGCCCTTGAACCTGGAGATTTGGGACCCATGCGATGGGTAGCACGCAGTATTACTTTAAAGGGTCTGCGTTTGCTCACCCAACCTCACCAAACCTCTCAGCCCCAAGAGTGTCCACCCTTATATCTCATCCAGCTGTGGGTCTAGATATGGTCACTCCAGGTTGCATCACAGCCCCTGAACGAATTGTGTAAGAATTTCTCTCTCTTTCCCTGTCTTTGTTTCATGGGTTTTTAAAAGTAATTTATTTTTATAATGGGGTTTAGCTGCTTTTCACGGCTGTGTTTATGCCGCTTTACACCCACTTGACACACTAACAGAGAGATATCAATACATAGGTTTTAAGATTATTACTAGTCAGATATATTCTTGTGCGGTGAATCGGGCGTGTTGAGTCCAGTTCTCTGAGCAAGGAGTAGGTCTTGTCTATTACATATTGGGTTTATGGAACGGTATCTGAGCTAATTTGAAACTCTTGTTTTATGTATCACCCCACCTCACCTTTCCCGTTAAGCAGCCATAGTGTGTTTTCTGCATGTGTGACTCTGTTCTGTTTTGTAATTCAGTTCAAGTGTAACGATTTTTACATTCCCTCTATAAGTGACACGTTATGAGAAGTGTCCTTTTCTGTGTGACTTATTTCACTTAGAATCGTCGTACCTAAATCCACTCATCATGCTGCTACTAGCCTTATGACATTGATTTCATGGCTGAGTGATATTCCATTGTACATAAGGACCACAATTTTTTATCCATTTTTCGCTTTCCTGGGATATTTAAGGTGGAATGAAGTGGAGGTCCTTGTCAACAGAGCAGACCTAAACTTTGGGGTGCTAGTGTCTTGCTGATTTTCAATTTTCCCACTTTATCCCCCCATGCGTGGAAGTGCCCTATGCTCTCTAAGCTGTGTTTTATAGATGTTTCAGGACACACCGTACCCTTCTCCAGAGTGGCTGTTGGCAATTTACATCCCGCCCATCAGTGTAGGAAGGCTCCCATTTCTCCATGGCCTGTCCTGCATTTCTGGTTTGGACACTTTTTTCAGCATGGCCCTTTTGACCGATGGGAAGCGAGACTTCTTTGTAGCGCTGATTTGCCTTTCCAGGTTGATTGGTTGGCCAAAAAGGGCGTATGCGTTTTTTCCTGAATATATTCAGGAAAAAACGCATACGCCCTTTTTGGCCAAGAGCATCATTGTCAACGTTTTGCTGCTTTTCACGTGCTTTAAAGGCGATTCGAATCTACCTCCTGAAATCTGTTTCCTGCAATTCTGCCTTGAGTTCAAATCCTCTTCTTTGCCTTCCCTCAATATATTTGTGGACGAGAGTTATCATTTATAACTCTGCAGGTTTGTGAATAGCAGTGCCCTGAAGCTCCATTTTAAAACTCGCTTTTTTTGGAGCTGGCCACAAAAGCGCAGGATGGCTTCAGGCCCTGTTCTGGTTACAGGGGGCAGGCTGAGCCTGTGGTTAATTCTTCTTCCTCATGGGAAAATAGAGTGGCCTGTGCCTGTCCCAACACCAAGAGCTAGTGTCTCATTGGTTCCCCGAGTTCCCGTTCATCCTCAGGACAAATTGCATCCTGTACGGAACAGGAGGTTAAAAGTGCTGATGCTCCAAGTAGGGAGATTGCTAGTAAAGTGGCTGGAATGGGGAACCCGAGCACAAGGAGATGAGAAATGAGGTGCGTTTTAGAAACCTTTCCCCATCACACGGTGTACCATCTTCTGGGTTTCTCATGCATGTTTTCGATGTAGGAAGATGCCCTTGAACCTGGAGATTTGGGACCCATGCGATGGGTAGCAGGCAGTATTACTTTAAGGGTCTGCGTTTGCTCACCCAACCTCACCAAAACTCTCAGCCCCAAGAGTGTCCACCCTTATGTCTCATCCAGCTGTGGGTCTAGATATGGTCACTCCAGGTTGCATCACAGCCCCTGAACGAATTGTGTAAGAATTTCTCTCTCTTTCCCTGTCTTTGTTTCTTGGGTTTTTGAAAGTAATTTATTTTTATAATGGGGTTTAGCTGCTTTTCACGGCTGTGTTTATGCCTCTTTACACCCACTTGACACACTAACAGAGAGATATCAATACATAGGTTTTAAGATTATTACTAGTCAGATATATTCTTGTGCGGTGAATCGGGCGTGTTGAGTCCAGTTCTCTGAGCAAGGAGTAGGTCTTCTCTAGTACATATTGGGTTTATGGAACGGTATCTGAGCTGATTTGAAACTCTTGTTTTATGTATCACCCCACCTCACCTTTCCCATTAAGCAGCCATAGTGTGTTTTCTGCATGTGTGACTCTGTTCTGTTTTGTAATTCAGTTCAAGTGTAACGGTTTTTACATTCCCTCTATAAGTGACACTTTATGAGAAGTGTCCTTTTCTGTGTGACTTATTTCACTTAGAATCGTCGTACCTAAATCCACTCATCATGCTGCTACTAGCCTTATGACATTGATTTCATGGCTGAGTGATATTCCATTGTACATAAGGACCACAAATTTTTGATCCATTTTTCGCTTTCCTGGGATATTTAAGGTGGAATGAAGTGGAGGTCCTTGTCAACAGAGCAGCCCTAAACTTTGGGGTGCTTGTGTCTTGCTGATTTTCAATTTTCCCACTTTATCCCCCCATCCGTGGAAGTGCCCTATGCTCTCTAAGGTGTGTTTTTTAGATGTTTCAGGACACACCGTACACTTCTCCAGAGTGCCTGTTGGCAATTTACATCCCGCCCATCAGTGTAGCAAGGCTCCCATTTCTCCATGGCCTGTCCTGCATTTCTGGTTTTGACACTTTTTTCAGCATGGCCCTTTTGACCGATGGGAAGTGAGACTTCTTTGTAGCGCTGATTTGCCTTTCCAGGTTGCTTGGTTGGCCAAAAAGGACGTATGCGTTTTTTCCTGAATATATTCAGGAAAAAACGCATACGTGCTTTTTGGCCAAGGGCATCATTGTCAACGTTTTGCCGCTTTTCATGTGCTTTAAAGGCGATTCGAATCTACCTCCTGAAATCTGTTTCCTGCAATTCTGCCTTGATTTCAAATCCTCTTCTTTGCCTTCCCTCAATATATTTGTGGACGAGAGTTATCATTTATAACTCTGCAGGTTTGTGAATTGCAGTGCCCTGAAGCTCCATTTTACAAGTCGCTTTTCTGGGAGCTGGCCGCAAAAGCGCAGGATGGCTTCAGGCCCTGTTCTGGTTCCGGGGGACAGGCTGAGCCTGTGGTTAATTCTTCTTCCTGATGGGAAAATAGAGTGACCTGTGCCTGTCCCAACACCAAGAGCTAGTCTCTCATTGGTTCCCCGTCTTCCCGTTCATCCTCAGGACAAATTGCAACCTGTACGGAACAGGAGGTTAAAGGTGCTGATGCTCCAAGTAGGGAGATTGCTAGTAAAGTGGCTGGAATGGCGAACCCGAGC